>NC_138770.1:266843328-267518488 GCF_965119305.1 Pelophylax lessonae
GCCCCTGTTCCCATGTGAGCATTTTGACGGCATGAGGAAAACACCCAACGCTCACTGAGAAATAGCACAATGATTAGGGAGTCTGCCTTCCTGCTGTAGGTTTGTAAGTTCGAATCCGGAAGGTGCCCTCTGTATGGGCAACACTTGGATATCTCCAATCCTCCAAATGTTGACATCATTAATTTTGTTCATGTTTGAAAAAGGCATGTGTATCAGCAAACTTTTAATCCAAAGACATGAACAAAATACAAAAGATGCCCCATAAAGTCAATATGTAGCAATATTGTGAGCTAAAGCTCTATTTGTTTGTTGGGCATACTTTGCTAATTAGCCAAGTATAAGGGATATATATATATATACCTTCAGTTAAATGTGTAGTAAAATGGTAACACTTGGCCATACCCATATGGAAGAAAAGGTAGTATTTGCAATATATTTCTAAAAACATTCTTTGGAAACACATAAAATATTGTCAAAATTGTGACATTTCCTTGATATGTGTGAAATGCTAATAATCTTTCTTTGAAATATGTTTTACATCTATTTTTTTTCTATCTGACGACCAATTCCCCAATGTAATATTTTGTGGGTTTTTTCAGAGAATGTGGAGGTTCTATATAAACACTGTAGATTTGACTGCTATGATTTCGGAGTTAGCAGGAAAGGTGTATGGAATGTGATGGTGTTTACTAAAGGATCCCTTGTTGGAAGTGTGCATGTTTTTCCAATTCCGCCGGTTTTTCCCATTTTCTATGGGCGAGACAGCGGATTTGCAAGCGGTATTCAAAAAAAAATTGACCCAAAATCGCGCTGGCGAAATTTTTTGAGCCAATTTGACGTTGCGCATGCGCACATTCGCGAGTTCGCAGCTCGCGGCTGGAGGAGCTGTTTAACCTTTCCACACTTTCGCAGATATCTCTCTTTCTAAGTCAGTTTTTGAGATTTTTTAAACGCAAGTCATCTCCAAATTGACTTCCACACCTTCCACAGTGATTTGGGATTTTTGGGGGTACAGGGGAAAATTTGGCTAAACTTTAGTCGAGCTTTTAGCTGGCGTGGTTTTAAGTCGCGCTCTGACCATATTGCATCTTAATGAATCTCACACTAGGCGCTATTTTCCGCCCGCCGTTCTTTGAATGCCAATTTCAGACTTAAATAATCGCCGCTTCGCAAAATCACGCCGAAACGCCAATTCGCCGTACTATGAATCAGGCCCTTAGTGTCTAGGGGGTCTAAAAAGTGTACCTGTGAAGAGTGTCCTGACAGTCACTGGCACCCAGGCAACTGCAATTATAAAAAAAATATATATATTTTTACTTTGCAAGCTGCTGTGCCACCGTATATATATCAGTGGTAGGTGGGCACGCAGTGGCACTACAGTGGGCACAGTACACTCTGTGGACCTGACAGTCACTGGCAGCCCAGGCAACTGCAATAATAAAAAATATATATTTTTTTTTTCAATTTGCAACAAGATGCTGTGCCACCGTATATATATATCAGTGGTGGGCAGTGCACTGCAGTGGGTACAGTGCACTCTGTGGACCTGACACAGCACTCACTGCAATTATGACAGAGGAAAAAAAAAAAAATTTTTAAAATGCAAGGTACTGTGCCTGTGCCACCCGAAATGAGTGTGGTGTGCACACAGTACAGTCTGTGGTGGGTCTGTGGCCTCTCACACACAGCGGGCAGGCAACTGCAGTGTACAATAGATATATATATATATATATATATATATATATATATATTTATATATATATATATATAAAAATACTCAATTACCAGCCCTAAAAAGGGCTTTTGGGGACACTAGATATATATATATATATGTAGATATATATATATATATCTACACTGACTAACAACTGTCCCTAGCTATTAACAGCAGCAGCAACAGCAGCACTCTCCCTGCTCTCACTAACACACTGCTTCAGAATGATCTAAGATGGATGCTGCCCTTGCCTATTTATAGGAGGTGGGAGGGTGTGGGAGGGAGGTATGCTGATTGGCTGGAAATGTGCCTGCTGACTGTGAAGTTCAGGGTCAAAGTTTGCCTCAATGATGTATTATAGGGGGCGGACCGAACATCGCATATGTTCGCCCGCAGCGGCGAACGCGAACATGCTAAGTTCGCCGGGAACTGTCCGCCGGCGAACAGTTCGGTACATCTCTAGCTTTGTTAAGTTAAATCATGATAATAATAATATGAAAATGTGTCTTGGTTGGTATATTTAGTTTTCTTTATGTTTTTTTCTGCGAAAAAGCAATTTTCTGTTTCCATGCTGATGTAAGCTATTTTTGTTTATATATATTTTTAAATTTATTTTGTATATATGTAAATATGTATTTATTATGTTTGTAAGATTTACGTTTATTAATAAACAAAAATCTACAGCTACACCGAGCACCATCATAAACACTGATCCCCTACACCGAGCCTCACATCTACACTGTGCCCCTACATATACACTGATCCCCTACACCGAGCCTCTACATCTACACAGATCTCCCTACATCTACATGGAGCCCCTACATATACACCAATCCCCTACACTGAGCCTCACATCTACACCGAGCCTCTACATATACACCGATCCCCTACACTGAGTCCCTACATCTACACCAAGCCTCTACATATATACAAGTCCCCTACACCGAGCCTCACATCTACACTGAGCTCCTACATCTACATCGAGCCCCTACATCTACATCGAGCCCCACATCTACATCAAGTCCTTACATCTACACGAGCCCCACATCTACACCGAGCCCCACATTTACAGAGAGTCCCTACACCGAGCCCCTACATCTACACCAAGCCCTTTCATCTACAGATAGCCCCTACATCTACACTGAGCCCTTACATATACAGTGATCCCCTACACCAAGCCTAACATTTACACCAAGCCCTTACATCGACATTGAGCCCTTACTTCTACACCGAGCCCTTACATCTAAACCGAGCCCCACATCTACACTAAACCCCTACATATACAGCGAGCCCCTACACCAAACCCCACATCTACACCAAGACCTTACGTCTACACCAAGCCCCAACATCTACACCAAGCCTCATATCTACAGCAAGCCCCTACATCTACACTGAGCCCTTATATCTACACCAAGCCCCCACATTTACACCAAGCCCCACATCTACACCGAGCCTCACATCTACAGCAAGTCCCTACACCGAGCCTTTACATCTATACTAGAGCCCTTACATCTACACCAAGCCCCTACTTCTATACTGAGCCCCTACATCTACAGCGAGCCCCTTCATCTACACCGAGCCTGACATCTACACCAAGCCTCTACATCTACACTGAGCCTTTATATCTACACCAAGCCCCCACATCTACACCAGGCCCCACATCTACACCGAGCCTCACATCTACAGCAAGTCCCTACACCGAGCCTATACATCTATACTAGAGCCCTTACATCTACACCAAGCCCCTACTTCTATACTGAGCCCCTACATCTACAGCGAGCCCCTTCATCTACACCGAGCCTGACATCTACACCAAGCCTCTACATCTACACCAATCCCCCTACATCTACCCCGAGCCCCTACATATACACCGATTCCCTACACTGAGCCTCACATCTACACTGAGCCCCTACACATACACCGATCCCCTACACTGAGCCCCACGTCTACACCGAGCCTCTACATATATACAGGTCCCCTACACCGAGCCTCACATCTACACCAAGCCCTTACATCTACAGATAGCCCCTACATCTACACTGAGCCCCTACATCTACACTGAGCCCCTACATATACACTGATCACCTACACCAAGCCTAACATCTACACCAAGCCCCTAAATCCACATTGAGCCCTTACATCTACACCGAGCCCTTACATCTAAATTGATCCCCACATCTACACTGAGCCCCTACTTCTATACTGAGCCCCTACATCTACAGCGAGCCCCTTCATCTACACTGAGCCTGACATCTACACCAAGCCTCTACATCTACACCAATCCCCCTACATCTACCCCGAGCCCCTACATATACACTGATTCCCTACACTGAGCCTCACATCTACACTGAGCCCCTACACATACACGATCCCCTACACTGAGCCCCACGTCTACACCGAGCCTCTACATATATACAGGTCCCCTACACCGAGCCTCACATCTACACCGTGCCCCTACATCTACAATCGAGCCCCTAAATCTACATTGAGCCCCACATCTACACCGAGTCCTCACATCTACACCGAGCCCCACATCTACACCAAGCCCCACATTAGCAGCGAGTCCCTACACCGAGCCCCTACATCTTCACCAAGCCCTTACATCTACAGATAGCCCCTACATCTACACTGAGCCCCTACATCTACACTGAGCCCCTACATATACACTGATCACCTACACCAAGCCTAACATCTACACCAAGCCCCTAAATCCACATTGAGCCCTTACATCTACACCGAGCCCTTACATCTAAACTGATCCCCACATCTACACTGAGCCCCACATCTACACTGAGCCCCTAGATCTACAGCGAGCCCCTACACCGAGCCCCCATCTACACCGAGCCCTTACGTCTACACCAAGCCCCAATATCTACACCAAGCCTCACATCTACAGCAAGCCCCTACATCTACACCGAGCCCTTACATCTATAGATAGCCCCTACATCTACACTGAGCCCCTACATCTACACTGAGCCCCTACATATACACTGATCACCTACATCAAGCCTAACATCTACACCAAGCCCCTAAATCCACATTGAGCCCTTACATCTACACCGAGCCCTTACATCTAAACTGATCCCCACATCTACACTGAGCCCCACATCTACACTGAGCCCCTACATCTACAGCGAGCCCCTACACCGAGCCCCCATCTACACCGAGCCCTTACGTCTACACCAAGCCCCAATATCTACACCAAGCCTCACATCTACAGCAAGCCCCTACATCTACACCGAGCCCTTACATCTATAGATAGCCCCTACATCTACACTGAGCCCCTACATCTACACTGAGCCCCTACATATACACTGATAACCTACACCAAGCCTAACATCTACACCAAGCCCCTAAATCCACATTGAGCCCTTACATCTACACCGAGCCCTTACATCTAAACTGATCCCCACATCTACACTGAGCCCCACATCTACACTGAGTCCCTACATCTACAGCGAGCCCCTACACCAAGCCCCCATCTACACCGAGCCCTTACGTCTACACCAATCCCCAATATCTACACCAAGCCTCACATCTACAGCAAGCCCCTACATCTACACCAAGCCATTACATCTACAGATAGCCCCTACATCTACACTGAGCCCCTACATCTACACTGAGCCCCTACATATACACTGATCACCTACACCAAGCCTAATATCTACACCAAGCCCCTAAATCCACATTGAGCCCTTACATCCACACCGAGCCCTTACATCTAAACTGATCCCCACATCTACACTGAGCCCCACATCTACACTGAGCCCCTACATCTACAGCGAGCCCCTACACCGAGCCCCCATCTACACCGAGCCCTTACGTCTACACCAAGCCCCAATATGTACACCAAGCCTCACATCTACAGCAAGCCCCTACATCTACACCAAGCCCTTACATCTACATCAAGCCCCCACATCTACACCAAGTCCCACATCTACACCGAGCCTCACATCTACAGCAAGTCCCTACACTGAGCCTTTACATCTATACTAGAGCCCTTACATCTACACCAAGCCCCTACTTCTACACCGAGCCCCTACATCTACAGTGAGCTCCTACATCTACACTGAGCCTCTACATCTACAACGAGCCTCTACAGATACACTGATCCCCTACACCAAGCCTACATCTACAATGAGCCACAACATATACACCGAGCCCCTACATCTACACCGAGCCACTGCATCTACACTGAGCCCCTACATCTACACTGAGCCATTACATCTACACGAGCCCCACATCTACACCGAGCCCCACATCTACATCAAGCCCCACATCTACAGTGAGCCTGACATCTACACCAAGCCTCTACATCTACACTGATCCCCTACATCTACAGAAAGCCTCTACATCTACACTGAGCCCCTACATCTACACCGATACCCTACATCTACAGCAAGCCCCCACATCTTCACTGAGCCCCTACATCTACACTGAGCCCCTACATCTACGGCGAGCCTCACATCTACACCGAGCCCTTACATTTTCCCAATGACCATCAATGTAAGGGGCATTCTTCTCACTGATCCTCAATCTAAGAGACATTCTTTCCAATGACCACCAATGTAAGGGGTATTCTTTTTACTAATCTCTAATGTAAGGAACATTCCTCCCACTGACCAACAATGTCATTCTTTCCACTGACCCCCAATGTATCTTCCCACTGAACTCCAACGTAAGGGGTATTTTTCTCCCTGACCCCAATGTAAAGAAGCATTCTCCCTACTGACCCTCAATGTAAAAGACATTCTTTTCACTGCCCTGTAATGAAAATGGCATTTTTACAACTTGACCTCCAATATAAGGAGCGTTCTTTTCACTGACTTCCAATGTAAGGAGAATTCTTCTCACTGACCTGCACTTTAAAGGGCATTCTTCTCACTGACCCCCAATTTAAAGTGGACCTTAACTTGCTCTGGCTTATTAGCAGAATAGAAAGGCTTCTGTAAATGAACAGGAGAAAGGAGGGGCAGGCAGAGCTGCTGCTTTAAGAAAAAACAGCATTTTTCTTCTCAGAGAGAGCCCAATACTGTAGTGATGCCTGTAACCCTAGAGCTCAATAAAACTAACTGATGTACAGTATCTCGCAAAAGTGAGTACGCCCCTCACATTTTTGTAAATATTTTATAATATCTTTTCATGTGACAACACTGAAGGAATGACACTTTGCTACAATGTAAAATAGTGAGTGTACAGCTTGTATAACAGTGTACGTTTACTGCCCCCTCAAAATACCTCAACACACAGCTATTAATGTCTATACCACTGACAACAAAAGTGAGGGTACCCCTAAGTGAAAATGTCCAAATTGGGCCCAATTAGCCATTGTCCCTCCCCGGTGTCATATGATCTGTTAGTGTTACAAGGTCTTAGGTGTGAATGGGGAGCAGGTGTGTTAAATTTGGTGTTGGTATCGCTTTCTCTCACACATCCTGATGTGTGTGGCGGCAACCAGGGGAGGAGTACAAATACAAGTGTGTCTTGCCTACAGTCAAGCATGGTGGTGGGAGTGTCATGGTCTGGGGCTGCATGAGTGCTGCCGGCACTGGGAAGCTACAGTTCATTGGGGGAACCATGAATGCCAACACGTACTGTGACATAGTGAAGCAGAGCATGATCCCCTCCCTTCAGAGTCTGGGCCGCAGGGCAGTATTCCAATATGATAACGACCCCAAACACACCTCCAAGACAACCACTGCCTTGCTAAAGAAGCTAAGGGTAAAGGTGATGGACTGGCCAAACATGTCTTCAGACCTACAACCCATAGAACATCTATGGGGCATCCTCAAATGGAAGGTAGAGGAGCGCAAGGTCTCTAACATCCACCAGCTCCGTGATGTCGTCATGGAGGAGTGGAAGAGGACTCCAGTGGCAACCTGTGAAGCTCTGGTGAACTCCATGCCCAAGAGGGTTAAGGCTGTGCTGGAAAATAATGGTGGCCACACAAAATATTGACACGTTGGGCCCAATTTGGACATTTTCACTTAGGGGTGTACTCACCTTTGTTGCCAGCAGTTTAGACATTAATGGCTGTGTGTTGAGGTATTTTGAGGGGACAGCAAATTTAAACGGTTATACAAGCTATACACTCTCTACTCACTGTAATTTCTTCAGTGTTGTCACATGAAAAGATATAAAAAAATATTTACAAAAATGTGAGGGATGTACTCACTTTTGTGAGATACTGTAAATAACTCTTCAATGCTGGCAATTATTGGTCTCCTGTTTTAAGTTAGTGGCTAGAAAGTTTACCTAGAGTTGGTATTGAAGGGGGATATTTTTCAACATAAAGTTTGCGTTCTGTCCGGTAATCTCAAAGAATTTAGCCAAAAACGTATTTGAAAACAAGTCATGATAGAGTAAACACAGATCATATACATATTTTTAGACATTAATGGCTGTGTATTGAATTATTTTGAGGGGACAGCACATTTATATGGGTATATAAGCTGTACACTCTTTATTTTACATTGTAGCAAAGTGTCTTCAGTGTTGTCACATGAAAAAGATATCAAAAAATATTTACAAAAATGTGCGGGTTGTACTCACTTTGTGAGATACTGTATATGTCGAATGCTGTGTACGTTGACAGCGCTATATAAGTACCTGTAACAATAATTAACACAAAAAAGTTGTTACTGCAAGCTTTGCAGATGAATTACTCAACAATGTCTTTACCTACAGACCTCACTGGGGGTTTGTTTTAACATATTTTCTGTTTGTTTATGTAGCCCTCGTTTGGCGGGAGTTCTGAGAAATGACCCTCCCCAAACAGGACAGTGTGCTAAATATGTAGGTAAATAATAGAACTAGAATCTTTGCTAAGTGGAAGAGTGAGTTTGATTTAAAAAAAAAAAAAAAAAAAAAAAAAAAGGTTTTCAGTTCCTCTACCCAAGACAAGTTCTCTGTGAATAGGGGGGACTCTCTTCCTGGAAAAGTAACCAGTAATCTAATCAATGTAATTGGAATCAGAGGAACTACTGAAACCCACATATAGTCTTAACGAAATGTATATGGATGCACACCAGTATGAAAATAATAGAAGCTTTATATAAGAAACGATTAACAATAGCATGGAATGTACAAACCGGTATTATCAGCAAAGGGCCCCATAGGAGTACTGATGGAATTGTGCAGATACACCAATCAGTCATAACTTTATGACCACCCATCTAATAGTGAGCAGGTACCCTTTTGCCACCAAAACAGCCCTGTCTCATTGAGGCATGAATGTCACTAAAACTCTGAAGCTATGCTGTGGTATCTGGCACCAAGCCAACAGTAGCAGATCCTTAAAGTCCTGTGAGTTGTGAGGTAAGGCCACAATGTATGAGACTTGTTTTTCCAGAGCATGCTTGACTGGGATCAGATCTGGAGAATTTGGAGGCCAAGTCAACACATTGAGCCCTTTGTTCTGTTCAAACCATTCTTGAATCATTTTCGCAATGTCACAGGGCGCATGGTTCTCATGAAAGTGGCCGCTGCCATCAGGGAATACTGTTTCCATGAAGGGGTCAGCAACAATGTTTAGGTAGGTGGTGCGTGTTAAGTAACATCCACATGAAAGGCAGGATCCACGGTTTCCCAGCAGAACATTGCCCAAAGAATTATATTGCCTCTGCCAGTTTTTCTTCTTCTAAACTGCATCCTGGTGTCATCGCTTCCCCAGATAAGCGATGTACACGCACCCAGGCATCTACATGATATAAAAGAGAATGTGATTCATAAAGACCAAGCCACCATCTGCCATTGCTCTGTGGTCCAGTTCTGATGCTCATGTGCCCATTGTATGTGTTTTGGTTGTGGACACAGGTCAACATGGGCACCCTGACCAGTCTGGGGCTACACAGCCCCATAGACAACAAACTGCGTTGCCCATTTTTCTGCTTTCAACACATCAACTTCAGGAACAAGATGTTTACTTGCTGCCAAATATATCCCATATACAGATAATCAATGTTATTCACTTAACCTGTCAATGGTCATAAAGTTATGGCTGATTCCAAAATATTGGGACACTGTGTAAAATCTACATAAAAACAGAATGCAATTATTTTAAAATCTCAACCCATTCACAATAGACAATAAAAAACATCAAATGTTTAAACTGAGAAAATGTACCGGTTTAAGAAAAAAATAAGGTAATTTTGAAATTAAAAAACATGGATACAGTGGGAAAAATTATTATTTGATCTCCTGCAGATTTTGTAAGTTTGCCACATACAAAGAAATTAGGGGGTCTATAATTTTTTTTATCATCGGTGTATTTTAAATAATAGAGACAGAATATCAACCAAAAATCCAGAAAACACATATGATACAAATGTTATCAATTGAGTTGCAGTTCATTAAGTAAAATAAGTATTTGATCCCCAAGCAAAACATGACTTAGTACTTGGTGGAGAAACCCTTGTGGGCGAGCACAGAGGTAAGAGGTTTTTTTTTTTTGTAGTTGGTTACCAGGTTTGCACATATCTCCTTTACAGATCTTCTCTAAATCATTAAGCTTTCTTGGCTGTCTCTTGGCAACTCAAAGTTTCAGCTCCCTCCATAAATTTTCTTTTTTATTTATATAGAATAATTTATTAAGGTTTATTAATTAATTTTTACTATATTTATACATTTCTGCTTACCATTATAATTGTGTACAATATAACATACAGTATAGTGTAGGGTTATTTTTGATAAAAGGAAGTTTATTTTTAACATATATATGCATATTGATATATACTATAGGGGTGCATTATAATTTATATTTTTGGCCTTTTGTACCTAATATGTGTTTAACCCAACTTGAGAATATATTTATTCAGGTTCGGTGAATTTTGTTATGTATTGTGATTCTGCATCAGAACCACGTGGGGAACTGCTCAGGAATCATCTCTGTATATGTGAGTAGTGACTGCCCAGCATTTAGATTGGTTACTTCTGGGTACTCATCCTCCTGTTGGTGTCCGGTTGCTAGGTAACCGCTGGGCATATTAGTGGGCAAGACTGACGCTAGTAATGCTGCTCCTGATGACGTCACTCTGAAGAAATGCGTAAAGTATCACTGTGTCACTTCCGCCCCGTCACTTCCGGTCATTGGAACGCATCATGTTCCGGCATTTGAGATACCAGAACGCTATTTAGTACTGCTTTTACTGCTGCCAATACTCTACTTCCATGTAAATGCATTATTATTTATTAAAATATTTTATATTAACGTATTAACACTATAAAAGCCTCTTCTTTCTGCATGGCCATGAGGGGTATCCACCACTTACACTAACGTTAGATAGGAACTACCTTATAATATATAAACATCTATCTGTGTTGGTCAGTACCTGTGACCCCCCGTAGGGGTTCCTCCATCTGGTGAGTGCGATCCAATTGGGGGAGCACGATTGCACCTGCTTGCACAGAGTGATCTTCACACTATCAAAAATACAATTATTTTTTGCACTTTGCACAATTATTGGCACTATTGGATGATACACTTTTTTTTTATAATTTTTTGTTAATCTATATTTCTATTTTTTTATTTAATTTTATTTTTTATATATTTTTTGATGACAACATCAATTCATGATTTGTTTCAATAATTTTTTAGCATTGACTAATTGCATTTATTAGATATCATAATTTGGCTCTATTGTACTTATTTGCACCTTGCACTTTATTTATATTTAATATTTTTTGTACGGTCACACCTGAGCATATTTGACACTTTATTCACATGTTACGTTACTAGATATTTTTGCACATACAGTGCCTTGCGAAAGTATTCGGCCCCCTTGAACTTTGCGATCTTTTGCCACATTTCAAGCTTCAAACATAAAGATATAAAACTGTAATTTTTTGTGAAGAATCAACAACAAGTGGGACACAATCATGAAGTGGAATGAAATTTATTGGACATTTCAAACTTTGTTAACAAATAAAAAACTGAAAAATTGGGCGTGCAAAATTATTCAGCCCCTTTACTTTCAGTGCAGCAAACTCTCTCCAGAGGTTCAGTGAGGATCTCTGAATGATCCAATGTTGACCTAAATGACTAATGATGATGAATAGAATCCACCTGTGTGTAATCGAGTCTCCGTATAAATGCACCTGCACTGTGATACTCTCAGAGGTCCGTTTAAAGTGCAGAGAGCATCATGAAGAACAAGGAACACACCAGGCAGGTCCGAGATACTGTTGTGGAGAAGTTTAAAGCCAGATTTGGATACAAAAAGATTTCCCAAGCTTTAAACATCCCAAGGAGCACTGTGCAAGCGATAATATTGAAATGTAAAGAGTATCAGACCACTGCAAATCTACGAAGACCTGGCCGTCCCTCTAAACTTCCAGCTCATACAAGGAGAAGACTGATCAGAGATGCAGCCAAGAGGCCCATGATCACTCTGGATGAACTGCAGAGATCTACAGCTGAGGTGGGAGACTCTGTCCATAGGACAACAATCAGACGTATACTGCACAAATCTGGCCTTTATGGAAGAGTGGCAAGAAGAAAGCCATTTCTTAAAGATATCCATAAAAAGGGTCATTTAAAGTTTGCCACAAGCCACCTGGGAGACACACCAAACATGTGGAAGAAGGTGCTCTGGTCAGATGAAACCAAAATCGAACTTTTTGGCAACAATGCAAAACGTTATGTTTGGCGTAAAAGCAACACAGCTCATCACCCTGAACACACCATCCCCACTGTCAAACATGGTGGTGGCAGCATCATGGTTTGGGCCTGCTTTTCTTCAGCAGGGACAGGGAAGATGGTTAAAATTGATGGGAAGATGGATGGAGCCAAATACAGGACCATTCTGGAAGAAAACCTGATGGAGTTTGCAAAAGACCTGAGACTGGGACGGAGATTTGTCTTCCAACAAGACAATGATCCAAAACATAAAGCAAAATCTACAATGGAATGGCTCACAAATAAACATATCCAGGTGTTAGAATGGCCAAGTCAAAGTCCAGACCTGAATCCAATCGAGAATCTGTGGAAAGAACTGAAAACTGCTGTTCACAAACTCTCCATACAACTTCACTGAGCTCGAGCTGTTATGCAAGGAGGAATGGGCAAAAATGTCAGTCTCTCGATGTGCAAAACTGATAGAGACATACAGCTGTAATCGCAGCAAAAGGTGGCGCTACAAAGTATTACCTTAAGGGGGCTGAATAATTTTGCACGCCCAATTTTTCAGTTTTTTATTTGTTAAAAAAGTTTGAAATACTTTCGCAAAGCACTGTACATATAGGGTCCATTCACACATCTGTAAAATGGGTCCGCATCCATTCCATAATTTGGCGGAATCTTTACAGACCCATTGATTTTCAATTCCAGTCTAAAAAATTAGGCATTCACAGGATAAAGAAGTAAGTGTTGGCCATTCCAGGCCCCAAAAATTAGCCCACGTGCGTTTACCTGACAGCTAAGAACGTTGTGTTCTGTGGCTGAAGGTACATTAGGCCTTCACAGGATACATAAGTAAGTGTCGGCCAGTATAGGCCCCAAAAATTAGCCCACATGGGTTTACTTGACAGGTAAGAACGTAGTATTTGGTGGCTGGAGGTACATTAGGCATTCACAGGATACAGAAGTAAGTGTCGGCCTGTATAGGCCCCAAAAAATAAGCCCACATGGGTTTACCTGACAGCTAAGAATGTAGTATTTGGTGGCTGGAGGTACATTAGGCATTCACAGGATACAGAAGTAAGTGTCGGCCAGTATAGGCCCCAAAAATTACCCACATGGGTTTACCTGACAGCTAAGAACGTTGTATTCTGTGGCTGAAGGTACATTAGGCATTCACAGGATACAGAAGTAAGTGTCGGCCAGTATTAGCCCCAAAAATGAGCCCACATGGGTTTACCTGACAGCTAAGAATGTAGTATTCTGTGGCTGAAGGTACATTAGGCATTCACGGGATACAATAGAAAAAAATATACAAAGTATATTCCCGCGCCAAATGGAGAACCCTAGAGTTTCTGAATAAATAATAATATATAAATATATGTGAAAATTCAGCTGCTATAGTGAAAGTGAGAGTGCTCAATGAGGGTGAAGAAATCAATTGATATGTGATTACCTATAGCGCTTGCCAAAAATTAAGTAAATAAATAAAAAGTGCACAGTGAAAAGTTCTCGATGCTGCTGTAATAAAACTTCCACTCTATCCCTGGTGTCAATCCTTGTGCTCCACTGTGACAAAAATAGAGCAATCTGGTGAGTGTGAAAGCTCTCTATTTTTGTCACAGTGGAGCACAAGGATTGACACCAGGGATAGAGTGGAAGATTTATTACAGCAGCACCGAGCACTTTTCACTGTGCACTTTTTATTTATTTACTTGAATATTCACTATCAAGGAGTCACGTCACTTTAAAATAATGAACTTTTTTATATATGAACTTTGACACAACTTTATGAATTTTTGGCACCATATATGAATTGCAAATTAATTTATACTTTATTGAATTTATTTATATTTAAAGTGTACCTATTTATTTTATATTAATATTTATAATTGACCACTGGGTTATGTATGCACATTTATAAGTCTGATTTTATAGTGTTAAGACTACTGGTTTAAATATTTTTGGCAAGCGCTATAGGTAATCACATATCAATTGATTACTTCACCCTCATTCACAGGATACAGAAGTAAGTGTCGGCCAGTATAGGCCCCAAAAATTAGCCCACATGGGTTTACCTGACAGCAAAGAACGTAGTATTTGGTGGCTGGAGGTACATTAGGCATTCACAGGATACAGAAGTAAGTGTCGGCCAGTATAGACCCCAAAAATAAGCCCACATGGGTTTACCTGACAGCAAAGAACGTAGTACACAAATACACTTGTAAAAGTATACTCAGATAACACCCCACTTCAATATGTGGTATTGGGGGGCCACTGGGCTATCACACCAGCTGTTCAAAAAATTGGCCAAAGAGTTTGGCACTGTGTGTATCAGACTTAACACAGCAAAAAGGCAATATTGTTGCAGGACACAAATACACTTGTAAATGTATACTCAGATAACACCCCGCTTCAATCTGTGGTATTGGGGGGCCACAGGTTTATTACACCAGTTCTACAAATAATTGGCCAGTAACTGTTGTCACTGTGTGTAGCAGAGTTAACACAGCAAAAGAGGCCAAATTTTTGCTGGACTAAAATACACTTTTAGAAAAGTATACTGTTAAATAACACCCCACTTCAATATGTGGTATTGGGGGGCCACTGGTCTATCACACCAGTTGTTCAAAAAATTGGCCAGTGAGTTTGGCACTGTGTGTAGCAGAGTTAACACAGCAAAAGAGGCAATATTGTTGCAGGACACAAATACATTTGTAAAAGTATACTCAGATAACACCCCATTTCAATCTGTGGTTTTGGGGGGCCACATGTTTGTTACACCAGTTCTACAAATAATTTTCCAGTAACTGTTGTCACTGTGTGTAGCAGAGTTAACACAGAAAAAGAGGCCAAATTTTTGCAGGACTAAAATACACTTTTAGAAAAGTATACTGTTAAATAACACCCAACTTCAATATGTGGTATTGGGGGGCCACTGGTTTATCACACCAGTTTTTCAAAAAATTGGCCAGTGAGTTTGGCACTGTGTGTAGCAGAGTTAACACATCAAAAGAGGCAATATTGTTGCAGGACACAAATACACTTGTAAAAGTATACTCAGATAACACCCCACTTCAATATGTTGTATTGGGGGGCCACATGTTTGTTACACCAGTTCTACAAATAATTTTCCAGTAACTGTTGTCACTGTGTATAGCAGGGTTAACACAGAAAAAGAGGCCAAATTTTTGCAGGACTAAAATACACTTTTAGAAAAGTATACTGTTAAATAACACCCAACTTCAATATGTGGTATTGGGGGGCCACTGGTTTATCACACCAGTTTTTCAAAAAATTGGCCAGTGAGTTTGGCACTGTGTGTAGCAGAGTTAACACATCAAAAGAGGCAATATTGTTGCAGGACACAAATACACTTGTAAAAGTATACTCAGATAACACCCCACTTCAATATGTGGTATTGGGGGGCCACTGGTCTATCACACTAGTTATAATACATTAAAAGAGCTTTTGTCACTGTTTGTAGTATTGCTGCAGCAACGCTCAGTCACCACACCAGTCACAATGCTGCACAGTGCACAATACAAATCCACTAAAATATGCCTTCTATATTACAAAGTATATTATACCATGGATTACACCCCTATATAGTGCACTGCACACCAATACCAAAAAAAAATCCAGCCCTTTAAATTACTTTGTGGACATTAACAGAGCGATTTGTGTCACTGAAGATCTGTCCCTAGAGCACACTGGATACCTGTCCCTAAACTGAACAGAAACTGCACACCAATACCAAAACATTGCAGCCCTTTAAATTACTTTTGTGGACATTAACAGAGCGATTTGTGTCACTGCAGATCTGTCCCTAGTGCACACTGGATACCTGTCCCTAAACTGAACAGAAACTGTACACCATACCAAATAAATACCAACCCTTTAAATTACTTTTGTGGACATTAACAGAGCGAGTTGTGTCACTGCCGATCTCTAACTGTCCCTAAAGCACAGACTGGATACCTGTCCCTAAACTCAAAAGAGACTGTAGTAGACCTATACCGAAATACCAGCCCTGAAAAGGACTTTTGTGGATCTTAAGAGAGCTATTTGTGTCTGCCAATTTCTCCCTCATGAACACAGCAGACCTTTCCCTACGCTGACAAAAAGCAGAATGTGAAATGGCCGCCTGCTCTGGTCTATTTATAAGGTAGGGGGCATGGCCATGTGCTGAAATGTTTCAATTGGCTGTCCCGTTCCACCTGACGGCTATGTCATGGGTCAAAGTTCTCCCCAATGTAAACTAATATGGCCGCCGCGAACAACGCCATGTGTTCGCAAAATTGGCGGGTAGCGAACAAGCAAAATTTGTCGCGAACCGACCGCCGGGCGAACCACAAGGCCATCTCTAATGGTATACATTGGTGTCAAAAGGTACCAGAGCACAGTATGTAATATGAATGTTTTGGTATGTAGAGGCATTGATACAGTAAGTACTGGGAAATTTACTTTTAGCTCACATTTTCATCTCTCTTCAATTCTTAACTTATCTTTGACCTTGAATTTGTGCTATGTATCTTCTCCTTAACAAAATAGACCTAATCTATATGCAAAAATAAGATTTTCCTTTCCCATCGAGGGTTCAAGGTTCTCTACATCTCACACAGACCCAAAGAAATATACGGCTTTTATCTGTCTCTACTGAAAACATCAGTGAGCCATGACTTGCCGCCCACCTTTCCTCACGTGATCCTCTGTTTTTGCTGCCATCCATCAAGGATTTATAACTCCTACATGCTATGTCTTTAGGGACTGGGGTTGTATTTATATTCCACAAGGACATCACCCTGCACCTTGTAGCTGCACAAATATAGACATTAATACAAATCCAGACAAACCGATCTCATTCACAGAACCACAAGAGACATTTATGTTCTTACTTATGTCACACGTACAAAAAAAACTTCAAACGGATTAGAGGGCTGGACCCTTATCTGCATTTACTTATGCAAATTAAACATTTTGGCTCTTCAGTCTATGCACCACACATTTCTATGTAACAAAAAGAGACCCTGGGGACAATTTTAGTGTGACTTTGCAAAACTGAAAAATATATGACTAGTTTGTACAATGTGTCTTATAAAAGAGAGGAAAAGTTTGCTACTGATACTTAAAGTTGAACTTTAGCAGATATGAACAAAACTCAAATGCACTTATATTTTTTATCTTTATTTAGAATACTTATTCCTTTAAAAAAAAATAGCAATACAAAACAACATAACAATAGAGATGAAGATAGGCATTACAGCAGTATACAGGAGGTACAATATATCCTGGATTTGCCCTGACCCCTGTAAACAGTTGCATGGCTTATATCCCTGAAAGTGATAATCATAAGGCCCTTTTCACACAGGCGGACCGTTCAGATCCGCCTGTCTGTTTTTTTTCACAGATCTGAACGGATGCCCCATGCATCTCTATGGGGCATCGGATGTCAGTGGAGACATGTCCGCTGAGATCCGATCTGATCCGATCCGTCAAATCTGGACGGATTGAAACCCTATTTTCCATCCATCCAGCGGATCGGATGAGAATGGACAGACGGTCTGTTCTAATCCGATTCCCCCATAGAGAACAGCGGGGACCTGACAGCTGTGTCTCCGCACACAGCGTAGAGAACAGCTGTCATCCTCCTGCTCAGCGGGGGATCAGTGGATCGATCCCCCACTGAGATAAACAGAGTCTGCCGACGGACTCCTCTGTGTGAAAGGGGCCTATGTGGTTAACGTTGAGAAGTAAGGGTCTCTCTGTGATATCTGCTTGGTGGTGGCTTTAATATCATCAAACCATTGGAAGTATGCTGAAAAACAGGGAGAGAATGTACTGTGCATGTGAAAATCAAAGGGGGATCTAGGTATGGATTCTGCATGGGTGGATAGGGAAAACAGGAAGAGAATGTACTGTGGATGTGGAAATCACAGGGTGGGTTAGGTATGGATTCTGCATGGGTGGATAGGGTGAACAGGAATAGAATGTACTATGAATGTGTAAATCAAAGGGTGGTCCAGGTATGGATTCTGCATGGGTGGATAGGGTAAACAGGGAGAGAATGTACAATGGATGTGGAAATCAAAGGGTGGTCTAGGTATGGATTCTGCATGGGTGGATAGGGAAAACAGGAAGAGAATGTACTGTGGATGTGGAGATCAAAGAGTGGTCTATGTATGGATTATGCATGGGTGGATAGGGCAAACAGGGAGAGAATGTACCGTGGATGTGGAAAACAAAGGGTGGTCCAGGTATGGATTCTGCATGGGTGGATATGGCAAACAGGAAGAGAATGTACTGTGGATGTGGAAATCAAAGGGTGGTCCAGGTATGGATTCTGCATGGGTGGATATGGCAAACAGGAAGAGAATGTACTGTGGATATGGAAATCCAAGGGTGGTCCAGGTATGGATTCTGCATGGGTGGATATGGCAAACAGGAAGAGAATGTACTGTGGATGTGGAAATCAAAGGGTGGTCCAGGTATGGATTCTGCATGGGTGGATATGGCAAACAGGAAGAGAATGTACTGTGGATGTGGAAAACAAAGGGTGGTCTATATATGGATTCTGCATGGGTGGATAGGGAAAATAGGAAGAGAATGTAGTGTGGATGTGGAAATCCAAGGGTGGTCCTGGTATGGATTCTGCATGGGTGGATATGGCAAACAGTAACAGAATGTACTGTGGATGTGGAAATCAAAGGGTGGTCCAGTTATGGATTCTGCATAGGTGGTTAGGGTAAACAGGGAGACAATGTACTGTGGATGTGTAAATCAAAGGGTGGTCCAGGTATGGACTCTGCATGGGTAGATGGGGCTTAGATACACAAAAAATGTAATTTTTATATTAGTGGTATAAGAGAGGGTGGGTATTGAAAGTGGAAATGGGCAGGGAGGAGAGGAGGAAGAAGGGGGGGAGGGGGCAAGCGAAAGGTTTCAGGCTGGAAAAAAGGGAGGGGGGGAGGGATGTCAAGAGGAGAGCCACGGGAAGGCCATAAGGGTAAAAGGTATAAGTTAGAGATGCTTTTGAGGGACTAGCAAGAAGAAGTGGGTCTAGACCTTGATAGGATAGATAAAGGACATCCTGACCAGGTTTGTCCTTCATGTAGAAAGACATGGAATTGTATTGGGGCTCACGATACAGCCTCCTCCAAATCTCCAAATTCCTTTTTCTTCTAAATTTTCTGTGATCTGACTTCCTGCTAGAGGGTAACTATGTGCATTCTCTATGGTCCCCCTATATGTAGAAATGTAGCCACCTTCTTTTAGTCACACCCACGATGGACTAGGAACTATGGACTATGAAATTTATTGTGTGCATTTAGCAGTGCACATGACTGCAATTAGGCTGCACTGCTTCTTACAAACAAACGGTTTGGGAGGGGGGTGGGGGGGGGGGAGAGGTTCAGGAGCTCCTGAAGGACATTACAAGGAGGCAGGAAAAAACAGTTAGAAATGATTTCATGAAAAATAGATTACAGGGCAATTGGGTAGTGGGCGTGTAATTACATTTTTAGTGTCAATTTAATGCAACTAATATAGATATCTGTATTTGGCTGAACTTCAGCCTTCTGTAATCCCCTATAAAAAGCATTTACATTAGGAGAGTGACATTAGTTAGGCCCTAACGGATATCCTACATTTAAAGTAGTACTAAAGTATTTTATCAAGCTCAGTGTGCTGCTGATTCTCCTCCCCCCAGCTCTTATGCAGCTGAGAACAGAAGAAATGTGATCATTTATAAAAAAAAGTGAAAAAAGGTATTTATAATGTTTTTTATATCTATATAGAAATGTTTTGTCTTTCATTCCTATTTTAAACTGAATGTTTTTTTTTTTTACAAGGTGATCGTTTACAATCAGTTTAATATATTATTATGGGTTAAAATAAATGGCAGTAGGTTCATAAATGACATAGTTCAGTCTATCAAAACTTACTAGATGATATGACCACTAGATTGTAGTGGTTGGTAGTAGTGGTGAGGAGTTCTATACAGTTGAATTGATACAGTATATACCTGGTAACCTACAAATCAACATAAAACAATGGCATAGATAACATTAACTGCATTGATAAGCTTTCCTGCAACCAGTGTACAACACTGCTAGGGTCCTTTCACACGGGAGGTCCGTATGTCCGTTTTTCATCCCATTTTTTTGCGGATGAAAAACGGACATAATGCATGTCAATGGGATTGCGGATGTCAGCGGATGACCATCCCCTGACATCCGATTTGTGTCCTTTCCTATCAGTTACGTTTTTTGGAACTGAAGAGAACCCTATTTTTCTTCCGTTTAAAAAAAAACGAACAGATGCAAAAACGGATGTCAGCGGTGTCATCCCGCTGACATCCGCAATCCCATTGACATACATTATGTCCGTTTATCATCCACAAACGGATGGGATGATAAACGGACATACGGACCGAATGACACAAGTGTCATCCGTGTCCGTAAAAAAAAAAAAGTGCCGGAGCGGATCAAAAAACGGTCCGCCCCATGTAAAAGGACCCTTAGAGTGAACTTTTGGAATGACTATGCTACCAGGTCTTACTGCAGAGGTACCCCTTACTGTAGGCAACAAATGAAGTCCTTGGAAACTGGAGAACATTAAATAACAAGCGGCAAACATTGTAAGTCATGTAAAAAAAAAACAGCTTTCAATGTCTCTTTAATTTTGCTAATAAGGAACATGCTGACTTTGATGGAACTGACCCACACTGTGCTTGAGTGCTTCCATCAGTTTACTGCTTCCTCCATTCTTGAACATAGATATCAGATATTATAGCCGCATAACATACAAGACTAGCCGACAAATAGCTTGTATGAGATCTGAAACTCTTTATTGAACAAGCTCACACAAAATGATTTACCCCACAAGAGGACATCTCCCTCCTAAACAAATGACTCTAATAATACAAACTGCACACAGGAATATAATTAACCTGAGATAATTAACTAGCCATCTGGACAGAAAGAATAGGTGAATGGCAATCCACACCTAGACAATGCTTTGATTTATCAGGATCTCACTCCAGGTCAGACTGTCGGAATCAAGCTCATAAAGTGCAATACACATTATTACAAGTATAAACACATCCCCAAAGTAGACAATAGGTGAGTTATTTAGCACAATTAACAAAACAGTTATCTGCCCCCTCTAGCAACTACTAGCTGACAATGATATAATTAACATGCTAATTAGCAATTTACAAATACCTCAATGGCGATCCTAGCATAGGTAGAAAAGGATTTAGTCCCAAGGAGTGCAAGAAGACATGTGGCCACACAATGAGATTAGAAGAGAGCCGGTTTAACCTCCTGCCATCCGCGCTACAGCCTATATACGGCTGCAGCGCGGACTCGAATTTTCGGGAAGCCGTTTTTAAACGGCCTCCCAGTGACACGCCCCCCGCGCGCTCCCGCGAGCGTGCATCGGGGAGAATCTGTGTCGGCCGTGTCCCTTGGACACAGCCGATCACAGATCGTGGTGAATGGCCAATCACAGCGGCCATTCACCACATGATCAAGCCGTCCAATGAGAGATGATCTCATATGTAAACATATGAGATCATCTCTCATCGCCGGCGCTCCTTCCTCACACAGAGCCTGCGTGTGAGGAAGGAGGGAGAGCTGCACAGCGCCGGAGACACAGAAAAAAGTAATCAGGGCACCGATCACCAGTGCCCTGATTACTAGAGGTACACCAAACACACCTTCAATGCCCACAGTGCCCACCATCAGTGCCCCCCATCAGTGCCCACACTCAGTGCCCATAGTGCTGCCAGTCAGTGTCCATCAGTGCCTGCTCATCTAGGCACTGATGAGCACTGACTGGCAGCACTATGGGCACTGAGTGTGGGCACTGATGGTGCTGCCCATCAGTGCTCATCAGTGCCGCCCATCAGTGCTCTTCAGTGCCACCCACCAGTGCCCATCAGTGCCACCCGCCAGTTCCCATCAGTGCCGCCCGCCAGTGCCCATCAGTGTCGCCTGCCAGTGCCCATCAGTGCCGCCCGCCAGTGCCCATCAGTGCTGCCCATCAGTGCCACCTCTCAGTGCCCGTCAGTGCAACCTCTCAGTGCCCAGCAGTGCCACCTCTCAGTGCCCAGCAGTGCCGCCTATCAGTGCTCATCAGTGCCGCCTATCAGTGCTCATCAGTGCAGCATATTAGTACCTCCTCGTCAGTGCCACCTCATCAGTGCCCATAAGTGCCACCTCAGCAGTGCCCATAAGTTCCACCTCATCAGTGCCCATCAGTGCAGCCTATCAGTGCCCATCAGTGCCGCCTCATCAGCGCACATCAGTGAAGGAGAAAAATGTATTTATTTTCAAAATTTACTCGCAAAAAATAAGAAAAACTTTTTTTTTTCAAAATTTTCTGTCTTTTTTCTTTTTTTTTGTAAAAAATAAAAAACCCAGAGATGATTAAATGCTACCAAAAGAAAGCTCTAATTGTGTGAAAAAAATGATAAAAATTTTATATGGGTACAGTGTAGCATGACCGCGCAATTGTCATTCAAACTGTGAGAGCGCTGAAAGCTAAAAATTGGTCTGGATAGGAAGGGGGTTTAAGTGCACAGAAGGCAAGTAGTTAACCTTAAGCTGCGTAAGGGGTTCTTCACTGTAAGGGCGGTGTGAATGTAGAAACTCTCTCTCCCACAATTGGTGGTAGCTGCGGGGAGTATGGCTACTTTTAAAAGACTCTTGGACGTGCATCTCACAGATCACAACATTCAGGGTTATGGAAAATGAGCAGACCACTGACACACACACACACCTGTACAGGTTGAACTAGATGGACTGATGTCTTTATTCAACATCAACTACTATGTAACTATGTAATTAACTCAGCACTTAAACCAGCCTGGGTGACCCGACTGCTGGCAACAAGGCTAAAATAAAGTACATTACACATTAGCCTATGTATAAACACAGAACACCTTATTCAACAGACAATAGCAGGAGACCCCAGTAGCAGACTGCCTGGCTCCTACCTACAATATGTCCTACCAGCCAGTCTTTTGGCGTCTCGCACAGCACACACACTGGGTCATGTTTTCTGCTGAGGTAATTCACTTTCTTTTTCAGCCATTCTTGGTAGTCTAGTACAGCACATTGGTCTTTATCTTCCATCACCTTGTTTCTTTATCCACTTGCGGTGAGGCACTCATTAATACAGGTTTATACCCATATTGCCTGTTCTTATCCTTACATTTACTTTCACTTTGCACCTTCTTTTTTCATCATTTCTACCTATATTCCTTCACATCTTATTCTTTATACTTTTGTCCTTTTACTCATCTTACCATTCCTTTGGATTATTGGGTTCCCTTATTATTTGTACTATATGAATATATGAGCTATTGTAATCAATTGCTACTTCTTCATTACGTATTTATTATTAGTCCTTTTACTGGGGCCCATTCCTCACTATTGTTATTTATGTATCTTTTCCTTTTGGAGGTGCTTGTATGCGCTCTGGGCTCATATCCTTAGTCCCTATACTACAGCTCAAGTTGCAGACTATATGGGCATCCCTTTCTTGGTGACGGGTTACCGTCCCATATACAGTGGCTATGTAAGTACTATACAGGGTAGGTTCACCTGTTCCTTCCCTGGTTACCTTGTTACCCCCCCTTTCCCCTGAGTGTGGACCTAGCAGTTATTCTTACATGTTTTATATTTTAGATCCATGATGCATTCACTCCCGAAGAAGAGATGATGATCACGAAATGCGTAGGGCCTTATAATGCATCTGAATTTTATTATACTATACTAGTTTTTACTACGATGGCACACTGCTATGCTTTACGATATGCATGTATAAACAGCATTAGATGTCAACTCTGGAATATGTTATGTCTCTGTTATTACTCAATGGGCTCTCATTATGTATCCCTATGATTATACAATGTACTATTTTACCCTGATTGTCTACTGTACTGCTGGTTGTTATTCATGTGTTATCGCATAAGGATGCTGACATCGATATATGTTTTGTAGTTGTTATCATTTAATAAACATATGGTTTTTAACCATGACTAATTTTTCAAACGCCATCTTGCCTCAATTAAAGTCCCAAGTTTTTCCCTTTGTTTTCATATCCTACCTACAATAGTCTATGAGGCAAAGCTCATACAATGTTCCATTATTCTGATACAGTGGAATTATTGTATCATAGGTTCCTTGGGGGATATTGTTGATAAATATTACTGTCCCATTTGAAATAATCCAAACCACATTCTCAGTGTCCATTAGGTAGTTGTCCATCATTTTTTCAGCCACCCTGTGTCCCTAATAGACACAGGGTGACTTACAAATAAGAGGAGCCTGGGGAGCTAAGACCGGGGTTTCCCAACCTCTCCAAGGGAAGCTGGGTTCCATGGGCCCCCCGCCCAAAGTGACAACCTACGGCACAGCAAGATGACTTTATCAGTCAGTTATCGCTCCCTCATTGTCCAGAATGACTGGGATGAGGGTGGAGGCTAATGATCTCTCATTGTTGCTTAACTGCAGTAAAGTCAGGTCACAAGCTGGCTGAGCTATATGGTAGAGCTGAGTAAATCTGAGTCCTGGATGTACAGAAACACTTATATACTTAAGTGAGCATCAATTAGGATATCCAGCAAAAGTAGAGGTGACCAGATCTGCGTAGCTGTACAAAGAAGAATGGACTCAAACTAGGTGCAATTATAATAAGGTTTATTTAAAACACCAGATGTGACAAAACCAGCCAACACCACAAGCAAGTATACAAGCAATAGTGAAATACATGTAACAAGTGAAACATTGAGATACTACCTAACAAATTAATTATGATACACTATATACAAAGCAAGGGGAGAGATTGGTTAAAGCGGAGTTGCGGGCAAAAAAAAAAAATTTACCTAAAAAGACCCCCGGGACAGCCAGGGCTAGTGCATTTAAGCAACGATAGCCTCTGAACTGTCCCCTGTTTCCCTTACCTTTTAGAAGAAATACTTACCTTGAAAATGTCTTGTCCAGCGCTGCCATCTCAGGTGTGGGCAGCTGAAGCCGGAGCGTCCTCTTCGGTGTCCTCTTCGGTGACGTCGGAGTCCCAGAATGCCCTGCACCGGCCCTGCTAGTCACTTCCGGTGCAGGCGCGTCATCCCTGCACAGCTTCTGGGCATGCCCAGAAGCTGTTCAGCAGGGAATGACGTGCCTGCATCGGAAGTGACGAGCAGGGCCGGTGCAGGCGCATTGACTCCTGGGATTGATGACACTTATCTCCCAGGAGTCAATGCAAGGAGGAAGTGACGTTGGCGGCCGTGCCCGCAGAGGGAGTAAGAGGAAGGAAGGTAAGTATATTTTCATTAAAAACAAGTTAAGTGATGCAAAAAAAAATGTTTTAATTATCCAATTCTTTTTCAGGTTTGTGTAAGCTAGCGGACGGTGAAAAGTTTTTTTTTAGGGTGGAACTCCACTTTAACCACTTGCCGACCGCCGCCCGACTATATATGGCGGCGGTCAGCCCCTCCCAGGCAAAGTGACGTACTGGTACGTCACTAGCCTGGGAGCGAATAGGGGGCGAGCGCGCGCTGCCGGAGGCGCGCTCCCGCCCCTGCTCGTACCCGACGAAGCCGGCACGTGTGATCGTCGGGTAGAGAGGGAGAAAGGCAGGCGGCTAATGTAAACAAAGCCGCCTGTCATTCTCCCCTGTGTAAAAGCACAGATCACTCAGTCCTGCTATGTAGGACCATTGATCTGTGCTGTTACACCACTAGCCACATCCAATGACAGTTAGAAACACGCCCCTAGGGACACACTTAACCCCTCCCTCTCCAATAAAGTTAACCCCTTCCCTCCTAGTGTCATTTTTACAGTAACAGTGCATATGTATAGCACTGATTACTGTAGTAATGTCACTGGTACCCCCAAAAGTGTCAAAAATGTCAGGCAAGGGTCCGATCTGTCCGCCGCAATGACGCAGTACCGCAAAAAAAATCGCAGATCGCCGCCATTACGCGTTAAAAAAAAAAAACAATAAAAATGACAAAAATCTTTCCCTTAGTAAACGCAATAACTTTTGCGCAAACCAATCAAAATACGCTTATTGTGATTTTTTTTTACCAAACATAGGTAGCAGAAAACAAATTGGCCAAAAATGTAAAAAAAAATTGATTTTTACATTTTTTTGGGGGGGAATTTCATATAAAAAAAATTTGAAAAATATTGTTATTTCTGCAAAATTGTCGCTCTTTTTTTGTTTATAGCGCATGATCAAAACATCGCACAGGTGATCAAATACCACCAAAAGAAAGCTCTGTTTGTGGGGAAAAAAGGACATCAAATTCGTTTGGGTACAGCGTCGCAGGGCCGCGCAATTGTCCATTAAAGTCGAATCGCAAAATACCCCCTGGTCAGGAAGGGGGGTAAAATCTTCCAGGGCTTAACCACTTGCCGACCGCCGCACGACTATCTACGTGGGCGGTCAGCCCCTCACAGGCAAAGTGACGTAGGTCTACGTCGCTCGCCTGTGAGGGTTTAGGGAGCGAGCGCGCGCCGCCGGAGGCGCGCTCCCGCTCCCGCGTGGTCACGGACCCCCCCGCGCGCGTGACCGGCGGACCCGATCGCCGCCGGCCACTCTGCGATCGGCGGGGGAGAGGGAGAAAGTCAGGCAGCTTGTGTAAACAAGCTGCCTGTCATTCTCCTCTCTGTATGAGAGCTGATCACATGGATCTACTATGTAGATCCATTGATCACTCTGCATACAGTTGAAGCCCCAGCCAATCACAGTTAGAAGCACGCCCCTAGGGACACACACAGCCCCTCCCTCTCAAATAAAGTTAACCCCTTCACTACCAGTGTATTTTTACAGTAACAGTGCATATATATAGCACTGATTACTGTAGAAATGTCACTGGTAACCCCAAAAGTGTCAAAAATGTCAGTCAAGGGTCCGATCTGTCCGCCGCATTGTCGCAGTACCGCAAAAAAAATCGCAGATCGCCGCCATTACGCGTTAAAAAAAAAAACAACAAAAATGACAAAAATCTTTCCCTTTGTTAGTAAACGCAATAACTTTTGCGCAAACCAATCAAAATACGCTTTTTGCGATTTTTTTTACCAAACATAGGTAGCATAAAACAAATTGGCCGAAAATATTAAAAAATTTTGATTTTTACATTTATTTTTGGGGGAATTTCATATAAAAAAAAGGGAAAAATATTGCTATTTTTGCAAAATTGACGCTCTTTTTTTGTTTATAGCGCGTGATCAAAAAATCGCACAGGTGATCAAATACCGCCAAAAGAAAGCTCTGTTTGTGGGAAAAAAAGGACGCCAAATTCGTTTAGGTACAGCGTCGCACAACCGCGCAATTGTCCGTTAAAGTCATGCAGTGCCGAATCGCAAAATACCCCCTGGTCAGGAAGGGGGTAAAATCTTCCGGGGCTTAAGTGGTTAAGTGGTTAAGGTAGTATTAGGTGAATAGGTGGGAGGTGCAAGCACCAGTGAGTGAGACAGGTCAGGAAGCGTGCCAGAGCAGAGATCAGGTACAGAGGCAACAGGCAGAGGCAGGGTAACAGGTTCAAGGCGGTAAGTACACAAAAAGCATCACTGGTAAAAGGGTAACAGGATCAGGATGTTCAGCACACAGAGGAGAACGCTGAGGCCCTGTGGAAAGATAGAGAGGTGCAGACTAATTCCTGGAGCCTGCTGGCTTCCGGGAGACACTCACTGGTGGACAATGGAATACTCCTTTTTTTAGGTCTGATGACCACAATGCCACCAGTGGAAAGGAAATGGATTGGACGGCTGCACGCCCATATGATGCATACAAAAGTTGGTTTTGACAAAGCACGTTTAACGTGTGAAATGCGTCAACCTCTCTTCTTTTCTGATGATATGCCAATTGTGCCATGTTTTTATTGATGTTTTTTAAATACATTTTTGTATGCATCATATGGGTATGCAGCTGTCCAATTCTTTTCCTTTCCTTATGTGTCTGCAGCAGTGACAGGGCGTGCACCCCATACTACAGGCTTGGAAATAGACACCACAGCTGTTTTCATTCACCTGTAGCAGCAGGACTTGTTCTTTTTTCACAATGCCACCAGTAGTGCTCTAGCTCCCAACAGCATTCATGTACAGTATATATTTCAGCTGTGTACTTAAAGAGGAAGTAAAGTTTTTTTTTCTTTTTTTTTTTTTCAAATGGCAGATTATTTATGGCAAAAGAGACCCTACTGGTCTCTTCTGACATAAATGCATCCTTCTGCCTGTCAGCTGTCATGTTCACTGAGCCGCGATTGGGCAGCTCAGCGAACATTTACCGCCCGATCGGCTCCCACCTGTGCCACGGTGATGTGACTCCTGTGCTCATGTACAGGAGTGGTGTTATTGTGGCCTGGCCTATCAAGTGGCACAGGACTTGAAAGGATGACAAGGAGAAGATGGAAGCACCAGGGGCCCACCTGATCGGTCCCAGCACTGCGCTGGGAAGACACCAGAGGACTGGTAAATCTGCCATAATGTACTAATATGCTGTACATACTAGTACATTATGGCATAACCCACCTTGGAGGCCTTGAAAAAAATAAGAATACAGCCAACTTTACTTCCGCTTTAAAGTAGGCAAAACCTTTTTCCTGCTTGTGTGATTGGCTCACCAATTTTCCCAGAAGTCTGCCTAAAATACAAGTCAGATTTCTGGAATCCCCTGCAACAAATAATGTCATTTTTGGTGAGATACTCCCAATAGGAGCATGTCTAAAGGGATGCAGGCCTAGCAGATTTCCTCATTAGTGCTCTGCAGCTTCCACAGCTGATAGATAAATATGAAACCACTTCCATTTGAACCACTCAGCACAGAGGCACAGAGGAACAAACAATGATTTCTTCAGAATAACAAAAGGTAGGAATCTGCAACAACGTTTGTTATAGTCCTTTTAATGTACATAGATCACCCATAGGGAAATTGTCACATGTCATGTCACCTGCCACCAGATGCGGATTTCACTTGTCAGGTCACCTGCCACCAGATTCAGCTGGTCACTTGTCATGTTATCTGCCACCAGATGCAGATTGTCACTTGCCACGTCACTTGCCACATCACCTGCCACCAGATTTAGCTTGTCATTTTTAATGATGCAGATTGTCACTTGCCACATCACCTGTCACCAGTTGTGGATTTTCACTTGCCACATGGTCTGCCACAAGATGCAGATTGTCACTTACCACGTTACTTGCCACGTCGCCTGCCATCAGATGCAGATTATTACTAGCCACATCACCTGCCACCAGATTCGGATTGTCATTTGCCATGTCCCCTGCCACAAGATGTGGGTTGTCACTTGCCAGGTTACTAGCCACGTTGCCTGCCACCAGATGCGGATTGTTACTTGCAACATCACCTGCCACCAGATGCGGATTGCCACTTGCCACGTCGCCTGCCACCAGATGCAGATTGTTACTTGCCACGTAACCTGCCACCAGATGTAGCTTGTCATGTTTAATGTCACCTGCCACCAGATGCAGATTGTCACTTGCCACATCACCTGTCACCAGTTGTGGATTGTCACTTGCCACGTGGCCTGCAACAAGATGCGGATTTTCACTTACCATGTTACTTGCTACATCGCCTGGCATCAGATGCGGATTGCTACTAGCCACATCACCTGCCACCAGATGTGGATTGTCATTTGCTACGTCACCTGCCACAAGATGCGGGTTGTCACTTGCCAGGTTACTTGCCACGTCGCCTGCCACCAGATGCGGATTGTTACTTGCAACATCACCTGCCACCAGATGCGGATTGCCACTTGCCACGTCGCCTGTAACCAGATGTGATTGTCACTTTTCACATCACCTGCCACCAGATGCAGATTGTTACTTGCCACATCACCTGCCACCAGATGCAGCTTGTTACTTGCCACGTAACCTGCCACTAGATGTTGCTTGTCATGTTTAATGTCACCTGCCACCAGATGCAGATTGTCACTTGCCACATAACCTGTCACCAGTTGTGGATTGTCACTTGCCACGTGGTCTGCAACAAGATGCGGATTGTCACTTACCATGTTACTTGCTACATCACCTGGCATCAGATGCGGATTGTTACTAGCCACATCACCTGCCACCAAATGCGGTTCGTCATTTGCCACGTCACCTGCCACAAGAGGCAGATTGTCACTTGCCAGATTACTTGCCACGTTGCCTGCCACCAGATGTGGATTGTTACTTGCAACATCAACTGCCACCAGATGTAGATTGTCACTTGCCACGTCGGCTGCCACCAGATGTGATTGTCACTTTTCACGTCACCTGCCACCAGATGCAGATTGTTACTTGCCACGTCACCTGCCACCAAATGCAGCTTGTCACTTGTCATGTCACCTGCCACCAGATGCAGATTTCACTTGCCACGTCATCTGCCACTAGATGCAGCTTGTCACTTGCCACGTCACCTGCCACTAAATGCAGATTTCACTTGCCACATCACTTGCCACGTCACCTGCCATCAGATGCAGCTTGTCACTTGTCATGTCACCTGCCACCAGATGCAGATTGTCATTTGCCACATCACCTGCCCCCAGATGTAGCTTGTCACTTGTAATGTCACCTGCCACCAGATGCAGATTGTCATTTGCCACATCATCTGCCATCAGATGTGGATTCTCACTTGCCATGTTACTTGCCACGTTACCTGCCACCAGATGCGGATTCTCACTTGCCACATCACCTGCTACCAGATGCGGCTATTACAGCTCAAGCTGAAATACCACAGATCAGTATTTATTAAACTGTCCCCCTTTTCTTTACAAAAAGGGGACTCACCACATTATAAAGGCCACGACAAGGGAGGGAGGGCTGGGGAGCTCCATAGCTTATAACTTCCACCGGCGACTGGCACTAAAGCCTTGTCCGAACCCCCTTTATATAGGACCCCAAAGGGGTTCGAGAAGCATCTAAACATTTTCAAGGCTCCCCTTAACCACTTAAGCCCCGGAAGATTTTACCCCCTTCCTGACCAGGTCCTATTTTGCGATTTGGCACTGCGTGAATTTAACGGACAATTGCGCGGTCGTGCGACGCTGTACCCAAATGAAATTGATGTCCTTTTTTTCCCACAAACAGAGCTTTCTTTTGATCTTTCTTTCTTTCATTTGATCACCTGTGCAATTTTTACTTTTTGCGCTACAAACAAAAAAAATCACAATAAGCGTATTTTGATTGGTTTGTGCAAAAGTTATTGCGTTTACTAACTAAGGGGAAGATTTTTGTCATTTTTATTGTTCTTTTTTTCTAACGAGTAATGGCGGTGATCTGCGATTTTTTTTGCGGGACAGCGACATTTCGGCGGACAGATCGGACCCTTGACTGACATTTTTGACACTTTTGGGGGTACCAGTGACATTACTACAGTAATCAGTGCTATACATATGCACTGTTACTGTAAAAATGACACTGGCAGGGAAGGGGTTAACTTTATTGGAGAGGCAGGGGTTAAATGTGTCCCTAGAGGCATGCTTCTAACTGTAAAGGGACGTGGCTTTTCATGTAACCACAGAAACATATGATCCTACATAGCAGGATCGTATGATCTCTGCAGTTACACCAGGGAGAATGACAGGCGGCTTTGTTTACATCAGCCGCCTGCCTTTCTCCCTCTGCAGCGGACGATCAGGGGGGCAAGAGTGCGCCTCCGGCGGCGCGCACTCGCCTTCTATTGGCTCTCGGGCGACTGACGTACCCCTATGTCACTTTGCCCAGGAGGGGCTGACCGCCGCCGTAAATAGTCGTGCGGCGATCGGCAAGTGGTTAATAGCAGTCAAATGGCTCCCCCGAGCCACTAACCCCTTACCTGAGGGAAGACTTGAAACTCCTGCTACTGTGATCCCATGAGAAAAAGAAGGGCCTTGAAACCCTAATTCTCGTTTTCTTCAAATTCCCCCACCCAAATACCAAAATAATCATTGACTAAAGAGACACACATAAGTTCGTTGGCAAACTATTGGCCGCTGCACATATATTGGTATGGATTTATTAAATAAATTAACATATTTTATTATTTACTTTAATCATTATTAAATTATATTTAATTTTAAACTGCAAAGCTTTAAAACATAATAGCTCAGTCATAAATGACTCGAGCTACAACAAATTAAATATAACACAAGTCCCCCTGTACATAGAAAGGTGACAATACCACATAAAGTGTCTATGACACTTTATGTGGTATTGGGAGGGAGGGGGAGCTTGCTGAGCTGACACTAGCACAATTTTCTCTTTGAGGGGCCTTTATATATTAAGCCCCCCGGATTCTAGAATATTCCAATGTACCATGTGACATTCTAGAATTTTGTCCCATGTCACATGGTACATTTTCCCTACTAAACTTTATTTAAATTACCCTTAACAGTAACAGTAACTTTATTTAAATTCTTAAAGCGACAGTACCGCTACTTCTGAGATTATTTTTTTTTTTTTAGGGCGGGGCGGCTACATGCCCATGTATTTGGGCCCAGATACATGAGCCCTCCTTATTCATTCTAAAGAAAACAGCAAACAGGCAAGTACATTTGTTTTATTGTAGAAGAGACCTAGCATGCCATCTGGCTTACAGTTTTTTTTTTTTTACTTTTTACCTTCAGTTCCACTTTAAGAAGAAGAGATCAACATTATCTGCTAGTGCTGGGATCTTAGCATCGTGAGGTTTCCGCACATCCCTGTGATGTTTTTGTGCAGGTGGCCTGCATGCTACCATGTCTGTGTTTACAGTGATACTAAACCCTGCTTTTTTTCCTTTTCGGTTGAGGACATCCATGCTTCATGCTTACATCATACATATGTAAAGCCTGCTTTTTCTTTTCTGCTGACACCCCCCCCCCCCCCCCCCGCTTTATGCAGATATGCTATATTGTCAAAAGTATTGGAACGCCTGCCTTTACACTCACTTGAACATTAATGGCATCCCAGTCTTAGTCTGTAGGGTTCAATATTGAGTTGGCCTACCCTTTGCAGCTTTAACAGCTTAATTTCTTCTGGGAAGGCTGTCCACAAAGTTTAAGAGTGTGTCTATGGGAATGTTTGACCATTCTTCCAGAAGCTCATTTGTGATGTCAGGCACTAATGTTGGATGAGAAGGCCTGGCTCGCAGCCTCCACTCTAATTCATAACAAAGGTGTTCACCCCAAACTCGCTCCTCCATGTCTTTATGGACCTTGCTTTGTGCACTGGTGCGCAGTCATGTTGGAACAGGAAGGGGCCATCCCAAAACTGTTCCCACAAAGGTGGGAGCATGAAATTGTCCAAAATGTCTTGGTATGCTGATGCCTTAAGAGTTCCCTTCACTGGAACTAAGGGTCCAAGCCCAACCCTTGAAAAACAGCCCCACACCATAATCCCCCCTCCACCAAATGATTTGGACTAGTGCACAAAGCAAGGTCCATAAAGACATGAATGACAAAGTTTGTAGTGAAAGAATTTGACTGTCCTGTACAGAGTCCTGACTTCACCCCGACAGAACACCTTTGGGATGAATTAGAGTGGAGACTGCGAGCCAGGCCTTCTCTCTAACATCAGTGCCTGACCTCACAAATGCACTTCTGTAGGAATGGTCAAACATTCCCATAGACACACTCCTAAACCTTGTGGACAGCCTTCCCAGAAGAGTTCAAGCTGTTATAGCTGCTTAGGGTGGGCCAACTCAATGTTGAACCCTACAGACTAAGACTGGGATGCCATTAAAGTTCATGTGCGTGTAAAGGCAGGCATCACAATATTTTTCGTTTGCAATAATTTTTATTACGTTTTAAGATAACAACCATTAACAGTTCAGAGCAAACAAATTTAAGATTATAAAGGAAACTCATCATAATGAACACAGGCAACAATGGCAACATTATACAGTGGGACATCTCAAAAACCAGAGGCATATTGGATGATCCAAATAGAGTAGAAAAATAGATCACATGTACCAAATGATCTCCCAAAAACCCACATCCGTCCCCAACACTGATAGCAACCATAGGCTCCTGGACGCCCACTCGCCCAGCGACCCCATGAAGGCAGTCACCCGGGTAACCCAGGAGGGTGGACGTCGCCCCCCCACCTGGCCTCAAACATAACAGGGCCATTCAGTAAGGGGGTAACAACGCCACAAAGGCCGCTAAAAAATCATAGTCACACTGTAGCTGAGTCACAAAAAATGACCTAGAGAACAAGAGAAAGAAGGACAAACGCAAAGAAAAAGTAAAGGGAGAAACGACAGAAGTAAGAGACAGGAGAGATAAGAAGTAAAAGCAGTCTCAGAGTGGGCACCGTGCGGGCAATATGGCTCTATCAAATAAGGAAAAGGAGTCTGTTCAGCATTAATTACAATGAGGCCGATAGATATTGGATCCAGGGTTCCCAAACTCTATCATATTGCTGGTGCCTGTCCAAAAGAGTAGCCGAGAGGCGTTCATTCAGCATGATCCAGGTCAATTTATGCTTAACAAGGTCAAACAGAATCATGGGGGAACTCCATGAGCGCGCTATAGCCAGCCTGGCCTCCGTAAAGACAAATGCCACCAATTTCCTACCCCCACGGGGCACCTGGCCCGGGGCATGTCCAAGCAATGCCTCTTTGGGAGACATGGACAGGTTGACCTGAGTAAGCGAATAAATAAAATTGTACACCCGGATTCAAAATCTCTGTACCTTAGGGCAAGTCCACCAAATATGGAGGACCGTCCCCCCGGTGACCACAGCCTCGGAAACAGGATGCCGGGGCTCCTGGAACATAGGCAGCTATACATGTCGGCACCATATGCCAACGCATTAACACCTTAAAATTAGCTTCAACTAAAGAGGTCTTCACATATGACCTAGAGGCGTTCCGCTCCATCTGGAACCAGTCCTCTAGTTCATACACGGATCCAAGGTCCTGTTCCCATTCTTGCATGAATGGCAGTTTGACCGAAGAGGAGGTAAGGATGCCATAAATTTGTGAGATGTGCCCCGTATGCTTATCAAAGGACCTACACAAGTATTCCATTGGAGTAGAGATCGTGAGATCAGAGGTAGACTGCAAAGAACTGAGGTAATGTGTAAGCTGAACATATCTATAATATTCTGTGTTAGGAAGCTGATGCTTTTCCTGCAAAAATGCACTCGTCAGAATCCCTCTATGGTTACAACAATCTGCAATACAAATAAAACCTTTATTGGTCCACCAGGCAAAGGCTTGAGGTTGGAGACCAGGGGTGAAATCAGGATTGCCCACTATCGGAGCCAGAGGGGCATGGGGGGAACGGAATCCATGGGTCGCTGATAACCTATCCCAGAGGCCCAGGGAGAAGGATAGTGTCGGGCATAGCATTGGAGGCCTGTCCCTCTGTTTCATCCACATTATGTGGCTAATGGGTTTGGAGGGGTGATGTGCAGACTCAGGATACATCCAGCTTGCCCAGTGGGAAGAGTGGAAATGGATCAGGTGTGACATTTGTGCAGCATAGAAATATTTGACCAGGTCAGGTGCCCCCGACCCGCCCCTGCTCCTTGGCGTAAACAGCGTGCCCCTGTTGACCCTAGGTTTCCGTTGACCCCACACAAAGCGTAACAGTTTGGCCTGGAAGGCCTGTAAGACAGGTATCCGGACAGCCACCGGGAGAGTTCGGAATAGATAAAGCAATTGCGGCAAAACATTCATTTTAAGCGTGTACAGTCTGCCAAACCATGAAGGGGGACTCCTCTCCCAGCGCTAGAGGTCTTGAAGCAGCAATCTGAATAAGGGAGGGTAGTTGGCTCGATACAGCGCGTCTACAGTGGGCATTAGGTGAATACCCAAATAGGTGAGGGCTTTACTTTGCCACTTGAAGGGAAAGTGATTGCGTAATTGGTGTAAAGTTGTATCATCTAAATTTAAATTGAGCGCTTCTGATTTTGCATGATTTACTGAGAGGCCTGAAATTTGAGTGAAGTGTTGTAAGGTCCTATAAAGACACGTTATGGAAGTGGTGGGAGAAGAGAGTAGTAATAAAATATCATCTGCAAACATAGCACATTTATGTCCAACCCCCCCCCCCCCCCCCCCACAACGTATTCCCTGCACATGCATCTGCAGCCTAAGTTTAATAGCCAAAGGCTCGAGGGCTAGTATAAATAGCAAAGGGGAAAGGGAACACCCCTGTCTGGTTCCTCGCCTAACCTCTATCCTGGACGATTTATGCCCTTTAATGACTACCCTGGCCGAAGGGAGCTGAATACAGAACTCTCAGAACGGAGCCAAAGCCATATTGCCGTAATATATAAAACATATAATCCCAGGACAAGGAGTCGAAAGCCTTGCTAAGGTCCCAATATTTTTGACAATATAGTGTATCTCCTTTTAGCTAGGCTACTGCTAACACAACATCCATGTGTGCACTCCCAGCCAGGGCTGTGTGTGTTCATTCAAAAGCACACCCTCAGCAAACCATGCCCCTGCTCTCTCCTCCCTGCAGCGGAAGCCAGGCTCTCCCCTGCACTCTCTGTCTCATCCTACAACCATGAAGTTCATGGAGTACCCAAGATTGTGAAGGACCTGGTAGCAGTGACAAGGACAGCAAGTAAGTGTTTGTCAACATGGTGGGGGTGGAACTGTACAGGAGCATTTTATACCTTAATGCAGTGAATGCTATTTTATTTTAGTGCCATCACTTAAAGTGACTGGTTTGGTGGCATGATCTTAATTGCAGTGACACATATATGTAAAATGTAAAGCTTTTCTTACAGTTATATCAGCTGTCTATGGGTAGGGGGCCCTGAAATCAACAGCTAAGAGCCCAAGTTATTTTCAAATCTGCCACTATCATAAAGGCAAAGAAGAGAGGCACTGTGGGTAACATTACCATGCTAGACTCATCTCACCCTCCTCCAATCAAAACTCCTAAATGGAGATTGCATTACCTCATATTTTTTATGTTAGCAGCAGTAACATTTGTGTAGTCATATGTCTACCAATGAGGTAAAAATAACTTCCCTAAGACCACAGAACATTAACCGGTTGCCGACTGCGCACAGTATATTTACTGCGACAGTCAGCCCCGGCCAGGCAGAGTGACGTAGATCTACGTCACTCGCCTGTCACTGGAATCGGAGCCAATAGCCTCGTTCAGGGAGGAGTGTGGGCGTGTGACCGGCGAACCCGATGTCCGCCGGTCACTCGCCGATCGTCGGTACAGCGGGAGAAAGGCAGAGCGGCTTATGTAAACAAGCCGCCTGTCATTCTCCCCTGTGTAAAAATTAAGATCAGACGGTTCTACTATGTAGAACCATTGATCTTTGTTTTTACACCAATAGCCATGTCCCACTACAGTTAGAAGCACGCCCCTAGGACACACTTAACCCCTCCCTGTCCAATACAGTTAACCCCTTCCCTGCCAGTGTCATTTTTGCAGTAACAGTGCATATATATAGCACTGATTACTGCAGTAATGTCACTGGTACCCCCAAAAGTGTCAAAAATGTCAGTCAAGGGTCCGATCTGTCCGCTGCAATGTCGCAGTACCGTAAAAAAATCCCAGATCGCCGCCATTACTCGTTAAAAAAAAACACCAACAATGACAAAAATCTTTCCCTTTGTTAGTAAACGCGATAACTTTTGCGCAAACCAATCAAAATACGCTTTTTGCGATTTTTTTTTACCAAACATAGGTTGCATTAAACAATTTGGCCAAAAATGTTAAAAAATTTTGATTTTTACATTTTTTTTGGGGGGAATTTCATATAAAAAAAAGTGAAAAATATTGTTATTTTTGCAAAAATTACGCTCTTTTTTTGTTTATAGCGCATGATCAAAAAATCGCACAGGTGATCAAATACCACCAAAAGAAAGCTCTGTTTGTGGGAAAAAAAGGACGTGAAATTCGTTTACAGCGTCGCACGACCGCGCAATTGTCCGTTAACCACTTAAGCCCCGGAAGATTTTACCCCCTTCCTGACCAGGGGGTATTTTGCGATTCGGCACTGCGTGACTTTAACGGACAATTGCGCGGTCGTGCAACGCTGTATCTAAACGAATTTGGCGTCCTTTTTTTCCCACAAACAGAGCTTTCTTTTGGTGGTATTTGATCACCTGTGCGATTTTTTGATCACGCGCTATAAACAAAAAAAGAGCGTAAATTTTGCAAAAATAGCAATATTTTTCACATTTTTTTATATGAAATTCCCCCCCAAAAAAATGTAAAAATCAAAATTTTTTAACATTTTCGGCCAATTTGTTTTATGCTACCTATGTTTGGTAAAAAAATTCGCAAAAAGCGTATTTTGATTGGTTTGCGCAAAAGTTATCGCGTTTACTAACAAAGGGAAAGATTTTTGTCATTTTTGTTGTTTTTTTTTTTAACGCGTAATGGCGGCGATCTGCGATTTTTTTTGCGGTACTGCGACATTGCGGCGGACAGATCGGACCTTTGACTGACATTTTTGACACTTTTGGGGTTACCAGTGACATTTCTACAGTAATCAGTGCTATACATATGCACTGTTACTGTAAAAATACACTGGCAGTGAAGAGGTTAACTTTTTTTGAAAGGGAGGGGCTAAGTGTGTCCCTAGGGGCGTGCTTTCTACTGTGATTGGCTGTGGCTTCAGATGTATGAAGAGTGATCAACGGTTCTACATAGTAGAACCGTATGATCATCCTTCATACACAGGGGAGAATGACAGGCAGCTTGTTTACACAAGCCGCCTGACTTTCTCCCTCTCCCCCACCGATCGCAGAGTGACCGGCGGACATCGGGTCCATCGGTCACACGCGCGGGGGGGTCCGTGACCACGCGGGAGCGGGAGCGCGCCTCCGGGGGCGCGCGCTCGCTCCCTAGACCCTCACAAGCTAGTGACGTAGCCCTAGGTATGGAGCCCTAGGTATGGACCATAAGGTGAGTACCTGGATAGAGAACTGGCTCCAGGGGAGAGTACAGAGGGTGGTGATTAATGGGGAGTACTCGGATTGGGTGGGTGTGGAAAGTGGGGTCCCCCAGGGTTCTGTCCTGGGACCAATCCTGTTTAATTTATTCATAAATGATCTAGAGGAGGGGATATATAGTACAATCTCAGTATTTGCAGATGATACTAAATTAGGCATGCCAATATCTTCTATGCAGGATGTGGAAATCTTGCAAGCAGACCTGAACAAAATAACGGGGTGGGCAACTACATGGCAGATGAGATTTAATGTAGAAAAATGTAAAGTAATGCACTTGGGGGCCAGAAACCAGAAAGCAAGCTACTCACTAGGGGGGGAACCTCTGGGTGAGTCTAGGATGGAAAGGGACCTGGGGGTACTGGTAGACAACAGGCTTGGAAGTGGCATGCAATGCCAATCCGCCGCAAGCAAAGCCAACAGAATACTGGGTTGTATAAAAAAGGGGATTCACTCCAGAAATAAAGAGATTATTCTTCCACTCTACAAGACTCTGGTCCGGCCACATCTGGAGTATGCTGTCCAGTTCTGGGCACCGGTCCTCAGGAAGGATGTGCTGGAACTGGAGGAAGTCCAGAGAAGGGCAACATAAATAATTAGGGGAATGGAGGACATCAGCTATGAGGAAAGACTACAAGCACTGAACTTATTCTCTCTGGAGAAGAGACGATTGAGGGGGGATATGATATCAATGTACAAATACTGTACTGGCGACCCTAGCATAAGGAACAAACTATTCAGAGAAAGGAGATACAATAAGACACGTGGCCACTCACTAAAACTTGAGGAAAGGCGGTTTTACCTTAAAGTGCGTAAGGGGTTCTTCACTGTAAGAGCGGTAAGGATGTGGAATTCTCTTCCGCAAGCAGTCGTATCAGCGGGGAGCATTGATAGTTTCAAAAAACTATTGGATGGACACCTTAAAGACCACAACATACAGGGGTATACAATGTACGGTTAAAAGCAAACACACACACACATCATAGGTTGAACTGGATGGACTTGTGTCTTTTTTCAGCCTCACTAACTATGTAACTATGTAACTACTATGTAACTTTGTCTGTGAGGGGCTGACTGCCGACGTAGATCGGCGTTAGGCAGTCGGCAAGTGGTTAAAGTCACGCAGTAAAAAATCGCAAAAAAAAACCCTGGTCAGGAAGGGGGTAAAATCTTCCAGGGCTTAAGTGGTTAAAGTCTACCTAATCCCAAGAACAAATGAGGTGTAATGGCTGCATTCATTTTTTTTTTTTCCAGCTGGTGATTCTGCCAGTAGCGCACTTCCTGTCCTAGGGTTACAACGCTCACTCACTGTAATGTATTTATGGAAGAGCAGCATTGTTCCCATAGGACAGGACTACCCCCACTTCCCAGAATTCTGCCTGTTTTTAGGGTGGAACATGTAACATGTTCCAAAAAGTGCAGTAATCCCTTAACAGGTATTTTTTGCATTTATAAGATATAGCAACATTTTTTTCAATGGTATATTCAACAGACTCAAAGGAAACAAATAAGATTTACACATCTAGGTGAGTTGGCAGCATATGCACATGTTACTGCCATGGACCTTAGTGTAGGAAAACCACAACTATAAATATTCCTAAAAATGTTCCATCTCCCCTCCTACCTATCATGCATGCCCTGTATGAAAAAAATTCTGCATATTTACCCATTTTCAATCCACGTCGGTCACATAATTCTGTAGTTTTGTGGAAGAGATCACTCGTCAACAGCTGTGAATTCCAGAAACCCTGATGTCACCCATAGGCTACCATGGCTCATCCTTTGTCAGCATCAGCACTCCCTCTTCTGCTCACTGACCACAGTGGATTAAAAAAAGGTAAGTACAGACATTTTCTTTATACAGGTTAGGCAGGATAGGTAGGAGGAGGGGGAGGGAGCATTTTGACGAGAAAAGTTATAGTTAGGCTTTTTCTGTACTTTTACCACGTTACATGTGTTAGCACTTTGCAGTTCCAATCATTTGGAATGGCACCCCAGCTCTGATGCACATGTGTTGCAGAGCACCAACATGTATGGCAGCTCATGACTGTGTGTTGTGGTGCACTGTCAGAAAAAAAAAGCATATCTATTTTTTGTCTGTTTAGGTGCATTGGCAGCCCTTTAAATTGGTGGCCTTAACACAATGCACATTACCGCGTAACTCAAAGCACATTAATCCAGATATGTTAAGACAATGTACCAGAATAGCAAAGTGTGAATGGGTCTTTAGGGAAACCTTGTACATTACAAGACAGGTTTCACCATCTTTTACTAGTACTGGCTTGACAGATTAACATGTTAGCTAGCTCTTGGTGTATTTGCAAGCTCATTTCAGGAGTTTTGCAGTGACTTGTTGAAGATTTATATCTCCAATATATAGAATTCCTCAGTCATATGTCCTGCAACTGCTGACTGATTGCTCATAGACAAGTGATTTAGAAAGTGATTGGATGTGCAAGATCAACCGGTCTGCCTTCAGGGCACCTTTAGTCTGGCATAAACGTAGGTAGAAGATCAGCTCCACTGATTCGGCAAGTTTATGTCAGTGCAGAAGAGATGGGGTAGAGGCCTTTAAATCATAATATTTTAATTGCATTTTTAGCATAAAATTATAATTAAAAAAAACAGTGTTTGGCACATGCTTAAAATTTGCTAGATTTTCGGAAATGTGTATATATATCATATGTGTGGTGCATTTTTTGTGCGTTGCACTTTAGGCGCGTTTCACATGAGTTTTAGGTGCGTTATTTATTAACTCTATAGAACACACGTTTTGATGAAAGCACATCAAAGATGAAGCATGCAGGACTTTTTTTTAATGCACTGCACATAAAATGCATATGTGAACGGGGCTCAATAGTAACTCCAAGCAACAAGTGTATTTGGATAGTAAGTGGAGTGCTATTGAAGTCTGGAAAAAAGCTGTCATTGCAAATGTCAGAGAGTCCACTCAGTGTACCTTTAACCTGAGATTTCCTATAGTTCATTACTAGATTCTGCATGCTTTCTGCCTTATTGAGCAGAATTGCATTCACTTCAAAAGCACTTGCAGTGGAAATATATGGGCTGGACTTTCCCATTGCATACATTCAGGGCAATTTAGACAAAAAAAAAATAAGACTGACTATAAAGAATAGGGAGCAGAGTGGTCAGCAGAACAAGGCATGGATGTAAATCAGAGCCCTGTTCTATAATGTGTAATTGCATTGCATGCCCGCTTTTGCCTGCAGTGTACTTTTAATACATGTTTTTCTGCTAGTGATTCAGTCTTTTATTCCCAAGTTATCTGTCATTTACTACGGTATAATATGTCAAAGCTGTTGAATTCCCTGGTTTCCAAGGACAACTGTTCACAGGGCACAATGGACTTTAAATGACGTTCACCCCTCTGTAGTGTCATACATTGATTGAAAGTCTCAGCAAACTGTTCAGGACACTCAGTTCTCTACAGTTTCCCTAACAACAATTGAAAAAAAAAAAAAAAACATGCACACATGCTGAAGAGTAAGTAACTTATGAATGGTACAATAAGATATCTCTCAGATACAAATGTAGCTTATATTAAGGCCAACCTTGTACAATATCTACACATTTATATAATATTGTGCAGCCACAGCGGTACATAAATAAGTAATAGGAACACTATAATGCTTTGTGAAAGGACAAATTCCCACCTCTTCAGCCAACTGATGGCAAACTAATGCCTCGTAAACACGCAACGATTGTTGGCCGTGAATTTTCGGCCAACGTCTGATCGGCCGATTTTCGGCTTGTTAGTAAGATGCTTCCGACAACCGACTCCGACTTTTCGGCCGAACAAAATCTGGTGTGCATGCTATAAAATTTTTGTTGGCCGTCAACAGAACGGCCGATTTTCCGTCAGTCAGTACAGATTTCGGCAGACAAAAATCAGCTGAGCAAGACTGGGCATGCTCAGAGAAGAAAAAACACACGGAAAGTAAACCAGCACATGACATCACTTCTGAAGTTGGTTTTTGTTGGCCGAGAAAATTCGTGTGCAGTCTAGAGCACATTTCAACCAACACAACAACACTGGACAAAAGACGGCTGATCGGTCGGCCGATAATTGTTGCGTGTGTGTACGAGGCTTAAATGCTAGGCTGAAACAAGGATGGCTGCGTCATCGGATACTTTAAAATGCTTCCTTTCTTTGGAGGCTTTAAAAAAGTAATTTAAATGTTTACTTTACAGTTCTCTCCTGCAGGGAACAAAGTACATTTAGAACTTTGTCCAATATTTTTCAAAGTACTTTCTAACCATGGTTATGAGGTCCAATTGGTCCCTCTCTTCTCTTGCCATGGCTGATCCGACAACAGCTTTGAAGGTGATGGTTGATTCGTAGCTGTGGCTTGTCTCAGCTGTGAACGCTTTCCAAGTGTTACTTTACAAGCAATAGCAAGAGGAATACAGAGAGAGGGAGGACATGTCAACCTCTGCATTTCTCTTGCATGTCACTTGTCACAGGAAAGCATTAACAGCCAAGAAAAGCAGCAGCTATGAATCAACTGTCTACTTCAGAGCTGTTGTCATATTGACCGCAGCATGAGGGGAGGGGGGCAAATCGGTACTCCTAACTAGGATTTAAAAGCACTTACGAACATGGGGCAAAGTACATAACTATGAGGCCTGATTCACACCTATGCAGGTTGCAGTTTTCATATTCCAGGTGCATTTTGCGTTTTCAATACACATTTTTGATCCATTGAAGTCTATGGAGCCAAAAACCAGAAAAAAGTCCCTGGCCCTTTCCATAAAATGCATAGATGTGAACATGACCCATAGGAAACTCTGATAAATGGCCATAATGACATGGACTGCAAAACTGAAAATACACTAAAAAAATGCATAGGTGTAAACCAGGCCTAAGATAATAAGTATAACGAAAGGTCTTTAGGGAATTGTAGCCATATAATTGCACTTTATGATCTGTATGATCTGTGTTACTTTTTTATTTGCACTAACAATTAAATGATAACTAAAGGAAAAATGTTTTCTTTTTTTTTTTTTTTTTTTTTTATTGGAATAGAGTAGAGAGGGTTTAGAACACCTGTCAGATTTTATTGCTGTCTGTGCCTCCATTATGAATGGAGGGACAGACAGCAATAAAATTATTGTGAGGCATGCATACAAGCACGTGGGTACTAACTACTGAGTACCATTTTGAATTGCTGCAATGAAATTTCACCAAAATGGACTAGCCTTCTGCATAATTTTTTCACTTTGATTTTCAGGGGGGTCTTTGAATTCAGCCCTCTGTAAGGTGATCACATTTATTTCAATCAAACAATGTGGCATCCTTTTGTTCCTAACACATTACCCAGTCCATATCAGTATAGATATCCAGCATGAGATTTTTTTCCCATCAAGATCTGATGTGTTTTCAAAGTTTTCCTTTAATTTTTTTTGAGCAGTGTATATATACAGTATCTCACAAAAGTAAGTACACCCCTAACATTTTTGTAAATATTTTAGTGTATCTTTTCATGTGACAACACTGAAGAAATGACACTTTGCTACAATGTAAAGTAGTGAATATACAGCTTGTATAACAGTGTAAATTTGCTGTTCCCTCAAAATAACTCAACACACAGCCATTCATTTCTAAACCGCTGGCAACAAAAGTGAGTACACCCCTAAGTGAAAATGTCCAAATTGGACCCAATTAGCTATTTTTCCTCCCCGGTGTCATGTGATTTGTTAGTGTTTCAAGGTCTCAGGTGTGAATGGGGAGCAGGTGTGTTAAATTTGATGTTATCGCTTTCACTCTCTCATACTCATCACTGAAAGTTCAACATGGTACCTCATGGCAAAGAACTCTCTGAGGATCTGAAAAAAAAAAGTTGTTGCTCTACATAAATATGGCCTAGGCTATAAGAAGATTGCCAAGACCCTGAAACTGAGCTGCAGTACAGTGGCCAAGACCATACAGCGGTTTAATAGGACAGGTTCCACTCAGAACAGGCCTCACATGGTCAACCAAAGAAGTTGAGTGCACGTGCTCCGCATCATATCCAGAGGTTGTCTTTTGGAAATAGTCATATGAGCGTTGCCAGCATTGCTGCAGAGGTTGAAGGGGTGGGGGGGTCAGGCTGTCAGTGCTTCGACCATAAACCGCACGCTGCACCAAATTGGTCTGCATGGCTGTCGTCCCAGAAGGAAGCCTCTTCTAAAGATGATACACAAGGAAGCCCACAAACAAGACAAGCAGACTAAGAACCATGTTCTGTGGTCTGATGAGACGAAGATAAACGTATTTGGTTCAGATGGTGTCAAGCGTGTGTGGTGACAACCAGGTGCCCCCATTGCCTACAGTCAAGCATGGTGGTGGGAGTGTCATGGTCTGGGGCTGCATGAGTGCTGCCGGCAATGGGGAGCTACAGTTCATTGAGGGAACCATGAATGCCAACATGTACTGTGACATACTGAAGCAGAGCATGATCCCTCCCTTCAGGGACTGGGCCGCAAGGCAGTATTCCAACATGATAACGACCCTAAACACACCTCCAAGATGACCACTGCCTTGCTAAAGAAGTTGAGGATAAATGTTATCAACTACCCAAGCAGGTCTCCAGACCTAAACCCTATTGAGCATCTGTGGGCATCCTCAAATGGAAGGTGGAGGAGCGCAAGGTCTCTAACATCCACCAGCTCTGTGATGTCAGCATGGAGGAGTGGAAGAGGACTCCAGAGGCAACCTGTGAAGCTCTAGTGAACTCCATGCCTTAGAGGGTTAAGGCATTGCTGGAAAATAATGGTGGCCACATAAATGATTGACAATTTGGGTTATTTAGACTTTTTGACTTAGGGGTGTACTCACTGTTGTTGCCAGCAGTTTTGACATTAATGGTGTGTGTTGAGTTATTTTGAGGCACATTTACACTGTTATACAAGCTGTACACTCACTACTTTACATTGTAGCAAAGTGTAATTTCTTCAGTGTTGTCACATGAAAAGATATAATAAAATATTTACAAAAATATGAGGGGTGTACTCACTTTTGTTAGAGGCTGTATATATAGATAGATTTGACTGTGGAAAGGTTTGTGCCATTGTTAAATGCTGATTTTCAATTCCCCAGGTATAGACTGATCTAACTGATTCGATCATTACTTTAAACCACTACCACACGATTACTTTTCTGTCTGGAGAGTTATGTTGGAAATACATTCTACCTGTCTCTGTATGTACATATTGCCATCCCCTTTAATTTGTTACAATATAATGCACTTAGTTAATCCTAACCAGACAGGTGTTTATTTCCAGATTCTGAGTTATACTTGTGTGTTGAGGATGTATCCTTATGCTCTCAGCAGTACAGCAGTTGTTATCTGCTTAACTCTTCATAGAGTTTAAGCAAAGAACAGAGGACCCAAACTATCAAGCAGCTCCTTCGGGGGTAGCACTACATGTGTCTACAGTGGTATTTTACCGGTGTGCCTAACTATTTACTAATGTGGAAACAAAGAAAAAGGTGTTCCAATACATCAGACCCTGAGTTGGCCCCACAGGGACCCAAGCATTTGAAAAAGGAATACACCCAACGTGGGACTTTAAAGGTGGACATCAATTGGCATATCTACATAAATGATATAGGAACAGCTATTTAAAATGCAATAATTTTATTGGTACATGTATGCACATTAAAAGAGAAAAAAGAGAAAAACAACATAGATGCACAGGCATCAATACAAACACTTGAATTCATGCAATGTAAAAGATTAAGATCCATGTCCTAGAGTAATGGGGTCACACAGGTCCAACATGTTTCGCCGACTCTGTGGGCTTCTTCAGGGACCATGAGTGCTGGTGACCTCCGTACAGGTTCTAGGTACAAATAACATATTGTAAATATAACATCAAATATATTCTCTTCTTTCTAGACATCATATAAGAGAAAAACATATCATAGTAGGACATGAAATAGTACATGTTTCATTGTTTTAATAGAGGTGTAATGTCAAGCACTCACCACTATCATAAAATCTAGGGCACAATCAGAAAGTCAACAACTGATAGTATGGTCTGCAAATCCCTCCGGGGAGTGCTCTCACTCCTGGACAAAACTCCAGACAGATGCGTCCTCTTAATTGCTGGCCGTTATATGAATCACCGGTGTCTGGTATTATCTGGTCCAGTCTTCACCACATTAAGAGGACGCATCTGTCTGGACTTTTGTCCAGGAATGAGAGCACTCCCCGGAGGGATTTGCAGACCATACTATCAGTTGTTGACTTTCTGATTGTGCCCCAGATTTTATGATAGTGGTGAGTGCTTGACATTACACCTCTATTAAAACAATGAAACATGTACTATGTCATGTCCTACTATGATATGTTTTTCTCTTATATGATGTCTAGAAAGAAGAGAATATTTTTGATGTTATATTTACAATATGTTATTTGTACCTAGAACCTGTACGGAGGTCACCAGCACTCATGGTCCCTGAAGAAGCCCACAGAGTCGGCGAAACATGTTGGACCTGTGTGACCCCATTACTCTAGGACATGGTTCTTAATCTTTTAGATTGCATGAATTTAAGTGTTTGTATTGATGCCTGTGCATCTATGTTGTTTTTCTCTTTTTTCTCTTTTAATGTGCATACATGTACCAATAAAATTATTGCATTTTAAATAGCTGTTCCTATATCATTTATCTATCTATGCCAATTGATCTCTGCCTTTAAAGTCCCACGTTGGGCGTATTATTCCTTTTTCACATGCACGGGTCCCTGTGGGGCCAACTCAGGGTCTGATGTATTGGAACACCTTTTTCTTTGTTTCCATATATTATTAGGGATGTGGCGTGAGCTATCTTGGCTTATTGACATTTGGAGTCTGGCACCAAAAATGTTTTCACTATTTACTAATGTGTATACAGGAGCATTGAAACATTCAGTTTAGGAATGAAAAGTGTCTGTAGGAGAGCCAGCCATGGCACAGAAGAGGCGTCTGACAGTCTGCAACAAGGAGTCCCTTTAAGGAGGAATTTTGCTCACAGATGGGGCAGGCTGCATTCCAAATATTAGGGCAGGGCTGCCAAGGCAGTACATAAGAGGGACACACTGGGCATGTATATCAAGACCTGTGTTTACCTAAATGGACAGGAATCTGTACTGGCTGGAAAGCTACTGTGAAAGAAAACTAGTCAAGAGGGGGTCAGTGTAGAAGTGACCTCTTACATTGGTGGTCAGTGGTAGAAGAGAACCCTTACGTTAGTGGTCTGTATAGAAGAGAACCCTTACATTGGTGGTCAGTGTAGAAGAGAACCTTTACATTGACGGGCAGTGTAGAAGAGAACCTTTACATTAGTGGTCATTGTAGAAGAGAACCCTTACATTGATGGTCAGTGTAGAAGAGAAAACTTACATTGTGGTCAGTGTAGAAGTGACCGCTTACATTGGTGGGGTGGTCAGTGTAGTAGAGAACCCTTGCATTGGTGGTCAGTGTAGAAGTGAGTGACCCCTTACATTGGTGGTCAGTGTAGAAGAAAACCTTTACATTGGTGGTCAGTGTAGAAGAGAACACTTATATTGGGGGTCAGTGTAGAAGTGACCTCTTACATTGGTGGTCAGTAGTAGAAGAGAACCCTTACATTAGTGGTCTGTATAGAAGAGAACCCTTACATTGGTGGTCAGTGTAGAAGAGAACCTTTACATTGACGGGCAGTATAGAAGAGAACCTTTACATTGGCGGGCAGTGTAGAAGAGAACCTTTACATTAGTGGTCATTGTAGAAGAGAACTCTTACATTGATGGTCAGTGTAGAAGAGAAAACTTACTTTGTGGGTCAGTGTAGAACTGACCGCTTACATTGGTGGGGTGGTCAGTGTAGTAGAGAACCCTTACATTGGTGGTCAGTGTAAAAGTGACCCCTTACATTGGTGGTCAGTGCAGATGAGAGCCCCTACATTAGTGATCAATTTGCCACTGCTCTCTTCTCAAGAAACCCCTACCAACCTCTGGAGGAACCACAGTGTTTCACAGAACCCTGGTTGAGAAAGACTGCTCTAGAGAAATGTTATAAGAACCAAAGATAATCTATACTCAAATGTTTACATAAAGCCATTGCTAAAATTTATGTTGTTGGTATGCATAAATAAGAAGGGCTGAAATACTTACCTTCCCTGGAGAAGATGTTACTGTAGGTTCCCTTCCCTTACTGGCCAGGTGTAGGCATTTGGTCATATGCTTCCTGTTGATGGGATGAATCAGAGTTTTGATTGGCTGATCCTACTTTACAGCAGAGGTCATGTGACCAAGCGTATAAGTCCTTTGACAAATGACCAGTAGTAAATTGTGTCTGCAGCTGCATTTTCCACGGGAAAGATAAGTATTCTGTGCTTCTATTATTCTTTATTTACCCATCCCAGCAACACTGCAGGCTTTCCTGAATTGTATTAGCAGTACCCTGGATGAGTTTGCTCTTGACTGCTATTGTTCTTTATATTCTCTTGTTTTTGTTCTCGGTATTTAATAACAAACCACACTTGTTTTTATAAATCTCTGTGTACATGTGTTATTTCCTTAGCAATAATTTACTGTGTGTTTTGTTTGAATAGGCTGTCATCGCCAATGTTAAAAACAAGAATGTTAGTAGGGTGAGGAATCTGACTAGACTGCCACTGGCATTGCCCTGAGAGTCAACTTCAGTCAGTCAGTCAGCTTAGTCATCATAGTACTATTATAATGACATTTTTATTCATGCCTCCAAGCTTGGCTCCTTTCTCACAAGGAAATGGCTTTGTTTTTTAATCAAGGAACAAAGAAATATAACATACACACACATGTTTCAAGGAATTTACCGACTCAATCAAAAATGTGAGGATCTTTAGTAGAAGAAAGGAAATCCTAGCTTTTGTATAGAGTTATAATGTCTTGTGTTTGGCTTATGCTGTATGTGCCATATCGTTTGCACTCCTCTACTTCCCCTTTTAGTCTAATATTGCTACTCAATTAGATGATAAAATATATTAGGGAATCTAAACACAAGTTCTTCCATTTCATAGTGATCTATCTATAACAATACCTCCTTACAATTAAAAATAATTGTTTAATCTTACTTTAAGGCCCATTTCATGTTGGTCAGTTTACTTCTCTTACTAAAAGCAGAAGAAGAATGCCTGATCATTGAATCCTTTGTAGCTCTTCACACCAGTCAGTTGGGGGTCAGCTGCATTTTTAAAAGTCCTGCATGCTGCATTTTTGGTGCATGTTTGGTCCATTAAAAAACTACACCAAAAACACACCTCCCTTTTGAAATGAATGAAAAATGCATCAAAAACATGGCAAAAATGCATCAAAAATGCACCCGCTGTTGCGTTTTGGAGTCATGTGTCCTTTTGTTACAGGTGTAAAACACACTGGAAAAGTAGTAAAAACATAGTAATTATGCAGCAAAAACCCTTTTTTTTGCAACAGAGCTGTGTGAAAGCAGCCTTAATCAGTTGACATTTTGTCACCATACCCATCAACCGCTTGCCAACCGTATAACTTACATTTACAGTGACAAGGCGGCTTTCTTGCACAGGATCACATACCTAGTACGTGACCCTACACTCCCGAGTCTGGACCGTGCATGCATGTCGCTGGTGACCTACTCGCACTGTGATTATACGCAGCAGGAGCTGATCTGCGGTACCATGGACTCGATGTCCGCTGGCACCTGCCGATCATTAGGGAGAGAGCCAGGATGCCGATCTGCCTATGTAAACAAGGTGGCTGGCCCTTCTGTCAGTAAGGAAGGCATGGATCCATGCCTTCCCCTAGTAAAAGCACTTCCCACACAGTGCACAAACATTGGCTAGGCACACAGTTAACCCTTTGATCGCCCCTGATATTAACCCTATTCCCAGCCAGTGTCATTAGTACAGTGACAGTGCATATTTTTTTAGCACTGATCATTGTATTAGTGCCACTGGTCCCCAAAAAGTGTCAGCTAGTGTCCAATTTGACCACTGCAATATCACAGTGCCGCTTTAAGCATTTTTGCCTGTGACCATCAAGTCATATACAGTAATCCCCCGCTACATCGCGGTTCAGTTTTTGCGGTCCCGGTAATTCGCGGTTTTTTTTGTAATGTTATTTTACTATATAAATCATTAAAAATGAAAGATTTTTGTGTTTTTCATAGCTCTTGCTCTGTCTCTAAGTATCTTATATGTGTTTAAATGAGTTTCTATTGTTTTAAAAGTGTGTTTAAAGACCTTAAAATGCTTCTACACGTACAGTGACAGTAAAAAAATAATGCCTACAATGCATTTTAATAGGGTATTTCTATTTCGCGGAATTTCACTTTTCGCGGCTGGGTCCGGAACGTAACCCCCGCAATGGAGGGGGGTTTACTGTAATTCTTCTCTGTGAGGGCTGGAGGTGAAGATTTAATTCTAGTTTATGATCAGGATTTTATGTTGTTTTTTATAGTGTTGGTATTATGTTAAAGCGGAGTTCCGGCCTATTTTGCAACTTTAGTGATTCCTGGAGTGCTCGCTATGCTGATCAACAATTGGGCATTTTCAATTTTTTTCAGCAGTCCCTTACCTTATTTTCAGGGCATTTTTAATTGTACTTCCTCCTTCTTCACCCTCTGTGGCCACGGCCACCGACATCACTTCCACCTTTGCATTGCATCCTGGGAGCTGTTTGTCATCACTCCCAGGAGGCTGGAATCAGGAAGAACTTCCAGAACACTCCCTGGAATCAGGAAGAAGGATGCAGCACTGCGGCTTCAGATGCCCACATCCAAGATAGCCACGCCCAGACAGCGTTTTTAAAAGTAAGATTTTGACTAAAATCCAATACTGTACACCTTGTAAGTATGAGAATAGCGGTTCTGTAAAGGGCGATGGGTTAGTATTATAGGGGTATTTTTAGTTAAAAAAGGTATTTGAGGCCGGAACTCTGCCTTAATTATTATTTGGGGTAATGTTAGAGAAAGTGGAGTATTATTTGCATTTGGTAGTTTGATTTTCCGTTATTTTATTCTGTGTTATTTATTGTACTGTATGTTGTATTTTAATTTTATGGATAGTTTTATTTGTAGTGTAGTTTTAAATTGTTTTATTTGGTGCTAATGGCTGTTATTGGTAATTTTGTTGTGTTTTTTTGTATCTTGTTCTGTTCATTGTTGTGATCGTGTGTTGTCTTTGTTGAGTGTGTCTGTGTTCTGTAAGTCGCTGATCCCTGCCATTACTAGCAAAAAAAAAAAAAATTCCATAAACGAATCAAGTTAACTAATCAATATACACTTATTGGGGTTTGTTTTGCCAAAGATATGTAGCAGAATACATTTTGGCCTAAATTGATGAAGAAATTGGATTTCTTACATTTTTTTAATGGATAAGTTTATAGCAGAAAGTAAAAAATAATGTTTATATTTTTTACAAAATTGCCAGTCGTTTTTTGTTTATAACGCAAAAAGAAAAGAATGCAGAGGTGATCAAATACCACAAAAAAACTATATTTGCGGGAAAAAAAAGGACATACATTTTATTTGGGTACAGGCCACGCAATTGTCAGTTAAAGTAACACAGTGCCGTATCGCAAAAAATGGCCTGGTCAAGAAGGGAGGTAAGTTATCCAGAGCTGAAGTGGTTATTAGGCCCCTTTTTAATTGTGCGATTTGGGACTGCAAAGTCCCATGACAAGTCGTACCCTATGATTTCCAATCAGAACCATTTATATCTGTGCGACTTCAAGTCACAACAACTTCAAAGTAGTCCCTGCAATACTTTGGTCTAAATTTGATGGGACATGAGGTCCATAGACCTCAAGATTACACAGGCATTGCTTCAAGTCGCATCAAAGTCATGAGACTTTCAGGTCGTACAAGTGTGAAAGAGGCGGTTCCATTCACACTTGTGCGATTTGTCATGCAACTTTGGATATCAAAGTTGCATAACAAGTTGTTCCTCAGGTTTTTCAATGATACCAATTCATATATGCGCGACTTAAAGTTGCAGAAACTTCAAAGTAGTTCATGCACTACTTTGGTCCGACTTTTATGCAAATTGAGGGCCATAGACTTCAATGTTAACCCTCAGAAGTTGCATGAAAGTCGTACCTGAATGTTATATAATGCATTTTGTGTTTGGTTATGCTGGTTAGGCAAGTGAGTGGTGGCGCTGCCTTAACTGTACAAGTTGGTTTACACAGCATGTACTGAAATACAACGTACAAAGGATGCAACGTGCAAAAAATACAATGTGCAAACAAGACAATTGTGCAAAAATTAGGATAATATGCAAAAATGCAATATAAAAGTGACTTATGTGCTTCTATGCATAAAATAACGATCATGTGCAATACATAAGTGCACTGTGCTGAGTGCAATTACCAAGTTCATTAGAAATAAAATAATATAAAGTGAAAAAAACCCCACTGTGGGGAGTGGTGATAAATGATAAACTAAAATCATTCATATAAAGTACTAGGTGGCTACAGGATATTCAAAGGGCCATGCAGTTCATCAGGTGCTGCTGTGCAATTGTGGTACAATTCACTTAGGCTTGTGACAGGATCCCCGTGATCTAATTTGTGGCCCCTTCTGGGAATGCACTCACCAGATCGCGGACCCCTTACAGGGGAAATCAGCCTTTTTTAGGGAAGTATTTCTGCTCCCAAACAGGAAATGGTATGCCTCTTGGAATTCTCCTGAAACCCCGCTACTTGACTCCACTCTCCATATTCCTCTTTATGGTGGTAATGTTTCCTCAAGGGTAAAGAAAATCCTCCATTGTGTAGTATATTTATATTGAAAAACGTAGACACTTACATTTTAGTAAAAGCAATTCCTCCTCTCTCAATCAGGAAGTCCGGGTTCGCCGATGCGTTCCACGGATGAAACCGGAAGTGACGGTATGACGCTTGACTCCGCCCTACGCGTTTCATCACTCTAACATCATCTGGAGTGGCCTCCAAGCGCAAGCTTTTATTAATATTTCCATTTACTATTCCTATATTCACAATACCAACATTTTTTACTTACAATCTCTATCACATTTGGAAAGGCAGCGCCAGAACTCACTTGCACACTCAGCACTATTCACAATGCATTTTGTGTGCAACAGTTGTCCATTATCACTGCTCAAAGCCAAAGTCGTATCCAAGTTGCCCCCATCCAAAGCTGCGTCAAAGTTTCACCAAATTTGCACTCCAAAGTCGGTGCAACTTTGGAGTAGTACACGTGTGAATGGAGCCTTAAGGTCTTGTATTTGGCTAAAGCTGGCTACGTATACTTTGCAGATTTTTAAACAAACATTTGTACAACATTCATACAAAAATCTTCATCAGTATATTCAGTGACTTGGGGAATGACATTCTAAAGTACTTTAACAAACGTTTGCTTTTAACATTTGATTTTGAAGTGAATAGATTTTCCTGAACAAAAAGCACATTCACTGTTCTTAATTTTTTCTTTCCAGAAAAATCTCCATCCCATCCCTTCAAATTTCTGATTACTGCGGTCAAAAACAAAAATGTATTTGACCTCACTAACCATTAGAGATAAGTCATATAAATTAAAATAGAATGAACCTTCTAATATGAAACTTTTCAAACAAAATTCTTCTAGTGTATGGCCAGCTTTATGATGTATACAATGCCGTGTGTCTTTTCCCACTTCCCCTAAGTTTGCTTACTGCAATGCCATTTATGTTATAAGATCTCCTATCTGTTAAGAACTAATAGCTAAACACACTAAAAATGGATCTTATAATTCTTATAGATCTCCTAGATCAGGGTTTCTCAACTTTTTATTGTAGCTGTACCCCTACAAGAGCCGTTTGGATATTGGTTTACCAGGGTCTCTCACTGTTTAATTCACAGCCAGTCACAGGGTATTTTCCCACAATCAGGTGCACACATTCTTCCGCTGGTTATCTTCAATGACCAGTCTAGGGGATTTTTTTTTTTATTTTTTTGAGAGAACTTGGATAGGAGAAGGGATTTAGTAGGATACTCCAAATTAACTATGCACAGGTGAGGACAACTCTCTCAATAGAACTGTATAGTGGATTATCTGTAGGATCATACAGCTCCTGTATGGAATGAAAAAGTCCCTTTGTAGCAGAAGGCACTCAATAAACTTTGCCTATTCAAGACACTAGCCAGTGTCCCCTTTAGCTTGCACCCAGCAGCTGACTTCTAGCACCCAGAGGGGGATCAAACAGCACAAATCCCAAGGATCCCCACTCACAAGGCTCCTAAAGCACACACGGCAGCCTTTTTCAGCAGTACCAGACAGGATACGAGGACATCGTCCCTCAGTCAGCTCTCTCAAGAACCATGGGTTGCAGCTTCAGTGTTTCAGGCTCTCAGGTCAACCACCTGAGGCCACATGGCAGCCTGCGCTGAGGAGGGGCAGCAGCCCCCTCTCCTTCTGGACCTCTCTCTCTAGAGGAAGACCCCAAGCCCATGTGCTCTTCAGATATAAATACAGTCACCCAGCATGCATTGGACCACTTCCCCTTGTAGTTGGCCAGAGCTGCATAGACATCCATGCTCTCATCTGCCAAGTTTCCTCCCACTATCCACTATACTCTATAGCTACTGAATCAGTGTGAAAGTCTCAAGACAGCATGAGCCGTACCAGAGCACACTGAGCAGACTCTTTCAATCAACCACAGCCTCTGTTAAGCAGACAGCACATAGATTTGCCTAGCTGTCTCCCTGTTAAGCAGAGAAACCAAAACTATATACACTTACTCTAGCACCTACCTAGGAGGGCACTACATTACCTTGAAGGAACCCTTTGAAAATTTTGAGATTGATACAGTGGCAAGAAAGTATGGGAACATCTTGGAATTAACTGTTTTTCTGCAGTAATTTGCCATAAAATGTGATCTGGTCCTCATCTAAGTTACAACAATAGACAAACACAATGTGCTTAAGCTGATAACACACAAACCATTCTAAATTATTGTGTCTTCAGTGAACACACCAATTAAACATTCACAGTGTTGGAGGACAAAGTAGGTGAACCCCTGGAGTTAATAGCTGGTTTAACCTCCTTTTGGCAGCAGTAAATTCAAGTGCTTTTGGTAGCTCTGGGTCATACCTGCACAACGTTCAGGAGGATTTTTCTGTCCATTCCTCTTTACTAAACTGCTTCAGTTCTGGTACTTTTCTAGGATGTCTGGTGAAAACAGCTCTCTTGAGGTCATTCCATAGCATCTCTGTGGGGTTAAGGTCTGTGGTGGATTTACTTCAATACTTGAGGGCATTGTCCTGCTGCTGCTGCATCACCCAAATTATACCAAGCTTCAGCTGGTAGACAGCCACCCTGACATTATTATGTAGGATATTTTGGTAAACCTGAATCGTGCAGGCCCTGAATCAGATAATCAGCTAATCAAATCATAACCACTTCTAGGAAGAGTAGTCACAGTACTAAACTGTCTTTATAGTCAATTTGTTTAACTGTCGGGTAATGGATGCCTAAATACTTTGAGATTGCTTTGTATCCTTTAAGAAATTGTCACCCCGTCCCCGTCAACTATTTTCTACCTTTAACTCTCTACTTTGTTCTCCACTGGCTCCACCCACTAACTCACTCACTGCCGAAGAGTTCGCCAAACACTTCAAACATAAGGTTGATACAATTCATGAGCAGATTTCTGCTGTACAGATACCTTCTTCACATAAAACTTCATGTCCTCAGATAGAATCATTACTTCCTTCATTCAACCCCGCCACTATAGACGAGGTCGCTAAACTTTTTTTCTAACTTCCAACTAACCATCTGCCCCCTGGACCCTGTTCTCTCACAAATGCTTCTGTCACCCTCTGGCTCTATTGTACACTCTTTAACTCACATCTTCAATCTCTCCCTCTCTTCTGGCATCTTCCCCAATTCTCTAAAGCACACGCTAGTCACCCCCATACTTAAAAAATCCTCACAAGACCTCACTAATCTTAACATACTATGCTCCATCTCCTTCCTCCCCTTTTTATCCAAACTCCTTGAACGTCTGTCCTACAACTAACTAAGCAACCACCTCACTGTGAATAACCTTCTTGATCCCCTTCAGTCTGGATTCCGCCCCCAACACTCCACTGAAACTGCTCTCCTAAAACTCACAAGCAATCTGCTAACAACTAAATCCAATGGACACTGTTCTGTACTCCTTCTCCCGGACCTCTCTGCTGCCTTTGACACAGTGGACCACCCCCTCTTGCTCAAAAAACTTCATGCCTTTGGTCTCCTTGGCTGTACTCTTCACTGGTTCCTATCCTACTTATCCAACCTCACCTTTAGCGTTACCCTCAATTCTACTTCCTCCTCTGCTTTCCCTTTCTCTGTCAGCATCCCCCAAGGTTCTGTTCTTGGATCTCTCTTATTCTCCATCTACACCTCCTCCCTGGGACCAAGTAAGGGCCTCCCATGGCTTCCAATACTATCTCCCCTTTGACGACACCCAAATTCATCTCTCTATCCCTCATCTCACTTCTTCAGTATCCTCACATATCACAAGTTTATTAACAGACATAGCCTGGATGTCACACCACTTCCTCACAACCAATCTATCAAAAACTGAGCTCATAATTTTTCCTTCCCCAGGTGCTTCTTCCCTTGATTTCTCTTTGAAGATCGATAGCCCATCCAAATGCCAAGGTTCTAAGCGTAATCCTGGACTCTGAACTATCCTTTTGGCCCCATGTCCAATCACTTTCCAAATCAGTAAATGGCTTCCTGGCATATCATCAGATATGAGGAAACACGTAACTCAGAGCCTGCTGTGACATCTTCGACTCTGACCAGAGGTTGCTGGGAAGCCATTTCCATTGTTACCTGTTGGAGTCTATTATTGAGACAAACACTTGCATGTTCTGATGCCATGTGAGTTGTACACTTTTTAATACTAAAGAAGTGTTTTTTTTCACAGTCTGCACTATGAGGAGTTTCCTCATATATATTGCTATCAGGATGGATTTCACAATGAGGTATGCTTGCCATATATGTGCATGAGACATCCAGATATCTCTTTCCATATTGATGATAACGTTTATGAAGACCTGTCTGACGCCATAGGTCCCATTCCTGATTTTACCTATTTGTAATAGATGGTCATTGCGTTCTGGTAAGCCTCATATGGTGTCACCTGGTGGAAGATCCTTTTTTTAGCACATTATTTTTATCCAGTGATTGGAGTCACACATTCACCTGTCCACCGATCCCTGTTGGACTGCAACCATTTATTTCTTGTCTTACATTTATTGGAGTTTTTAAAATAAATTCTTTATTATCAATTTTGCAAAACGAAATTGCATACAAGTAACTACCTGGGAAAGTCAAAATTGACGAGAGATACATAGAGTGTTCAGCAGAATATACATGAGAATATGAATACTCGTAGAGCTACTTGCATATAAGAAGGTACATTAGGAATACAATGAGGCAGTGTATATCAAGTTAGAGAAAATTCCTTAATCTCTCAGATATTTGATTGTGATCAGCATAATAGTTTAATGAGTAGTAAACACACTTTAATACCTTCTTGGACAATGACTTAGAATATAAAGAACTACCCATCATTTGGGCTCGGAACCCGGCATCCAACACATAATGTCCAGCAGCCGACACTAAGTAAGGAGCAGGAAGAATGCCGGATATAGTTCTGCATATAAGCAAAGCAACCAGACTGGTAGGTACAGGGGGGGGGGGCGTTAAAATGGAAAAATGGTAGGGAATGCTGTTAAGAGGAGGGTGCACCTCAGATACGAAAGCTTGAGTATATTTATAACTGAATCTTTGCTCCTCAAGTATCCGTCACAAAAGACTGATAAGCTGATGAGTAAAGAAATATCCATCCAATAGAACCAAGTTTTACGACATTGTTCTCCAGTGCCATTAGGGGAAGCTACAGTCTCTTGCATGAGCTGGGTCTCTTTCATTTTGCAGAATAAAGGCTAATTGATGAGGCAGTGGTTTGTTTCCTTAACATAGGGATACAGGCCTGTGCGGCATTTAATAGATGGATAAGAATTAACTTTTGGGCGAGAGTCGGGCAAAATATGGGAGGAAAACAGCCGGTATCATTTTATAAATTGACATCAGTCAGTTTAAGTATAATGTCACTCACTTGTTTCCAATGGTCTTGCAGCAACGGGTAGCTCCAGAAAATGTGCAACATGGACCCCTCATTTTGAGCACAGCATTCTTGAGAATTAGCTCAGTGGCTCAATAGCTAATCAAAATAATGCTGGTTAAAGGGGTATCCTTACTTCGTACTTCTGTGTTATCCATAGTAAAATGATTTGTGACTGTTATAAATGTTCCTAGTCTTAAGTGAAGAATGCAAGATCTTGAGTTTATTTAAAAAAGTTTTTTACCAAATCCACTTTTTGACACGGTTTAAAAAGGTATTGCAAAGTCCCTTAAAAGTAAAATATTGATAGCTGGAAGTTTTCAACACACTGTCAAGTGGGTCAGATTAAGGTTAACTTTTAGTGTAACCAGGTGTCTGCTTCCAATGGACCTAACCTACCTGGCCTCTGTTTATAATTTTTTATATACACCTAACATACTGTAGATACAGATATTTTAGCTAAGAGTTGAAAAATAACATTTAGAAAAAAAGACTGTTTAATAGTTGGAGCAATCTTATCCTTTAACGGATCAGAAATATTGTGGGAATTTTCCACAGAGCTTAGTGAATTCTGTGAAATTTCACATTGCAAAGAATACCCAATCATATGCATCAAAAAATAAAAAAAAACAGCATTTTTGCCTGTGCATGATTGGATGATTTAAGTCAACAGAGCTTCACTTCTTTTACTAAGCTTGGGGGTGAATTCCCTTGCAAAGTGAAACTTCCTCTGCAGACTGAACAGCCTATTTACTTTTGGTAAATCAACCCCATTGAGGCTAACACTGATTCAGGACACAAAAACCAATTGTTGTCAATGAATTGTATAAAAAATGCAGTAAAAAATTGGATCTATATCTTTCATAACAAGCTGCAGCCGTCTGGATCTGGTCCTTTGCCAACTTTTAGCTATGTAATTGCTAGAGGCATTTTATCTGGAGATTCTTCTTTTTCAAGCATACCTAAATTATTATTTTATATTTTAGGAAGAACATTTATTAAAACATTTTTGGATCACATTATATGGAGTGGAAGGTTGCTTATTTAACGCTTAAACTTATTTAAGACTTTTTTAGGGTTAACTGTTAAACTGCTAGATTTACAGTTTATCCTTTATTATTTAGTGATTAAAATCTATTTTTTTTAACGCACGTGGTTATATGACTATTAAAAGAGGTCACCCAATCTCTCTCTGAACTGACTTGCCTCAGCTAAAGGGGCCCTTTACACCCGCTACTTAGAGGGTTCAATTTAACCCAATGATCAATGCACTTGTGGTGTGTACATGTGTTTTTTTTCGGAGCAGATTTCAGGGAATCTGAATAGGAACAAGCACTATTTATGTTCTTTGCACTGTTCTTGTAAAACAGCTTAGTGTAGCCCCATGCAGACAGGACTTGGGTAGCCTCTTAAATGACTATTAAATGGCTATCTATAGGTTAATTAACACTCCTAAGCATTGTTGAATAGCCTCAACAATTGCCAAGTATGTCAGCTTTAATCAGATCATTGCTCCTGAGGTCACTAGTGCATTATTTATAGTCTCCCCAAAGACCCACAAATATCCCTGAACATTAAGTATTTTTTTATGAGGGGGTGTCTAGTATGGTTTAAAAGCCTTTTATGGGTCCATTTCAAGCACAACCTGATTTATTTCTTATAGTGATTGTACATGTATTTACATATTTTATTTTAACAAAAAACATGTCATACTTACCTGCTCTGTGCAGTGTTTTTTAACAGAGTAGCCCTGATCCTCCTCTTCTGGGGTCCCCTGCCAGCTCTCTAAGATCCTCCTCTTTTCCATGTTCCACCATAGTGAGGTGCTTCCTATGGTGGCACCCATGTGGGCTCGATCTTGAGTGTGGTTCGGCCCTTCCCCGTGTTCTCTCATTACTGGATTTGATTGACAGCAGCAGGAACAAAAGGCTCTTGCTGCTCTCACTGAGCCCAGTGAGGAGGGAGAGAGAGAGCAACACTTCTGCATTTGGGCACAGAGCTGGATCAAGATCGGGCTCAGGTAATTATTTAGGGGGGTTGGGGGAGCTGATAATAGAAGGTTTTTTTTACCTTAATACAGAGAATGCATTATAGCACAAAAGCTTGAGCCTTTGCAACCACCTTAACTGTGCCAGCTGCAATGTGAGCATAGAATCTCTGCCATCCTTCTTTTAACTACAGAGCTCTCTCACTTAATATTTTTTTCTTCTTTGGTGCAGATACCATTTAAAACTTCATTCTCAACCCTTACATATATCCAAATTGTCTCTAAACGAATGTTTTTACCTAAAATAAACAGACAACATTCTCACTGGTTCAAAAAAAAAGGTTTATTACTGGATTGCAACACTGATGGCAATACATGTGATTTATATACAGTATCCCACAAAAGTGAGTACACCCCTCACATTTTTTAAATATTTTATTATATCTTTTCATGTTGACAACACTAAAGAAATGACACTTTGCTACAAAGTAAAGTAAAGTAGTAAAGTAGTAAAGTAGTGAGTGTACAGCTTGTATAACAGTGTAAATTTGTTCTCTACTCAAAATAACTCAACACACAGCCATTAATGTCTAAACCGCTGGCAAGAAAAGTGAGTACACCCCTAAGTGAAAATCTCCAAATTGGGCCCAAAGTGTCAATATTTTGTGTGGCCACCATTATTTCCCAGCACTGTCGTAACCCTCTTGGGCATGGAGTTCACCAGAGCTTCACAGGTTGCAACTGGAGTCCTCTTCCACTCCTCCATGACGACATCACGGAGCTGGTGGATGTTAGAGACCTTGCGCTCCTCCACCTTCCATTTGATGAAGCCCCACAGATGATTTAGGTTTGAAGACATGCTTGGCCAGTCCATCACTTTTACCCTCAGCTTCTTTAGCAAGGCAGTGGTCGTCTTGGAGGTGTGTTTGTAGTCATTATCATGTTGAAATACTGCCCTGCGGCCCAGTCTCCGACGGGAGGGGATCATGCCCTTCAGTATGCCCTTAAGTATGTCACTGTACATTTTTGCATTCATGGTTCCCTCAATGAACTGTAGCAGCTTTCATGCAGCCCCAGACCATGACACTCCCACCACCATGCTTGACTGTAGGCAAGACTCCCTTTTCTTTGTACTCCTCATCTGGTTGCTGCCACATACGCTTGACACCATCTGAACCAAATACGTTTATATTGGTCTCATCAGACCACAGGAAATGGTTCCTTCCAGTAATCCATGTCCTTAGTCTGCTTGTTTTCAGTAAACTGCTTGCGGGCTTTCTTGCCCATCATCTTTAGATAGAGAGGCTTCCTTCTGGGACGACAGCCATGCAGACCAATTTGATGCAGTGTGCGGCGTATGGTCTGAGCACTGATAGGCTGATGTCCTACCCCTTCAACCTCTGCAGCAATGCTGGCAGCACTCATGCCTCTATTTCATTAAGACAACCTCAGCATATGACGCTGAGCTTGTGCACTCAACTTCTTTGGTCGACCATGGCGAGGCCTGTTCTGAGTGGAACCTGCCTTGTTAAACGCTGTATGGTCTTGGCCACCATGCTGCAACTCAGTTTCAGGGTCTTGGCAATCTTCTTATAGCCTAGGCCATCTTTATGTAGAGCAACAACACTTTTTTTCTGATCCTCAGAGAGTTTTTTGCCATGAGGTGCTATGTTGAACTTCCAGTGACCAGTATGAGAGAGTGAGAGCGATAACACCAAATTTAACACACCTGCTCCCCATTCACACCTGAGACCTTGTAACACTAACGAGTCACATGACACTGGGGTGGGAAAATGGCAAAAATGGGGCCCAATTTGGACATTTTCACTTAGGGGTGTACTCACTTTTGTTGCCAGCGGTTTAGACATTAATTACTGTGTGTTGAGTTATTTTGAGGGGAAAGCAAATTTACACTGTTATACAAGCTGTAAACACACTACTTCACATTGTAGCAAAGTGTCATTTCTTCAGTGTTGTCACATAAAAAGATATAATAAATAATTTACAATTTACAGTTAGGGGTGTATTTACTTTTTGGAGATACTGTAGCTTTAATAATAAACAAAGCGTAGCTCACCTTTTCCACCGCTATGCAAAGCGTTTCATGTCAACAATTCCACAGGAAAAACCCTACAACTTTGAACAGTTGAATCTTTACTAAAATAAGAATTGTGTTGCTAAGAGGTAAAAATTCCATGGCTAAAGATCACAGACAACACTACTGCATCATGAGGTACTTAACAATTAACGCTTGTTAAAATCGTCCTCTAATTTTACACAGACCTGACCTTATTTCAGATTACCTACACAAAAATGTCTTACTGTTTTGTTGCAGAGATTGCATCTAGTGTAGCACTTTGGGGCAGATAGTGTTGTGCTTTCCAAGAGATTCAGGCTTCCAGACACAGGTTATGAATTCCCAGGGCTTTTGCTTTTTCTTTTTCTTTCTTTGAATATAGGGATGTCTCTTGCTGGATATTGGGCTGTCTGTTGCTGGATATTGAGGACTGTCTCTTGTTGAATATGGAGCTTTCTCTTGCTGGATATTGTTGACTGTCTCTTGCTGGATATGGGGCTGTCTCTTGCTGGATATTGGGGACTGTCTCTTGCTGGATATTGGGGACTGTCTCTTGCTGGATATGGGGATTGTCTATTGCTTGATATGGGGATTGTCTCTTGTTGGATTTGGGGATGTCTCTTGCTGGATATGGGGCTGTCTATTGCTGGATATTGGGGACTGTCTCTTGCTGGATATTGGGGACTATCTCTTGCAGGATATGGGGATTTCTCTTGCTGGATATGGGGGACTGTCTCTAGCTACATGAAGAACTGTCTCTTGCTGCATATGGGGCCTGTTTCTTGATAAATATGGGGCTGTCTCTTGCTGGATATGGGGATGTCACTTGCTGGATATGGGGATGTCTCTTGCTGGATATTGGGAATTGTCTCTTGCTGGATATTAGGAACTTTCTTTTGCTGGATACTGGGGACTGTCTCTTGCTGGATATGCTACTGTCTATTGCTGGATGCAGGAATATCTGGAAGTGCATCTGAGCTTACTTTGGTAAGCACTGGATATTTCTAATGTTTTGTACATTTTACTGCATTGCTGTTTTTTAAAACAAATTCCATACAATTTACATTGTATTTCCTCCCCCAAATTATACTTGGTTCCCTGTTCTCAAAAGGGGGTGGTGCTAGGAGGTGTGCCCTGTGAATTCCTAAAGTTAATTATACCTAGATGTCCCCAAATATTACTTGTGTGGAAAAAACTTGTGAGACTAACCAACCCTATCTACAGGATTATTCCATCTATTGCAGTAGCAGCTCAGATCCACATTGCACTGCAGTGAAAACAATCCCCAAGTTATTTCCATGCTTTAAAAGTTAAAGTAAATCTTTTTAGGGTCAGTGAGGAAATAAATACAACCCAAGAGTATATCATTATTGTTTTTGATATAATCTGGAAGCCAGGATGCAAAGTAGTTGTAAAGTCTAAAAGTTTTTTTTTTTACCCTAATGTCCGACCTTGATCCACAGATGTGTCTCAGAGCAGCAGCGCTGCTCTCTCTCTCTCCTTCCTCACTGGACTCAGTAAGATAAGCGGGAGCCATTGCTCATTTATCAATAGACTCACACACTGTGGCTCGGGATCAAGCATGTCCGAGTTCCCCCCTTAGCAAGCAGCTTGCTGGGGGGTACTCGGAATGCAGGAGGATCCAGGAGTGCCAGCAGGGGATCCCAGAAGAGGATAATCGGGGCTGCTCTGTGCAAAACTAGAGCAGGTACATATAACATTTTTGTTATTTGAAAAAATATATAATTTACAATCTCAGTCACACATGACTGTTACTACTTTTATCCCTGTGTTCATCCCTGTATTTCTACTAATGAATCTGCTTGATTATCAAGTATGTAGGGCAGTCATGCTATTTTTATATAAGTTTGCTTTCCCTGGTAAACCACCCTTTTTTGTTTTTTAGTTTTCCTTGTTATTAAACAAGGAAATGCTGATATTTCTACATTGCCCCAATGCTTTATTCACACATTTCATTCCAATAAACATACTTGAAACTGACATCTCTCCATTTGTCCCAGCATACGCCCCAGTTAGAGCTAATATGTCTTTTCTTACTTGTCAAAGTTAACCATGCTTTTTCTTGCCATCTCATCAAATAGTACCTATGCATAAAGGCTGTTGTAAGCTTTTATTTGCTCCTTCTCTCTTGTCACAAATCTCTAGCACTCCCTAGTGAGCAGCTGTGAAAACTCTGTAAAAAATCCAGTTTACTTACTTTGACATCCTTTATCCCTCCTATGCCCATTGGCTATAATTATATATTTTTTATTTGTTGACCATGCAAAGGATATAGATGTATTCAGAAAGACAATGTATAATTCAACTTTACCTTTAAAGATCTGATTTCAAGGCTGAATTTTCTCTGCTGCTTTATAGGTATTATAAAAAAGCTGTGAAACTGAGGGAGCAATAAAGAGTTTACAACAGTCACTATGCACATGTACTGTTAGTTTAGATAGCAAAAGGAATACAATTGGACCAGAAGGATTTGCCCCCTTAACCACTTCTGGACTGGAAGATTTTCCCCCACAATGACCAAGCAATATTTTACGATTCGGCACTGTGTTATTTTAACGGACAATTACGGAGTCGTGCGACGCTGTACCCAAATAAAATTGATGTCCTTTTTCCCCACAAATAGAGCTTTCTTTGGTGGTATTTGATCACCTCTGTGATTTTTATTTTTTGCGCTATAAACAAAAAATAGCAACAATTCTGAAAAAAAAAAACAATATTTTTCACTTTCTGCTATATAACATTCTCGAAAAAAAAAAAATTAAAAATCAAATTTTTTTTTAACATTTTAGGTCAATTTGTTTTCTGCTACATATTTCTGGTAAAAAAAAAAAATCGCAATAAGCGTATTTTGATTGGTTTGCGCAAAAGTTATTGCGTCTACTAACTACGGGAAAGATTTATGTCATTATTATTGTTTTTTTTTTTTTACTAGTAATGGCGGCCATCTGCGATATTTAGCGGAACTGCGACATTGCGGCAGACAGATCGGACCCCTAACTGACATTTTTGACACTTTTGGGGGGACCAGTGACATTACTACAGTAATCAGCGCTAAAAATATGCACTGTTACTGTAATAATAACACTGGCAGGGAAGGGGTTAACACTGTGGGTGATCAAGGGGTTAGGGAGTGATTCTAACTGTGGGGGGGCCATGGCTTGTGAAATGATCATAGAGACCTGTGTTCCTATGTAGAAGGATCACAGGAGCTCTGTGATCATTCCAGGGAGAAGAACAGTCATCTGTGTTTACAACATCTCACCGTTCTTCTCTCTCAGCGGGGAGCGATTGCGGGTGTCAGCCAGCAATCGGAGCTGCCTGCCCCATGCATCGGCTTCCCCACTGCTGAGTGGGGGCGGGAGCAAGCCACCAGCGGCGCGCGCTCGCCCCCTAGCTGCTGGTGCGCGACCGACGTAGACCTGCATCGGTTTGCGCAGGAGAGCCGCACTGCCGCAGTAATAAAGTGGTGGGCGGTTGGCAACCGGTTAATGACCAGGCCATTTTTTGCGATTCGGCACTCCAATACTTTAAAGGAAAATTGCGCGACATTGTACCGAAATGAAATTGATGTCCTTTTTTCCCCACAAATAGAGCTTTCTTTTGGTAGTATTTGATCATCTCTGCGATTTTGATTTTTTGCACTATAAACAAAAAAAGAGCAACAATTCTGAAAAAAAAGCAATATTTTTCGCATTCTGCTTTATAACATTCCCAAAAAAAACCCCAAAACTTACATTTTTTACACTTTTTGGGGACCAGTGACATTACTACAGTAATCAGTGCTAAAAATATGCACTGTTACTGTACTAATGACACTGGCAAGGAAGGGATTAACCTAGGGGTGATCAGAGGGTTAAGTGTGAGCCTAGACAGAGTCCAAATGGAACTGGTCCACCATGAGCAAATCCAACCTAGAACACATATCATGAACCTTGGAGTAGTAACTGTAGTCCTTGACCCCGGGATTGAAGATCCTCCAGCAGTCCACCAAGTGCAGGGCCCTGAACAACCTCCGGAGGTGCTTCTGAGCCCGAAAAGAGAGGGGAGATCAGCCTGAGGAGGAGTCCAGGGTGGGGTCAAGAACCACATTAAAATCCCCCCCAAGAACAACTATACCCTCCCGGAAACCCTTCAGTTTAGTAAGGGTGGAAGACAAAAAGGAGACTGTCCTAGAGTTTGGGGCATAGACATTAGCAAGAGTATATGCGTGGCCATGGATCGTACCCTGCAAAAAAAGAAAATGCCCCTCGGGGTCCGTGAGGGAATCAGTAAGAACAAAAGGACACTGTTTGTGGACAGCTATGGCAACCCCCCTGGCTTTGGCAATCGGAGACACGCTATGATACCATTGGGAAAACCTCTGGGTAGGCAAATGGGGAGTGGAGGAAGCAGTGAAGTGTGTCTCCTGCAGATAAAGCACATCAGGGCGCAAGTGACGCAGTTCCTGCCACATCCGTCCCTGCTTATTGGGAGAACAAAGTCCCCGTGCATTGTACGAGGTCACACGTAGCACGTCAGCCATGATACATCAGTAGGGGATCGGGGAAAACACACAGATACCAGGCAACCGGAGAACACTGCCCCAGGCAACAAGGCAATCAAAAGGATCTCCAAGACACATCGCTCCACACACCTACCGTGGGTCCCAGGCCCCCCAGCCAAACCACCCAGGAGAAGGGGGGGAGGAAAGGGGAGGAGGGAGAGGAGAAGAGAGGTGACATAAAGTAAGACAAGAAAGAGGGAATGTGAGAGAAGAAGCAGAGAGCAGAAAAAAGAGAAGAGGAGACAAAAACCACCCCCGGTATGGGGAACCATCCTAAAAGGATGCGCCCCCGTAGCCACAGAAAAAGGGCTACTCCAACTAACCACGAAAAAAGAAAAACCCTCGAGGATATGGAAACACCCAGACCCACGGGGCCACCTACTGTGGGGTAGTGACTGAACCACCAGTGAGAGGAGCAATGCATCTCCGAGCCTATACCAGTAATAACTGAGTAATCATGACCTGCAGCTGGGCTGGAGGAGACCCACGGCCACGAAGAACCCTGGGCCTGCCCCAGACCGCAAGGGGGAACCCCCCGCATGTGAACCAACAAAACATGAGTCAAAAACATTCAATAAAATAGTGCAAACACCACCGTAATGGCATAGGGACTTGTCCGAGCCCCCCAGAGTAGCAAAAGGTAACAGGACCTGCCACCCGGCAAGACCCCAACGGAGGCAGATAAGGGTTAATCTTGTTGGGATGCCCAGGCAGAACCCCGTCGCGAGCCTCTGCGACGTTTCCCTTTTTGCGGGGTGACCTGTTGCCACCGTTCAGGACGTTGCGGCAATGGGATATCGCTCCATCAAGGGGACATCCAGGGCAGTACAAAAGCGTTGAAGGTCATCCTTGGTGCGGAGAACAGCCGATTTGCCATTCCTAGAAGCAGTAAGGCGGAAGGGAAAGCCCCAGCGATACACCACTTGATGAGAGCGCAGGGTTTCCAACAGGGGGCGCAGGGAGCGCAGTTGCATGAGTGTCCGCCGAGACAGGTCAGGAAACAGAGAAAGTTGGGCGCCATCAAAGTCAATCACAGCCATAGGCCTCGCAGCTTTCATAATGTCTTCCTTCAAAGCATACTTATGGAGCTTACAAATAACATCCCGGGGCGGTTCCCCATCCTGCAGCTGGGGGAGCAAGGCCCTATGCGCTCTGTAAATATCTATGACATCCGGGGCTCTGTTTCCCAGAATCTGGCGAAAGATACCCTGGACAGAGGGGATCAGGTCAGGAGCTCTGGTAGCTTCAGGGAGGCCCCTAATACGTATGTTCTGGCCCCTGTCCCTGTTCTCATAATCATCAAGCTGGTCCATAAGCGTATTAAGGACAGTGTCATGTGTAAAGGCAGTCTCTTGAAAGGAGGATAGGGAATGCAATACATCATCTTGGCCGCTTTCCAGAGAGGCCACCCTGTGACCTAAGGCCTCAGTGTCTGCCCGCAGCCCCTCCAAAGCCTGAGTAACCGATTGCTCCACTGTAGTGGTAATCAGATGAACAATCTCTGTCCTAGTTGGCAAGGCCTTAATGTGGGCCTTCCAGTCCCAGCCCTCCTCAGTGTCCCCAGAGTCAGTGGAATGGGGTGATACTGCAGCATATGGCAAGAAGGGGTTGGGCTGCGCCCCTGTACCTGAGACAGCGGCAATCCGGAGGAGGAAGGCGGTCCTGGAAGCAGCGTGGAGATCGGAGAAGAACGGGGCGCCGCCATCTTGTCCGCCTCGCGGCGGTTCCGAGGAGTTGCTGAAAAGAGGTCGCGGAGGTCCGTGGAGCGAGCGGAAAGCCCTCCGGGAGGTTGGGAGGATGGTCGCTTCTTCGGTGGCATCGCTTGCGGGTAAGTGGGCGAAAGTCGGCCGCTGCAGGTCAAGTGCTGGGCTCAGGGAAGCAGGAGCTCACACGAGATGCATCCTCACACCATCGCGGTCAGCTTCTAAACATGTCCTATCATTTCTTTTTTTTTTTTTTTTCGTTTCAGATGGTCTTTTAATAGGCTTCGTGAAGCCAAATGAAGAGTACAAGAAATTCATAACCACTTGATACAAATTTCTTCCAGTAAAAAAATTGACAAATATGAACAAATTGTTTCACAAACTTTTTGCAAGTGTTACTGGACAGATGGAGATAATGGGCTTTGTTAAGCCAAAGTACAAGAAATTGATAACCACCGATACAATTTTGGGCAAAAACAAACCATTATAAACAAATTGTTTCAAACTTTTAGCAAATGTTACTGGAGAGATTGAGAAGGAGGTTCTCTTTAGGTATATCAAGGAGGTTAAGCCACTATTTACCGCATACCCTGGCTCTGAGTTACCTTGTTACACTAAAGGAATGTGTCCTCAGGGTAATATAAAAAATTATAAGCATTTGGGGCCCATAAACCCCTGCAGTATGTACAACAGGAAACTCAAAAGCCCATGTTGCATCAAAGATCAAGTCCAACAGCAAACTAATGCCTCAAGAAGCACCATCAAACGAGAATGTTGCTGATGGAATGGATCCCCTCCAATGCACTCCACATAACTTTAAGGGAAACTTATGGAATGAGCCTCAAGGAAACTGCAAATGACAAGAAACGTTCCTGTCACTAAACATAAAACAGATTGCCAAAATAATAATAATAAAAAAAATTAATAAAAAGCAGATAGGACAGCTGTTTCAAAGTTTGAGGCAATTCTCAAATATGTTTATAGAAAGTGAAGACAAATAGAACAAAATAGTACACATTGATTCAGCGAAGCTCCAAAAATCTTTATAAATACAGCCATTGGAAGGACGATCTTGAGTCAGGAAGGTATTTTACTCGTTGTGTGAGGCATAGCTGTCCTAACTGTCTCTGTAGGAACTGCCTGAGCGATCCCCATAACCCTGACTCCTGCCACTGCTATAATAATCCCGGGATCCGCCATAGCTGCTTCCACCATATCCTCCACTACCTCCACCACGGCCTCTACCTCCACGGAAGAACCCTCTTCCTCCAGATGAGCCGCCTCTGTAGCCTCCTCTCCTGTCATTGGATGACTTTCCAGCCTGATCAACCCGAATCTGACGATCATCCACAGTCTTCCCATTCATCCCCGCCATGGCATCTTTTGCATCTTAAGCATTTTCAAACGTGACAAAACCAAAGCCACGCAATCTCTTGGTCTCCTGATCCTTCACCACAACCACTTCAGATATGTGTCCGTATTTATCGAATACATCTTCCAGACTCTGCTCATTGGTATCAAAGCTCAGACTGCCAACAAAAAGCTTTCCCTCGTCAGACGACATGATGAGATCTTGTTCACAACAGTCACAGAGAAAACAGCAATGCAGAGTCAAAACATGTCCTATCATTACTTCTAATGTTCAGTGTTAATTTTGACATTGAATTTGGATTTAGGTTTAGTTATAGTCTTTTGACTAAAATGCCATTTTAGTTTTAGTGCCATTTTAGTCATCTGCAATTGATTTACTTTTAGTCATAGTCTTTCAGTTCTATTTTAGTCATCATATTTTAGTGGACTAAAATCTCCAGTCCATTTTAGTCAAATCAAAATAATTTTAGTTAACTAAAATCTAATGTGTTTAGTTGAATTGTAATGCGTTATTTAGTAATTTCTTTAGAATTTCCAAACTCATTATATACTCCTGAAGTAAAAAAATCGAATATGTTATTATTTATAGTAATAAGGTTTGAACAAACTCACAGATACAGATTTAGCTACTCTGGATGGTCTGAGGAGGCCTGTTATGCTGCACAGTGCTCTGGATGGTGGTCTGAGGAGGCCTGTAATGCAGCAGAGTGCTGGATGGTGGTCTGAGGGGGCCTGTAATGCTGCAGAGTGCTCTGGACGGTGGTCTGAGGAGGCCTATAATATTGCAGAGTGCTGGATGGTGGTCTGAGGGGGCCTGTAATGCTGCACATTGCTCTGGATGGTTGTCTGATTAGGCCTGTAATGCGGCAGAGTGCTGGATGGTGGTCTGAGGAGGCCTGTAATGCGGCAGAGTGCTCTGGATGGTGGTCTGAGGAGGCCTGTAATGCTGCAGAGTGCTGGATGGTGGTCTCGGGTCTGAGGGATGGCCTGTAATGCACAGTACTCTGGATGCCGCCAGGCTGGTGGTCACTTGTCAGAGAAGGCCTGTAATGCCACACAGTGCTGGATGGTGGTCTCAGGTCTGAGGGATTGCCTGTAATTCACAGTGCCCTGGATCCCACTGCCAGTGGTCAGAGGAGTCCTGTAATAATGCACACACAGTGTTCTGGATAGACCGTGGTCTGGGGGGAGGCCTCAGGCCTGCTGTATTTGTAATGTACACTAGTACTATACACTCAAAGTCTGCTCTCTGCTCTGGATGTGGGCGGTGGTCTCGTGAGTCGGGAGTGGGACAGTCTCATCGAGACTCGGGAGGCCTGCCTGTAATGCACAGTGCTGCTCTAGTCTCTGGCAGTCATCATGGACAGTGCACACAGTCGCTTCAACTCGCTTGCTGGGAGCAGAAGCAGGCGGAGCTCTGTGAAAAACGGAAGTTATTTTGTGACGGTAAACCTCCCTGCCTCACATTTTCATCCCGTTTTTATTCATTAACAAAAACAGATTCGATTTGGACATAGTTTTCGTCAGTGGACGAAAATGTGCTGTACTTTTCCTTTCATTTTCATCACTGTAAAAATGCCGCTGATGAAAACATTGACGAAAATGTTTTAGTTGACGAAATTAACACTGCTAATGTTATCAGTTTGTTCTTTTTGTCCATTCAGTTATATGCTAACTATATGCTGAAGGATATTCTCCAGCTTCCAAATCATACTATTTATCAGATGTTAGAGTACAAATTGCTAAAATGATTGAGCTTAGAAAAAAACAATAATGGAAAATCTCCATAAACAAAATCCAGGTTGATCCAGAGGAAGGTAAAAATTTTATAAAGAATAATCAATTTTGCTATAACAGTGGAAAATCCCCCAAGGCAATTGGATATTCCCTTGATCAGCTATCTCTGGTATACTACAAATCATAACATTTTCAATGCTCCGCATTTAAGCTGACTATAGACACTAGTGAGCAGTCTGATGTTGTCTGTAAATATTCCAGAACACAAATGTTTGGCGAAGATGAACTCTTTCAGACACCTCCCGATATTGGCTTATCAGGTGAACACTATAGCAATCCAACAAGGTTTTTTAAATGCTCAGTCACTGCCCCCCTTCCAGTTACTGATGGTTGGCTGTGTCTTTGGATAGACATTAGATAAATACCTAACCTTGTCAGATGACAGATACCTTCATCCACAACCACAAATCAATTTTTAGTTTTTCAGTCAAGATGTTTTTCTCTATTTCTTGGACAAGATTTGAGATCTGTATGTGCAATTGTGCATTAAATGTTTGCTGAAATTTTGTATTTTTATTGATATCAATGTATACTTTTTAAGCTGAAAAATAGAATAAGACCTATAAATTTAAATGTTTCTGCCAAACAAATTGCATATGGGTTTTTGAATGGGGCTCTAGGAGTGCGCTTTAGGTTCCAATTAAGACTCTCCCAGCTATCGCTGTCAGTGCATTTTTCATTCACATATTTCCTTGCAAGTTAGTGGATTATTGATGGTATTATCATGCAAACTACATAGAGGGGGAGAATATAAAATGAACAACATTAGGGAAGAAGAGGAAAAGAAGTAGCAGATTGTATTGCTACAATACTCCTCATCCATATACCAACTGGGCAGGATGATAAATAATAGTTTGGCATAGAAACGACACAGCAAGCGCAAAATACTCAGCACTTGGCAGAAATCCCCTTACACTACAGAGAAAGCATTTTGCTTTCACATCTGGTGACTACAACTGGATATCAGACATACTTCTTTTGAAAAACAGGATGCATTTGTGTGGATTGTTTGTCCTTGAATGTCCTGTAACTGAGCATAAAACATATTTCTGTGTAGGCAAGTGAGGAGCAGTTCAAGATAAAATTTAATATAGCTTTTGGCTCTCAAATAAAACTTGAACAGCAAGAAAAGAACACCTTAAGTGAGCTGTGATGTTGCACAGAGCTTACATTATCAGCATCTTTTGATTTCTGCAAGCATGCATGTGACCTATTTATGGTACATAGTACATAGTTACATAGTTTACAAGGTTGACAAAAAGACATCGGTCAATCCAGTTCATTTCTGTGAGTGATTTATATTCTCTAGCAATTTCCATAGCCCTGTATATTTTGACTCTTGAGGAAGACATCTAAATGTTCTGTGCCAGGCATGTGCCATTGCTGTGTGCTTTATGGTTCCTGTCCTTTTAAAGGTCCTTCTGTCAGGCTAGCTTGTGTCTGTCATAGAGGTAAATCATCTGTTTCTGTGGATACGCTACAATGTTTGTCAAAAACTTTTGCTAGAATTTATCAACTGCCACCTGCCCTGACAATTTCCTGTTTATCTCCAATAATAGACTCCCATGAACTTCATGATTTAAGCCATGTCTCTGGACTTCCTGTTTGCCAGATTATTGTGCTCTCTTCAGCCAGTATCTCGCTCTTGTTTTCCCTTGTTATTACCACTAATTTTTGACCCTTGGCTTGTTCCTCAATTACACTTCTGCCTAATCCCGATCTGCAACCACTCATTACTGACCTTTGGCTTGTTTACTGACTACGCTTTTGCTTGTTTCTTACCTGCTTATCCACTACTGGACCTCGGCCTGCTCATCTCCTGTTGGGGCAATCCTGAGGACTGCGACCTGGCACTAACACACAGCAAAATCCATCTTCATACCATCAGGAGCTCTGGTGAACACTGGTTAGTACTTAGACTCAACACCTTAGGTGAGCCTGCGTCATCCACCAGGGTGGCTGCCTGTGTACCTATCCTGCTGGTCGGTGGTAGTGGCACTACTGCAATAGCAACTGGTCTTCGAGGCTGACCCCTGATCGTGACACTTACCATCAATATTTCTCACCATTCATGTACCTTTACAGCTGTTTGGGTGACTTCCCCCCTCTCTCCTACAGACTGGAAAGTGTAAAAGAAGAGAGACTGCAACCCCCCAGCAGCTTTATACATTAGGCATTAAAATCAGATAGGAAATATTACACGCATTAATATTGTCCCAAAAACGTCTCTCTTAAATAACTTACAGTGCCTTGAAAAAGTATTCATATCCCTTGAAATTTTCCATATTTTGTCATGTTACAACCGAAAAAGTAAATGTATTTTATTGGGGTTGTATGTGATAGGCCAACACAAGGTGGCACGTAATTGTGAAGTGAAAGGAAAATGATAAATGTTTTTTACATTTTTTTTTTTAAATAAATATCTAACTAAAATGGAGTGGAACCAATAGCCTTCAGAAGTCACCTAATTAGTAAATATAGTCCACCTGTGTGTCATTTAATCTCAGTATAAATACAGATGTTCTGTGAAGCCATCAGAAGAGGTTTGTTAGAGAACCTTAGTGAACAAGCATCATAAAGGCCAAGGAACACAGCAGACAGGTCAGAGATAAAGTTGCGGCGAAGTTTAAAGCAGGGTTAGAGTATAAAAAGAATATCTTATGCTTTGAACATCTCAAGGAGCACTGTTTTCAATCCATCATCTAAAAATGGAAAGAGTATGGCACAACTGCAAACCTACCAAGACATGGCCGTCCACATAAACTGACAGGCCGGGCAAGAAGAGGATTAATCAGAGAAGCAGCCAAGAGGCCCATGATAACTCTGGAGGAGCTGCAGAGATCCACAGCCCAGGTGGGAGAATCTGTCCACAGGACAACTATTAGTCGTACATTCCACAAATCTGGCCTTTATGGAAGAATGGCAAGAAGAAAGCCATTGTTGAAAGAAAGAAAACAGTTTGCGAGAAGCCATGGGGGGGACACAGTAAACACGTGGAAGAAGGTGCTCTGGTCAGATGAGACCAAAATTGAACCTTTTGGCCTAAAAGCAAAACACTATGTGTGGTGGAAAATTAACACTGCACATCACCCTGAACACACCATGCCCACCGTTAGACGTGGTGGTGGCAGAATCATGTTGTGGAGATGCTTTTCTTCAGCAGGGACAGGGAAGCTGGTCAGAGGTGATGGGAAGATAGATGGAGCTAAATAAAGGACGATCTTAGAAGAAAACCTGTTAGAGTCTGCAAAAGACTTGAGAATGAGGCACCTTCCAGCAGGACCATGACCCTAAACATACAGCCAGAGCTACAATGGAATAGTTTAGATCAAAGCGTATTCATGTGTTAGAATGGCCCAGTCAAAGTACATACCTAAATCCAATTGAGAATCTGTGGCAAGATTTCTCTCCATGCAATCTGACAGAGCTTGAGCTATTTTGCAAAGAAGAATGGGCAAAAATGTCACTCTCTAGATGTGCAAAACTGGTAGAGACATACCCAAAAAGACTTGCAGCTGTAATTGAAGCAAAATGTGATTCTACAAAGCATTGGCTCAGGCGGGCTGAATACAAATGCACGCCACACTTTTCACATATTTATTTGTAAAAACTTTTGAAAACCATTTAGTATTTTCCTTCCTTTTCACAATTATGTGCCACTTTGTGTTGGTCTATCACATAAAATCCCCCAAAAATACATTTACGTTTTTGGTTGTAACATTTCAAATTGTGGAATATTGCAAGGGGTATGAATACTTTTTTAAGGCACTGTATATGTAATATTATCACATGTGCATACCTCTCAACAGTCCAGGATTGGGTCGGACTGTCCCAAATTTTCCATTTCGTCCCATGCATCTGCCATACTGTATATTAGCCCATATTTCCCCTTTATAAATGTATCTGTCTCCCTTATTTTATTCCGCCCCCAACCAGTCCATTCCTCTTAGCACAGCCTCATCTCTCACTGCATCATTTATATTTCCATTTGTCCATCAATCACTCATATACAGTACTTGGCTGATTCTTGTTTACACATCCCCATCCTTTTACATTCCCTCCACCCCCTGCCAGCCTCATCTTGCCTCTGTCACTGTTCCCACAACCCTCTGGTTTGTTTATGATTGCATTTCCATTTTTGGTTAGCTCCTATTTACACTCATTTTATTTGTCATCTTTAATTATGATCCCTCTCCCATCTACACATACACACGTAGTCCCTGCCCTTCTCTTCACAGCTTACCACCTAACCACTTCAGCTCCAGAAGGTTTTACTTTATTCATGACCAGCCAATTTTATGCTATTTGGCACTGCGCTACTTTAACTGTCAATTGCACAGTCTTGCAACACTGTACACAAATGAAGTTTTTATAATTTTTTTCACACAAATAGAGCTTTTTTTGGTGGTTTTTTTATTTTTTTATTATATAAACAAAAAAGACAGAATATTTTGAAAAAAACTAAAGAGTATTTTTTACTTTCTGCTATGAAACATACCCCAAAAATGTTTAATTCTAAATAATATATGAATATAATATTAATAATAAGATAAAATAATAACATTTTCTTCATAAATTTAGGCCAAAGTGTATTCTGCTACATATCTCTGGTAAAGAAAAAAAAAAATCCCAATAAGTGTATATTGATTGGTTTGTGTGAAAGTTATAGCGTCTACAAATTATGGTATATAAGCTGGAATTTTTATTTATTTATTTTTTTATATTAATAATGGCAGTGATCAACGATTTATAATGGGATGTGTTAGTGCGACGGACAATCTGACACCAACTGACACTGGGTGGGAACTGACTAACTGACATCACCGGTGAAGGGGTTAACATCTAGGAGCAATTAAATGTTAACTGTGTGCCAAAATGTGTAATGTGTGCTGATTTTGCTAAGGCATGTGACTGTTTTTATCTCCCTGCTCTGCAGGCAGAAAAAAACAGCCACATCTCTGCTCCGTGTGCAGAGCCCTATGTTGTTAGTAAACACAGGGCTCTGTACTGTCACTCGCTATACCGATCTTGTGCTGTAGCGAATGACAGCACAGACGGGACGGCGCACACACGTGCTCCCTACCTGGAAATGCTGGATCACATAAATGTCTGCCCTGCCACAGTAAAATGGAGGTGGGCAAGTAGAATTCAAGCTTATACCTAACTAGCCTTACAAATGCTCCCTTCTAACACCTATGTTGACTAATCTGTGTAAAAAATATGTATAAACTTACCAATTTTCAGCCGACTCCAGTCCAACTATGTGATCCCCTGTGTCAACCAGTGACAGCTGCAGGGGAGAACAGAGCACTTGACAACTGTTAGTAAAGCCTGGAGCCGTAACATAACCAGCTGTGAACCAAGCGTGTCGCTTTCACCCATTTCTTGTAGACCGGCCCAAAGTACACATGTTTGTGTCTACCTAACCCGTGCAGCCAAACAACCCTGAAAGCACAATGAAAGTCCTCACTATACAAACCTTGGCTTCAGTCTATTCTTCAATGTTACATAAAAAAATGAAATTGAGATGCTGGTTACTGATTGCACACTGGAAAGTATAACTTCTCTACCTAAAACCCAACCTGCAGTACTGAAAACACTACCTCTGTGAGAAATAACCGCTACTCAGCACAAAATAAACCCAATTCAAACCCAAAATTGAATCCAATATAAGAATGAATCAGTTACACTCCACACTGTAGTCTATTGTTAGAAAACTTACGATTACACAACAAAAATTGGACAAAATACACTACAAAAACAGCCTAAACACAAATGCTTACAAAAAAAACTGAGAACAGTTATAAAACAAAATAGTCACCCCTGTAAACAGAAATAAAAAACAAAAAAAAACAGATGGGTTGGATATATACGCTAAATTAAAAAAAAAAAATTAACAAGGTTAACAATTAAACAACCGCAATAGTCCCGTAAAAAATCCCTGAATGCTGGATTTCAATTAAAAATGAAGAAACCCCACTTAAAACTGGAATTCAGTGTAAAAATAACATAATAGTTTTATAACAGAGTTGCCCCTTTAACCACTTGCCTACAGTGCACTTTCACCCCCTTCCTGCCCAGACCGATTTTCAGCTTTCAGCGCTCTCACACTTTGAATGACAATTACTCAGTCATGCAACACTGTACCCATAAAAAATTTGTGTATTTTTCTTCACACAAATAGAGCTTTCTTTTGATGGCATTTAATCACTACTGGGTTTTTTATTTTTTGTGCTATAAATAAAAAAAGACTGAAAATATCGTGAAAAAACGCATTTTTCTTTGTTTCTGTCATAAAATTTAGCAAATTAGTAATTTTTCTTCACAAATTTTGGCCAAAATTTATACTGCTACTTATATTTGGTAAAAATAACCCAAATAAGTGTATATTATTTGGTCTTTGTGAAAGTTATAGAGTCCACAAGCTATGGTGCTATTCATTGAAAATTGAGCACACTTGATCACACCTGATGTACTGAAGGCCTATCTCATTTCTTGAGACACTAAAAAGTCAGGAAAGTACAAATACCCCCCAAATTACCCCTTTTTGGAAATTAGACATTCCAAGGTATTTAATAAGGGGCATGGTGAGTTTTTTGAAGTTGTAATTTTTTCCCACAATTCTTTGCAAAATGAAGATTTTTTTTTTTACAAATTGACGTATTAACAGGTTATTTCTCTCACACAGCATATGTATACTTGCAACTACACCCCAAAACACATTCTACTACTCCTCCTGAGTGTGGCGATACCACATGTGTGAGACTTTTTCACAGCCTGGCCACATACAGAGGCCCAACATCCAAGTAGCACCGTCCGGCATTCTAGGAGCATAAATTACACATATAATTTCCTGACAACCTATCGCACTTTTGAAGGCCCTGGAGCACCAGGACAATGGAAACCCCCATAAAATGACCCCATTTTGGAAAGCAAACACCCCAACGTATAATTTTTGAGGCCTAATAAGTCTTTTGAACGTGTCATTTTTTTCCACAAGTTTTTGGAAACTGTGGAAAGAAAATGAAAATGCATTTTTTTTACACAAAGTTGTCCATTTATGAAATATTTCCAACACATAGCATGTACATAGCAAAAATTGCACCCCAAAATACATTTTGCTACTCCTCCTTATTATGTTAATACCACATGTGTGAGACTTTTTCACAGCCTGGCCACATACAGAGGCCTAACATCCAAGTAGCACCGTCTGACATTCTAGGAGCACAAATTTCACATATAATTTCATGACAACCTATCGCAATTTTGAAGGCCCTGGAGCACCAGAACAATGGAAACCCCCATAAAATAACCCAATTTTGGAAAGCAAACAGCCCAACGTATAATTTCCGCCTGCTGAATCACGGTAACATCGCGCAAACAACGCATGACGCCCCAAAGAAACTCTTGTACCTTTTTTGGGCATCATGCGGCAGGCGGAAATCGCGGCAACATCGCCCAGCGTTTGGGGTGCTATTGCAAATCACGGGCAACGCACAGGCGTCCTGTGATTTGCAATGATTTCCGGATAATGGGCAGAATCGCTGTGATGGGTGGCAATTTCTGGGCACTGATGAGGTGACTGTTGGGTGACAGGTGCAATTGGGTGGGGGGGGGGGGGCTGAGGACTGTGTGGGGACCTTTATTGCTGTGATTTTACTTTTACAGGTGTACAGAGCAGTAACTCACTGTTTCTGGCTCTGCACTCCTCACACTGGAAACTGTGTGAGGGGAGAAGAGCTAGTAACAGTGAGTTACTGCTCTGTGTTTACATTTTGTGAAATCCCTTCACAGCCGATCACATAGTAAAAAGCCACTGTCAGTGACTGTTTACTACTGCCGGTGACTAGCTGTGTTCCTAGGGAACACAGAGCCACCGACATGACCGCGCTGCGCATGCGCGGTCATCTTCTGGGCTCCTCTATTGTGATCGGCTGTGTGATTAGATCACAGCCGATCACGTGGGAAACAGCCATGCCCATTGGCTGTTTCCCCCCTGCCGGTGACGGGCGGTGACACGATCGCGCGCCTGCCCTGCCTGAATGTGCCGCCGTCATATGACGGCGGCCCAGAACAATGGTCGCACCGCTCCGCCGTAATATGACGGCAGGCGGGCGGCAAGTGGTTAAACAAAAAGTGGAAAAAAATGTTTAGAAATGCAAAAACTAAAAAAGGGACACAAAAAATGGTAGTATGATAAAAACTCAAGATGGTGGCTCAGCCATGTGGGTTTCAATATCACCAAACAAAATGGGGATGTAGAACCCAAAATGGCTGCCACACAAAGGAAATGGTGTTACAACCACATGGGTCTCAATGCTAAGACAAGATGGCGGGCCAAACACGTGATTGTAACAAAATGGTGGCACCGAGAACTACCAGACACAATAGAAATATGTAAAAACAAAAGGTAGAGCAAACACGTGTTTCTTGGTATGAAAACAAAAAGATGATACTAAAAACAGGAAAAAAATGAATTTATTTATATTTATTTATTTATAAATATAGTGTAGTAGACAATAACTATCCTCACAGAATACTGGCAATCCGCCACTTAAAATAGAAACTCTGTGCGAAAAACCGGGATGTCTATGCTTCAACTCAAACTTCAGCGTCTAAAACAACCACCAGTTTCACTAATAAATGAGTTGCCACCAAAAAACAATTTCAACACATACACAAACCGATTGTTATACTAAAACGTGGTATCTGCCACCAAAACAAACAATTGCTATCCTATCGAACGAAACTGATATTACAACAGAGATGCTGAAAAGAAAAAGTTAACACATTCAGTATCTCACAAAAGTGAGTACACCCCTCACATTTTTGTAAATATTTTATTACAACTTTTCATGTGACAACACTGAACAAATGACACTTTGCTACAATGTAAAGTAGAGAGTGTACAGCTTGTATAACAGGCTAAATTGGCTGTCCCCTCAAAATAACTCAACAAACAGTCATCAATGTCTAAACCGCTGACAACAAAAGTGAGTACACCCCTAAGTGAAAATGTCCAAATTGGGCCCAAAGTGTCAATATTTTGTGTGACCATCTTTCTTTTCCAGAACTGCCTTAACCCTCTTGGGCATGGAGTTCACTAGAGTCCTCTTCCACTCCTCCATGACAACATCACGGAGCTGGTGGATGTTAGAGTCCTTGTGCTCCTCCACCTTCTGTTTGAGGATGCCCCACAGATGCTCAATAGGATTTAGGTCTGAAGACATGCTTGGCCAGTCCATCATCTTTACCCTCAGCTTCTTTAGCAGGGCAGTGGTCGGCTTGGAGGTGTGTTAGGGGTCGTTATCATGTTGAAATATTGCCCTGCCGCCAAGTCTCCGAAGGGAGGGGATCATGCTCCGCTTCAATATGTCACAGTACATGTTGGCATTCATGGTTCCCCCAATGAACTGTAGCTCCCCAGTGCCGGCAGCACTCATGCAGCCCCAGGCCATGACACTCCCACCACCATTCTTTTTTTCTTTTTAAATACATTTTATTGGAAATACGAACATTATAAAAGAAAAGCAAGTGTATCAAAAACATTTTACAATGGGGGTACAATGTAAACAGCCAGTGTAATAGAGCACAATAAACCGAATTGAGTGCAAACGAAGGAATGGGGGAGGCAAGGAAAGAGGAGGGGGTGAGAAGGGGGGGCGGAGACACGTGGTAGACAGACAGAACAGACCCATAGAAAGGAGACAGTGAAACTGAGTAAATTTACGGCAATACCCTTAAGCAGAGCTTTTTTTCTCAGACAATAGGTGCAGGAACTCCTAGTCTCTGCCCCCCTACCCACCTCCTGCACAATTCCTTGGTTCCGCCCCCTACCCACCTCCCAAGTACTGCTCCTTTTAGATAATACAGAACCATGTAACAATTGTGGTACTAAGAAATTTGTATGGAATTTGTTAATAATAACAAGAAAAACATTAAACTAGATCACATGTGCCAGCAACAATAGACCCCCTCAGCAACAATGAACCACCCAGAAGGAAACACCTGCTTCCCCAGCAACAAAAGATCTCCAGCAGCAATAACAGCTCTCCCTGCAGCCAGCACCAATAGACTCCTCAGCAGCCAGCAACAATAGACCCTCCCCCAGCAACAATGTATCCCTCACAACAAAATACCCCCTCCCCTAGCAACAATAGACCCCCAGCAGCAACAACAGATTTCCCTGCAGCCAGCATCACTAGATGACCCCCAGCAACAGTAGACCCTTCCCCCACCAACAACAATAGACCTCCTTAGCAACAGTAGACGCCCCTCCCCACCCGCAAAAGTAGATCTCCTCCAGCAACAATAGATCCCCCCAGCAGCTAACATAGTCAGTGCTGGAGGTACCAGAACTGCGTCCCCCCACGTTCCTGCTGAAAAAAAGCCCCGCCCTTAAGTGGACCAGGGGGTTGATGAGACTGGGGGAGGTCCATAAGGGCTCGGTGATGTAAGACCTGAGATCTAATATTTTATATTATTTCATATTAATTTATACCATATTCTAAACCACTATTTATTGATACCAATCCAAGCTAATTGCGTCTCATAATTCACATACATGCCTTTGTTTTTTTTTTCTTTTTTAACCTTCATTTTGCATTTGTGATCTGCACTATTGGACCAACTTTAGGGAATATGCTAGTTCATAGTGAATACATTCCCAAATCATCATCTGCTTTATTTATTCAGAAACCACCTTTGTGGAATATTAAATGAGCACATTGTTCAATGTACAAACATGTCCACAAGATGGATGTTTTCTGGTATCGAATAGCGAACATGAAAAAATTGTTCGCTATTCGATCTTTTTTAAATTGTTCCTAAAAATTGGGTGTTTACCTGAAAATTGGGGAACATGTATCTAGTAAAAAGGTGGGTCTGCGTCTACCAGCGTATAGATTTATTTTTCTATATGTATGTTTCTGGTTATCAGTTTATATTGGCGTAGCTGTTGCTTTAATTGGGGGGTTATTAGTTAAAGTAGAAACAAGTAGACAAAGCCCTTCTGGCAACAGTTGTCTCCCTTACGTTCTCAGGAAGCCCTGAGTATGTGGACCAAAATGCTTTGAAGTCATAGGGCATATCCTCCCTGCTATCAGTACTCTCCATGTCAACAAGGAGTGCATGGCAGCCCGCACCTGCAATGGGCTATAACTATCAGCCACTATTCAGCAGACAGGCTTATGTAGCTGGTAGTACAAGAAAGAGCACAAGGGGACTTTATTCCAAACAGATCTAGGCAGGAATGGGTGAGATTATACCATCTACAGTATGTAGTGGAGCCCTGAGGCACAGATTGTTCAGTGAACCTTTCTTTTTTTTTCCAAAAATTATCTTTTTATTTAGGAATTTATAAAATTATACACAACATTTCTGATATCCTATACATTTCCATCTTAATATATATACCATCTCTTCTTGCTATTTCCTTAAACTCCCTTTTTTTTTCCCTCTCCTTTCTTCCTCTTCCCTTACACCCTTCCCACCCCTCCTACCCTTCCCCTCCTCCCTCCCCTAACCCCTAAGCTTGGATTCTCCTCTATTTCATATTCTGCGAATTTCTGAACTATATACTTCACTCCTGCCCAATATGTTTTTATCTTAGAACAGGTCCAGAAGATATTGTATAGTGTGCCAACTTCTTTTCCACATCTCCAACATAGATTAGATTCATTTGGGTACCAACTATGTAGCTTCTTGGGCGTGACGTACCATCTCGTTATAAGCTTATAGTTCATCTCCTGTATTCTGGTACATCTAGATGGCCCAAAAGCAAACCTCAATATCCTCTCGATCTGTTCGTTTGACAGTTCACAATTCAAGTCCATCTCCCACTTTCTCACCCACGGTAATTCTGGTTGTTTTTCTGGGTTCGTCAGTAGACCATAAGCGATTGATAGGGTACGTAATAGGTTTCCTGGTTTTACACAAACTTGCTCAAATCTTGTTAGTGTTCTACCAAAATCCTCCAGTTTTGGTATGGATACTAGGTAGTGATGTAGTTGAATTGCTTGCCAAAATGGCATGTTATATGGTCCGTCCCCATCAATCAATCTGGTCACTGAGGGCCACTTTTTTTGTTGAATTCCTTATCCCTATCTAGGTTTAAATAATGAGCGCTCTCTGCAATTGTTCTTGAGAGTATCCCTCTGGGACCACATTAAGGGCTTGTATGGAAGTTTTAGAGCGATGATTTTTTCTCTACCGGGCTCCATTGTGTACTTCCTGGTAAAAAGGTGGGTCTGCGTATACCAGCGTATAGATTTATTTTGCTATATGTATGTTTCTGGTTATCGGTTTATATTGGCGTAACTGTGTAATGTTCCGGTACCTTTGGTACCCTAAATTACACTTTCCACAAGTGTATGCGCCCCACCATTTACTTTTGGAAAGGTGCGCATACACCTTTAAGACTGGAGCTGTCATCACCCAGCGCCGGACTAGATGGCTATTTAAAGCGCCGGTTCTCACTCACATGTGTTCGCTCAAACACCCTTACCTGGATGCTAACCTTACTTGAAGCTTCCATGCTTGCAAGCTTACCTCGCTGACGGAACCTCGCCACGCTGATCCCTGTATCCCGCTACTGGATCATCCGCCTCTCCTGAACCACCCTTCGGCTGTATCGCTAATAGTGCTAAGTACCCCGCAGGGGAATTCTCTATAAACTTATACTAAGCTTACACTATCTAGCTCTGCATAGTAAAGACTGTTTATCACATCTGCATAACTAGATTGCTAGCTCTTGAGACTACTGCTACTTTTCTGCACTGGGTTGATCTCTTTTGTATGTCCACCTGCTATTCTGTCATCTGCTACCATACAACATTGCTAAACCTTCCTGCATCCATCTGCTACTGTCTCACCTTCAAGTGTCTATCACCTAGCACCTCCACTCAACCTATCCCTCAACCTTCATCATTGTGTTACCACATACATAAAGTCATTCTAGGAACCAGCTTGCTAATTGTGTGTATTTACTGGCTGAAATAAGACATATGATGAGTCATTGAGGTTGGGAATGGTATCTCAGCATATCTCTTACATGACTACTGACGTGGAACTATTTCTGCAGCTGAAAATCCACACCATATAAGAAACGCAGGAGCGTTACAAGCTGTTGCTTTAATTGGGGGGTTATTAGTTAAAGTAGAAACAAGTAGACAAAGCCCTTCTGGCAACAGTTTTCTCCCTTATGTTCTCAGGAAGCCCTGAGTATGTGGACCAAAATGCTTTGAAGTCATGGGGCATATCCTCCCTGCTATAAGTACTCTCCATGTCAACAAGGAGTGCATGGCAGCCCGCACCTGCAATGGGCTATAACTATCAGCCACTATTCAGGAGACAGGCTTATGTAGCTGGTAGTACAAGAAAGAGCGCAAGTGGACTTTATTCCAAACAGATCTAGGCAGGAATGGGTGAGATTATACCATCTACAGTATGAAGTGGAGCCCTGAGGCACAGATTGTTCAGTGCACCTTTCAATGTTCTATGTAGCCCGCTTTATTAGCACAACCAACTGGTTGAAGATTGATGCCTGTGGGTAGCATAATTTCATTACGGCAGTCATGACTACCCACTGTGTCCCTTTGGAGCTTAAGCCGGATCATGGAAATATGTTTACACTCCTAAGTTTCAGCCTGCTGGAGGATTGAGCAGAGTACATACCTGATACTGCTCTTAGTACATGGGGCATCAAGGGGCACAGCTTTGACTGGTTGCCATCTTAGTAATCATGCAGACCTGTAGATGGCCATCTGGGCATTGATTGCTACATGTAAGGGAGCACCAGTACCTTGAATTGATTTGGGCTATCCATTCCTATTTGGGAGGAGTATACTCCATTTTTATCATGGAGTTACAAATACAAATAACAAATTATTCTGCAGCAACATACAGCCAACTTCATTAGGAACCATCTTCAGCATAAAGAGTCCTAGGAGTAATGGTTTGGCCCCTACACAGCCCTGATCTCAACATCATGAAGTCTGTCTGGGACAACATGAAGAAACAGAAAGATGTGAGGCAGCCTAAGATCTGTGGTTAGTTCTCCAAGATGTCTGGAACAACCTACATGCCAAATTCTTTCAAAAACTGTATGCAAGTGTACCTAGCCGAATTGATGCTGTTTTGAAGGCAGAGATTGGTCACACCAAATATTGATTTTATTTGGTTTTCTCTTCTGTTTATGTACTTATGTACTTTTATTTTGTTCATTGATAAAAATAAATTAATAACAATTATTCAATTATTAACATATATGAAAGCATTCTTTATGTGCAAATTTTTTTTTACACCTGTCTAAACTTTTGCACAGTAGTGTATGTATTGTTTTTATGGAGGGTCAGTGTTAAAAAACAAAATACATAATCAATATTTTCGGTCAGGTTTTCGGCCAGCAGATGGGAAGGGACACTTAATTTTTATATGTTTTCCAGGCTAATTTTTTTTTTAAGATAGTAACAGCTCAAGTTAAAATGTAAACACACAAATGAACAAGCCACAGCAGTGACTTGTTCCTTAACAGACGGCTCTATATAACCTTTCAGTCAGACAGTCTGAAAGCAAACAGCTTCTGCATGCTTTGCCTTTAGAAAGCCCAAAATAATGTGTGATTGCCATGCAGAAAGTCATGTTTTTATCTCTAGTTTTAAGTGACTACAGATTATGGTGTATGGGTCTTTGAAAGCTGAATGACAATAATTTACCATTCAAAGAAATATATTAAGAAGGAAATATATTGTTTTCTTTTTTTTATAACATCTACCTGTCTTGATTTAGGTTTATAATTATGTAAGGAAAATACTGATGAAAACATTATTTAAAAAAATGTAAATAAAATTGACCAAAACCATTACAGTCTGCACTCCACATGGTGGATGTTCCGAAAAAAGTGTGAATGTACATGAAAGATGGGTCATTTTCCACAGGAATCAATTAAACTGAGTTTTTAGTGCAAGTTCAAAATAATAGTTTTGCTGGCAACCATATAGTTTGAATGTCCCCCAAGCATTCTGTTTATGCCCAAATGTTTTGTAGTTCATTCAGAACTGTTGTGATTGTATTTTTTTAGAATCTATCTCCCTGTTTTCCTTCAAATTCTCAATAAAACAGATTTTTGTAAAGGATGTAATACAGTGTCACTAATCCCAGGACCTTACATTCACTATATCTGGTCTCCCAAAGTACATAGAAATGCAATCATTTTAGTAAATATCATCTGATAAATAGAACATAGTTCAGCAGCGCCAAAGAAAGGCGTCACTCACAGATAAATCCAAGAGGAAATCAAACAATTAGAGGAAAGAAATGACATAATCATGGACCCAGCAGATAAGGGAGGGGGTGGTTATTTTGGACAAACAATTTTACCATACCCAATTAACCACAATGTTGGCAGATAAAGATACATATATAAGGTTGGACCGAGATCCCACTAATAGGTATAAGAATGAATTATCCCAACTATTGAAATATGGGTATAATCAGAGGGTTCTAAATAAAATGGAGATGAAGTACCTTTCACTGAGTTTATGTAGGATCCAGACTATATACACATTACCTACAATTCACAAAGATCCTCTTAATCCACCTGCGCGACCCATAGTGAACAGCTTAGGATCAGTAACGGTTAGACTGGGAAAACATCTTGATACGTTTTTACAGAATAGTGTTCTCTGCACTAGGGCTTACTTAAAAGATACAAAAAACTTTCTGCAATTGATTAGGGAAGTTAACCTATCAGGGAAATGAGAAGTATATTTGGTTACAGCAGATGTTTCATCCCTATATACTATAATACAGCATGATGATGCACTATTAGCTATTAATTGGGCTTTGAGCCAGAGAGAAGATATTCCATTTGGCCAAAAGGTGTTTCTGATTATGGTTTTGGACTTCTGTCTTTCCCACAATTATTTTTGGTATGACACTGCATTTTATGCACAAAAGAGAGGCGTGGCTATGGGTGCCAAATTCACACCAAGCCTCTCAAATTTATTTATAGGATAGTGGGAGGACAAAAATGTTTTCAGTAAGAAATGAGAGGGTCTTTTGTTCCACAAAAGATTTATAGATGACTTATTCTTTATTTGGGAAGGTACAAAACTTTGGTTGCAAGAATGTCTGACTTATTTAAACACTAACACCAATAATAGTAAATTGGAATACACATGGAGTAAGGAACAAATACATTATTTAGATGTGAATGTGTTTGGACAAGGAGATCATTTGGGGACAAATGTATATTTTAAACTAACAGATTGTAACAGTCATTTGCCACTACAAAGTGGACATCATCCCTTATGAAGAACATACCCAAAGGCCAAATGATGAGGCTAAAGAGAAATTGCACAACAGAAAGGGACTTTCGCTTCCAGGCACAAATAATTAAAGCGAGATTTGTTTTGAAAGAAAATAATGCCCAAAAAATAGAAGGGGCCAATTCAAGAAATTAAAGAGGAACCAAGGGAGCTAGTTTTGGCCCGATAGGAGAGAGTAGTGAGCAAGGATCATGAATTTGGTTTCAATCACCAAAAGCAGGAAGACCCTCCCACTCAGCACTCAGGAAGTTAGGCATGAATGTAAAGTTTATGTGTAAACTATAATAAAAATGACAGTAAACAGGACACTGCAAAGACATTTAGCTATGTATGTGTGTGTTTGTGGAGGTGGTTGAAAATCCTGGAGTTCCACTTTAATTAAAAATATCCTATTATGCCCTTCCTGTTCTACTACTTCAAGGTCCAGCTTCCACCTTTACCTGTGTAAAGTACCAGAAAAAAAAATATGTTCTTAATAATCTTATTTTTCTTATCTATCTCATCTAAGCCCTGAGCTACATATATTGTGGTAGACTTAAGAACTAGCTTATAACAAAGATTCATTATAAATACAGTTTTCAGAAAGAATCAGCAATCTTGCAATTTCTAAAATTGTATTTTTTTCCAATACACTTTACTGTTCCTTAGAAGACATTTCGTTCTTGCTAGAATAGCTGCCATTTCTCTCTCAGTAGGGAGCACACTTGAGATTTACTTTTCCACCTGCTTCTGAATAAAAAAATAAAAAAAACCTAGCAGGTCATTCAAGATGAAGAGAAGGATTGCAGGTAACGCCTTGTACATTTACAAATGTATCGCTCATTACTCAAAGAGTTATATTTTTAGAACAAAGAAAGACAGAGCCTGACTGCAGCTAAATCCAGTAAGTTCAAAGTTTATTCTAAGAATGAGTACATGTCCCACCAGACATACTGTAGGCTCCACCCCAATGTGTTTTGCACATAACTGAGCTTGGTTGTAGAGGAATGGAGACTGTGAGGGCTGCAGGAAATTTGTACCAATGCATATTTGGTGGATGGATAATAATTTCCCTTCTTAAGAAGACAAATGCATCGCTATTCAAATGCTCAAATACAAATCAACATTAAATTCCTTAGGCAGAAAATATCCATTACCACCTATATTTTCTTGACATTTTACATTTATTAAAACGTATGTAGGTATATTAAAAAGTACCCCCAGTAAAAGTAATTACCTTTTAATAAACAATAAATTAAAATTTGTATAGATTCATAAACCTATTACAAGACAGTTTGTATCCACTTTCCACTGAACTATAAGCCAATGACAAAATGTAACAAGATTGACAAGATTGGAACATTTTTTTTGGATACACATAACTAACCACAAATATTTAGTTAATTGAGTTACTTCATTCTTAACACCTAAAAATAGATGTTGACCTGTACTATTAACGAAAAAAAAAAAAAAAAAACTGGCCACATACAGTACATAAAAAAGTACATATACCATAACATTTCACATAACTGATAACTACTATGCCTCTGTTTTACCCTGCATATCTAGTGTTATCCTCTATGTCAGCCTTTCTCAACTAGGATTCTGTGAAACTCTAGGGTTCCTCCAAAGGCTGCCAGGAGTTCCTTGATCAATGAGCAATTTTTACCCCTCAGACTTGTAACAATCAGGGCTTTTTTTCAGGGGGATTGCGGGAGAATGCAGTTCCAGCATCTCCAGCACTGAATGCATGTAATGGCAAGGGGTGCTGGCTGCCGGTGATCTTTTGTTGTTGGAGGGGATCTATTTTTCCGTGGTGGTCTATTGCTCCCGGGGAGGTCTATTGTTGCTGGGGGTCAATTGTTGCTGGAAGAGATCTACCGTTCAGGGTGGGGGGTCTATTGTTGCTGGCTGCTGGAGAGTCTGTTGATAGTGATGTCGCGAACCTAAAATTCGCCGTTCGCGAACGGCGAACGCGAACATCGGCAAATGTTCGCGAACCGGGCGAACCGCCATAGACTTCAATAGGCAGGCGAATTTTAAAACACACAGGGACTCTTTCTGGCCACAATAGTGATGGAAAAGTTGTTTCAAGGGGACTAACACCTGGACTGTGGCATGCCGGAGAGGGATCACGCAAAAAAAAGTTCTTAAAAATTATAATTTTTTGATAGAGAGCCAATTATTGGAAAAATTAAAAAAAAATAAAAATAAAAAATTTCTTTGGATTTAGCATCTGGGGGGTCTAAAAAGTGTACCTGTGAAGTTTCAGCTCTGTAGCATGTCCAGAACCCCTAAAAAACAGCATTTGTCTTATATTTTCAGGAATATGGCTTCTCTGCGGCTGGCTTTTTCTCTTGCAGGCATTTATCGGGCATTTTTTTAGGCAGGCATGTCATTTTTTGTATTTAGTGTCTGGGGGGTCTAAAAAGTGTACCTGTCAAGTTTCAGCTCTGTAGCATGTCCAGAACCCCTAAAAAGCAGCATTTTTCTTATATTTTCAGGAATATGGCTTCTCTGCGGCTGGCTTTTGCTCTTGCAGGCATTTAGCGGGCATTTTTTTAGGCAGGCATGTAATTTTTTGTATTTAGTGTCTGGGGGGTCTAAAAAGTGTACCTGTCAAGTTTCAGCTCTGTAGCATGTCCAGAACCCCTAAAAAACAGCATTTTTATTATATTTTCAGGAATACGGCTTCTCTGCGGCTGGCTTTTTCTCTTGCAGGCATTTATCGGGCATTTTTTTAGGCAGGCATGTCATTTTTTGTATTTAGTGTCTGGGGGGTCTAAAAAGTGTACCTGTCAGGTTTCAGCTCTGTAGCATGTCCAGAACCCCTAAAAAGCAGCATTTTTCTTATATTTTCAGGAATATGGCTTCTCTGCGGCTGGCTTTTTCTCTTGCAGGCATTTAGCGGGCATTTTTTTAGGCAGGCATGTCATTTTTTGTATTTAGTGTCTGGGGGGTCTAAAAAGTGTACCTGTCAAGTTTCAGCTCTGTAGCATGTCCAGAACCCCTAAAAAACAGCATTTTTATTATATTTTCAGTAATACGGCTTCTCTGCGGCTGGCTTTTTCTCTTGCAGGCATTTAGCGGGCATTTTTTTAGGCAGGCATGTAATTTTTTGTATTTAGTGTCTGGGGGGTCTAAAAAGTGTACCTGTCAAGTTTCAGCTCTGTAGCATGTCCAGAACCCCTAAAAAACAGCATTTTTATTATATTTTCAGTAATACGGCTTCTCTGCGGCTGGCTTTTTCTCTTGCAGGCATTTATCGGGCATTTTTTTAGGCAGGCATGTCATTTTTTGTATTTAGTGTCTGGGGGGTCTAAAAAATGTACCTGTCAAGTTTCAGCTCTGTAGCATGTCCAGAACCCCTAAAAAACAGCATTTTTCTTATATTTTCAGGAATACGGCTTCTCTGCGGCTGGCTTTTTCTCTTGCAGGCATTTAGCGGGCATTTTTTTAGGCAGGCATGTCATTTTTTGTATTTAGTGTCTGGGGGGTCTAAAAAGTGTACCTGTCAAGTTTCAGCTCTGTAGCATGTCCAGAACCCCTAAAAAACAGCATTTTTCTTATATTTTCAGGAATACGGCTTCTCTGCGGCTGGCTTTTTCTCTTGCAGGCATTTAGCGGGCATTTTTTTAGGCAGGCATGTCATTTTTTGTATTTAGTGTCTGGGGGGTCTAAAAAGTGTACCTGTCAAGTTTAAGCTCTGTAGCATGTCCAGAACCCCTGAAAAACAGCATTTTTCTTATATTTTCAGGAATACGGCTTCTCTGCGGCTGGCTTTTTTTCTTGCAGGCATTTAGCGGGCATTTTTTTAGGCAGGCATGTCATGTTTTGTATTTAGTGTCTGGGGGGTCTAAAAAGTGTACCTGTCAAGTTTCAGCTCTGTAGCATGTCCAGAACCCCTAAAAAACAGCATTTTTCTTATATTTTCAGGAATACGGCTTCTCTGCGGCTGGCTTTTTCTCTTGCAGGCATTTAGCGGGCATTTTTTTTAGGCAGGCATGTCATTTTTTGTATTTAGTGTCTGGGGGGTCTAAAAAGTGTACCTGTCAAGTTTCAGCTCTGTAGCATGTCCAGAACCCCTAAAAAACAGCATTTTTCTTATATTTTCAGGAATACGGCTTCTCTGCGGCTGGCTTTTTTTCTTGCAGGCATTTAGCGGGCATTTTTTTAGGCAGGCATGTCATTTTTTGTATTTAGTGTCTGGGGGGTCTAAAAAGTGTACCTGTCAAGTTTCAGCTCTGTAGCATGTCCAGAACCCCTAAAAAACAGCATTTTTCTTATATTTTCAGGAATACGGCTTCTCTGCGGCTGGCTTTTTCTCTTGCAGGCATTTAGCGGGCATTTTTTTAGGCAGGCATGTCATTTTTTGTATTTAGTGTCTGGGGGGTCTAAAAAGTGTACCTGTCAAGTTTCAGCTCTGTAGCATGTCCAGAACCCCTAAAAAACAGCATTTTTCTTATATTTTCAGGAATACGGCTTCTCTGCGGCTGGCTTTTTTTCTTGCAGGCATTTAGCGGGCATTTTTTTAGGCAGGCATGTCATTTTTTGTATTTAGTGTCTGGGGGGTCTAAAAAGTGTACCTGTCAAGTTTCAGCTCTGTAGCATGTCTAGAACCCCTAAAAAACAGCATTTTTCTTATATTTTCAGGAATACGGCTTCTCTGCGGCTGGCTTTTTCTCTTGCAGGCATTTAGCGGGCATTTTTTTAGGCAGGCATGTCATTTTTTGTATTTAGTGTCTGGGGGGTCTAAAAAGTGTACCTGTCAAGTTTCAGCTCTGTAGCATGTCCAGAACCCCTAAAAAGCAGCATTTTTCTTATATTTTCAGGAATACGGCTTCTCTGCGGCTGGCTTTTTCTCTTGCAGGCATATATATCAGTGGTGGGTGGGCAGTGGCACAGTACACTCTCTGTGGACCTGACAGCAGTCACTGGCACCCAGGCAACTGCAATTTAAAAAATATATATATATTTTTTTACTTTGCAAGCTGCTGTGCCACTTTATATATCAGTGGTGGGTGGGCAGTGGCACAGTACACTCTCTGTGGACCTGACAGCAGTCACTGGCACCCAGGCAACTGCAATTTAAAAAATATATATATATTTTTTTACTTTGCAAGCTGCTGTGCCACTTTATATATCAGTGGTGGGTGGGCAGTGGCACAGTACACTCTATGTGGACCTGACAGCAGTCACTGGCACCCAGGCAACTGCAATTTAAAAAAATATATATTTTTTTTTACTTTGCAAGCTGCTGTGCCACCTTATATATCAGTGGTGGGTGGGCAGTGGCACAGTACACTCTCTGTGGACCTGACAGCAGTCACTGGCACCCAGGCAACTGCAATTTTAAAAAATATATATTTTATTTTACTTTGCAAGCTGCTGTGCCACCTTATATATCAGTGGTGGGTGGGCAGTGGCACAGTACACTCTCTGTGGACCTGACAGCAGTCACTGGCACCCAGGCAACTGCAATTTTAAAAATATATATTTTATTTTACTTTGCAAGCTGCTGTGCCACCTTATATATCAGTGGTGGGTGGGCAGTGGCACAGTACACTCTCTGTGGACCTGACAGCAGTCACTGGCACCCAGGCAACTGCAATTAAAAAAAATATATATTTTTTTTTACTTTGCAAGCTGCTGTGCCACCTTATATATCAGTGGTGGGTGGGCACACAGTGGCACTGCAGTGGGCACAGTACACTCTGTGGACCTGACAGTAACTGGCAGCCCAGGCAACTGCAATAATAAAAAATATATATTTTTTTTCAATTTATTGCAACAAGATGCTGTGCCACCGTATATATATCAGTGGTGGGCAGTGCACTGCAGTGGGTACAGTGCACTCTGTGGACCTGACACAGCACTCACTGCAATTATGACAGAGGAAAAAAAAAATATTTTTTAAAATGCAAGGTACTGTGCCTGTGCCACCCGAAATGAGTGTGGTGTGCACACAGTACAGTCTGTGGTAGGTCTGTGGCCTCTCACACACAGCGGGCAGGCAACTGCAGTGTACAATAGATATATATAGATATATATATAAAGAAAAAACTCTATTACCTTACCAGCCCTTAAAAGGGCTTTTGGGGACACTATATATATATATATATATGTATATATATAAATAAAAAAAATCCTCAATTACCAGCCCTTAAAAGGGCTTTTGGGGACACTAGATAGATATAGATATATATATATATATATAAGAAGAAACAACTCAATTACCAGCCCATAAAAGGGCTTTTGGGGACGCTAGGTATATATATATATATATATATATATATATATATATATAAAAAAAAAACACAAATACCAGCCCTTAGAAGGGCTTTTTGGGGTGCTGATATTACAGCAGTAGTGGACCAAGAACACTGCAAGACCAGGAACACTGACTAACTGTCCCTAGCTTAACAGCAGCAGCAGCAGCAGCAGCAGCAGCTCTCTCCCTACTCTCACTACACACACTGCTTCAGAATGATCTAAGATGGATGCTGCCCTTGCTTATTTATAGGAGGTGGGAGGGTGTGGGAGGGAGGTATGCTGATTGGCTGGAAATGTGTCTGCTGACTGTAAAGTTCAGGGTCAAAGTTTGCCTCAATGATGTCTTATGGGGGGCGGACCGAACATCGCATATGTTCGCCGGCAGCGGCGAACGCGAACATGCTAAGTTCGCCGGGAACTGTTCGCCGGCGAACAGTTCTATACATCTCTATCTGTTGATGCTGACTGTTGGGAGATCTTTTGCTGCTGCTGGGGTGGTATTTTTTTGTGGGGGTTCATTGTTTCGGGGGGGGGGGGGGGTATATCTTGCTTTAGGCAAATCTATATTGTCGCTGGTGGGGGGTCATTGCTGCTGGCTGTTGGGGATTTATTTTACTACTTTTCTTGTCATCATTAACAAATTCCATACATTATGAAGCACCACAAAATGATACTTGGCTCTTTATTCTCTAACAAGGGAGCTACTGGGAGATGGGTAGGGGGTGGAACCAAAGAACTGTGCTCGGAGGTGGGTCGACGGTGGAACCAAGGAACAGTGCTCGGAGGTGGGTAGGGGGTGGAACCAAGGAACAGTGCTTGAAAGTGGATAGAGGGTGGAACCAAAGAACTGTGCTCCGAGGTGGGTACAGGGTGGAACTAAGGAACGGTGCTCGGAAGTGGGTAGGGGGTGGAAATAAGGAACTGTGCTTTGAGGTGGGTAGGGGGTGGAACCAAGGAACTGTGCTTGGAGGTGGGTGGAGGGTGGAACCAAGGAGCTGTGCTGGGAGGTGGGTAGGGGGCAGAGAAAAAAAGTGACTCAGAAGGGGGGAGTTCCTGCACCTATTCTCTGAGAAAAAAAAGCCCTGGTAACAATTAATACCAATGATCTTTTTTGTTATTTGTATGGAGGGCATTTCTACTACTGACAACCAATCTGAGAGGTATTCTTCCCACTGACCACCACACTAATGTATCAATAATTGTTGATATGGCAATTGTTCCCTAAGACCTGAACGATATTTTAAGGGTTCCCCCATGTTAAAAAGTTTGAGCAAGGTTGCTCTATGTTGTCATAGTCACATTTCCTATATTAAAGTTAAGGATCATCATCAGTGTCTTAAAATCATAACTTGCTAATTGTTTTGATTAGGTATGGTCTGCTAGGGACCTTGATCATTTTGTGGGGTTTTTGGAGGCCCATCTGGTATTTTTTTGTTTCAAATTCACCTGTATTTATGTTTTTTACAGTCTTGGAGACACTATTAAAATGCTTTCCCAAAAAATGATTATTCTGAATGCTCATTGTGTTCTGTGGTTTATTTTAGATGTACTGTAAATTGCACTCAGCTTTTTTTTTTTAAATAATCTTTATCTTGTATTTTTTACTGTTCTATTTTTCTATGACATGTTAGCAATAAGATCACAAACACAAGCTTTGTGGGCGTGCATGATAATGTAACAAAAAACAGCTCCACCCAGTGCCTTCTTTCCTGAAGACGCCCTATTGGGGAAAATGCATTGGGTGGAGCCATTCTTGTGTTGTCTTAATGCACGCCTGCAGCTGGTCTCTGCGGTGGAGCTTGAGTTTGTGATCTTATCGCTTCATTTCATGCTTCAAAATTGTAAGTGCACTTCTTTAAAATATTTTTTTTTTTTTTACTGGATCATACTGCACTATGAAATTTCTCCTGTCTCGTATTTCAATCTGGTTCCCTGGATGGTGATGCGGGAATGAAGTCTTAGGCTCAGGGTGTCAGTGACTGCAGTCTGAAATGCCTTGAGGACTCAAGTTGTCGGTAAGCTGGTTTGTGTGGTACAATTGCATAGGAGCACTTTTTTAAATATTTGCTGGCACAGAGAGCACTTTATCTTCATGGCTGAGGTCACATTATATTAGCAGTTTGTGGACTGTCACTTTTTCTTTGACACGTTTGGATTTAGCTATATATTACATTGAATATTATATATTCTTTTACACTGAGCTGTACTGTATACTGTATGTATATATATATATATATATATATATATATATATATATATATATATATATATATATATATATATATATATATATATATACACACATATATATATATATCTTGAGTTATAAGTTAGTCTTGTGTTCAGGCTTACTTGGTTGGTGCAGCTATCGGCTGTGGTCTGAGCACATGTTATATGTTGTTTTCCATTTGATGGATGAAGTTGGACTTCCTCCATGTGCCAATTGATCCTGACAGTTACGTTTGCCTTTATTCTTCCAAGACGTGCATCCACATTAGTAAATACCACCCCTCAGGGTGTTCGTTAACATATTGCAGTTATGCACTAATTTCTTGTTTGTCTATACTACTAGTTCACCTTAAGATTAATTTTATAACCTACACTATCTGTGCTAGACCATGATAGAGTCACTGACCCTCCATTACTGTTTACAGCACTATCCTGCAATGTCAAGCGAAACTCTACTATTAACAACAACAACAAAAATAAGTCGCGCTATATGTGATCAGAACATTAAATCAAAATGTAAATAAATTGGAAATAAATTGTCCATAGAGTCCATTGAAGGGCTAGATGAAAAACCTGTGACTGTAGGTATCTGTGTGGATATAAGGCTTACCAGAAATCAATAAAAAGCATGCCAGATGATAACATAAACCTCCAGTGGAAATCCGTGAACAGCTGTCCAAATGGATGCACAGGATTGTAGGCAGAATCAGATCCTTTCCAGTGTCTCCCTTACAGTCAGTTCTGCAGGACCTCTGGGTTCAGCTTCTCTCTGACTCTCAGGCCCTCAGGTCAACCACCTGAGGCCGAATCAGAAGAAGGGAATGACGCTGCTCCAGGTGAGGGTAAAAGCTCCCAGGAAATGGTGTACAGGTCCAGTCCGTAGTCCGATGTATACATCCAACGAAAAAAACGAATGACCACACTTCCAAATGCTAGGAGATCTTTAATAACGTAAAACCATCTTTTTGTTCTGAAGAAATCATTGTTTGTTCCTCTGTGCTGAGTGGGTCATGTGCATCCATTTGGACAGCTGTTCACGGATTTCCACTGGAGGTTTATGTTATCATCTGGCATACTTTTTATTGATTTCTGGTAAGCCTTATATCCACACAGATACCTACAGTCACAAGTTTTTCATCTAGCCCTTCAATGGACTCTAAGGACAATTTATTTACAATTTATTTACATTTTGATTTAATGTTCTGATCACATATAGCGCAACTTATTTTTTTTTATTGTTCTTTGGGGTGTTGGTCACACTTGAAGTCGCTGCTCTACTTATATTTTTCTGGTTGCACTAGCGCAGTTGTTTTTTTTCTGTTTATGAAACTCTACTATTGACAGCTACAATTCATGGAACAATTTTTCTGCATCCACTCTTTATCACTAGCAACTTTTGCTATGGTAACTTGGATGCATCTTTACTGCGTTTACTTTGCCATATACGGCGGTTCTTACTCCTTGTCTACTATCTCTGGCATCAACATCGGTGAGACAGAAGATAAAATAGGTCTATACGCTGACGATGTCATTCTCACCCTCACTAACCCTGTTGAATCTTTGTCTCATGTCATACAATTACTGAACCTATATAGCTCAATCTCCCTCTATAAATTGAATCACTCAAAATCCACTATGCTTAACATTGGTATAGCTCCCAAAATAGCACGTACCATCTCATCAACTACCCCATTCCATTGGTTCACTAACGCATCTCTATCATACTTGGGCATCACTCTGACCTCCCCAAGTCACAACACCCTGAAATATAATTTTGACACCCTTGTGGGAAGGCTGACGCAACTCTCAAAGGACTTTGGCCATCTTCCTGTCTCTTGGGCAGGCCGGATCGCCCAGTCTAAAATGTACCTTCTTCCCCATATATTGAATTTGCTTCGTACCACCCCACTTCCCTTCCTGACATCTCATATACACAAACTACAGGGTTTAATCAATCAATTTATCTGGCAATACAAAAAACCCCGGTTCAAAAAATCGCTCCTCCTTACCCCAGTCTCTTGAGACCGCAACTATAGGGGTGGATCCAAAACTCTTCCTCACGGTCATGCTACCGTACTTAACTTTAAACCCCAACACCATAATCTAGGATCTATCACTGCAGCAACAAGGGTTTGGCTAGCTTCAATTCAGGCCACAAAAGGACTGCCACAATCCATACTCACATGTCTCCCCATCTCAGCTCTGGAATTGATATCCCCAGACCTTCCCATCTCTACATGGACTGCCAGAGGAATCCGCAACCTATACCACATTCTCTCAACATCTGGTATACAATCCTTCCATGATCTTCAAAACTCATTTGATCTGCCGTCCAACTCCTTTTCCCCATACCTAAGGATATGTTCGATCCTCTCCAACATTCAGCTAATGTATGAACCATCCATCTTGGTCCCTATATTGAAATTCTACGATACTCCCAAACCTGCAGTTAAAGGCATATCCCTCATATATACCATGCTCCTGCAGCTTACACAACCTGCATCCTCTTCATCCAAGGACTTTTGGTCTTCGACAATTCCTAATTCACCACCTCCAACTGTGTGGCATCGAGCATTGCTCCTACCATTAAGAGCTTCACTTTGTATCTCCCATTGGGAATCTCTACAAAAACTATTCCACAAGTGGTACTTTACTCCCTCTAGACTGGCAACTATATATCCCACCTCTTCTCCATTATGCTGGAGAGGATGTTAAGGAATAGGATTGCTTCAACATATCTGGTGGGACTGCATACATATCAAACCATTCTGGAACTCAATTTCAGCATTTCTCTCTTCCCTGTGCAACATATCATCCCCACTATCCCCTCTGGATCTCCTCCTGGGTCTATCGATTCCAACGTGGCCCTCTCACATCAGAGTCCTGGCAACCCATGTCCTCATAGCGGCTCGTCTCGCACTAGCGAGAGCTTGGAAATCACCGAAACCTCCCACATTAGCGGATTCTATTCTCCTACTTTGCCTTTGCTAAAGCCAACCTGACCACTGCCTCCTTTTACAAGCACTGGGCACCATGGCTCTCTGATAATAGGAGTGCTAGCCTATGAGTCTCTACCAGACATGATTTCATTGACTCCTGAACCCCGCTCCCAGATAACCTACACCACCCCAACTCTACTATGTTTGGGAAATATAATGCACCCTCACGAACTGTAGACATTCCTACGTTTCTTGCAATAGGTGTTCACTTGCTTGTTAAAGCGTTTTCCCCCTTGTTTTTTTCCTTATGATTTCAACCTTGCCGGTACACGGTACCTTCTCATGTAGCCCCTCCACAGATAGGCCCAACATTGAAGATTCCAAACTACACAATTCCCCTTGCTGTACCTGGTCCCGGCTACAGCTGGTTCCCATGTGGGGTAGTCGGAGCCTGGTGTACTTTAACGTTTGGAACTCACATGGAGGAAGTTCAATGCTCCTGTAATGCCGGCAAGGTTCATTTGACTATATTTGATTCGATATTCTGTTCATGTTTCTTGTTCCAACCGTGTGATCAATGCACTATTTTTTCTTCATTATTATGACACTACAATGTTTGTACCTAACTTTCTTGCAAAAATTCAATAAAAACTTGGTTAAAAAAAAAACAAAAAAACCTGAGAATGGGTTTAAACCTTACCTGTGTTACTAAAAACAGTGTTTTTATTGCTGTCCCCACTAAAGAAATGACCCTTTGACATGACTGGAAGTGAGGAATAACTGGCCAAATGGGTCCACAGGGAACAAAAAATGTTTGGGTAAACAGAAGTTATGTGAGTACACACGTTCAAAAAGTATATACACATATTGATTTACTAAAGCAGATATAGTATAAAGTCGGAGTACAGTCCTCTACTTCAAAAGTTTATAGCTGCCGAGATTGTGGGTCTAGATTGTGGGTCTGACGTGCACCCGACCTCTGGTTGTTGGACTCTATACACCTGAGTGGTCTTCTGTGTGTGGGTGTGTTTGTACTAAAGCAGGTAGACTGCTCACCTTGCAAAGGAATGTAGCACTTTGCAAGGACATTTTTACCAGAGCTTAGTGAATGAGGTGTAGTTCTGCTGACTTCCATCGTCCAACAATGTGGAAGCAAACATATTGTTTTTTGTTTTCCTTACACGTGATTGTGATTGGGTATTCTTTGCAAAGCAAAATTTCACCACATTCACTAAGCTTTGGTGCGAAATCCCTTGCACACTGCAACTTCCCTTGCAAAGTAAAAAGTCTATTTGCCTTTTAGTACATCAACCCTAGTGTGTGTATGTATGTATGTATGTGTTGGAATGTTCTACATTTAACACTTGATTATTCTGCAATCTGAAGAGCTGGCTGTTAATGACAATTGAATGTTGTAAGTACCAGCTCTGTAGCTTTCATCTTCTGGACACATGGCTTGAGTCAATGTTAAATATGATATATCACAGAAATGTGTTTTCCTAAGATAAGCATGTAGCAAAGAGGAAGACTGCGTGCAGAATATGTGTGGTTTACCATGCTATATGAAAATAATGCAATATATGTTGCTTCCCTATCAGACATCCGTACAACAGATAAGGATAAATGACAAATTCATGGATTGCCCAACAGCTGCTTATCTCTGTTTTCATGGCAGTCATCTCTGATATTGTTGCATATTTATTTCCAGATTTGCATGGGCATAAAATATAATTGCTATGAGATTTCAGCCACAGGAAGACATCATTAAACTGCCAGTCAAATATGTAGCTGGATTAGTCCTGCTGCTATGCCTTTTTCTTGTACATTTTTGCATTTGTAAAACAGCACATGAACAAGGTATGATAACTAACAACATAGTTCCTGTTCACTTCTTTAGGGCATCTACATAAAATATTAGCCAGGAAACTTAAGCGATGAAGATTTATTCACCTAGAGCAGAATGTGGTGGCCATGAACAGAGAATATTCTGCAGTTCTTTTTACAAATTCACAGGTAAAAAATTGGCATATTTTTTTCTGTGATGTAGGGCTAGGATTTCCCACAGGGTTATTTTTCTACAGCTGAGCTGATAAATTCTGCATCAGAATATATTTAAATAGGGAATACTATTATCTTAGATGCTTCACTTTTAGTGTTGGGAGACTGGAGCCATAGCACTGATTTACTAACAGATTAAAAAAAAAAAAAACAGTTCGCCAGCGGTGCAAGAGGGCACGTGCACACAGTAGCTCAATGGAGAAAGGCAACCCAATTATAAATGTGTTTAACCTCCCTGGCGGTCTGATTATGTCAGAATTTCTGTGCAGAAAGCGGTACATTGTTTTGCATGGAAAAATGTTTTTTAAATTTTAGGCCTGTAATTCCCTGGAATAGCCCACTTAAATCTGTCCAAATTCTAGTAGACATCCTGGGTATGATAAAGTTTGAAACACGAAATCATAAATTATAATACCCTCCCTAGCAGTATTCCCGAGTGTGGCTCGGAGTTATTATAGAGTACCAAAAGCGGTAACCCCGAGCCACACTCAGGATTACCCCACAATAAAACTCACCTTCCCCTGTGATCCCCGCCCCACCGTCCTCCAGCCATCCTCCCGCTGTGCGCTCAGCCAATGCCGGCACCTGTCTTCCGGTTTCCTTCCCTGCGAGCGTCGTGACGCAGGGGCGTGGTACCGGCGGCAATTTCTAAATTGTAAATAAACCAAATGACACGATACAAAGTTGTTATCCTAACGGATTACACTGTATCATGCCATTTCACCACAGGATTACACATGGTGACTTTTCCAGTGCCCTGCCTGTGCTTTTCCAGTGCTTTGTGCCTGAAAAATTGAGAACGGCCATGGCGTCCAAAAGCTTTCTTTTTTCGCAAAAGTGCTTTTAGACGAACTGTAAAACCCTGACAGCGAAACTGAGTTACTTGAAGAACTGAGCGATAGCGATTCGTGGGAAAATTCATCATCAGGTACGGAACATAATGACAGTGACTATTCTGATGTTTCTTTCTGGCACATAGCTCTGTTGGAAATTCTGAAGAATCATTTGATATACTTCCCACATTTTTTTTAGGTTTGGTGCAGAATGTGTAGTTTCATCAAATTTCTCATTATTTTCAAACTACTCATTCTGCATTCTGCATCTGCCGAGCACACAGCAAGAGGACAGCGGGAGGATAGCTAGAGGACGGCGGGGAGGGATCGCAGGGGAAGGTGAGTTTAATTCTGGAGTAATCCTGAGCATAGGTGTGCGCAGCCTATTTCATTAGGGTGTGCACCCCAAAGTTTAAATACACATGCATGTGTTTGCCTACAAGTATATGGCCCCGATACATTACTCTCCCTGCTGGCAAAGTGAAATAGAAGTGTGTGGCACTTCTCTTATGGCAGAGCAGGTCCGAGGGAGATCTTTCCCATCTCCTCACTGGCAAACAGAGCGATAATGCTAATGTGCCCTAGGTGATTAGGGTGATCAGGCACACCCGGCACACCCTGTGCGCACGCCTATGATCCTGAGTGTGGCTCGGGGTTACTGCTTTTGGTACATTATATTAACCCTGAGCCACACTCGGGAATACCGCTAAAGAGGTTACATTTTATGTGGATGCTAACATAACTGTGCCAGTGGTGCGATGATATGCACTAAACATTTGTAAATCTTTTTTTTGTTTACAAACTTTTTTTATTGTAAAATGGTTTTCATACATTAAACAATTGAAGTAACAGTAGTAGAAATATAGATGTATATGGACATAAAGAATATACTAAAAGATTATGCATATTTGTATACATACATTACATTGTTATATCATAAAAACTGATGTTACTTCACAATGACTAGTGTACAATTTTAAAGAGAAAAAAAAAGAAATAAACATATAAATATGGGTAAGTCAAAAAAAGAATGGGTAATTGTATTCTATGCATTGATTATTGTTTTATAAATAAACCATGGGTCACATTTGAAATCAAAGATTTTTTTGGTGTTATTTATGGAATGGTGGATATTTTCCATAAGTTTAATTTCTTTCAATTCTTGGCGATATTTGTGGGAAGGGTACAACCAGTCTCCTTCCCATGGAGAGCTATTGTCCAATGTGTAGCGACCCATATAGTATGTATCAATTGTGTAAGGTAGGGATAAATATCAGGGATGTTTTGGAAAAGTAGACAATTAAGAAAAGTTAGTTTGATGTCTTTGCCTGACAATTATTGTGTAAAATCTTCTTTCCATGTAGGGGAAAGCCGGTTCTAATTCCAAAATATGTGTAAAAAGGTCCCCGGGAGGAAACACTCTCTAAAACAAATTGGGGAGCTGCCTGGAAAGATTGTATTTAGATGGGAGGGTGTGTAGTACCACCTGGTGAAAAGTTTCACAGCAATTTCTCTTATTGTTAGAGATTTAGTGCATTTACATAGGTTATCCACATGGGGGCCCAAACTGAGGAAGACAACTGGATATTCTATTCTGATTCCCACCTCTGCATAAATGTTGTTTATCTACAGGAGTGGTAGTATTGAGATCATTATAAACAATTGATATGAAACCTTTCACTCGGGTATTGTGAAACATGTATGTTCAAATATAGTCAAAGAGGAGCCTGAGGGTTTAGGATAATGTGTATCAAAAAAGGATTTTATGTGAACATAATTTTGTTGTTCAGAGAGGGGGGGCACATCTTGTAGTTTTAGTAAGACAAATGTGATAAACATATCCCCATTGTAAAAGTCAGATAGTTTGCTCATCATTATCAATTCACCATTGAAATGTATTTGGGAAGAGATAGGCCAATTTAAATCTGGGATCACCCAAAAAAAAGAGATTTAGACATAAATGACAGGGCTTTCTTGTATTTTCTTGAGACACTGGCATTATGGGATGAAATAAAGTGCAGTGTCATCCCATTAGACCATGGCAGACCTGGGAGGAAGTGTGGATAAATAGATAAATAGATATTTTTTCAAATAATATCCATGGAATTGTGGGGTTAGAAATGTTCCATAGTGCTGTTTGTGTGAGTCTACAGGTGATATAGCCTAAATCACCAGATCCGCGTGAGTGGTAATGGATTTTTTTGGAATATATCTGTGAGGCTTATTGTTCATATACATTTGTTGATTATGGACTGAATTTTGGAGATGTAAGCTTTGGATATAGTGATAGGGAGTGATCTAAAAAGATAGAGAAATTTGGGGAGTATATTCATTTTAATTGCTGTCATTCTACCAATAAAAGATACGTGGAAAGAGGTCCATGTATTGAGTGTATTGCAAATTTTAGTTAGTAATGGGGGAAAGTTACACTGAACATTTGTAAATCTCTTGTCTGTGTTTGCTGCAAAGAATGTTGGCTAATTTAGGTGGCAAGCCTTGCTTTATACTGTATGAAAAACACACACACTCTATGATTGGTGTCAAATGACTATCACTTATCATGTAACTAGTATTCCAAGTAATTAGCATATCTGTGTTCAAATTAGCCACCATTGAATCTAATTACCCTAACATTTCCCCATTGAAGTCCAAAACGAAATAATGGTCAATGACACTCCTTATGCCTCATGCTGTGTTCATATTTCTGCAATGCCAGGAAAGTGTCATTTATCAGCAATGATGCGTTGGGTATTGATTATTGTGCAGCAGAACCTCATGAATGACGTGGCTTATATCGTTGGACATCATGATTTTCCCTGGATTACAATGGGGACATTATGATTCTTTTTTTTTCTTTCAGTTAAAGCACTCCTTTAAATTTTCTGTTTCTTTACATTGAGCGCTGTCTTATAATGGGCACTAAGGTTTGCTGTACTAATTTCTGTAGGTATGTGGATATATAGGGCCCCTCCGTTATTCTGAAGGGGCTTTCCAGATTCTTTCTCCAGACATCTCTAACATGGGTATGCAATCATTTTTTCCTTCCCCCACCAATGTTGACAGGCATGTGAAGGAAGCGTAATAATTGCCACCCCTTTCCTGGCCACCCAGGCTGCACTCCTGGATAAGGCGTACACATAAACATAAAAATAAAATTGCCGCGGTAGCTTTACCTTGGTTATAGATCGGTTAGGTGAATTATACACATACAAGATACCCCGTCATCGGTATATGAACTGTCCCCCCTCGGTATATATAGGAGGGGAGGGGTGTGATCCTCTAGACTGAGGACAACATACACATAATAGGGCTAAAGATCCACAAGAATATCATCAAAGAAGGATCAAAGGGTATACAAAAATGTAAACAACTTTATTGGTAGTGATCAAACCTAATTTAAATAAATGTAAAAAGTAACTCCAAAAATACAAAAAGATTAAAATTGACAACGTTGTCACCACAGACAGGTAACTGCTGCAGGCATGCATCCATCCACATTTACACACCGAAGCCAGGGCCAATAGGGTTTCTGTAAGCCAATACAGCTAAACTAATAGGATATATCTCCTCTGAAGCATTAATTGCAATCCTGCTTGGATTGTATATGGAGTCCTATATATAAAAAGTATGTTTGCCAATAACAGCATGGAACATACTAGACGTGGATTTGATAGGAAGTCCATGCTCTGATCTGTTGGTCAATACTCATACATGTGAGTCAAGCTGTCAGTCCCCAGGTGCAGAGTCCTGAATGGGTATGCAGGCATTTGGTATGCTTTGTACCCGACAGCTACTCGGATAGAGAAGGGCCATTAGGGATGCAGGTACTAGTATTTCCTGGGACAAAGAGGCATGTCTACAAACTCCCGTCTGTGTGCTGACGTTGCGACCGTGATGACGTCATGCTGCATGTTTCACTCGTTAAGCGAGCTTCTTCGGAGCATACCTGGATAAGGATCTGGCTATAATTTATAAAGTAAAACACACATTTTCAGAGAAGGGGAAAAAAAAAAATAAAAATGTCTAAAGAAAATGTAAGAAAATTACATTGTCAGAACATTACATGTCAGCTCTTCTTAGCTCTTCTTTAGAAGCTAAGTTTTAAAAGTACAAACATAATTCATGTGTTGGTGGGTTGTTAGAGGCTCATTTTACTGGTTTTCTTAAATATTAGTATTTAGGTGTATAGGACTAGTAAATGTAAGGGTTAGGTTAGAGTGAAGGTTAACAGTTAAGAGATCATTTTGTGATTGGTTTAGGGTTTAGGTAGAAAAAGGGTTAAGTATTAGGCTTAGGCTTATGTCTCCAGCAGCAGTATGACAGGAGAGAGGTTTCCACTTACCTTAAAGAAGATGTACAGCCAAAGCTCATTTGGCTGTACATCTCCTATGGATCACAGTAGTGTAGTTCATTCTGCACTCCTGTGACCCATTTCAACAGAGAGCGGGCTGAAGTCCACTCTCTGCTGACGTCACGACCATGGAGTCGGGATCCACCAGCTGCTTGGACCGACACCCGGCTCAGCCTCTCAGAGAGCCACTAAGAGCCTGAGCCGGCCACTCCCTGCCCCTCCACAGTCCAGTGCTCCAATAAGTGAGGAGGGAACAGAATGGAGAGCTGTTGACTGATAGTTCCCACTGCAGAACATGAGAAAGGCCCCCCAGGATAGGGTCAGGGGGGGCCTTCATGGTTTCTTGCACTGGGGCCCTAAAGGTTCTAGTTAAACCTCTGCAATTGGATATTCCCTGGATCAGCTTTACCTATAAATGCTAGTACCCAGTTATATTATGTGTATCTAAGAAATAATCAAGGCCTTTCTTAAAACAATCTACTGAGCAGGCCAGAACCAGCTCTTGAGGGAGTCTATCCCACATTTTCACAGCTCTTACTGTGAAGAAGCCTTTCCATATTTTGAGAAGAAATTTATTTTCCTCTAGATGTAAAGAGAGCCCTCTTGTCCTCTGTGATGACCCTAAAGTAAATAACTCAACACCAAGTTCACTATACGGACCACTTATGCATATACACATGTTGAGGATATTCCTTCTTAATCTCCTCTTCGCAAGAGAGAATAAATTCAGTTCAGCTAATCTATCCTCATAGCTGAGGCATGAAGGGAAGCCCTCCATTGTGTACAATTGTCATGTGATTTGCTGCAATTGGTCACAGCGATTACATGGTAATGGCAGCGGCCCAGTACACTGATCTTTCATCCGCTGACAGATTGTGCCACAGCGCAACCCATGGGACGTGTGCAAGGTGCATTCTGGGGAAGACATCATATGACGTCCACCCAGAATGAGAGAGCTCCCACCCGGCCGTCATTTTACTATAGGCCAGATGAGAAGCGGTTAAAGAGGTGTTTAACTAGTTGCAGACTTTGGGTGTGCTAGACACACCCAAAAAAACGTCATTGTATGTTTATGTATGAATGTGAGTTAGGGACCTTCAATTGTAAGCTCCTTAAGGGTAGGGACTGATGTGAATGTACAATGTATATTTAAAGCACTGTGTAAATTGACGAAGGTATATAAGTATCTGAAATGAATAAATAAATAAATAAATCATTGTACCAAGGGATGTGTTAAGCACATCCAGTGTCTCTTCCCTGCTGCTGAGACTCCCCCTACCAGTATGAATAATCAAAGCTGGGATCACTATATACTCATAGAAGGTGTCGGCAGCTGCAGCTGTCAAAAAGTCTTCATTCATCTGCAGTTCAAAGTGATGAACTATGATCTGCAGATGATATTAGTTGAAGCAACCTGCCAAGTAAAAAAAAAAGTGTTCCTCCGTTTAACCCCTTAGTTAACCCCTTTGTTTACTCTAATCAGCCCTAATAACTCCCTTTTCCTGGCTAACCTCACGTCAGCACACCATGGGTTAATCTGCTGTAGGTAACCCTAAGGACCACCTCCAATAGCTAGAATAAAACGCCCTCCCTCCTGATCCCTGGTGTTCTTCATTTTTGGTCGCTCCAGGCCACCTGCCAGAGGTTTCCGAATCGGATGGATGTTGGTGAGCTGTATGCCCCTACCGCACCTCCCCCCAGGTTCTCTGCCTCTCCTGGGTTGGAAGACCCTGTGTGTGGATGGTAAATTCCCTTAAGCCAGGGTACTCTTGTGCCTGAGTTGCGGGCGTCTGTTGCTTAAATAGCACATTATTTTCTGGCCTCTGCAGTGCTTCACAGGGATGCTGTGTCTGTACTCCTTGTTTTCTCCCATGTTGTGTCTCCTTAGAAGTGTGCAGTGCTCTCTCTCTCTTCCTTATCTTCTTTGGAGGGCTGGTTCCCCTCCCATCACCTGGCAACTGAGTAAACAAAAGACAGAGAGCCAGATGGCCGGTGTAACATTAGAAAACCATACCTCGTGAAAATCCCATACCCACGTCACTTCCTGTCAGGAACAGCTGAGCAGCGTAGCAGTGCGCATGCTCACAGCCCCGGATACGTAATTGAATAGCTGAGGAGCTGACAAGTGCGCATGCTCAGAGGGTATGCATTTTTCACGGCAGTGTGTGTCTAACGTTACACTGCCTCAGCTGTTGCGGCGGTTACATTAAAACAGCTAGGCTGCAACATGAGTCACGTCCGCTCCTTCCTCTGTCACTTCCCTGATCTCGGCTAGTAAATGTAAAAGCTGCGGCGGGTGTATGAAATCTAAATCTAAATGACGGAGATCTAGGCTCTGTGATTTATATTTTCATACACCCACCGCCGCTTTTATATTTAGTAGCTGAGATTAGGGAAGTGACAGGGGAAGGAGCGGAGATGAATCATGTTGCAGCCGAGCTGTTTTAATGTAACCGCCGCAACAGCTGAGGCGGTGTAACGTTACACACACTGCCGTGAAAAATCCATACCCTCCGGCTCCGAGCATGCGCACTAGCTCCTCAGCTGTTCAATGACATAGGTGCTGACGTAGGTGCACCGGAAGTGACGAGGGTATGGATTTTTTACAGGTATGTTTTTTTCACGGAACACCGGGGCGGCTGTACTTCCTGACTCTCTGCATGTCGGTTCCAGGTAAGACAGTCTCTCTCTTTCCTGCTCTTTTCTTGACAGAGAGACTGTAAGCTTCTTTCTTTTCTCTCAGTTTTCAACTGGTGACCTGCCTGCAGACTTACCCAGCCGTCCTTCACACCCTGCTGTCATCTCTCACTGTAAGCTTCTTAACCACTTGCCGACCGGTCACATTGACCGTACTGCGGCAAAGTGGCTCGATATCGTCCAGCGACGTAGACCTAGACGTGGACTCCTCCGCATGTGGGCGGCGCGCGCGCGCCGCCGGAGGCTTGCTCCTGCTGTATTCAATCACAGCGGGAGTTGGGCCAGGGGAGGAGCGGCGGTGATCACCACCGCTCTTCCCCGATCGTCGGGGATCGAGTGTGGAGATCTCCTAAGTGACAAACAGTGACAGATTGCAGGATTCAGCATAGCTAAACCTGCGATCTGTGCCTGTGTCACACAGTCCCCTCCCCCCACACACGTTAGTAAGCACCAGGCATACATTAACCCCTCCCTCTCCAATAAAGTTAACCCCTTCCCTGCCAGTGTCATTTTTACAGTAACAGTGCATATTTATAGCACTGATTACTGTAGTAATGTCACTGGTCCCCCCAAAAGTATCAAAAATGGTCAAGGGTCTGATTTGTCCGCCGCAATTTTGCAGTCTGCAAAATAATCGCAGATCGCCGCCAGATCGCCGCCATTACTAGTTAAAAAAAAAAACAATAACTTTTGCGCAAACCAATCAAAACACGCTTATTGCAATTTTTTTAACCAAAAATATGTAGCAGAAAACAAATTGGCCTAAAATGTTAAAAAATTTAGATTTTTACATTTTTTTGGGGGGGGGAATTTCATATAAAAAAATGTGAAATATATTGTTATTTTTTCAAAATTGTCGCAAAAAGTAAAAATCGCACAGGTGATCAAATACCACCAAAAGAAATCTCTGTTTGTGGGGGAAGAAAGGACATAAATGTAATTTGGATACAGCATCGCACGACCGCGCAATTGTCTATTAAAATAACGAAGTGCCGAATCGCAAAATATGGCCTGGTCAGGAATGGGGTAAAATCTTCCGGTCTTAAAGCGGTTAAAAATACGCTCATTGAGAATTTTTTTGTCAAAGACATGTAGCTAAATACATTTTGGCCTAAATATATGACAAAAATTGAATATATTGGATATTTTTTTAACTGTCAAAGTAGAAAAATATTGTTATTTTTTCAAAATTGTCGCATTTTTTTATTAATATCGCAAAAAATGAAAATCGCACAGGTGATCAAATACAACCAAAAGAAAGCTCTGTTTGTGGGAAGAAAAGGACGTAAATTTCGTTTGGGTTCGGCATTGCATGACCGCGCAATTGTCAGTTAAAGTCGCACAGTGCCGAATCGCAAATGTGGCCTCGACGTAGGACAGCAAAATCCTCCGGTGGTAAAGTGGTTAAAGGGGACATGGCATAGTAAAAAAAAAAAGGGGGGGAGAAAACAAGGGTGGGAAGATAGTTTTTTCTCTGTGGTCCCTCTCTCATGTGGTGATTCTTGTTTTTAGATGAGCACACCGCAGAGCCGAGGTCAGAGGCACAAATATCTAAAGAATGGTACGAGGGGGCGGCGTGGGATGATGGTGAAAATAGTGCTCACCATTTGCTCATGGTATTTTGTCTCCGCTGTTTTTCAGGAGCTAAAACTCAAAGCATAGATGCTCATCAAAGCACAAGTCCCGCCAACAGTCTGTGTCACCGCGGCACCATGGATCCCATCCATCTGCACAGAGGCGCTCGCGCTCTCCTGGCCCACATGAACTAGGGTCTCAGGCATCTAGTTGGCCCAGACACCAGCACAACACCCTGCACAAACTCCCAGCTTTGCCTGGAAAACTTATCTTCAGGAGTTGCCTTGGAAAAGTGGCAGCAGACAAGGAAGAGGATGCAAGGGGATTTAAAGACTGTATCTGTGAGGCAGTACAAGAAAGCCTCCAGGACATGGCGATTCCAATTAAACAATCTTCCCATAGGTCTACACAGCCTAGGTCATCTTAAGCCTCACTTGAGAGAGTGTATCAGAGCCATCCTCCGATCCAGAGGATGCTGGGCCTGTGACTTTTGATTACAGTTTGGTAGGCCCCTTGGTGGAAGCCATCAAGGAAGCCCTGGATTGGGAGCCAGAGTCACTCCTCCACAAAAGATCCGTAGGTTTTTTCCGAACCTAAAAAAAGGAAGGACCTACCTTCCCAGTCTTTCCAGAGATTAAAGAATTAATCAAAGATGAGTGGGAAAAGCCGGATAAAAAATCAAATTGGGTAAAAAGACTCTCAAAGCTGTACCCTATGCCCACTTCAGACGCTAGTTTTTAGGAGACCCCACTGGTTGTGGATGCAGCTTTACAGCATTTGGCACGGCAAGTGTCCTCACCACTGGAAAATTCGCTTACCTTCATGGATCTGATGGATCGCTGGGTGGACGCAGATATCAAAAGAATTTATTGCATGGCCAGGTCAGCCCTTCGTCCAGCTATTGCTCTGACGGCCTTGTCTAGGGCTTTGAAGACATGGCTCACTAACATTGAGAATGCCTTAAACGCAGGGATTGACCCCTCAAGAATAGTTACAGCATTGGAGGAGCTGAATTTATCAGCAGATTTCCTTGCAGTGGCGTCAGTGGATCTAGTAAAGCTGTTAGCCAGTTTCATGGCCAGTGCAGTTACAGGAAAGAGGGCCCTGTGGCTCCGTCATTGGTCAGAAGACGGGACTTCCAAACAGGTCTTATGTAGCCTACCATACACCAGCAAAATACTGTTTGGAAAAACCTTGGATGATGCCATAAAAAGAGTCACAGGAGGTAAATTGACTGTTCTCTCTCAGCCTACTCGAAACAAACATCTTGTTCACCCCAGTCATTCAACCTACAGACGCTTCTGGGAGACAAAAGCCTACTGGCCAGGATGGGATAGACCTCAGTGGAAAGGGACCCTATGTTCCTTTCTCCGGGGCATCAAGTCTAAGACAACACAGGCAGTCAAGGTGAGTGAAAAGTCTTGTCCGGTGGGAGCAAGACTAGCCTCCTATTGGAAGGTCTGGCAGCTAAGATTACAGACCCTTGGGTCCTGGACGCCATAAAAAATGGTTACTCCATAGAATTCATACACCACCCTCTGAATTCCCCTGTGAGGACTCAGTGGCCAGGTTGTACCGAGAAGAGACAGTCCTTACAGATCTATATAGACAAACTCTTGTGCAAAGGGGCCAGCAAGCATATTCCGGCAGAGGAGAGGGGGAGAGGTTTCTTACATAGAAACATAGAAACATAGAATGTGTCGGCAGATAAGAACCATTTGGCCCATCTAGTCTGCCCAATATATCTGAATCCTATGAATAGTCCCTGGCCCTATCTTATATGAAGGGTAGCCTTATGCCTATCCCATGCATGCTTAAACTCCTTCACTGTATTTGCAGCTACCACTTCTGCAGGAAGGTTATTCCATGCATCCACTACTCTCTCAGTAAAGTAATACTTCCTCATATTACTTTTAAACCTTTGCCCCTCTAATTTAAAACTGTGTCCTCTTGTGGTAGTTTTTCTTCTTTTAAATATGCTCTCCTCCTTTACCGAGTTGATTCCCTTTATGTATTTAAAAGTTTCTATCATATCCCCTCTGTCTCTTCTTTCTTCCAAGCTATACATGTTAAGGTCCTTTATCCTTTCCTGGTAAGTTTTTTCCTGCAATCCATGTACTAGTTTAGTAGCTCTTCTCTGAACTCTCTCTAGAGTATCTATATCCTTCTGGAGATATGGCCTCCAGTACTGCGCACAATACTCCAAGTGAGGTCTCACCAGTGTTCTGTACAGCGGCATAAGCACTTCTCTCTTTCTACTGCTTATACCTCTCCCTATACATCCAAGCATTCTGCTGGCATTTCGTGCTGCTCTATTACATTGTCTTCCCACCTTTAAGTCTTCTGAAATAATTACTCCTAAATCCCTTTCCTCAGATACTGAGGTCAGGACTGTGTCAAATATTCTATATTCTGCCCTTGGGTTTTTACGCCCCAGGTGCATTATCTTGCACTTATCCACATTAAATTTCAGTTGCCAGAGTTCTGACCATTCTTCTAGTTTTCCTAAATCCTTTTCCATTTGGCGTTTCCCTCCAGGAACATCAACCCTGTTACATATCTTTGTGTCATCAGCAAAAAGACAAACCTTACCATCGAGGCCTTTTGCAATATCACTTATGAAGATATTAAACAAAATTGGTCCCAGTACAGATCCCTGAGGTACCCCACTGGTAACATGACCTTGTTCTGAATGTTCTCCATTGACTACAACCCTCTGTTGTCTGTCACTCAGCCACTGCCTAATCCACTCAACAATATGGGAGTCCATGCTCAATGACTGCAGTTTATTGATAAGTCTTCTATGTGGGACAGTGTCAAAAGCCTTACTAAAATCTAGATATGCAATGTCTACTGCACCTCCACCGTCTATTATTTTAGTCACCCAGTCAAAAAAATCTATAAGATTTGTTTGACATGATCTCCCTGAAGTAAACCCATGTTGTTTTTCATCTTGCAATCCATGGGATTTAAGATGTTCCACAATCCTATCCTTTAATAGGGTTTCCATTAATTTGCCTACTATTGATGTCAGACTCACTGGTCTATAGTTGCTCGATTCCTCCCTACTACCTTTCTTGTGAATGGGCACGACATTTGCCAATTTTCTTCTCCCCAATCTTCCTGTTGCCAAAATCCTCAGGGACCTTGAGACCAGTCTTGGATTTAAGAAGACTAAACAATTACATCCTGAATGGGCGGTTCAAAATGGAGCCCTAAGCACAATGAGGTCTACTTTCCTCTCAGTGGAGGACTGCATGGTCCTAATTGGGATGTTTACTGCCACAATTCCGGTAGTCCCTTGGGTGAGGTGGCATATGAGGGCATTCCAGGTGACCTTCTTGAGCCAATGGGATGGGTCATCCAAGAACCAGAAGATATACATACCAGAGGGAATACGTCGAGATCTAGCTTGGTGGACCATGCCAGAAAACCTATCCCGGGGGGTACCCCTCAATCCAGGGAACTTGATTATCATCACCTCAGACCCCTTCGGGGTTGGGGGGCCCACTGTCAGGGGAAACAGATCCAGAACCATTGGGACCCATTAGACAGACAATCAAATTATTAGGAACTCCAGGCAGCTTTCCTTGCTTTACAGGAGCATGGGTCAAGATGCTACTGGACAACAAGACTGCAATAGCTTACCTTGACTGCCAAGAGGGGACAAGGAGTCTAACGCTCCTTCACCTTTTGGCAGACATCTTTGCTTGGGCAGAAGAGCATATCTTCCAGGAAGCCAGAATCAGATGGCAGATCACTGAGCAGACATTTTCCCAAACACAGTGAGTGGTCTATCCAACCAAAGTACTTAAAATCAATTTTCAGGAAGTGCGGCACGCCCACAGTTGACTTAATGGTGACCCCTCAAAATGCTCAGTTGTCTTTGTTTGTGGGGAGATACAAATGCGTGGGAGCATTAGCACAGGATGCTTTTTCGATCCGCTGGGTTTTTCCGATGGTATACAGCTGCAAGAAAAAGTATGTGAACCCTTTGGAATGAAATGGATTTCTGCACAAATTGGTCATAAAATATGATCTGATCATCATCATCTAAGTCACAACAATAGACAATCACAGTCTGCTTAAACTAATAGCACACAAAGAATGAAATGTTCCCATGTTTTTATTGAACACACCATGTAAACATTCACAGTGCAGGTGGAAAAGTATGTGAACCCTTGGATTTAATAACTGGTTGAACCTCCTTTGGCAGCAATAACTTCAACCAAACACTACCTGTAGTTGCAGATCAGACGTGCACAAAGGTCAGGAGTAATTCTTGACCATTCCTCTTTACACAACTGTTTCAGTTCAGCAATATTCTTGGGATGTCTGGTGTGAATCGCTTTCTTGAGGTCATGCCACAGCATCTCAATCGGGTTGAGGTCAGGACTCTGACTGGGCCGCTTCAGAAGGCATATTTTCTTCTGTTTAAACCATTCTGTTGTTGATTTACTTCTATGCTTTGGGTCATTGTCCTGTTGCAACACCCATCTTCTGTTGAGCTTCAGCTGGTAGACAGATGGCCTTAAGTTCTCCTGCAAAATGTCTTGATAAACTTGGGAATTCATTTTTCCTTCGATGATAGCAATCTGTCCAAGCCCTGACGCAGAAAAGGCAGCCCCAAACTATGATGCCCCCACCACCATACTTCACAGTTGGGATGATGTTTTGATGTTGGTGTGCTGTGCCTCTTTTTTGCCACACATAGTGTTGTGTGTTTCTTCCAAACAAGTCAACTTTGGTTTCATCTGTCCACAGAATATTTTGCCAGTACTGCTGTGGAACATCCAGGTGCTCTTGTGCAAACTGTAAATGTGCATCAATGGTTTGTTTGGACAGCAGTGGCTTCCTCTGTGGTATCCTCCCATGAAATCCATTCTTGTTTAGTGTTTTACGTATTGTAGATTCGCTAACAGGGATGTTAGCATTTGCCAGTGACTTTTGTAAATCTTTAGCTGACACTCTAGGATTCTTCTTCACCTCATTGAGCAGTCTGCGCTGTGCTCTTGCAGTCATCTTTACAGGACGGCCACTCCTAGGTAGAGTAGCAGCAGTGCTGAACTTTCTCCATTTATAGACAATTTGTCTTACCGTGGACTGATGAACCGCAAGGCTTTTGGAGATACTTTTATAACCCTTTCCAGCTTTAGGCAAGTCAACAATTCTTAATCGTAGGTCTTCTGAGAGCTCTTTTGTGTGAGGCATCATTCACATCAGGCAGTGCTTCTTGTGAAAAGCAAACACAGAACTGGTGTGTGTTTTTTATAGGGAAGTGCAGCTGTAACCAACACCTCCAATCTCAGCTCATTGATTGGACTCCAGTTGGCTGACATCTCACTCCAATTAGCTCTTGGAGATGTCATTAGTCTAGGGGGTTCACATACTTTTTCCACCTGCACTGTGAATGTTTACATGGTGTGTTCAATAAAAACATGGCAACATTTCATTCTTTGTGTGTTATTAGTTTAAGCAGACTGTGATTGTCGATTGTTGTGACTTAAATGGTGATCAGATCACATGTTATGACCAATTTGTGCAGAAATCCAAATCATTCCAAAGGGTTCACATACTTTTTCTGGCAGCTGTATATCTTTCCGCCAGTCCACGCTACAAATGAAGGTTCTATTAAAAATCAGAGTGGAGAAGGTTCATGCATTGTTGGTGGCTCCCCAATGACCGATGAGGCCTTGGTTTCCTCTGATCATGCAGATGTTGTCAGCCCAGCCAATCCTGTTTCCAGCCAAGGAAGATCTTTTGACCCAGAAACAGTGGTGACACTCCAACCCGATGAAACTATGACTAGCGGCATGGCTGCTGAATCTACCTGATTAAAGGCTCAGGGACTTTCCTCCCAGGGGGTGCAGACATTAATAAAGGCCAGAAAGACCTCAACCATCCTCAGGTATGAACGTATTTGGAGGAAATTTGTAGAGTTTGCTCAATGCAAGCACTTTTCTCCTGGGTCTCCTTCTCTGCCCAATGTACTTAACTTCCTGCAGTATTCCTTAGATAAGGGATTAGCATATAACTCAATTAGAGTGCAGGTCTCCGCCTTGTCAGCGCTCACCGGGCATATGTGGGCTGAAGATCCTCTAATTAGGCGTTTCCTGCAGGCGGCAATTTGCATTAAACCACCAAAGAAGTACCTTATACCTTCACGGAAGCTCAGTCTGCTCCTCAGGTTGCTTATGCAGCCTCCATTTATACCTCTTGACTCTTGCTCCTTATGGTTCCTGACCTTAAAATTGGTGTTTTTGGTCGCCATAGTCTCGGCAAGAAGAGTTTCAGAGTTGGCAGCTCTGTCCTGCAAAGACCCTTACTGTGTGATCCTTCCACAAAGAGCCATTCTCTGACCTGCGCCAAGCTTGAGGTCTAAGGTTGCATCTAGCTTCCATGAAAACTGGAAAGCAATCCTCCCAAGTTTCGATCAAGCATCTCCGTCCTTTCAAACAGAGGATTTCAGTACGCTGGATCTAGTGAGCCTGCTGTCCATGTATCTGAAGAGATCGGCTCCTGTCAGGTAGGCAGATAACCTTTTTATCCTCCCAGTGGTACCCAAAAAGGGTGAGGCTGTGACGTCAAGAATTATCTCTTCCTGGGTTTAGGAGTCATCACCCTAGCCTACAAGAACCAAGGTCTGGCTCCTCCAGAAGTTATACGTGCTCAATCGACGAGAGGGATGGCAGCCTCCTGGGCAGCATATGCTAAAGTTCCATTGGAGGACATCTGTAGAATGGCCAGTTGGCGTTCTTGCACAACCTTTGCTTGGCACTATAGCCTAGATATTCAGGCCACAGCATCTGCAAAATTTGGGACAGCGGTGGTCTCAGGAGCCTTACAAGAGAAAAAAAATCTTGTTTTCCTTATTATGCAGCATATCTTGACTGAGTGTCCTTTTGTTTCCCGCCCGTATTTTCTTATTGCTAGTTTAATCCCATAGTTTGCTGACGTTAGGTTAGCCAGGAATACAGAAAATTGTAGCCCTATACCTACCGTAATTTTCCTTTCCGTGCTTATCCTCACGTGAGGATACCAAGGAGAGAACACCAGGGATCAGGAGGGAGGGCCTTTTATTCTAGCTATTGGAGGTGGTCCTGAGGATTACCTATGGTGGATTAACCCATGATGTGCTGACTTGAGGATACGCCAGGAAAAGAAAATTACGGTAGGTATGGGGCAACAATTTTCCGTATTCTTCCCCATTCAATTATTATTTTTCTGTTGAGTGTGTTATTTTTCTGCTGATTCTTTATTTTTTTTCTCTATTTTATCAACCATTAACCACTTGAGCTTCAGAAGGTTTTACCCCCTTCATGACCAGGCAATGTTATGCTATTCGCACAAATGGAATTTATATCATTTTTGTTTTCACAAAAAAGAGCTTTTTTTGGTGGTATTTGATCACTGGGTTTTTTATTTTTTGCTATATAAACAAAAAAAAAACAAATTTTTTTTTTAAAAAAAAAGGAATATTTCTCTTTCTTACTTTCTGTTATAAAACATATCCAACAAAATCTAATTTCTTGAAAAATTTAGGCAAAAATGTATTATGCTATGTCTTTGGTAAAAAAAAAAAAAAAAAAAAAAACAACCTCAATAAATGTATATTAGTTGGTTTGTGTGAATGTCTACAAACTATGGTAATATATATTTGAAAATTAATCAATCCTAATGTACTGATGACATATCTCATTCTTGAGGCCCGCAAAATGCCAGAACAGAACAGTACAAATTTTCCCCAAATGATCCCTTTTTGGAAAGTAGATATTTTTTTGAAAACTGAGAAATTACATTATTTTTTTCCCCTTTTTTTTTTTTTTTTTTTTTTACATACTGTCCCCAGTGCAGTATAGCATCATCATATGACTTGTATGGCGGTGAATAGAAAACTTCCATTTTAGAAGTTTTTCACTTCCTACATCCGGGGTCCCTGTGCTTGTCACCGGAAGTTCCTCTCCTGTGCCCATATGACGCTGATCGTGACGATTCAAGCTATTCTCAAATCCCAGTTGACGCCTTCTGAGGGGAAACGCGTTGGATGGAGAAGCCGTATCGTCACTTCACGCAGTCTGCACTGCAGGCGGCCATGCACGATTGTATATGCTGGAACTTTTTCATCTACATTGTAAATGCCATCTTTTATTTCTATTAAAGTGATCTTAGGGTAATGCACTATCCCGCTTTTTAGTTATCCACATGCGAACCGGGCAATAATTGGAGCATATTAAAGACGCATACCAGATAGGGGGATCATATGCCTGTTGGGTTTATCTTCATATGGATGTCCATGTCCCAGTACCCCGTTTTGAGTAGTTGGCCGGTCTGGAACCTCTGTGAATTGCACTGAACCGGAGGGTTTTGGTTCTTGGAAGAGGTCTTCCCATACATTGGGGCCAATTTATCCTAAAGGGCCCTTGATATATATGCTGATTTCAACGCCTCTTTCTGGTAAGCTGCCATCTGACTTCTGTGTATGGACACCTGGGGGTTGCATGCAGCACTGAATACCGCATGCGGTGTGAATCCATTCAACATCTATATACTCATGTTGTTATATAATTCAGTATATTAAGGACTCAGAGACTTTCGTTTTGAGTGCACCTTTAAGCATCAAGCATTTTTACATGATAGGCGGAATGAATCCTATTGTGTTTTTAATACATGCATTTTCATACAACTGTCATCACTGTTGTCACTAAGATACCACTGTTATGCACTTTAGCACTATGCGCTTTTCCTTTTTCTTTGGTTAATTGCATACTGTATAGTTACACAGATTTTTTATAATAAAACTTTTTTCATTGAAGATTGTATATAATTATATGTTTATTCATCCTGAATATTTATGAGCGCACTAGCACACATACACTTTATATTATTCTCTCCCACAGTTCAGGGAGTTCTAGGTGCTGCTCTTACGTGGGGTTAGCGCATCCTATATTTTGCATATTTCAACAGAAACTGGCCGACATTCGGCTTGTGTTTACATCAGCCTGTCCTACAGAAGTTGGGCAAAGATCAGGCCTCTGCTGAACGGGCATGCCAGAAAAAACATCTGCCAATCAGCATCCTATCAGTGCTCGCAGCCATTGGCCAGTGTGTTCTGGCGAGGGGCAGTCCCCCCGTCACAACACAATAGCTCAGCTGGGAGATCGTTGTACTAATATCAGATAGTTAGTACAGCAATCGACTCTGTTTTTTTGTTTAGCCCGCTCGGGTGAACGAAAAATAAACTAATAGTGTGTACCAGGCTTAACCTGGAACGGGCTGTATGACGTGCATATATATGATCCAGCCTGCTTGTGCCAGCAGCAACTGTACTGTGGGTGGTCGGCAAACAGGGCCGGACTGCCTGGGAATAAAAACCAGCCCTGGAAATAATTTCATACCAGCCCCATTGCATTATCTTACCAGCCCAACACCATAACATCATTATTTTCTTGTTCATAAAAGAGAAAACCATGCATTTTACAGCACAGTTGAAGAGTGTATTATATATTTCTAGATAAGACAGATATGAAAGCATTTAGGGCTTTATAAGAGCAAATGCTGGTTAAAGTGCGGACATGGTACAGGGGGTGGTCAGAGGCTGTGTGGACATGGTACAGGAGGACATGTCAGAGGATGCAGACACAGTACAGGAGGACATGCCAGAGGCTGCAGACACAGTACAGGAGGAGATGGTCAGAGGCTGCGGACATGGTACAGGAGATGTCAGAGGCTGCGGACATGGCACAGAAGGACATTTCAGAGGCTGCAGGCATGGTACAGGAGATGTCAAATGCTGGGGACATGGTAAGGGAGATACAGTGGCTACAGACATGGTACAGGAGATGCAGAGGCTGCGGACATACTACAGAGGATGCAGGGACTGGGGACTTAGTATAGGAGATGCAGAAGCTGTGGACATGGTACAGGAGGAGATGTCAGAGGCTGCGGGCATGGCACAGGAGATGTCAGAGGCTTCGGACATGGTAAGGCAGATGCAGAGGCTGCGGACATGGTACAGGAGATGCAGGGGCTGCAGACTTTGTACAGGAGATGCAGAGGCTGCGGGCATAGTACAGGAGATGCAGAGGCTGCGGGCATGGTACAGGAGATGCAGGGGCTGCGGGCACAGTACAGGAGATGCAGAGGCTGCAGACATGGTACAGGAGGAGATGTCAGAGGCTGCAGGCATGGTACAGGAGATGCAGAGGCTGCGGACATGGTACAGGAAAGGCAGGGACAGCGGGCAGTGTACAGGAGATGCAGAGGCTGCGGGCATAGTACAGGAGATGCAGAGGCTGCGGATATGGTACAGGAGGAGGCAGTGGGCATGGTACAGGAGATGCAGGGGCTGCGGGCATGGTACAGGAGATGCAAGGGCTGCGGGCATGGTAAAGGAGAAGCAGGGGCTGTGGACATGGCACAGGAGATGTCATAGGCTGTACGGGGATGGTACAGGCGATACAGGGGCTGCGGGCATAGTACAGGAAATGCAGGGGCTGTGGGCATGGTACAGGAGATGCAGAGGCTGTGGGCATGGTACAGGAGATGCAAGGGCTGCGGGCATTGTACAGAAGATGTAGGGGCTGTGGGCATGGTACAGGAAATGCAGGGGCTGGGAGCATGGACCAGGGGATTCAGAGCCTGCGGGCATGGTACAGGAGATGCAGGGGCTGCGGGCATGGTACAGGAGATGCAGGGGCTGCGGGCATGGTGCAAGAAATGCAGGGGGCATGGGCCAGGGTATGCAGAGGCTGCGGACATGGTACAGGAGGAGGCTGCGGGCATAGTGCAGGAGATGCAGGGGCTGCGGGCATGGTACAGGAGATGCAGGGGCTGCGGGCATGATACAGGTGATGCAGACATGGTACAGGAGATGCAGAGGCTGTGGACATGGTACAGGAGGAGGCAGCAGGCATGGTTACAGGAGATGTCATAGGCTGAGCAGGCATGCTTCAGGAGATGCAAGGGCTGCGGGCATGGCACAGGAGATTCAGGGGCTGTGGGCATGGTACAGGAGATTCAGAGGCTGTGGGCATGGTACAGGAGGAGGCAGCGGGCATGGTACAGGAAATGCAGAGGCTGCGGACATGGTACAGGATGAGGCAGCGGGCATGGTACAGGAGAGGTAGGGGCTGCAGGCATGGTACAAAAGATGCAGGGGCTGCAGTTATGGTACAGGAGATGCAGAGGCTGCAGGCATGGTACAGGAGGTGCAAGGGCTGTGGGCATGGTACAGGAGATGCAGGGGCTGCAGACATGGTACAGGAGATGTCACAGGCTGTGTGGGCATGGTACAGGAGATACAAGGGCTGCGGGCATGGTACAGGAAATGCAGGGGCTGGGGGCATGGTACAGGAGATGCAGAGGCTGCAGACATGGTACAGGAGGAGGCAGAGGGCATGGACCAGGGGATGCAGAGGCCGCAGACATGGTACAGGAGGAGTCAGCAGGCATTGTACATGAGATGCAGGGGCTGCGGGCATGGTACAGGAGATGCAGGGGTTGCAGACATGGTACAGGAGATGTCATAGGCTGTGCAGGCATGGTACAGGAGATTCAGGGGCTGCAGGCATGGTACAGGAGATGCAGGGGCTGCGGGCATGGTACAGGAGATGCAGGGGCTGCGGGCATGGTACAGTAGGAGGCAGCAGGCATGGTACAGGAGATGTCATAGGCTGTGCGGGCATGGTACAGGAGTTGCAGGGGCTGCGGGCATGGTACAGGAGATGCAGGGGCGTCAGGCATGATACTGGAGATGCAGGGGCTGCGGGCATAGTACAGCAGATGTCAGAGGCTGCAGAGTGGTCTTCCTGGGCTGTGATCAGGCGTGCGCCAAATCCGGATGGAACACCACTGCTGCCTTACATTTAAAAATCGTGCCCCCCCCCCCGGTGCTATTACATCACTGCGCATGCACCCTGCCAGTCCAGGCCCTGTCGGCAATTGGTTAATGTTTAAACTTTTTTTTCTTCTTCTTTTTTTTTTTTGATTTGTTAATATTTTTACGCATACAATAACATAGATTTACACATTTCCCATTTAAAAAAAAAAAAATGTAATTTCATTTGTTAACAACTTCGCAATGCATTGTATCAGAATCAAAATTTTTGTGTCATTTTAAACAGGACAAGTTACAGAATAAATTGTGTACTGTGACATCCTGAAGCAGAGTGTGATCCCCTCCTTCGGAGACTGTGGCGCAGGGCAGTATTCCAACATAACGACCCCAAACACACCTCCGGGACTGCCTTGATAAAGAAGCTGAGGGTAAAGGTGATGGTAAAGCCAAGCATGTCTCCAAACCTAAACCCTAATGAGCATCTGTGGGGCATCCTCAAATGGAAGATGGAGGAGTGCAAGGTCTTTAACATCCTCCGTTCTCTGATGTCGTCACGGAGGAATAGAAGAGGACTTCAGTGGCAACCTGTGAAGCTCTGGTGAACTTCATGCCCAAGAGGGTTAAGGCAGTGCTGGAAAAAAATGGTGGCCACAGAAAATATTGACACTTTGGGCCCAATTTGGACATTTTCACTTAGGGGTGTACTTACTTTTGTTGCCAGCGGTTTAGACATTAATGGCTGTGTGTGTTGAGTTATTTTGAAGGGACAGCAAATTTACACTGTTATACAAGCTATACACCCATTACCGTATATACTGGAGTATAAGCCGACCCGAATATAAGCCGAGGCCCCTAATTTTACCACAAAAAAATGGGAAAAATGATTGACTCGAGTATAAGCCTAGGGTGGGAAATGCAGCAGCTACTGGTAAATTAAAAAAAAAAAAAATAGATACCATTATACAGTACATTACAGCACATTACACGGTACATTACACAGTACATTAGGCCTCCCCCCCTCAACCCAGGCCAACCATAAAGAGAAATATTACCATAAATAAAATAAAAATCTATAAAATAAAATATTACTGTAAATATAATATTAAATGTAATATTAAAAAAGGAAACTTTGAGTTGTGGTCAGTGGTACATTACAGCACATACATTACACCTCCAACCCCCCCCCCCCTCAACCCACATTAGGCCTTCACCTCACCTCCACTCCCCCCCCCCTCTTCTCAACCCGCATTAGGCCTTCACCTCCAACCCCCCTCAACTCACATTAGGCCTACACCTCCAACCCCCCTCAACTCACATTAGGCCTTCACCTCCAACCCCCCTCAACTCACATTAGGCCTACACCTCCAAACCCCCCCCCCCCTCAACCCAGGTCAACCATAAATATTAAGTAAATAAAAATATATAACATAAACTGTTAAATATATTAGAAGAACCTTGGGGTGCTGGATGCTGCTCATGTGCTGAAGTGCAGATGGTGGTAAGGCAGGTGTTCGGGTTCCCTCAGTGCATCCCGGCCCAGGCAGCTCACTTCTTCAGCAGCGCGGCTGCCAGCATGGTCTCCTCCCACAGTGTGACGTGCGGGCGCAGCTCGTCCACTGACTCTCCGCTGACTGTCTCCTCCGCTCTTCTGCTACAGAGGAGTCAAGCGGCGGGTCATGTTGTTCGGGCATATTACCGTATTAACGGCGGCGGATGCGGGGCGGGGGGGGGGGTCGGGGGGTGAGATTAAAAGTCATTCCCGGTCATTTCTGATCGTTCCTGGCATTTCCCCATTTACATTTTTTTTCTCACTTGAGTATAAGCCGAGGGGGTGCTTTTTCAGCATAAAAAATGTGCTGAAAAAGTCGGCTTATACTCGAGTATATACGGTACTTGACATTGTAGCAAAGTGTAATTTCTTCAGTGTTGTCACGTGAAAAGATATAATCAAATATTTACAAAAATGTGAGGGGTGTACTCACTTTTGTGAGATACTGTACATATACACACATATATATATATATATATATATATTTTTTTTTTTTTTTACCTATAAAGTTTTGTTAACTGATGTCATATGCAGACCAAAGATCACACCTTTGATCTACATATAAGTGAAATAGCAACTACTATGTAACAATACCTTGTTATACTGTATTACTCAATGGCACATGAAGACTATCGGCAATTGCCATTTTACACAGGTGCAGCTGCATTTTGACACTTGCTGCTGCTTTTTGAACACATAGCAACTCTTTTTCAAGAGCTTGAATAAGGAGCGTGCCTGTCACTTCCATCAGCAGAGCGCACACTCGGAAACACGTTGCATAATTTCTGGTGACGTCAGATTTCCGCTGCTGTGGTCTACATGCATTTCAGCCCTCCATCCTGTTCCACTTACACACTGAGCATTGCAGGAGACCAGGCAGGATGGATCACTCTCAACAGCATTCCAGCGAGCACAGAGACTAACCACACAGGATTCCTTCATGTGCCTTACTTCACTTACCCAGATGTAAGTGCTTTTATTCATTCTTTTAATAAATGTTACACAGTTTTACTTAGGAGGCACCTCTGTTTCTGTCTTTTAGGTATCTACTGTACCTGCTGATTTCAGTCCATATTCAGCCAATGAGTGCGGGGCTATAGGAAAAACAGATTTTTATACAGGCAATAAATCAATGTCCCAAATTCTTTTAAAGTTGGCTAGGTGCAAACAAACAGAAGAAAATACATGTGATAGAGATGTATACTCCAATAGGTGTATATCCCTCGCGCCCATGGAGGTCCTAATGGGGAATGGGTAATTTAAATAAATGAATAAATAAATAAAGGTGAGTGAAGGGTGGTGGTTGTGTGGTGGAGAATAGAGTAGACTGTGGATGGTAGATGGTGGACTTTTGTACAGCCGAGAAGGTGCATGTCAGTGTGCTGACTGGGAACCTGTTGCCAGGGGAAGTTACCCTCTTCAAAAGTTGGGACTGTTTGACTGCAAAAGCAGCTCTGAGCTCTTCAAGTCGGACCTGGAGGATCGAGTTCATCCAAGGGAGCGATCCCGGATCACAGGGAACAACAAGGCCCAGCAGTTACCTCTCAGGCTCAGAAAGCCACAAGCTCAAAAGGTCTTTTTACTATAAGGTATTTAAGACCCACTACCTCTGGTGAGTGTAAACCCCCAAGTCACGCCCAAGTACCAGCAGTTGGACTACTGGAGGACCCAACACTAAGCACCTGCACTTTCCCATACCTGGCACTGAAAACCTTTACCTATGGACTAAGTCACCTATGAACTGCTTATTTGGACATTTTTTGGCACCAATTTTGGCACTTTATCTGCACCTTATGCTAATTAAGTATTTTTTTAAGGTTGATGTTTACTGCGTTTTGTTTATGCATATTTATTGTGTATAATACTGATATATTATCACGTAGCTTTATGATCTATAATAAGATTTATTTATTCACATTCAATATTTATTACCACCTTATTGCCGTTTTTTTATTCAGGCTATGAACAAGTAATTGTTCACCCCTGAATACTAGCAAGCGCTATATTCCAAAACTTTGGGGTTTTAATTTCTCACAGAAGAAAATACATACGTAAAATGGGTACACTGCGGGTAGAGTGTTGTCTCCGAGCTGGCGTTTTGCGGCTGGAGGCCTATTATGTTTAAGTGGGCCCGCAGTGTAGTATTTATCTGAACATTAAATGGGGGGCCTCAAAGACCAACAAAAGCTTTAACTGTTTTTAACGTTTCTGTTTTAAGGAATGTTTTTTTTCCCCCATATGTTAATTTAATTTGGAATTGGTTAATAAAAGGGCTGCTATGGCCAATTTTATTCCACTGACAGTGTCGTCTCGATTATTGGGATAAGGTAAAGGTGAAAGGGTGCAAGTGGGTGGTGGGTTGACCGTTTAGCCAGGTTAACCACTTGCCGACCGCCGCAAGTAGATATACTGCGGCGGTCAGCCCCTCACAGGCATAGTGACGTAAATAAACGTCACTAGCCTGTGAGGTTCTGGGGAGCGAGCGCGCACCGCCGGAGGCGCACTCCCGCGCGGTCACGGACACCCCCGCGCGTGTGACCGGCGGACCCGATGTCCGCCGGTCACTCTGCGATCGTCGGGGGAGAGGGAGAAAGTCATTCTCCCCTGTGTAGAAACACTGATCATACGGTTCTACTATGTAGGACCGTTGATCATTGTTCCTACAGCACAAGCCACAGCCAATCACAGTTAGAATCACGCCCCTAGGGACACACACAGCCCCTCCCTCTGAAATAAAGTTAACCTCTTCACTACCAGTGTATTTTTACAGTAACAGTGCATATGTATAGCACTGATTACTGCAGTAATGTCACTGGTAACCCCAAAAGTGTCAAAAATGTCAGTCAAGGGTCCGATCTGTCCGCTCCAATGTCGCAGTACCGCAAAAAAAATCGCAGATCGCCGCCATTACGTGTTAAAAAAAAAAAAAAACAACAAAAATGACAAAAATCTTTCCCTTTGTTAATAAACGTGATAACTTTTGCGCAAACCAATCAAAATACGCTTTTTGCGATTTTTTTTACCAAACATATGTAGCATAAAACAAATTGGCCAAAAATTTAAAAAAAATTTGATTTTTACATTTTTTTGGGGGGGAATTTCATATAAAAAAATGTGACAAATATTGTTATTTTTGCAAAATTGACGCTCTTATTTTGTTTATAGCGCATGATCAAAAAATCGCACAGGTGATCAAATACCACCAAAAGAAAGCTCTGTTTGTGGGAAAAAAAGGACGTCAAATTCGTTTAGGTACGGCGTTGGCACGACCGCGCAATTGTCCGTTAAAGTCACCCAGTGCCGAATCGCAAAATACCCCCTGGTCAGGAAGGGGGTAAAATCTTCCGGGGCTTAAGTGGTTAATAGGGACATCTGTTCTACACTAGTCATGTGAAATCTCCATTAACAGCTATAAATAATATTGTAATTATAAATATATTTCAGATAGAAGGACATATATTAAAAGTATTGAGTGTTGGTGTTACTGTAATTAGTTCCAATTCAAAGGTTGGCCTTTTGTTTACCCTGATCACTACATAGGTAGTAAACAGCAGTCTTTTTTGACTCATCCAATCAGGCTGTGCCCAATATACATTTGGTAGGTACAGTGACCAATTAGGGAGAGTTATATTAGCCACAGTACAGAAAGGAGAGGGGATATTATGCTTTGTCAGCAAGCTATGTTCCTCTTTATGTGGGGACACACAGCAGGCACCATGCCCGACCTGAAGTGGAAAGGTAAACTAACTCCATGCTTGTACATTGTATTGTAAATATGGTTGTTGTGGGTAATTTGTAAATATCATATAAGCCAGGGGACTTATACTGTTAATGTGTTGTATACTGTTTAGTGTGTTATTTGTATATATTATGTAACCCTATCAATAAATGTGTATTGCGGCTGAACTACCTCTTTTGTGTAAGATCTCTCAGATCTAGAGGTGTATACTGTATGTTCCTACTACTACAATGATTGAGGTGTATGCACATTTGCACATAACCTAGGCAACAATTAACACATATGACTTGACATTACATACTAAAGTAGCAAGAGTAGCAAATCAATATTTGAGAACATTGTTTGACTCCAAAAATGTAAAATATTTTGGCTGGTGTTGGCCTTTAATAACTCCTAAACCTTTTTCTTTTTTGAGGGTTAAAACTAGGGATGCACCGAATGTTCGGCAACCGAACATTATTCGGCCAATATAGCAAAAAAAGCACTTTCGGTGTTCGGCCGAATAAGTAAAAAGGCCGAATAAATTTGTGCCGAACAATAGGGCTGAACGATAGTCGATATGATATCGACTATCGTTCTGTGGCCGTAGGCGATATTCATATCGCCGAGGTCACGATATTTACATAGGCAGGGGGAAGGGACTCGGAGGAGGACAGGAGGACTCACAGACTTCCGTGTTAGGCAGGGGAAGCCGGGACACTTCAGCGGTGAGCATACATACATTACTCACTCGTGCACTGCAGCCCGCCCCACACATTCAGTGAGTCTTACTCTCCTCCCTAGTTTTTTCAATGGCACATTCAGGGAGCCAATGACGCCGTGATCAGCTGCACAGCGAACCAATCACGCGTGCCTGCACACCTGATTGGTTCCGCTGTGCCGCTACTCACGGCGTGATTGGCTTCCTGAATGTGCCATTGAAAAAACTAGGGAGGAGAGTAAGACTCACTGAATGTGTGGGGCGGGCTGCAGTGCACGAATGAGTAATGTATGTATGCGGCTGTGCTCCTTTCCAGGCTCCTACTAGTCCACCTCCAGCCTCCTACTACCACCACTATGAGAGACTGTCTGTCACTGTATAATCGGATCGAGTCCACACTGACACTGACTGACTGTCACTGAGTAATTGATGTTACCATATTAACCCTGACCTGCCCAGTGCCCTGTATCTGCAATTAAAATTTACAAGGCTGCCTGCATGCTTCCTGATTTCCATTCCCAGCATCCTTCCCAATCCCTACAGTGTCACTAACATTAACCCTATGGTACAAGGCTGCAGTGTGCACTGAATCCCATTCCCTACAGTAAAATTTAGGGATAGAGAGACATGAGAGGACAAGAGAGAGAGAGAGAGACATGAGAGGACAAGAGAGAGAGAGAGAGAGAGAGAGAGAGAGAGAGAGACATGAGAGGACAAGAGAGAGAGAGAGACACAAGAGGACAAGAGAGGACAAAAAATTGGCAAAATAAATGGAAAAGATGCGAAACACCGCGTTCGGAATTCGGCCTTCGGCCAAGCATTTCATTATTATTCGGCTTCGGCTTCGGCCAAGAATTTCATTTCGGTGCATCCCTAGTTAAAACGCCTGTCCACTTTTTGTTCTGGTCTTTGTAAGATTTATCACAGGTGCTAAGTGTCCAAAGCTTCAAAAAATAAACTTTGATGGGATCACAGACAGCAAAAAAATTATTGCAGGCAAAGTTTAAAACACTAATCAGAATTGTATTGCTGTCACTAATACTGGCATTAGCCCTCACTTCCAGTCTAGGTTTCAGACACTGTTAAAAGTGATGGGAAATCTCTTCAAGGTGGGTGGATATAACAAAAGTTTATATCAAAGTACAATATTTATTTAAATATACTAGAGTGAACAAAGCCCATTATTTTTGACATGCAATCTGTATAGTCCTTTTAATTAATCAAATGTTTACCAACCTAGTGTTGGTCGAAAAATAAATTAGCGAAATAAATGTGTATCAGTGGAAAAAAATCTATAAAGGGAAGTATTTTGCAAAATGTACAATGATAAAGTCAGCAGGTCATGTTCTGTTTCATCACTGGTATTGTTTTCAACACCAGGGCTAACATTTCACCAGATCTACCGATGTTCACAGGAAAAACCACCGCTGGGTTTCACACTGTAGCTCTAAATTATTGTGTCATTTTTCCTATTGTTTCTCTACACAGCCTGGGAGGAGTACAAAAGAAAAAATAAAAAGATTAGTACAACCAATTATATACTGTATATATACACACACACAGTTGATATAGGATAAATAGAGAGGGCCAACAAAGATTTTAACACTTTGATTCTAACCAAAACATAAAAAACAAGGTGAACTCTTCTGAATGGAGAGAAACACTTTATTTATAGGATGTTTTTTTTTTTTTTTTTCAAATTTTCCATAGAGCATCTCTGACCACCAAATAACAGGGTGAACTGATATGCAGTTAATTTTGTGGATATCAACTCTGTCCTTCCACTCTCACATTCTGAACCTCCCTTATAGTAAGGCCACCAATCATAAGAGCCAACACTAGGGTGCAAAAGACAGGACAGATCTGGAAACCTTAGGAAGCGGTTGCCATTTACATTTCAGGAAGCACAATTATCATGAAAATCCAGGATCTTCTACAAAAAAAAAAAAATCAGAAAGGTGTAGGTAAGTTACTCAGGAAACCTTGGAGTCACCTGATTTTAAAATAATTTTTGTCTATTACAAACTCCCAGGCATTTAGAGTTGCCTCAATAGTCATGACTTAAATGGACATCTGACTCCAAACTCTGGCTGCAGCCTGGTGAACCCCGCTTGCTCCTTCCTCCCTTTGCATCAGCAAATATTGCACACAATATTTAATCAATACCACTGCAAGTCTGCTCTTTGCATCCTGATCTCGGGCACCTTTAACCCTGCTTCCAGCTGAATACTACTACCTGAATCCTGGACTTCTTATTTGGCACTGCATCATCACCTGGCTGACTGAGCAAGTAGCATCAGACTACTTTTATCCTGCCAATTACTCCAACGACTTTCACTATCAGGACTATGGTTATCAGAAAGCTTACATTGAGTGTTATGCCTTCTTTGAGAATTCCCTGGCTCCAGTCTATTCCTCTTGTCCCGTTCCAGTTCTGCAACTAGTACATTAGGCGGTATGTATTGTCTAGATAGAATAGGAAGACAGGATATGCCACAATGTATTTGACAAGCTCCCTGGAAAGAAGGCAGAGTAGATTTTCTGCCAGTAGCCATATATTAAATATACTGCTGTCACTTCACTAATGAACATTCCCAATTATCACTGCAACCATTAACAAGGGTTGTTGAATCTGGATGATAAAAGATTCACATCAGATGTCCCACGCTTGTGTAAAAAAAAAAGGTTGGAACACCTTCAGGCAGACTATTTCCCCAGATCCAGAAGACTGAGAAAGTCCTCCTGATAAATTTCTATACCTGGAATGAGGACAGCACACAGAACAGGAATAGGCAATTCCAGCAAAGTGAGAATCTGATCCATCTCTCATAGACTGGAGTGACTTTGGAGTCTCCCTGATGGTTAATGTAGGCCACTTCCTTGGCATTAAAAAAAAATAAAGTGCAGCGCTATAAAATTACAAATAGTGCATAAAATCATTCACATTAAAATGTATAAAATGCACAATAAAAAGCATGTGGATCATAAAACATAAAGTCCTTAAAAGCTGATTTCCAAAGTGAAAAGCAGGAATAAGTAAAACCATCGGAATATGACAACAACCGCAGCTCTCAGATTGGAACATCATACAGATTAAAAACATATACATATAAAACCTGCGCATAGAGAAATACATATATATATAAATATAAAACATACAATATGCATGACCTACATGATACATGCAATAAAATTCCAAAAGAAAAAATGAATAATGAATAAAACAGATCTATTAACTATTAGAGATAAAACAATTCAAATCAAAATCGGCATTTAAACCTCCTGGTGACAGCACATGGGTCCGATAAAATCCAGAAGGATTCTCTGCGACTCAATTGTCGCACGAAATTCCCACCCCTCCAATGATGGGCTGTTTTTTTCAATGCCCCAAAATTTTAAACTGGTAGGGTTTAAACAGGTTGTTCCCAGATTTAAAGGGGTTTTACGCTTGTGGCAGATGTGCTGCCTGTAAGACTTCTAAAGCAAATCTAAAAAGGAGAAAGGAGTTTATTGCTACTGCCACTCATGAGACCCACGTAATAAAAGATTTTGTCACCTGCACCACACGGGGTGTAGTTTATATGCTCCAGTGTGGGTTGCAATACGTGGGTAGAACTACTAGACCGCTCCATGTACGCATAGGTGAGCATATGAGTAAGATCAGGAAAAGAAAGACTAATCATAGCGTGCCGAGACACTTTAAGAAACACCACAATTGCAACCCTACCAGTTTAAAATTTTGGGGCATTGAAAAAACAGCCCATCATTGAAGGGGTGGGAATTCCGTGCGACAATTGAGTCGCAGAGAATCCTTCTGGATTTATCGGACCCATGTGCTGTCACCAGGAGGTTTAAATGCCGATTTTGATTTGAATTGTTTTATCTCTAATAGTTAATAGATCTGTTTTATTCATTATTCATTTTTTCTTTTGGAATTTTATTGCATGTATCATGTAGGTCATGCATATTGTATGTTTTATATTTATATTTATATATATATGTATTTCTCTATGCGCAGGTTTTATATGTATATGTTTTTAATCTGTATGATGTTCCAATCGGAGAGCTGCGGTTGTTGTTATATTCCGATTTTATATTGGTTTTAAATTGGATATTTATTTTAATATTTTGCTCAACTGTCTATGTTAGGCAGTGAATTATTCACGCATTTCCAATTATATTGCCATCATTTATTTAGTCACTGATGGTGAGCTGCAGTGGAGCTTTAGGGGTTAATCCGTGTTGTATATTTCCTCTGAGCACTGCTGTTCAGCTCTGTTATTCATATGGCACTTTTCCACTGCAAGTACCGGCTCGGCTCTACTCGGCCCTGCTTGGCCCGGTTTGCTTTTCCACTGCGGTACCGCATGGTATAGTGTTGGAACGGTTCAGTGCGGTACGGTATAGGTTTGCTTTTCCACTAAAGTAGTACTAAAGTTAAGTGGGTGGGATAACAACGGGGTGGGTGGGATTCTCTGACCAATCAGTGGCTAGTAGTGACTGCATGCAAAGGATTGTGGGATATGGCACCAGTTTGGTACCTGTTGGAACCACAATCGAGTAGGTACTGTTTTTTCAGAACCGTACCGTACTGTTCGGTTCCATGCAGTGGAAAAGCAAACCTATACCGCACCATACCGAACCGTTCCGACCCTATACCATGCGGTACCAGCAGTGGAAAAGCACAAAAGCGTGCCGAACAGGTACGGTTCCATGCAGTGGAAAAGCGCCATTAGTTCCTGTGTCTACAGGAAGCTGGGCTTGTCCTTGGTTGAAGGGGTGGAGGATTTCCATTCCCCTTCACTTCCTGCTTTGTAATGACCTGGCTTCTGGTTGCTATGAGACGCCTTTATAATCAGCGGGTGTGGTCTCCCTCCTTACCCCTGCTGAGGAAGTCACGCCTATTGACGTAATGCATATGGGGGAAGGAGTCTGATGTCACCCGCAGCTCTCTGAGATCCTGGAACACATGTCTGCACTTTCGTTTTCATCTGGCACTGTGACAGTGCCTTGCTTGTGAGTATGGTGTTTTATTTTTTACTTTAACAAATGTCCTTAATTAAGCGGAGAGCATTAGATTGTTTTATTTATCTTTTCCGGATTGCCATACATGAGTTTCTGAGAACCTGTTGGGTCCTGGATATACAGATCTTCTGGCTGTCTCCATATTGATGCTTACTGATACAAAGTGTTGTGACCCCTAGTGGTCGAATACAGGAGGTGAGAGGCTGTATTATCTGTGCTGGAGGAGTCACGTTTGCAGTGGTTTTACTTATTCCTGCTTTTCACTTTGGAAATCAGCTTTTAAGGACTTTATGTTTTATGATCCACATGCTTTTTATTGTGCATTTTATACATTTTAATGTGAATGATTTAATGCACTATTTGTAATTTTATAGCGCTGCACTTTATTTTCTTTGACTGCATATTATAGGTTTTGGTAGGTTTGACCTATTATGGTGTACAGCTGCTTACCCATCCATTTGATTTTAAGGGCTGAATTTTTATCTTTATTGTACACTTCCTTGGCATTGCCTGACTGGATTTTGGGCAGTTGAGAGTTCCAGTTTTGAAGGGACAACTGAAATGCCCTGAGTGCCAAGATGTTAATGAGAAGTAAAACTACCTCTGACCACAAAGTCCCATCCAGGACTCCTCCCCAGTTAGACAGATTGGTATAGGTCTTAAGAATAATCCATGTTTTTGGAGGAAAGAGTTTTACTAACTCTAGCACAAGGCTGTAAATCAGCCAGATCAGAGATTCTTGTCCTGCAGGTCAAAAGAATGGGGCATTTTAACCACCCAGTCTGGTTTTCAAACACAATCCGAGTGTTGAGTTACAAAGGTCTGGAGAGAAAATGGATCTATGGTACTGCAAAGACCCTTATTGCTGGCATGATTAAAAGGATAAGTTTACCTTTATTTAAAAAAATATTAAATGTACATCTTTTTGCAGGTAAAAAAAAACCTGGATTTTTGTCTTACTGTAAAATCCTTTTCTCTGATGTTCATTGACGGGGACAACTCATATCTTCTTTGACCCTTGCGTTATGCTGCTCTCCATAGGAGTAGGACACTAGGTGGAAAAAAGTTTGACTACGCCAATAGGGCAATCCCAGGGGGTATACTCCCTCCCTTCCTGCTCTAGCTCTTCAGTTCTGTAACAAGCAGTGTCAGAAGAACATAACCCCCAAACTCATTAGAGGGGCAGGTGCTCTGTCTGTCAATGAACATCAGAAAAAAGGATTTTTCGGTAAGACAAAAATCCAGTTTCTCTTTTGTTCATTGACGGGCACAGTTCCAGTTGGTACAGGCATGCCACAGATGATGGTACAGGCATGGCACAGGTCAATGTACAGCCCTGCATGCAACAGATGCCCACATCTTTGCTTACACTCCCCTCTCCGTCATACCAGGTGAACAGCCAGAATGAAAGAAGAAAGCAGACACGGTAACTGTGCGCCAGGATCACATCCTGTCACTTCACCTCCTCGCTCGTACTGCGCTCTGCTCTCTGCTACTGCTCCGGGCTGGCTCCCTTCTCCGGCGTGGCGGCGACTGGCAAGTCCTCAGTCCTCCCGGCTCCCGCCTCTGTCCTCCCCAGAGTCCCCAGCCAATGGCATGGGGTTTGCCTTTCGGCCAATCAGGAAGCGCGTATCGGACGCGCTTCCTGATTGGCCAGGACGAGGATCCGTGTGACAATAGCAAATTTTCATTCGCTATTGTCACACAATGGGTGGGCTCGGGACACATTGCTCTGCGCCCCGGGTCCACCCTTTTTTTTTTAGCCTGTGAGAGTCTCTGGCTCTAATCACATGGCTAAAAAAAAAAAATCCCATTGTACTCCATGCGTCCGGTGCCTCGCATGTAGATTAGGGGGCCGGACACATGGATAGGGGGGGTGGCGCCCCTGTGCCCTCAACACACCAGCCGCCACTGTTCTTCAGGGTGCTTAGGCTTAGAACAACAAGGAAAGCAACACAATGCTTTTATTTAAATGGAAACCAGAGACGACCTTAGGAAGGAAACTGGCAGGTATGATGCACCACTCTTTCTCCGTGAACCACCAAGTAAGGTGAACAACAAGACAGCTGCCAGCTCTGACACCCTTGGTGCAGAAGAGAAAGCCATTAAGAAAAGGCTACCTTCTGGGAAAATGTAACCAGAGGAATCTCACAAATATTTTCCAACGGCGGTTACTGAAGAACCGACAGCACCAAGTTGAGTTCCCACGAGGGCAACAGAGACCGTACTAGAGGAGCCAATTGGCGAACCCCCTGAACAAAGGTGTGGACCACAGTAGGCATTGCCAAAGGAAGCAATCCACCAATGGTTGAACTTGGCGCTTGATGGTACCCGAGGCCAGGTGCTGCTCAACACCTCATTGGAGGAAACCAACTCCGAATCACCATAAAAGAGTGGTTCGCTCCTAAAAGGCGATGGTAAATCTACCTAAAAGTAGATATACTAGCTAGCAGCAGGGTGAGAAATACTGATTCAGACAACCCTCTAGCCTTCAGCACTTGGCTACGACAGTCAAGATGGTAAAGCCAGCGAAGCAAGAAGGAAGATTGACCCTTGAGCCAACAGATCTCCTCTAAGAGGAAGTGACCAAGGAACATCGATGACCAACCATAACAGATCTGCGTACCAAGACCGGCGAAGCCAGTCTGGAGCCCCTAGGATGTTCGTAATCCCTTCTGCTTCGAGCCTACGCAGGAATCTTGGCAGAAGTTTCAGAAGAGAAAAGCCAGATTTCAGACGACACCGGCCCCAAAGGAGCCACAGGTACGTCCGTGGCATCGGCCAGAGGAACCCAAGACCGTGCCACAAACCCAAACACCTTCCTGTGGAAACGAGAGGCCAACAGGACCAACTCAGGAGTTCCCCAACCAGAGACACCACTGATGAACACCTCCTGAGGAGATGTCCAATCGGTATTCTGGATGCTTCCAGAGGCCAGACCCCCTGAACACAATCTGTGTCAAAACACGCCACCCCACCCGGACAGGCTGGCATCCATGGTGACCACTGTCCAGTACAGGGTAAGAAAAATTCACCCTGTCAAAGCACCGGAATGCGAAGTTACCAAAGCAGGGACCTTCTTGTACCCTGGCTCAATAGGATCATATTGTCGAGAGAATGTGAATCCTCGCTTCAAATAGAAAGGAACTCTCTTGCAGAGGTCTCGTGGGGACAGATTTTGGAACTCATCCCATGGGAGGAACACCCTAGCTGAGGCAGGGTCCAGAACAGACCCAGATAGTCCAACTAGGTGGATGGAACCCACTGGAAATTAAATTTCCAACCAAACACCTACAGAGTCCGCACAGTAATCTCCCGGTTGTCTGTCAAAACAGTCGGAGACTCTGCTCGTCGAAGAAGATTACCCAGGTACTCCAGTACAATCCCTGGCTGATGCAACAACACTTGTGAAAGCCCGAGAGGCTGAGGTGAGCCCTCTTGACAATGCTGACCGACATAATGGAGGCCAGAAGATCACCCTGAAGTAGGAATGCCACTACTATATGAACAGACTCCATTCAAAACATCTGTACCCGCACAAAATGGTTCAGAACTGAGGTCCAAAATTGGACGTACCTCACTTTCCTTCCTAGGCCCTGCAAACATGTTTGAATAAAGGTCATAAAACAAACATTCTGATTCTGAGACTGGAACAATGACCCCTTGTAGTAGCAAGTTTTTCACCACCCTGAAGAACCTGCGTAGGCGGTCTGGGGATAAACGCAGGGTGAAGGAGAGAAGCGCACTAGAGTAGAAGATCGAAGACTCGATCTTGTAGCCGGGCCGATCAACTCATGGACCCACCTATCTGAATAAGGGAGGTCCACGGGTCCAGAGGAAGCAAAGATGTCCTCCCCCACCCCAAACACGGGTGCTGGCACCCCTTCAGGCAGAAGAGGCCTTGTCTGCAGGTCTGGAAAGACCCGCTCTCAGCATACCAGACTGGGTCCGCAAAAGGAACCTCCAGGGAAGGTCCTTCCAGAGAGGCCCCCGAACAGGCAATTCCCCACAAAGGGAAGATCACAAGAGGCCTTCTAGACAGCCTAGTCCGCAGATCAGTATATTTGCCATAACCAAAAAGCCCACCAGCTCCACAAAGGCAGGTGGAGGCTGTTCCCCCGTCCAGAACCTGGCACAAAAAACGTTACCCATTTGGTCCCCAAGTCAAGGACACCAAAGCCATGGTGAACACCAGCCCAAGGACAGAATCGGCCACAGTAAAACATGTGGTGGACCAAAGTCTCGGCTCTCCTATCTAAAGGATCTTTTAAAAACTGGAGACTCCTACACCGGAATTATGGTGGATTTATTAAACCTGGAGACCCAAGAGTCCCCAACAGGTGGGACTGCCCATGTACTCAACAGAGACTCCTCAGGGTATACCAACTATCGAAAAACACTCAGGCACCACCATATTGCCTTTAAGACAACTCCATTGACTCCCAACAAACTTGTCACAGTAGGTGGCAAAAAAGTAAAAAACCTCCACCGCTTTTGAGGAACTGTGGCCCCAAAGGGACTGGTGCTTCTGAAGCAGTAATGGCTGCATCCCAATATTTAAAATTACACGCACCGATACATTCAGCGCATCCACCAGAGCGGGGGGAAAGAGGGGGGAAAGGTGGACATCCATCCACAGCGGGGAAAGGTGGACATCCGCCCACAGCTCTATCAACCCGGTCAGCAGCTTGAACAGCTTGGTCAACAGCTCAGACAGCTTGGAAGCCAGCTGCAAGTAGGCCGAAAAGCTGCGGTATAAATTTTTCAGCTGGATGTGGCCACGTGAGGCGCGGACCCGCGAATGATGAAACATCAGCTCCACCCAGCCCAATAACTGCCGCAGGGAGCCCAAAGGACATCCCTGCCCCAGTCACTAACCCCCAGGGGGCCAAGAACCCACTCAAGGACCCCCGTGTGCAATCCGGACAACCTGGTCAGCAACAACCATATCCACCCCCCCCCTACTGGAGCAAGCGGCAAAGCCAGCTTCTACATCACCCCGGGGGGGGGGGAGGTGGGGTGCAAAATACCACGTCCACCCCGAGGGACCACAAAGAGAGAGGGGGACGCTACTTACCACACCATGGAAGCGGATGAGCACCACTCCAGGCAGACCGCCTCCCCATCTTGGAATGGGGGGTGCTGCGGGCCAGAGGTACGCTGCGACTCAGGTCGTGACCAGGGCTATGCATCCTTGCAAGGCGTTTAACTCGCAGGCCAGTCCCTGTCCAGTGGGATTATGTTGTGGCCTGACTGGGAAGACCGTAAGGATCTAGGATATCCAGTCCGTTGCCCAGTCTGGCAGTTGATTGTAGTTCTCACAGTAACAGAAAATGATAAAAGAAAAAAAAATTCAGTTTAAAAAGGAAAAAATGACCAGAGATCCCAGCAAGGAACTATGTCCTTACTCCTGACTAGGCAGAAAAAAAACTCAAGAGCTAGAGCAGGAAGTGGGAGCATACCCGCTAGGACTGCCTTAGGGGTGTAGTCAAACTTTGTTCCACCTAATGTCCTACTCCTATGGAGAGGAGCATAACCCAGGGGTCAAAGAAGATATCAAGATGTGTCTGTCAATGAACAAAAGAGAAAAACATTTATTTTTTTTTAATCTGCAGCCTATATGGCATTGCACCCACAATCAGCAGATTGCGGGTGCAATACCAAGATCCTGCAAACTCTCAATACACTGTCTTCTTGTACCTTAGATATTGGCAGATAGTTACTGGCAGGAAGAATTAATGGACCACTCACAATCACCCTCGTTCATTTAGAACCACAAGCCATTGGCTGCAGCAACCAATAGTACTTGTAGTTCATTCATTCACAGAATGCAAATGGGTGACACTGCAGTGTGGACGGAGCCCTGCACAGCCACACGGTTTTTAAATTCTGATAACAGGTGTGGGGGGGATGATCCCCCTCTCACTGTCACAGTGAGGTGGGGGGGGGATTGGGGTACAGCAGGCAGGAACATGTTACATGTTTTACCCTAAATATGGGTGGAACATGTAACATGTTCCAAAGGTTAACTTATTCTTTAACAGCTGGTTGTGATATTGAGGGGACTGAGCACATGAGCAGAGGGAAAGAAGTTTGTCCTCAAGTAGAACTGGATCCTGAACAGGGCCATATCCAAGATTAGATCCAAGTACTGCAATCAGCGAGTTGGGTCCAGCGATGAATGTTGAAGAGTGAAGATCCATCTGAATCTGCATTGTCCTTTGAGCAACAGGGCTTGGGTGGACTGGTCCAGCTTGGCCCAAACTAACTATATCCCTCACTAACCTTTGAGGCCACTGGATGTTCAGTATAGACTATATGTAGTACCCTGGAAGCGTTACTCATCTGGAACTGAGGCAATTACACCCAAAACTCTAGTTTGCAGCCCCTAGAAATAATGCTCCAAGCCCAAACATCTGAGATTACTTGGGACTTGATGGCCAAAACGAAGACTAGATATCCCCCCACTCTCACATGTGGGAGCATCCCTCATTGTGTAGTGGGCTTGAACCCAGACTTAGTAGGTTTGGAGGTCCATGTCTTTCAAAGGACATGTTCCCTAGGTTTAGACTTGGTGCTAGGAGGTGATGAAAGGAACTTTCTTAGCTTCAGCAACTGAAGACCTACCTGCAGGACAGTGGAGCAGCTACAGTACTTTAAACTAATTTTTTGGCCAGAATGATCGTAACATCAAATTGATGTATACATACCATCCCAAGGAAATTCCATTTTTGGACCGATTTGTTGCTATTGAGGAAAGCCAACTAATGACGCAAATGCTTACAAAAGGATACAGCCGCCAATACTCTGCTTCATGCATATAGCCACCACCCTCAGTTTCTCATCTGTGGTATTCCAATGAGGCAGTTCCTCAGGATTAGGAGGAACTGCACTCAGAGGGAGCAGTTCAAAAAATGAATCCATACAGATTTTAGGAGTGTGGCTATGCACATTCCATCCCCAGGAAGGCCTGAACTCGAGCCCTTAAACAAGATAGGGACTTTGATTCTATAGATTAGAACAGATCTCTTGACTATGAAACAACATGAGGGTCCCACTCGTTTCATCACAAAACACGATGCCCAGTGGGATGGGGTCAAGTATGTATTGGAGAAACATTGGCGCACCTTGACCTTGAATCCCCAAATTGCAAAAATTGTTAATATGAAACCTCATCTCGAAGCACACAGGGCAAGGAGTTTTATAATTATCCTGGTCCATTTAGAATTCAGTAGGACAACATGAGCTACTTGGCTTCCAAAAACCACTGTACCCATGTGGTCACTGTTCACTATGTCCCTATGTGGAGAAAACTGGGAGGTTTACCAATGCGGATTTGTCTCGGCCCTTCAAGATTAGAAAAAAACATGGTCCTGTCCCTTTAAGGCACAAGATATAGCAAAGTGCTTCTGCTATGTCAATTGTATCTTCTCCGTTGTACAATACCTGGTTGACCCTGCCTTTTCCTGCGTTCCCCCCTTTAATCTGACTTTGCTTATCATGGCTTTTCTATGATAGCGTTTATGTCACCCTGCTGTGTATTCAGCATTTCCCCCTCTCTCTTCCATAGTCTGTGTAAACCGATCTCCTCCCCACCCCTCTCCTCCTGCCTTGATAGAGTATTCTGCTGCAGATGCTCCTCTCCTTTGGTAAAGTGGTTGTAAAGTAATTTCTATTAAATACTTTTATCCTCTCTGTTTTAGGAAAATATTAAGTATAGTGTGTGTATTGTATCTTTGTTTTAAAAGGATAAAGCTAAATATGTTCTTTGCCCAGCTCTGCTGTGTAGTCACATGTCCTTCCTTTGCTAGCTTGCATATGTTACACCACCTCCACTGTACTGCTTGGATCACACAGCCAAACTGGGCAAAGAAGGTATTTAGCTCTATAGTTAGAAAAAAAAAAAAAAGACACACTGTAGTTAATATGTTCCTAAAGCAGAGAGGATGAAATAATATAATAGATGTGACTTTACAACCACTAACTGCATTTTGGGCTGTCTAGCAGCAACAGCACATGAATGATTAAAGCTCCAATCTTAATAGCAGTCTGCGTTTATTTTTACATTGTGATTTTTTTGCCTAGCTTGTTTGTACATATGCAAATCATTACAATGTTGCTTTAAAATTTCATGCTGCTTGCCTGGCATATCTCATTATTGCTACTTATGCTCAGGAGCTGCTGTAGTAGACTGCTTAATTACATTCCCTAATTTGTCTTTGATTTATTTTACTTTTATATCCCCGAAACGGTCTACAATCGACTCATGTGTATGACGGTCTTTTGGACATGCATGCTGCAAAACCTGCAGCCCACCGACTCCTGATCAACTCTCAGCCGATGGCGGAGAGTGCTGATAAGGGTGTTCTGGGGGGGGGGGGGGGTGTCCCCCTGTCAGAACACAACAGCTTAGTGAAGGAGATCGCTGTTCTAACCTTGCATGGTTAGTATGGCGGCTCCAACCGGTCAGTTTTATTTCATGCAATGCAACCCGCTGGATTGCGCGAAAAAGAAAAAAGAAAAAAAAAAAACTGTAGTGTGTATTCGGCTTTAGTCCATCTTTATCACTGACAATGTTGTCATAGCTTTTTAAGGTGTTGGGTAGAGGTTTTTTCAATATAGGTGTTGGTAGATTTAAACTACTTTCATCCTTCAAAGTCAAACTATTTGGATCAATAAGAAAAGAACAAAGGACCAATCGTCCTCCCTGCACCATGGTAATAATAATATTACACTGATGCAGCTGATCATCAGCATGTGATCAAATAGAAAAAATGGAAAAAACAGTGCAAACATTGAAAATAAATTATCCCTCTCAAGTGATCCTCTAAGTGCTAGAAAAACTAATATAAGTGATATATTGTACACAAAATTCTGACCAACAATGGTGATGCTAAAATGAAATATGATATTATATGAGCCTATACAATATAACCAATGAAATATAGCTAGACAAGAAAAAAGAAGTAGTATTAATAACCAATAAATATTCCCCAACAAAAACAGTGATAAGCATGTGTCCAGTGAAAGTTCTGTGCCAAAAATCAATTGAACAAAAGTGATAAATATCCCAATGAAATATCCAAACAAAGAAGTGTATTCTGTGCAAAAACGTGTTCTCTTCCAAAATGCAGTGCCAATCTGTGACTTTTCTTGCAATCTTTTAGTGCTCCATACCCCACCTGTGAGTGCACTTACCAGAAACTGTGGACCCCATAGCAGTACTGCATATGGGTCAAAAGGGCTCAGACTGGTAAGTGTAGGCACTCCACAGGACTCCTCTTAAAATGTCACGCAGGGCAGGATAGATGTTAGTGGTCTTTAAGGTCCCCCTCTATAGTTCACTCAGGGCAAGGAAGATGGAAAAAACCATAGTTTAATACGTTCCAATATTTAATATTTAAGAGCAGAATGGCAGCTTACAAGGGATCAGGTTTATAATCGCTTCTCATACATATCAGGCCAATACAGAGTATTCAGACTATCCGTGTCCCGGGATAACGCTGCGGTAGAATACTTCCTTGCTTGCTTTCCACGCCGGACCGGAAGTGACGTCCTGACAAGCTGGAATTTGCACAGACACGTTTCACCCCTCCCAGTGTGCGTTTCCACAGACAGGAAGGGCGAAATTTCCGTGATACATTGCCAACTGGAAAGAATGTGTCAGAAGAAGAAAAAAGTTTCACACCTATGGGCAGTAAGGCAAGGGGGACTCAGAATGACAGGCGCAATGGTAGGCTCATGCTCCATATTCTGTGACAAGGTAGGCTGAAAAGGGTGGCAAATTCAAACAGATGGTGCTCTTGATCCATGGCTGTAAAAAGTGTTGCAGCCCATGCTATGAAACCAGCCACAAGAGATTCAGAGAAACAGCATGCTAGGGACCAGGAAAGGGAAACCAAGTTCAAACATACCACAACAGATATCTACATCAATCTGAGCAAGATGTAAGAGACCAGCCCCATCCTGGCTTTGTTCTCCTTCAAAGTGGCCTTCAGGGACAAGGCTACACTGGCTGATGGGCCACTGCCTTGGACCTATAGAGCACCTGTGATGAACAAGGTAATACACTGTATGCCAAGGTGAACACCAATGCACGATCATGTGCCCGAAGCAAGATTACAGGTTGGCCTTGCATCTTCTTCCTGGTGGAGTCAAGGTACGGTCCCCAAAGGCTCAGCTTAGGAAACAACCAATCTGAAAAGCTGCTGAAGGACAGCTGCAATGACAAAGCAACCCAGCTGAGCCATGAATCATCAAGCAAAGGAAAATCTCAATAGAAAAAAAAGTAAGCATCTCAAGAGAGAAGACATCACTTAGGGACACCAGCAAAAAACATGGGCTTTATTGGAGGGGAGGAAATATATAGGAAATGTCCCTGCAGCTTTTGTGCTAGTATCCGAACCAATGGTAAAGACTAAACATTCAGTGTCCTGTGCTTAATGAATAAGAAGTGCCACAGCATTTAAATGTAGGCATATCTGGATTTACAGTTTTCCATTGGACTCAGAACAAATGATTCTGCTAGTGAAGTAAACCTCATGCAGCTTCTTCTGATGGGGTGACACCACTGCTGCACGGCTTATGAATTAAAGTGTTTCTAAACCCAGAATCTGCATTTAGTATATCCAGTCTCCCACAGTACACAGAACATGGAAATGCATTTATTTTAGTAAATATAAACTATCCTCTCTCATTAGCAGTATACAGAAGCCTTGTAACTTGTATCAGTTCCTATTAAAGCCTGTAGGGGGAGTTTAAATTCTCCCCTGATGCTCGGTCTGGACAGTGCTTACTGGCCCTGTGCTGAACACATGCACTCTCCCAAGAAAAAAAAAAAAAAAAAAAAGAAACTTTCTAGCAATACACATCAAACTGAGCATGTGCAGCCCGCCCCCTTTGTCTGGAAATCTCAGGTTATTTTTTTTGAGATAGTGAAAGAAGAGGAGGATCAGAGAGACGGGATCAAACAGCCTTTATACACAATGCAAAGGATTACCCCCTTACATTCCACAGTGAGTAGAACAAGCATGCTTTACTGCATTTACAGACTGATTTTACTGTTGTGGGTTTAGTAACACTTTAAGAGCAGCGTTGTTACCCTCGTGTAGGCTGTACATGCTTGTTCTTCAGCAGGATTGAGAAGATGTTGCAGGGGATTTGGCTATAGGCTTTCACAGGTTTGTAGCTGGTCTATTAGCAGCTGGACACTCCTAGCTTTGCTCACTGCTTTTTGCATTGACAGCACTGTCTCTGCCACTGAAAGGGGTATTACTCAGAGTAAAGGAAGTCTTTTGTTTTACTTTTTGAGGCTTGTGCATCATATTGTAAGTGGAATTAGAACCTGTTAGGACTGGCACACAAGAGCAACTGGATGTACTCAAATTCTGGCCTTTTTACCACTGAAGTGCTTCAGTTTCTTCAGCATAACTCTGCACATGAACAGAACAGTAGCAATGTGTAAAACCCAGCAACAGATTTAATGAATAAGGCTGTGCTGTGCTTTTGCAGGTTTAACATATTCATAATTAAAAGGCAAATGAGCAAACAAACAGGTTGCCATATTTTAATTAAAAACAAATACATTTGTTGAAACAATTATATAGAACATAATTACAGTGACTAGCATAGATAAAATCAAGGGATGTCAAAGTCATGCAGTATAGGTAGCAGTACAGACAACAACCCTTCATGGAAGGAATAGAGGTTATTTTAACTGCATTTTTCTTTATACATTTTAGCATTTGAATTTCTCAAAACGGTCACCCGAAACAATATTTCAGCTAGTGCATAGAAAGTGATCCAGACTGGATTTAAATTACATTTCATATAAAATACATTTACATGTTTCATTACAGTTTTAAATTTCTACATTTCTTTCACCATTTAAGTTAAAAATACATTTATACCCTTTAAATATATTGTATTTATCGATGTGAGAGCTCTAGCAAAGATGCCAGATAAATTAACAGAATTTAAAATCTCTTAAAACGGAGGTGGTTTTTTTTTTCACAGTTTAAAAAATAAAATCACGATCTGGAACTACAGCCTTAAAAACAATCATTTCAAGCAAGCTGTTTCGATCAATGAACATAATGAAAGAATTCAAATTAGCAAGCAGTTGTATGACTAAATTCCATTTTCTTTAAGCAGTGACTGAAATGTACGACATGAAATAACAGCACACAAAATACAATTGGGAATTATATTGCTTTCATATGCTTTGCATTAGGAAGCTTGATTGTAGAACATTCTATACCAATATACTGTACTTGCACATAAAGGACGGTAAAGAAAAACCTAGTCAGTAAGACTTTATTTTTGCTTTAGGACATTTATCTTTTTGGCTATAGTTTGATTCAATCAATTCCAATCCATTATACATGAAGAAGCTGCACATTGCTGTGGCAATATGAATTGGGATTCTGCCAACTACTACCTGCCCAAATCATTTCCATTAGAAGAAAATGGGATTAGATTGAATCAAGGGACACTGTATAAAATACTGCACATTTCTGTCAACATTTATCACTGCCCTTTGGTCCCTTTCTACAACACATTAATGTCACTGCACAGCTATACCCACTACAGACCTGTTTATTGTGATCCTGACCTGGTTTTAAAAAACACCTAAGGAAATAACAGTGTGGACTTTTGGCGCCAGCAATTACCAGGTCTTCAAGTGGATTCCAGGGAATAAACCCAACCCCTTATCATAGAGTTGTGCACCCTAGAGCTTCTGCAGAAAATAGAATGGCAATGGGCAGAGCGAAGCACCAGAAGTTTAAGTGTTGTGTCCAGCCTAGGCCAAGGATCAAGACTAACAAAGATACTACACTTTAGCACTTTTGCCATCTTAATGAGCATAGCTTTAACAGATAACAGGCAGATCTTTCAGACTTCTCTTCCGACCCACACACCTGTGGGACATCATTTCTCATAACCAGACCACACTATGGGAGACCTGAATGTTTTGGTTCTTAAAGGGAACTTTAAAACTACTGATGAAAGGATAACTATTCAACAAAGAATAATTCTGTTTGACACCAAAGATCATGGTTTAAATGTGGAGCCTAGTTTCCTAATTCGCTATTCAACATTTTTATGACTCTTCTAACCTCTGTGACTTGTCTCCCTCTCCAACTCCATAGTCCCCTCCCTGCTTTATCTCACCAGCTATCCAAGCTTAATCTACTTTGCTGCGTACGTTTGTGTTTTTATTTTTTTCTCTCATCTTAGAGATGTTTTTCTAACATTCTCCTAAGCTTTGTGCATTAGTACTACTTGGACCTTGATGAAGAGGGACCCTGAAAGCTTGTCCAAAAAAAACTGTAGGTTATTAAAAAAAAAAAAAAAAAATTATATATATATATATATATATATATATATATCATGCACAGTACTCAATAGTTGTTGACTTACAAAGAGTTTTAGGCATGGATTTATAAAGGAGTGAAGACAGTAAGTCATTCGCAGCTTTTATTTCATTCCCAAGTTTACCATTGATTGATCATGTTCTACCATTCCACATATCTGACAGGATTTGCCAATTTGAGTTTGCCACTATGATTCATGATTTAGGCAAATCATAGTATTTGCAGTGCAAATCTGTAATAACATGAATTCTTCTAGATCAGAGAAGTTACTAGATATTCATTGCAAACCTGTTGCTTCTATTTTCCTCCAAGAACAGCATTTTCTGGCCTTAAATCGGTTTATAAATCCCAGGAATATTTGCAGCAAATGTGGCAGACCCAGAGAAATTACCCAAATGTCTAACAGACCCCTTAGCAGTTCATCTAAAAATACTTGGTAAAAGATGGAGGTAGCTTGCTTTTTGGCTAGTGGTCCCATTGAACAAAAGTTACAGTATTTTCACAGGCAAGCTGAAGTTAAATATATCTGCTAACTGTAAACTTAGTAACCTTAACAAATTATATACATATATACTTCTTATTCTTTATTAGCAATCCCTTGTTTGGAAGTGCAAGGTGCCAAATGCAGTTAGCAGCAGTGCCACTTGGGAGCTTAGTGTTTACAATTGACAGACTGAACTATAACTGCACAGGTTTATAGTTCAGCAATACCTCCAACACATAGGTTTTTGCAGCCTCCTATTACTTACAGCCCATGCTCACAGAGTACCTATCAATAAGGCAGTGCTAAAAGCAATGAGGATGTGTAAAGTGCAACAACGCACAGCGACCAATAAACTTTTAACTGATCTCACTAGTTTCTGTGCATTACTGGACTTTGCACACATTTGCACTGCATACCTTTAAAAATCTGAGTTTAATTTAAGGGCCATTTACAAAGCAGATGAGGCCTAGTCTGCCAAAAATCACACCATACGGTGAAAGAATAGTGACATTTACAATACAAGACAACAAATGCACTGTATGGTAGTGATGCTTCTACAGTGACTGTCCTCGTCAGTATAAAACATCCTGACAAAGATGCTTTGGACATCATACAGAGTCCAAAAATAATTTGATTTGTGTGCCAAGATCTTAGGGCTGTGAGGTGTGCGAGATACTTTTGATTTCAACAAGGTGAGTACCCACTATGAGAGTGTTTAAGGGGTTGATGTGGTGTTAGTTTAATGGTAAAGGGTATAGTAAGGTTAAGGTTTAATAGGTGAAATGGATTGATGGTGAAGAGTGAGGTTTTAGTACAAGAGCTTGTATGTTACTGGGATAGTGTTAGTTTGAGAATAGAGAAAGCATTGGGGTAAATGGAAACATCAGGTATAGTATTGGGAACTTAATTTTAAGGTTAGGTTAGGAGTAACATTTATAGGTTGGTGTGGTTAAGTGTTCTTTCTTTCTTAGATGTTAGGGTACATATTAAAAAAAACAAAATGGTTGGGGATGGACGGGGGCTATTAATAAGGCTAGGGCTACATGATATTTACCTGTTTGTTGCATGCTGAAATTAACTTGTGCTAATGAGATAATGGGCAGCAAGTAGGTAAAGCGTTTAAAATCAGAGATTTATTGGTTCATTTAATGCTAGGGATGCTTGAATGTTTTGTCACTTACATTTTTGGCACCAAAATCTGTGGCCCAAAATTAAACTCAGGTGCTGAATATCTATTTGAGTCAGTACCTGGACCTGTGCATGCATGGTCTGTTTTATGTCAAACATACTTTCCATTAACTCATGTGATGTGTGACATTTCCTAGTAATTTCTCACACTGAAGAGAAGTACACCCCAAATTATACTATAATGTGATTATTTGGGCAGTACAGTAAATAAAATAAGTATTACCAGATGTGGCTAGTTACACCCCCATCATGAAACCATTTATCAAAAATAGGGTTTATTAAACAGGGGAAAAGGGGAGGTGAATATTGCACAATGTGAAAAATTAAGTACACTTAAAGTCCTTCAAATTTGACACTGGATATCAATGTCAAGCCATGCTCCAGATTGTGTGCAAAGCTTGTGGTCTTGTGATTTAGGATGAGGTTTCAGTGCCCTATTGTGGAATAATAATCCATGTTCCTGGATGCAGTCTGTGGCCATAGTAGTTTCACCATGTATTAAATTTACAAACTCATGTCCATGTTTCCATGGGTACCATAGCCTCTTTAGTTCCCACTGATGGCAAGAGGTTTTCTCCAGACAAGAAATAGAAGGGCAGCTGAACCACAAACCCTCGAATCCTTTGCACCTCTTCATATGCTTTGGTTCGGTCCTGTGTGGCCAGTCCTGACTTAGAAAGGAACTCGGGCAAATGGAAATAGTTCAGCACTTCATCGCTGGGAAGACATCTGAAAACCTGGTATAATGAAATGCAAGTGATAAGTCCTATGCATACACACTAAGTCGCAAAGATGAACTACATTTAAAAAATATACTTTACTTTACCCATCAACTATGAGTATTCTCACGTGTGTAATGCTTACTAGCAGCTAAAAAAAAAATAATATTTCATTCAATTGTAATTTTCTAACACAAGTTACTATATTATTAGTGGCTATATAGCAACACCGATTGTTCTAATTGAGCATTCATAAAACATACCTAAAAAGCTTATATAAGCCTAAACTAATAAACTTTCGGGTTTAGGCTGATTAATCCGCAGCAGCGCTCCTGACCAGCCCCAGTATACTGATATAGAAGAAGCTGGCCTTCAATGTAATTGTGTGAAGCACTGCTGCAGATTAATCAGCCTGAATCAGAAAGTGGTTAAATAGTCCACTTTCTATCTCCCCGCACCCACTGAACATAGGGACCCGGAGAAGTTTTTATAAAAAAATAGCTGCACAGCAGGGGATTAGATCGTTGTTTCACAGAATTTTGGAGCCCCCGTCCGCTCTACCTCTGGCCCCCCACTGAGTTTGCAGAGCTGAGCCAAGACAGGAGGGCGACAGCTGGCAGGAGGGAAGGAGGCGACAGGAAGGTGAATCCCATGGATAGGAAATGTCATTGGTTGTTAAAGGGTAACTCCACTTTCGTGGAGAAAAATAATAGCAAATATAGAGTATACAATTTCAACACAAATCGTATTGTAATTGATTAAAAATTACCTTTTCTTTTCAATCTACAGCTGTTGTAGTTTTCTGAAATTGCAATGCAATATGGCTACCTGGAGCTGTTCTGTACACAAAATGTGTACTGACCACACCCCAGAAACAATTTCCTGCTTGTGTGATTGGCTCACCAATTTTCCCAGAAGTCTGTCTAAGATATGTCAGATTTCTGGCATCCTCTGCAATAAAAGGCCTTTTTTAGTGAGATACTTCCAATAGAAACACGTCTAAAGGGATGCAGGCCCAGCAGCTTCCCTCATTAGAGCCCTGCAGCTGCCACAGCTGACAGATAATTATAAAACCACTCCCATTTGACCCACTCAGCACAGAGGGACAGAGGAACAATCAATGATTTATTCAGAATAACAAAAGGTAGGAATCTGCAACAAAGTGTGTTAAAATCCTTGTAATGTACATAGATCACTTAGAGGGGAATGTTTTTTTCTCAACAAAAGTGGAGATACGCTTTAAGGATGCAGCGGCCCAGCGCTGAGACAGAATGGTTGTTAGGACAGGAACTGCCAGAGATATAATTGAACAGGTACCTATGGCAAAAACTCCCTTAACAGTTCATGTGTATTAATAGCGTTTCCAGAGAGCCATTGACATGAACTGCCAGTGAGAGGACTACGTGATAGAATGCAAAGTTTTTTTTTTTTAACATGACCCCTCTATTACATACACCTTGGCTTGTGAAGAGTGGAGTGAGAGTAGGAGTATAGAGATACTAATCCGGTAGAAACAACAGTGACTCAACAACATAATTCCAATCAACTGCCTTACAGATATATATATGTTTGCAAGACCATGCTGTAAATATGTGCAAACGTAGTCTAGTAACGCATTTTTAGATCATCTGCCTAAGTTTTTTTAGTATGCAAAAAGCACACACTGAAAACCCTGTAACCAGTATAACTGGTTGTTCATCTGTAAGAAAATGTTTTACCTATGTTTGTATTACCCAGAGATGCCTACAGTGACATGAAGAGAAGAAGAGGGAGCCACAAACTGTTAAGAGTTTTATGCATCTAAACAGACTGTTACAGTTTTGGGATTACCATCACTCGAAGCCTTGGTTCACACTGGTGCGGCTTCAAAATCGCGCTACTACAGTGTAATTTTAAAGCCGCGCATCAGTGCGACATGCACTGCCAATTTCATTGTGGCTTGCGACTTCATTTAACAGAAGTCTATACAAGCCACAATAAAAACGTCAAAAAATAGTGCAGGAACCTTTTTCTCAATTGCTGCGATATGAATCACGGCGATATGAACAGTTCCATTGTTGGCAATTGAGTGTGACTTGTCACGCGATTTGAACTGTAAAAAATTGCATGACAATTAACACTGGTGGGAACAGAGGCCTAGTGTTTTGACACAATGAAAGTTGTAAAAATGCATGCAGATTCATTAAGAGGACAGGCTGGATGTAATCAGTGCATTCTAAAGTTCTTCTGTTACACCTATCTTGAAAACTTAATGTTACATGTTTCCCAAAGTGTATCTAAAACATAAAGGTTTTTTTAGTTTGGCACAAAGTAGGGGAAAAAGTAGGAAAAAAAGTAGGTTAAACGCTCTGTTTTTATGATAATTTGTTTCTCCTCTGTGGAGATTCATCTGAGATGTCTCCTGAATAGAAGGTGATGAAAAATCAGTCACTGGTAAAGGAAGGGAGGTGACGTTTTTTAAAAACACTTATTCCTGCAACAACGGTCTAAGACTTGATTTCCCCTAACTTTAAAGAGATTTTCTTTCACTTCCTATTGTGTGTCTGGTACAGGAAGAGAGAGGAACAATCTGATCAAATAGGAGACAAAAAAAAACTGACCTGAATGTTAACCATTTCCTACAATATCCAAAACCAAAACAATACATGTAGATATACTTTAGAGTTTAATCACAAATAAAATAACACAAACAAAAAAAACATTTACCTTATCAAAAATGGTTGTGTTGCGTGCACTTGTGGCCACCCAAACCTCTTTAAAGAATCTGTCACTAACTGGGTCCTGGATGTTCGCAGAGGGATCATTGAGGCAACCAAGAAGCAGCCTAGAATAGAAAATTACTTACGTAGTAAGTACACAAGCCCGGCTTACGGTACTTTCTGACACTGGGTTCCATATTATAACATTATTACATTCAAAATGCACACTTACGGTATATTTTTTAATATGTCAGTATAATGTAGGCAGCAAACATATGTGGGTCAGCATATAAACATTTGTTTTTCGAAAAAAGACCATTTTAATAAATGTGGTTTCAAGTGACAGTTCATCAGTAAAAGTGTTGCGCCAACAGTTGTTGTGCCAACACAGTGACAGTGTCATAACCTTGACAGACTTATAGAAAGTTCAGTTAGATTTGGCCTACCTGAAACAATGCATGCGTAGTGACAAAGCAAATTTTCCAGCTTGATAATCCTCACTATCCATGACTGAAGGAACCATTTCTGTGTCCTGTATAATCACTGCCATCTCACTGTCACGCTTTCCCATCATGCTGCGGTCATTAATATTAGCAGAACCTGAAACGACGTATGAAAATGATGAATGGTCACATTAGAAGAACCGTAATGGCACAGGAAAACATTCTGGGGAATACACAGCATAGTAAAATATATATATATATTTACACACACATATATATATCTGCATACACACACTGCTCAAGAAAAAAAAAAAAAAAGGAACACTCTGAAAACACATCAGATCAATCTAATGCTGCATATCTATACTGATATGGAATAGGTAATGTGTTAGGAACAAAAGGATGCCACATCATTTGATGGAAATGAAAATTATCATTCAACCTACAGAGGGCTGAATTCAAAGACACCCCGAAAATCAAAGTGAAAAAATGATGCAGCAGGCTAGTCCATTTTGCTGAAATTTCATTGCAGCAACTCAAAATGGTTCTTAGTAGTTTGCATTGCCCCCATGTGCTTGTATGCATGCCTGACAATGTCAGGGCAAGCTCCTAATAAGATGGATGGTGTCCTGGGATATTTCCTCCCAGATCTGAAACCACAGCATCACTGAGCTCCTGAACAGACTGAGGTGCAACCTGGCGGTGTTGGATGAACCAAAACAATGTCCCAGGTGTGTTCCATTGGATTTAGGGCAAGCGAGCGTGGGAGCCACCATCAGGCCGGGCAATGTCATGCGCCGGGAGGAACCCAGGACCCACTGCACCAGCGTAGGGTCTGACAATAGGTCCAAGGATTTCATCCCGAATGGCAGCATAACGTTCTCTTTCACATCTGTCACATGTGCTGAGGGTAAACCTGCTCTCATCTGGGAAAAGCACAGGGCACAAGTGGCAGACCTGCCAGTGCTGGTCTTTAATGGCAAATGCCAATCAAGCTCCACGGTGCCAGGCAGTGAGCACAGGGCCCACTAGAGGACGTTGGGCCCTTAGACCATCCTCATGAAGTCTGTTTGGTGAGAGACATTTACACCAGTGGCCTGCTGGAGTTTGTTTTGTAGGGCTCTGGCAGTGCTCATCCTGTTCCTGCACAAAGGAGCAGATACCGGTCCTGCTCATGGGTCCTTCTATGGCTCTATCCAGCTCTCCTAGAGTAACTGCCTGTCTCCTGGAATCTCCCACATAATCTTGAAACTGCTGGGTGACACAGAAAACCTTCTGGCAATGGATGTGCCATCCTGGAGGAGTTGGACTGCCTGTGCAACCTCTATAGGGTCCAGGTATCGCCTCATGCTACCAGTAGTGAAACTTACCCTAGCCAAATGCAAAACTAGTGAAAAACAGTCAGAAAAGATGAGTAGGGAAAAAAATACACTTTAGGGGGGCAAATCTTTGGGGAAATGAAAAATGGAGAAAGATCTGGGATCCTTGGTAGAGGATAGACTAAGCAATAGCATGCAATGTCAAGCGGCATCTGCCAAAGCCGGCAGAATATTAGCATGCATAAAGAAAGGGATGTATTTCAGAGATAAAACTATAATCCTACCATTTTATAAAACTCTGGTCCGACCGAATCTGGAGTAGTCTGTTCAGTTCTGGTCGCCAGTCCTCAGGAGGGATGTGTTGGAGCTGGAGAGAGTCTAGAGAAGGGCAACTAAACTAATTAGGGGATTGGAGGACCTTAATTATGAAGAGCGTCTGCAATCGCTTGATTTATTCTCCCTGTAGAAGAGACGCCTGAGAGGTGACCTGATAGCAATTTATAAATACCTCAATGGTGATCTCAGCATTGAAAAAAAGCTATTCAGTTGAAAAGTATTGCATGAGGACTCGAGGGCATACAATGCGATTAGAGGAGAAGCGTTTTAACCTCAGGCAATGCAGGGTGTTCTTTACTGTTAGGGCTACAGGATTGTGGAATTCTCTACCACAAGAGGTGGTTTCTGCGGGAAGTATGGTTGCTTTCAAAAGACTCTTGGACGTACATCATAAGGATCAGAACATTCAGGGGTATGAGAGATGATTACGGCCACACACACCTACACAGGTTGAACTGGATGGACTATTGTCTTTATTCAACCTCAACTACTATATAAAACTATGTAACTATGTCGGTGGCCTCCACCTGTAAAACCATTCCTGTTTTGAAGGTTGCCTCACTGTTGCCCATCTAGTGCATCTGCTGTTAATTTCTTTAACACCAAAATAGCTGAAACTGATTAACAACCCCCTCTGCTACTTAACAGACCACATCAATATCCCAGGAGTTTAATTAACTTGGTGCTATGCTCTGATTAAAAAGTGTTCCTTTTAAATTTTGAGCAGTGTATATATTTATATATCCATCTCAATCTACCTATCTACATATAGATTTATAGAGTGAGAGGGAGAAATCAATATATAGTGTATATTTAGATATAAACACTCACTGGCCACTTTACTAGGTACACCTGGTTCAATTTATTGGAAACACAAATTTCTAATCAGCCAATCACATGGCAGCAACTCAATGAATTTAGGCATCTAGACGTAGTAAAGATGAGCATCAGAATGGGGAAGAAAGGGGATTTAAGAGACTTTGAACATTGCCTGGTTGTTGGTGCCAGATGGGCTGGTCTAAGTATTTAAAAAAAAACTGCTGAACTACTGTGATTTTCATGCACAACCATCTCTAAGTTTTACCGAGAATGGTCCGAAAGAGAAAATATCCAGTAAAATGCGTGATGTCAGAGGAGAATGGGCAAACTGGTACAAGATGATAGAAAGGCAACAACTCAAATAACCACTCTTTACAACCAAGGTATGTAGAATACAATCTCTGAATGCATCGTTTAAACACCACGGCCCACCTGAGTATTGTTGCTGACCATGTCCATCCCTTTATGACTACAGTGTACCCATCTTCTGATGGCTACTTCCAGCAGGATAATGCACCATGTCACAAAGCTCAAATCAGCTTAAACTGGATTCCGAAACATGACAATGAGTTCACTGTACTCCAATGGCCTCCCCAGTCACCAGATCTTAATCCAATGGAGCACGTTTGGAATGTGGTGGAAGGGGAGATTCGCATCATGGATGTGCAGGCGACAAATCTGCAGCAACTGCGTGATGCTATCAAGTTAATATGAAGCAAAATCTCAGAGGAATGTTTCCAACACCTTGTTGAACCTATGCTATGAAGAATAAGGGCAGTTCTGAAGGCAAAAGTGGGTCCGAACTGGTACTAGCTAGGTGTACCTAATAGTGGCTGGTGAGTATATATTTATCCATCTCCAGTAGGGTACTAGAACACAATACCCTAAGGTAAACACCTGACTCTCTCATTAATACACACACATCTAGGGGGAATGAATCTATTGCTAAAAATAAATACTGATAAAATGGAGGATAAAAAAAAAACATTGATAACCTCTATAGATATAGCTGAAAAAGTTACAAGGGTCATTTAAAATGATAGTATCTCTGTTAAGCCTGGCCATTCACAGAAATTGTAAGATCACAGCAAGCTGGTCTTAAAGTACTTAATAAGGATAGCGATTACTACCAGAGGGTTATGTGGTTAAAGATCTGTCCAGCAGAGGAAGTCTAGGTTAAGAGGTAGTGATACAATTGGGGGGCTCACAGATGATTCCTAGGGAGCAAAAAATAAAACACCACCAACTTGCCAGGGTCCCACAACTCTGCCAGTGGTTAATGTACATAATGGACGAGAAGAAGTCCAGCTTAAAAGAAAGAAACTGCTTCACTGATTCAAAAACATTTTCACTGTTTCAAGTGTAACTAGCTGAAACTAGAATGATAGAGAGAAAAGACGTACAGAGTGATACTCAGATAAAAAAATGAATTTGTAATTATTGACAAGTAAGAGCTTTTCTTCTATTCAGTTTTGCACTCCTTGTTTATTCTTCATTAGCACTTTACATTGAACTACACAGTTAAAAAAAACAAAAAAACAAACCAATATGCCTGTCACAGTCACATTAACATAGTAGAGCCATCTTGAGTGGACATTTTCAAACCGAAACCCACACAAACACACAGAAAACATGCAAAATCCATGAGGATGGCACCCCCAAAGTATGCCTGTCACGTGAGAAAAATGTTTTGTAGCCATTGCTGAAATTCTTTTGAAAATGCTGGTTGCTTGGTTGTGTCGGACTTTAAGACCTCTAAAGCCAGCCATAGGCGGTTCGAATCTTGACCGATTTAGCAGGGACCTGTGGTTGCAGGAAAGATAATCACACAATCTATGGCAGGCTTAAGTATACAAAATATATATATATATATACACAAATATATATATATATATATATTTTTTTTATCTTGCTGCAGATCCGTAACTCAATGTATTAAAGCCAAAGAATCTGTTCAACAACCAGGGAATTTGCATTACTAAAAGCTGCGGTTAGTCTACCTGTTCCTTACAGGTGAACTTTAAAGGCCAAGTTCAGGTTTGGAACAGGTTACATGTTCTTGCCCACTCTCCCCCCATAATCCTTCCCTCCCTGTGACAGCAGGTAGGAGTTTGTTCTCCCATTACCAGCTGTCACTTTATAAAAATCGGATTTTTGTAAGATCTTACCGTAAAATCCTTTTCTCTTAAGCTCATTGACAGACGTAGTCTTCTTGATTCTCAAGAGCTGGGTTATGTTGTCTCCGCAGGAGTAGGACTAGGCAGAAAGACAAAACGTTCTGGCTCCACCTTAGGGGCAGTCCCTGAGGGTATATCCTCCCTCTCTCTGCTACAGGGAATCAGTTCTGTTCTAAAGCAGTAACAGAGAATTTAACCCAACCCAACTCAATGATAGAGGGGCGGGTACTACGTCTGTCAATGAGCTTAAGAGAAAAGGATTTTACGGTAAGATCTTACAAAAATCCGATTTTCTCTATCGCTCATTGACAGACGTAGTCTTCTTGATTCTCAAGAGCTGGGACATCCAGAAGCAGTGCCACAAATGAGGGGTGGGATTGACAAAAATCAAAATCCAATCTAGAAGGCCCAACCGGTGCCAAACTAGAAGTTTTAAAGGCTCATTATAAACAAAGAATGAGACTCAAAAGAAAAATTTTCAACGGAAAAAAACCCTCGAGGCAGACCACTGGTCTCCTCAAATGGCGGCCTGCAAAACCTTGCGGCCAAACACGGCATCAGATGATGCCATTACATCAACTTTATAATGTTTTGTAAAGGTATGCACCGACGACCAGGTAGCCGCCTTGCACACCTGGACCACTGACGCCTGATGGCGAAAGGCCCATGACGCACTAAGCGCCCGAGTGGAGTGCGCCTTAACAGGGAACGGGGGCTCCCGACCCTTAATAGAATAAGCCTGTACCACCGTCTGTCTGATCCATTTGGAAATGGTCGCGGCAGATGCAGGCAACCCCTTTTTGGGTCCATCCGGGATCACAAAAAGTGAATCCGTCTTGCGAAACGAGTCTGTCGTTTTAAAGTATACCCTGATCGCCCGGACCACATCCAAGGAGTGTAAAGCAAACTCCCGAGGATGACTGGGCTTAGGACACAGGGAAGGTAATACAATTTCTTCATTCAGATGAAATTCTGAAACCACTTTTGGTAGGAAGGATGGATTCGGACGAAGAACCACCTTATCTCTATGAACCACCAGATATGGGGAACGACAAGATAATGCGGCCAGTTCTGACACCCTGCGTGCAGAAGTAATAGCCACCAAGAAGGCCACCTTCTGGGACAACGTAGATAGAGGAATCTCCTTAATATCTTCAAAGGGAGGTTTCTGAAGAACCGACAATACTAGATTAAGATCCCAGGGTGGTAACGGCGCGCGCACTGGCGGAGCCAGATGTCGCACCCCCCGGATGAAATTCCGCACCAAGGAATGAGTAGCCAAAGGCTTCTGAAAGAAGATAGCTAATGCTGAGACCTGACCCTTGATAGTACTCAAGGCCAGTTTCTGCTCAACCCCTTGTTGCAGAAAAGCTAATATTCGACTAACCGAATAAGACCGTGGACGGAACCCCAGAGGTTCACACCATGCAATGTAGGACTTCCATGTGCGATGATAAATCTTTCTGGAAGTCGCTTTCCTTGCTTCAACTAGAGTAGGAATAACTGAAGCTGACAAACCTTTGTCCTTCAGCACCTGGGTCTCAATAGCCAGGCCGTTAAAGCCAGCGATCGTAAAGCAGGATGGAAGATCGGTCCCTGAGACAGTAGGTCCTCCCTGAGAGGAAGTCTCCACGGGACGTCCGCCACCAGTCTGACCACGTCGGCGTACCAAGCTCGACGAGGCCAGTCCGGAGCTACCAGAATAACTGGAATTCCTTCCTCCTCTATCCTGCGAAGAAGTCTTGGCAGTAACCCGAGAGGAGGGAAGGCATACATTAGCTGGTATTGCCCCCACGGGGCGATCAGTGCGTCTGCGGTCTCTGCTAGAGGATCGCGGGAGCGAGCCACGAATCTCTGTACTTTCCTGTTGAATCGTGATGCCAACAGATCCACATCCGGGGTGCCCCACCGTAGGCACAACTGGTGGAAAACTTCTGGATGGAGGGACCATTCCCCCTGATCCAGAGTCTGACGGCTGAGATAATCTGCCTGCCAATTCTCCACCCCCGGAATGAACACCGCAGAGATAGCTGGAACAAATCGTTCCGCCCAGCGAAGAATGCAAGCCACTTCTTTGGCCGCTCGGACACTCTTGGTGCCCCCCTGGTGATTGACATAAGCCACGGCCGTGGCATTGTCCGACTGGATCCGAACCGGGCTGCCCTGGAGCTGCTCGGTCCAGTGAATCAGACAAAGTCTGATCGCTCTCAGTTCCAATACATTTATCGGCCACCTGGATTCTTCCAGGGACCAAAGTCCCTGGACAGATAACTGACCGAGAATTCCTCCCCATCCGGATAGACTGGCATCCGTGGTCACTATCGTCCAATATATTGGCAGAAATTACTTTCCCTGGCTGAGCATCGGAGACCGAAGCCACCAGACCAGAGACTCTCTGGTCTGTTTGCTCAATCGGATCTGATTGTCCAGGGATTCCGGATTCCGATTCCATCTTAGAAGAATCTCTTGCTGAAGAATTCGGGTATGGGACTGGGCAAATGGGACTGCTTCGAAGGAAGCCACCATCAACCCCAGAACCCTCATGCAAGTTCGAAGAGAAGACCAGCTGTTGGATAGTAACAACTGGACTGCTAACTGAATCTTCCGGAGTTTCCCTACCGGAAGAAAAACCCTTCTCGATCCCCAGAGAGAGAGAGAGGGACCCCCAAGGCTCACCAACCGATGCAGTGAAGTTTCCAACCAACTGCAGTCAGCGTCTGTCTTTTACAGACTGGAAGGAGCTGTTGCTTTTTTCCCGGGTAGAAGGACGTGGCTCCGCCCCCTGTGTACGCCTTCCGGCGTTCCCAGCTTTCCACGAGGTAGCTGGGCTCATGAAACATGGCCGCCCCCATACAAGAGACAATAGACTCCAAAAACATGGCGGCCGGCGTGACCTGAGGACATACATGCACTTGGTCTACGGCAAAATGGTGGCGGACCGCCAAAATCGTTTTCCCAGCACATCCACCTGCATCTCTGCTAAGTGGCGATTTATTGATCTACAGGAGATACACTACAAATAAGGTAGGATTATACCTCCTATGTCTGCTGTAATGCTACAGTCTGCTGGGTAGAGTGTTAGCTCTCAAACCAAGTCCACTTCCCACCAAACACATACTGTATTTACAAGGGGGACTTTTAGTGTCAGATATATACTGACCATGTATGGAGGGGCCCATAATTCATACTGCCTCATAACGAGGAAAGAAAAAAGGGAACGTTTACTCACCATACCGAACCGACAGGCACCCTCTCTTCACAATACCCTCTCCACCGGGGTGGGGGGTTGTGGACCACTCCGGACGCCTCGACTCTCTGGTTCCTGGCGTCCAAGCGAGACTTTTAACTCGCCAGGTCAGTCCCTCCACTGGGACTCCGTCGCGGCCGACCCAGCGCGGAGCTCTGGTCTGCACGCGCTCGTAGGCAGAAACCGGGGTGACCAGCCCGTCGCCCGGCCCCGCATACTTACTTGAATGTGTCGCGGCCGACCAAGCGCAATGCAATGGTCTGCGCGCTCGTAGGCCGGCTGGGGTGACCACTAGTGTCGCCCAGTCCGGCGTATTTGCTTGAAGATCTCACAGGAAAAAAACACTGGAGAAAAACTGCCTAAAAAAAAAAATCTTTTTTTTTTTTTTTTAAAGAAAAAAATCTTGCCAGGACCAAAAAGATCCCAGCAAGGAACTTAGGTCCTTACTCCTGACTAGACAGAAAAAAACTGATTCCCTGTAGCAGAGAGAGGGAGGATATACCCTCAGGGACTGCCCCTAAGGTGGAGCCAGAACGTTTTGTCTTTCTGCCTAGTCCTACTCCTGCGGAGACAACATAACCCAGCTCTTGAGAATCAAGAAGACTACGTCTGTCAATGAGCGATAGAGAAAACAGCACAGCTGTGCAGGGCCCTACTTACAAAGCAACATCATTCAGTCCCAGTGAATGAATAAACTACAAGAACGGTCTTCCACTGTGGCAGATGGACTTGTAGCTTCAATGGGTTGCAGGGGTGCAGATGAGTGCTCTCATAGTCCACTGACATGTCCTCTGGCTTTCAAACAGAAAACCTATACAGAGGTAATGGCTGAAAGCCTGAAGAAATGTCTGCAGGAGCCCAAATTGCGCTTGTGATTTATTATAGGTACCTTTATAGCGCCGTCAATTTTTACACAGCTCTTTACATATATATTGCACATTCACATAAGTCCCTGCCCTCAATGAGATCTACTGACCCGTAGGTGCAATAATTTCCAGGCTAGTGCAGGAAAAAAAATAGACATTTTTTTATCTGCAAAAACATGAGCATTTTATTTTTTTTCTCTAAAGGTGAATTTATCCTTTAACCACTTTAGCCCCGGAAGATTTTACCCCCTTCCTGACCAGGCCCAATTTTGCTATTCGGCACTGCACTAATTTAATGGACAATTGTGCCGTCGTGCAACGCTGTACCCAAACCAAATTTAAGTTATTTTTTCCCCCACAAATAGAGCTTTCTTTTGGTGGTATTTGATCATCTGTGCGATTTTTATTTTTTGCGCTATAAACAAAAAAACAACGACCATTTTGAAAAAAACACAATATTTTTCACATTCTTTTATAGGACATTCTCAAAAAAAAATTTTAAAATCTAAATTTTTTAACATTTTAGGCCAATTTGTTTTCTGCTACATATTTTTGGTAAAAAAAAAAAAAAAAAAAAAAAATCGCAATAATTTGATTGGTTTGCGCAAAAGTTATTGCGTCTACTAACTATGAGAAAGATTTATGGAATTTTAATTGTTTTTTTTTTTACTAGTAATGGCGGCGATCTGCGATTTTTTGCAGGACTGCGACATTGTGGCGGACAGATCGGACCCCTAACTGACATTTTTTACACTTTTGGGGGTACCAGTGACATTACTACAGTAATCAGTGCTAAAAATATGCACTGTTACTGTAATAATGCCATTGGCAAGGAAAGGGTTATTACGGTTGGTGATCAAGGGGTTAAATTTGACCCTAGGGGAGTAATTCTAACTGTGGGGGGGTTGGGCTTGTGAAATGATCACAGAAACATGCGATTCTAGTGTAGCACCCTACAGGTAGGCGCTAGGTAAAGGTATAGTGGGCCTTGTTTGCCTAACAGCAGGGCTGTGATTTATTAGTCAGGGTGTCATGGTTTTCAGGTGTGCCTGTTGAAGGGGGGAGTCTCCCCACTGGCTCCTGTGAGAGGCTTCTCATCGGGCAGTGGAGGAAACCCAATCAGGGGACACATCCAGGCTTGTAACTACCGCAGAAGGCAGATTATGCTGCAAAGGATTCTGGGAGTGGGTATAAGTTTGGGGGTGGCACATGACACAATGTCTTTGGCGGGAGCAGAGTCCCAGGATGGAGAGTGCAGCTGTCTCTCCTCCTGTCTGAGGGAAGAGCATGTCTCGGGGTATCGCCTGAGAATCCAGAGAGTGCTGAGTTGAGCAGGGGGATCTGGTGTGCCGAGAACCTGTGGAGAGTGAGAGGGGTCCAGTTCCAGGAAAGCCTACACAGGTCGTGAGTACTGCGGATTGCCCCTGGGGGTCTTCTAGAGTCAGAGGAGACCACTCTGGAAGAGGTTCTGGGATCCAGTGCCAGCTAGCTGAAACCTTGGTTGAGGGCCCTGAAGTTACAGAGGGGGGTGCATAGACAGTGAACCCGAAGAGTTCAAGGCTAAAGGGGGCACCTACTAATGGGCCCTGAATTGTATAGTGTGTGCCAGTTCAGTTGGAATGTACAGTTCGACAGGATTCTACAACATACTACCTCAAGCCAAAGCAAGGCGGGAGGGAAGTATTCAGTGACTTGTTGCAGTATAACAGTGTTGTTGGTTCTACAATTTCACAATCCTGGATCTTCTGGACTACAAGTCAAGGATTCAGCACTTCTCTTAGGTTACAGAGTGTTCTCAGAGATAGTGGGTGTTGGCTGGCGCCGGCTTGCGTCAAGGAAGCGCCAACAGGCATTTTTCAGGAACAAAGTCCCAAGTGGCAATTTGCCTGTTGGAGCCAGCCTGCCGCAGTACATCTGCGGCGGCTGGTGGAAAAGTGGCTAAAAGATAGCTAGAGTACTACACGTTTAGCCTTTGTGTTGTCTTTATAATAAGACAGTCTAGTCACAAAGCAAAAAATGATGCTACAGAATAGTGTCAATACAATGTGAAAAAACTGTGTATATTGTTTTCTTATATTAGCCAGTTAGTATATAAATGATACTGCTAAGTGCAATTTCCCACCTCTGTTTACAATGCTTCCCTATGGCTTTTGGTTCTTCCAGCAAACACTCCACTAATAGGTAAAATGTCTCCATCTGCAAAGATTCCAGCACTGGGTGCATGCTAAGCTACAAAAATACAATTCCTGACTAGCATATATAGTGAGCAGTGTTTAAAAATCCCAGTATACAACACATTATCTAGTGCAGACCCACAACTGTAGTAAACTTAAAACAACATAAAACAAACAGCAACACAAACGGCAATTTTAAAACATTTTGCCTTTAAAGTATTATGTACAGCTGATTTGAATAAGTCCACACAAGGCAAGGCTTAAAAATACAGCATTCAGGACACTTTCCCCACTTAAATACCATGCAGGACGATAGTAGGAATGCCTCTTATAAAAAAAAATAATAGATTGTGGATAACATAGTGGACGGCATACAGTGGGAAAATTATTTTTTGATCCCCAGCAGATTTTGTAAGTTTGCCCACTTACAAAGAAATAAAGGGTCTATAATTTTTATCATAGGTGTATTTTAAATGATAGAGACAGAATATCAACCAAAAACCCAGAAAGAACATGATACAAAAGTTATAAATGTAGTTGCTGTTCAGTGAATAAAATAGGTATTTGATCCCCAAGCAAAACATGACTACGTACTTGGAGGTGAAACCCTTGTTGGCAAGCACAGAGGTTAAGATGTTTCTTGTAGTGGTTTACCAGGTTTGCACACATCTCAGGAGGGATGTTTATCCACTCTTCTTTATACATCTTCTCTAAATGCTTAAGGTTTCTTGGCTGTCGCTTGGCAACTCAAAGTTTTAGCTCCCTCCATACATTTTCTATAGGCTTAAGGTCTAGAGACTGGCTAGGCCACTCCATGACCTTAATGTGCTTTTTCATGAGCCACTCCTTTGTTGCCTTGGCTGTACGTTTTGGGTAATTGTCATGCTGGAAGACCCATCCACGACCCATCTTCTGTGTTCTGGCTGAGGGAAGAAGGCTCTCATTCAAGATTTTACAATACATGGCCCCATCCATTGGCCCCTCAATGTACAGCCCCAAATCATAATGTTTTCACCTCTGTGCTTGATTGTAGGGATGGTGTTCTTAGTGTCATAGTCAGCATTTTTCATCCTCCAAACACAGCAAGGCGAGTTAATGCCAAAAAGACTTAATTTTGGTCTCATCAGGACAACAACACTTTCTCCCAATCCTTCTCGTAATCATTTAGATGTTCACTGGTGAATTTCAGACAGGCCTGTACATGTGTCTTCTTGAGGAGGGTGACCTTGTGGGCTGCAGGATTTCAATCCATGGTGGCATATTGGGTTACCAATGGTTTGTTTGGGGACTGTGGTCCCTACTGCTTTGAGATCATTCACAAGCTACTCTATGTAGTCCTGGGCCCTTACTTTTCTCATGGTCATCTTTACCCCATGAGGCAAAATCTTGCATAATGCTCCAGACCAAGGGCAATTGAGAGTTATTTAGTATTTCTTCCATTTGCAAATAATCGCTCCAACAGTTGTCTCCTTCTCACTAAGCTTCTTACTGATGGTCTTGTAGCCCATTCCAGCCTTCTGCAGGTCTATGATCTTGTCCCTGGCATACTTTGACAGCTCTTTGGTCTTGCCCATAATAGTGAGGTATGAATGGAAGAAAAACTCTGTGGTCAGGTGACTTTTATACACATAACGAGTTGTCGTTAGAACCTTTCTAAATTGACAGGACTAATCTGTGTACCACATGATCACATACTGTAGGAGCCAGAATGATTGTTGGTTGGTAGGGGATCAAATACTTTTTTTACTCACTGAACTGCAACTCAATTTATAACATTTGTATCATGTTTTTTTCTGGATTTTTGGTGGATATTCCGTCTCTATCATTTAACAACTTGCCGTCTGCTCACGTTGAGCCTACTGCGGCAAGTGGTTCGTTATCGTCTGACGACGTAGACCTACGTCGTCAGACACTCCCCTTTCTCGGCGGCGCGCGCCGCCGGAGGCTCGCTCCCGCTGTATTCAGTCACAGCGGGAGTCGGGCCAGGGGAGGAGCAGCGGCGATCGCCGCTGCTCTTCCCCGATCGTCGGGGAATCGAGTGTGGAGATCCGCCCGCCTGTGTAAACACAAGCGGGCGGATCTCTGAAGTGACAGGCAGGGTCAGATTGCAGGGTTCAGCATAGTTGAACCCTCGATCTGTCCTTGTGTCACACAGTCACCTCCCCCCCACACGTCAGTAAGCACCAGGCATACATTAACTCCTCCCTCTCCAATAAAATTAACCCCTTCCCTGCCAGTGTCATTTTTACAGTAACAGTGCATATATCTGGCACTGATTACTGCAGTAATGTCACTGGTACCCCCAAAAGTTTCAAAAATGTCAGTCAGGGGTCCGATCTGTCCACCGCAGTGTCGCAGTCCCGCAAAAAAAAATAAGAAAAATTGCAGATCGCCGCCATTACGCGTTAAAAAAAAAAACACCAAAAATGACAGAAATCTTTCCCTCAGTTAGTAAACGCAATAACTTTTGCACAAACCAATCAAAATACGCTTATTGTGATTTTTTTTACCAAACATAGGTAGCATAAAACAAATTGGCCAAAAATTTAAAAAAAAAATTGATTTTTAAATTTTTTTGGGGGGAATTTCATATAAAAAAATGTGAAAAATATTGTTATTTTTTCAAAATAAACGCCATTTTTTTGTTTATAGCGCAAAAAGTAAAAATCGCACAGGTGATCAAATACCACCAAAGGAAAGCTCTGTTTGTGGGAAAAAAAGGACGTAAATTTCGTTTGGGTACAGCGTCGCACGACCGCGCAATTGTCCGTTAAAGTTGCACAGTGCTGAATCGCAAAAAGTGTCCCAGACGTAAGACAGCAAAATCCTCTAGTGGTAAAGTGGTTAAAGTACACCTATGATTCAAACTATAGACCCTTTATTTATTTGTAAGTGGGCAAACTTACAAAATATGCAGGGAATCAAATAAATAATTTCCCCCACTGTATGTAATCTGGTTGAAAAAAAAGATACAAGTCCATCAAGGTTAGCCAACATAGAAAAAAAAAACACACACACACACACATAGAAAATCTCCATATAAATAAATCCTATACCAACAGTTGATCTAGAGGAAGGCATTGTACGGTTTAAACTGGGGTCCCTTGGTAAGTGTTGCTGCAGGTGTGCAGCCCCAGGAACTGAAGCACAAAAGTTTCACTACTGGACCCTGACAGATAGAAGGAATGCTTAGGTGTTAAAAGTGAAATATCAGCTTTGGATGGAATGATGTAATTTGTTTCATCTTTATGCACCATCATAACATGTATATTTATGGGAAAGTTTTGAATACATTTGAATAGATTGGTGCCCAAAGACCTTTCCCATGCAGCACATATGACCAAGTTGGCCAAGGTATTGGTTTTGGTGCTATTAGCGCAAACAACATTTGTTGTACCGTGTCTGCTCACTCAAACGATGCAATTTCACATTACCACTGGGCTGACAAATATTAAAACCTATTCACGTTGAGCAGCATTAGTAGATGATCTGTTGTGCAGTATAATTAATTTTACAGCTAGTTCTCTTCTAATCATTATGTTCAAATATGCAGTTCTAGCACTAACTCACTGAATGCAGTTCATTAGGAGAAGGATGCAGGTTATTTGATTTGTGACTTGTAAACACATAAGCTTTATTAGCCATATTGCACCCTGTCCAATCTTCCTAAACCTAATAACAGAATGGATTCCACGCAGCTGTTCTAGAAGCATCAGTGATATTAAGTAATAAAAAGAGGCTCAAGGATAGAATATGCATCTGTTTTCTATAATCCCACGTGTGAAATAAGGTAATAAAACTGCAGATCTTAAACAAATGGCAGCCATATGCTCAATTTTGCAATAGTTTTATCACAAGCTCTCTGACTGGGCTGCGGAATGCTAATGGAATTTAGACTGGAGTGGCTACCTTAGCTGTCTTAATCAGGCCCTGCATCTTGTGATTTGTTACCAATTAAATACATACAATTAGAGTGTATTTTTGTGTGGTAATGAAAAACTCCAATCCAATGGCAAAACAGGACCTTGTTAAAAAAAACAAGGTGGGCTGAAATGACTACATACAACCAAGGAAACAGTCACATGAAAATGTGCTGCAAATGTACAAAAAAGAATGGCCTTAAAGGGATACTAAAGTCATCATTTTTTTATAACAAACATGTTATATTCACCTGCTCTGTGCAATGGATTTGCAGCTGCTCTGTGTCCATTCAGACACAGAGCTGTTGCTGGGCCTTGCCCCTGCTCTCTCCTCGCCGGCTCACTGACTGATTGACCGCAGCAGAAGCCAATGGAGCCAACTGTTGTATCTCATCCAATCAGGAGGGTAAGTCCCCAGACTTTGTGGCTCTCGTGCAACATTGCTGGATTAAGAGGGAGCTCAAGTATTAGGGGGCTGCTGCACACAGGTGTTTTTTTTTTTTATCTTAATGCATAGAATGCATTAAGACAAAAAAACCTTCTGACTTTAGAACTACTTTAAAGGGGGCCACAAATGGTGGTTTGTGGCCGCTGCCCTCGGTTCCCCTTTAAAAATGTACAGGTAAGATTACCTCAAGTGTTTAGGGCTGTTGCTCCTTTAAGAATTTTCCTTACCTGTCCAGGTAAATGTAATTGGTGGAATGTTATCACGTGCTTTTCCAGAATTTTCCACAGCTTAGGAATTCTGTATAAAAGGCATCCATCAATTGGGATCAGCTGCAGTTGGCCAGCGACATAGGACAGTGAGCGCACCACCCACCCTCCCTGTCATAGACGCTTTATGTGGTTTGTCACCCTTAACCAAGGGGGGGCTTGTTAATCAATTTGGTGACTAAGCAATTTGGTTGTTATATTACGATATTTGTTGAACAAATCATTTAGGATGTATATTCTGATTTAAATAAACCAATGAAGCGCCACTGTAAATTTTCTTACCAAACACTTGTTTGTTTTCGTCGATTCTTACTTATAGTTAAATAGTTACATAATAGGTGAGGTTGAATAAAGACAATAGTCCATCCAGTTCAACCTGTGTAGGTGTGTGTGGCCGTAATCATCTCACATAACCCTGAATGTTCTGATCCTTGAGATGTACATCTAAGAGTCTTTTGAAAGCCACCATACTACCCGCAGAAACCACCTCTTGTGGTAGAGAATTCCACAATCTTGTAGCCCTAACAGTAAAGAACCCCCCACGTTGCCTGAGGTTAAAACGCTTCTCCTCTAATCGCATTGTATGCCCTCGAGTCCTCATGCAATCCCTTCGACTGAACAGCTTTTTTTCTAAGCGGAGATCCCCATTGAGATATTTAAAAATTGCTATCATGTCCTCCCTCAGGCGTCTCTTCTCCAGGGAGAATAAATCAAGCGATTGCAGACGCTCTTCATAATTAAGGTCCTCCAATCCCCTAATTAGTTTAATTGCCCTTCTCTGGACTCTCTCCAGCTCCAACACATCCCTCCTGAGGACTGGCGACCAGAACTGGACAGAATACTCCAGATGCGGTCGGACCAGAGTTTTATAAAGTGGAAGGATTATAGACTTATCTCTGGAATTCATACCTTTCTTTATGCATGCTAATATTCTGCTGGCTTTGGCAGCTGCCGCTTGACATTGCATGCTATTGCCTAATCTATCATCAACCAAGACTCCCAGATCCTTCTCCATTTTTGATTCCCCCAAGGGTTCCCCCCCTAACGTGTATTGTGCTTTTATGTTTCTAGTCCCCAAGTGCAAAAGCTTACACTTCTCCACGTTAAACCTCATTTGCCATGTCGTTGACCACTCCGTTATTTTGTCCAGGTCATCCTGTAGGATATCTGCTTCATGCTGTGCAGTTATTGCCCTGCCCAATTTTGTGTCATCTGCAAAAACTGATATCGAACTACTGATCCCGTCCTCAATGCTGTTTATGAATAAATTGAACAAGGTTGGTCCCAGGACTGAGCCCTGGGGCACCCCGCTTGCCACCTCAGACCAGTCTGAGTATGCGCTGTTTATTACCACCCTTTGGACACGCCCTTTTAGCCAGTTCCGTATCCAAGAGCCAACCCTGCTGTCGATACCTGCAGACCTTATTTTATAAATTAAGCGCTTATAAGGAACTGTATCAAACACCTTAGCGAAATCCAAGTACACCACATCCACTGGTCTGCCCCTTATAGTATATTAGTTGGGGTCTGGTGGGGTGTGTGCAATCCTATGTAAAGATTTTTAGCACACTGTAAAGATAACCACTAACTGAAAAAACTTGCCTTTCAGATTAAACCTATTTTCTGCAACATTAAGTTCTGGTTCACACTAGTGTGGTGTGGCAATATTTCACGTTAAGTGTGTTGGTGCCCTAAAATGCCATTCAATTTGAATGGCACTCCTGCAGTGCTACTGTGCGTTGTGTTCCCAAAAAAGATCAGGTGTGTTGGTGGCCCATTCAGATACAAGTTTAGGCATGACCTCAAATGCATGTGCTACCACACCGTGCAAACGCAAACACAGCCTAAGAGGTTTGTATTTTTGGAAACCTAGCATAACATATAGGTTATCAGTATAATTAAATTGAAGCAAAAAGTCCTGAAATTCACCATTTATTTTTATTTCTCACACACCATAGTGCCGCAGACTATGGCTGGACATACCCCCGGACAACACGTTACCGCTGAAACAGTTGATACCCAATTGTAAGCTACACCGTTGATAGGTTTTTGAGGTTTACTTGTTTATTGGATATATTTTTGTTCATGTGTGTACATCCTCTCTAGATACTTGAACCATGCCTACTCCTGATGAAGTGAATCCTCACAAAATGCGTTGAGTTCTACACAGGCAATTCCATCAATTACAAGTTTCCATTATGTGCCTTTGTTTCATGACCTTATCATATTCCTATTATGTACCAGAATGTACCAGGATAACATTGTATTACTTTGTACTATTGTTTTAGACCACTTATATCCATATGTGCATCATTCATGTTTATCCCACTACCATGGGTTACATGCTTTTACTGAGCATTTTGGTTTTACTAATATTTGGTCTATAGACTCTCAATAAACAGAAAAATGTATTATTATCTATCTGGTCCTTCTCATCATGTATTCATAATTTATTCCGTAGCTGGTCACACCTCATATAAAAGTCCCATTTTGTTTTTGCTTTTGTTCTCTTGCTAGATCGCATTAGGGATGGAGACCCTTTTGGTCATGACCCTCATATAAAGCCCCAACTTATCACCCCCCCCCCGTGTTTGTACATAGTGCCTCAGAACTCAAAATGAGTTTTCGTTTAAAGAACTATGACTTCATTTATTCTTTGATGCAATCATACACCCGTCTCCTTGAAGTAAGCAGAAATCTTTCCAGACTGAAGGAAATGCCCTCTTAAACTGGTTTCACTGGAACAAGTGTCCACATTTGATTTCTCCTCTACTGCTGTTCTTGTGACAAACCAACATTTTAGATTTTCCTTTACTTTCTGTCCAGTTGAAAAAAGGTCACCAGGACAAAGAAGAGACTAAAGCAATAAAAACTGAAAAGGGTGTCAATCATTTACCAATGGAGATAATACACAATACTACACTATAAGCAGCTATATTTTACCAAAAAACTGAAGTTTATCTTTAAAGTTCTCTATCTACATAATTATGAATATGTTTATAGAAAAATGTGATTCCAGAGTACAGACAATGCCAGAAAAATTCTAATATCAAAGCACTCTGTGTTCTTCAAAGAACAGATAACAGGTTTGTCAAGTTTAATTACTAAACTTGACTTTGATTCAAGACAGATGGGTCCTATTCTGACAGTTAGCCCACTCTTGATGCTTGCTATTTTTTCTGCAGAATTCAACCATCCGTAGACATATGAAAACTGATAATCCCATAAACAATACTTTTTAACAACTATTTACGTTGAAACAGAAAGCTCCAGTTTCATTAAAAATTGTAATCCGCCTGGATTTCTATTATTGAAAGTGTGGTGCCAAAGCAACACCCTGCTGCTAGGCTCCCCTTTAGGCCTCTGTAAACACCAGAACTGCTCTCTGAGGACCAATCCCTGTTCAGCTTGCTCTGCAGAGAACATTTGACAGGCATTCCCTGTTTTAAATCCCTATATGCTGGACAACCGAGTCACAACTGTGTGAATTGTGCAAGGTTGCGGTGCGGCACCATTTACTTCAATAGGTCGCCTTCAGTGGGCAGTAGTGCCTGCGGCGGGGGGTACAATTCTTGCAACGGTCAAAGAAAAGAACTGCTGCTGCAACAAGTATGCAACCCAGGCCGCTGCCTTTCCAAGTAAAAGCGGGAGTGGTTGAGTGGTGACACAAACGTGGCTCAATCCAGGTGGTTTTACTGCCCCCCATTAATGTAAATGAGCCCTTACAATAATCCATGCTTTAATGGTCCTTATCAGTTTTAAAAACTGCTGAGATAACTGTATTTTTCTCAATGATTGGAGACAAATGTGCAGCCTATAAATATATAGCTCCAAGACTGTACCCCAATCCTCTCCTCACCACGTGGCCTTCCACTAACCAAGTGTTTATATATTAGTTTAAATACCTGATATGCATATGCTTGTTCCTGGTTAGTGACTGTAGTGAGGTATGACTGCCCAGGTACCAGCACTTTCAAAAGTAAATCAGTAATCCCAACTCCCATATTTCTATCCTGACATGGGTTCCCCCTAATGTCCTAAAAAGGACATTTACGTGTCAATTGGCAGCCAGCTATTACTTTCTCTTACATTACCCCATTATTTGTCAGTAGATGTATACAGTTAATACAAGGTTTTTTTTTTTATTTATTTTTTTGTGACCGAAACTGGATTTAATTTTTAAAGGAAAAAAAAAAGACAAGCTTAATTAACATTCCAAAAACTATCAAGCAGTAGAGATAAGGATTTCTAATCTTCCAATGTATGCCTGTGGTTCGTTTTACAATCCAGTCGTCAACTGGTTCCAGAGCACTATGTATGAAGCAAATATAGAGGAGCAGAATGCGCTCATTAATCTGAAATTGTGATTCAAGTGGAAATTTTAAATGAACTGGTTCCTGGACAAAAGCTATTTAGCTCTACTGGCTGTACTCCTTTTGAATGAGCATAGTCTATATTCTAAGAAGCTTGATACTTGCCTAAATACCACACATAATTTGATAAATAAGCAAGCACATTTGCAAGGAGGCTTTTAAAATGTTATTTGTCTCCTTTGGTCATTACAATTTTAACTACAGCTAAGAAGAGAACCAAAAAGAGTGAAACGTGAACCTCAAGCCCCCTATGAATATTTACCTTACACCACCAGTAGACAGGTCATCCCTTCTTCCCCCCACCACTTTTTGTTTCAGCGCTAGAATTACAACAAAGCAACAGCACAAAGGAAATCCTTAGAGACATTATTTTAGGTTCTAGAAGATTTCTTATGTGCTGCAGGAGTTTATCAAACTACCTGCAAGACAACCCACTTTTTGGAGTTCTGCCTACCTTGCAAATCTACATAAATGCAAAGAAAATGGAAATTCCAGAAAATGCTACACTTCTAGAAATCAATTAATCCATGTCTATCTGCTTCTTGAAGTCATACTAAACTGAACTTACCCAGTGCCTTGTTCTCCAGTTCTCCAATTCACGTTGCTTATAAACGTGAGTCATGGTACCCGAGATGTTTCTTCACAATTATGAATAGCAGCACTCTGACCACACGTGTGATAAATTACCATGTTATTAGGTAGAAGCTATAATGAACAGGAAATATATACCGATTTTCCATATTTGTACAGAAGTAAACACATTTTAAAACCAGGTTTTTTTTTTATACGTTTTTAGTTGAGTAAATAAGGCATTTTTTTCAGAATTTTTCAAACTACAGCTTGTGGACTTGATTTTCAAGGGTATCATCTAGCTAGTCTAGTTTACCAAGATCCTCGGACCTGCATTTATATTATATTGAATTGAATTGACATACAAAGCCAAATAAGTCAGATAATTCTATGAGCAGTCAAAAACTGCAGAGGTAGTGCTGAAGGCCTAAATAATCCTTTATATTCACATATAAGCTGTAGAGCACCCTAGAAGGCATTTTAGTTCCAAAGCCATGCTAATTTACATCCCTTTCAGGCCTCCTTATGAGTTAGTCCTCGTGACAGACAGGCCTACTAGCCATCAAGGAAGTGACTAAAGTGCGACCAAGAGCAACTTCAAGAATCTAAATCTCAAGTTAGAGTCTCCTGCAGCTCTGTATTGTGATATGTGCAGACCCATCTGTACCTACATGGCTACCTAGAGGTTATGACAAAGTGTACATAAATGAAATTCATTAATGTGGATCTATCTACCCACACAAACGTGGACATATTTGCTGATGCTCTGCCAAGAAAAAAACAAGGACCTACAATTTCTCTGTAATAGCTTCAAGCTAAGCAAATTAACTGGCATGCATAATTTTTTTGGATATTTTATCAAAAATCCAATTTTGCTTTTGGTTGAACTGAATATGCTAAACAATAAAACAAATAAAAATGGAATGTAAAAAAATTATAGGACCCTTAACCCAATACTGTGTTGCACAAGCATTGGAGGCAAATTCAAATTTTTTGTAGCTCTTAGGGACTATTCTGCACCTGCCAACAGGTATTGTGGCCCACTCTTTTTAGGAAAGGCATGCAACCCATTTCAGGTTTAAAGGGTGCCTTCTTTAGACAGCATGTTTCAGCGCTTTCCATAGAAAGGATTCAGATCAGGGCTCAAAGAAGGCTACTTGCAAATAGTCCAAATGTTTTATTCCTAGCAAATCTTGGTTGCTGTTAGCTTTGTGTTTTGGGCCATTAACCTGTTGAAGACCCATGACCTGGACTGAGACAGAGCTGCCCAACACTGAGCATGATCCTTTGCTCCAGAATTTCTTGATATTCCATTGTTCTATTAACAGATTCAAGGAACCCAATGCCAGACTCAGCAAAGCAGCCCTTACACACAACTGGGCCGCGTTTCACTGTTGGCAAAGTGTTCTTTTTTTTAAATTTGCATTTTTTTTTTAAAACTGCCAACAGCGTATATGACTTGCCAGGAAGCTGCAGCATTTGTCCAAAGGGCATTCTCCTAGAAGCAATTTGCCTTGACAATATGTACCTTAGCAAATTTCAGTCTTTCTCTAGGTTTTTCTTTCAACAGTGGCATACTCCCAGGTTTTCTTGCTCTGAGCCCACCATTACTCAAAAAAGGATGGATGTTTGATCAGACACCCATATACCTTGACATTCAGCTTGTATCTTCCCGAAAGTTTTCCTCAAATTTTTGTCTACCATTGCCACTATTCTTAAGCCTTGTACACATGATGAGATTATCGGACGATCTTTCATCCGTTTTTTGTTGCATGCTAGTCTCATATCAAAAGTGAAAAGGTTACTTTCATAAGAAAATTCCCATACAACAGAATTCAACTTCAGAAGTGATGTCGTGTGTTGAATTGTTTTGTAGGTGTTCTTTAGATTCTGAGCATGCCTAGTCTTGCTCTTATGATTTTTTTCGGACCAAAACTGTACTAATTACATGAAAATAGGACGTTGTGTTGACGCACGATAAAAATTTTATAGCCTGCACATCCTGATTTTGTCGTCCGAAAATTTGTAATCGAAAGCACTATACTAACAATCCAAAAATCGGCAGATCGTTAGTTGGACGAAATTTTACTTCCGATTTTCGTATCGTGTGTACGGGCCTTTAGAGTTAGGGTTGGTTTTCCTCTTGCAGCAGCATTCAGGGAGGTTGGCTACTCTCCCATGGACCTTTAACTTCCTAATATTTGCAACTGCAGTTACATAAACATCGAGTTTTCCTTGTCACAGAAAGCCTCTGCTTTTATTTCTCTGGGCCATGTTTAGTGTGGTGAAATTATGATACCAAACAGCAGAGAGTGACTACATTTCTTCATTTAAATAGATTAAAGCCAAGTATGAAAATAGTTTGAAATATTACTATGATACATTTCTAATCTTTTCTAATGGTACAAAAAAAAAAAGAAAAATTTCCGGGCCATTCATGGATTGAAATGTCAATCTAGTGATCAACTCCTCCCTAAAGGTATATTTTCACTCGATCAGCACTAGCAGCCAAACAGCTGCAGTGCTGATCAGTGTATTCTGGCAAAGGAGTCGTTGCCATAATACAATAGTGCAGTGGGGGAATTCTCTCATCCGGTCCAAATGTGTGAACGAGGCAATTTTTTTTTTTGATCATCCACTTGGCTGATCAATAAAAAAAAAAATACATCTTTGGCCAGCTTTAGATTATCTTTTAACAATAATTGATCTCTTTCACACTTTCTTTGCTTTACACTATGACATACTAAAGATATGCAGGTTGGAGGAATTAAGCATTTTTTTTTAATGGTCTCTAATAAATTTGTTCATGTCTGTATGTGTGGAATACATACTGAATTGAATCCATGCAGGTTGCAATAATAAAAAGGGATAATTCACCTTATGCCACAGACTAAAATATGGATTCTGTGTAAACATGGTACAGTAGTGACACAGAGAAGTAAAGATAGAATATGGGGACAGGGAAATTGCATCTTTGCAAAGAATTAGATTTAGGATCATTCTGTTTTATTACCTAACAGCATTTCGTTTTACCACCCTATTTCCCTCTAAATTGTGCATGTTTTTTTCTCTCTTTTTGACATAAAAAGGTATAAAGTTGAAAATTATAAAAATAAATAAAGAGTAGTAGATTTTTACAGGCTTCCTCCCCACCATTACTCTGGTGAAAAGGGCAGACAATGCAAGGACATTAAAGAAAACCACTAGCAGAAAGTTTTTAAAAAGTGGCAAAATCGATCTACCAAACCATTCTGCTAGGCTTTGAGCAACTTTGTGAAAATATGGCTGAAATTCATGGTTAAAATGTCAAAATCATAAAACAAAAATCCTACAAAGTATCAATTGTGACTTTTTATAAACAGATATCCTTGGTTTAATTCCATAGTTTATATCAACTCAATGCAGTAGAGCAGAGAAACCTAAAAAACAGTAATAAGGTTTGATAAAGGCACCAAAGAACAACACAGATTGTTTTCTTACCAATAATGACAGTGTTGTCATCGGCAATGAGCAGCTTGCTGTGGACATATATCAGTTCAGAGACTAGATTTCCTTCCAGCTCAGCATGGGTCCGGAGACCACAGAAGGATATGTAGTTCAGCCATTGATCCCCAACTGAAAGAAAAAAGATCAGCTGTTATTAAAACCACATCCTATTGACTAATGCCAGGGTCGGCAACCCATTAATCGCAATCTACTGGTCGACCGCAAGCAGGTGACAAGTAGATCATGTCTCTGCATTGCTGCCCTGGGCTAAACTGTTGCTCCCCAATGCAGTCTGAGAGCTGTGAGGAACAGGGTGAGAAGTTACAGAGCAGGGAAGGAGAGAGCCGGGCAGAGCAGGGGAGGAGAAGCCTGGCGGGTGGATTGAGGGAGGAGACTTTCCATTTGACTAATATTGTCAAGATAGCTGCAGGTATGGGCGTAGCATCAGGGGCCACAACTTCCCTGTCAGTCTACTCCACTAGCAAAAACCTGGAGTCTGAATCAGGTCCCACCGTGTCAATGCATCTTCTGTGCCGCAGCCAAGTGGTGGAATATTTGCTCCACTGCTCGGCTTTCTACGTTGCCTTAGGTTTCACTCTCCTCTGCTCTCATTGGCTGGAAAGAAGTTTGAGCTTTCGCCCGCTGTTTCCTGAACAGAGGGGAGAGCAAGCATTGATGCTGACAGCTGGGTGTGATGGACACCGAACTATTACAGGGCTGAGCAAGACAGAAGGAGGAAGAAGAGGAAGAGAGTGAGACCACTATTATTGGTGAGGAAAGATGCTGCTTGGTCTGTGCCACCTATTCGGGACCCCCTGTACCTCTGTACCCTCCACCCTGCTCACCTCACAACATTAAAAGCCAGGAAAAGACACACCACCCCCCACATCACCTGCAGACAGGAAAATACCCTAAAGTTATAAAGAGGGGGGGGGAAATCTCATTACCGGGGGCCTCTTTTTACATTAGGGGAGATAAAGCATATCATTTGTTACAAGGGGACATTTATCATTAGTGGGGGGGGGGGGGGGGGTATGTGCCCTGAACGCTGTTGTTCCTAAAGCTTCTCTGTCAATCCTGGAGAGGGAAGGCAGCGAGGGTGGCATTTACTAAAACCGATCGTCAGTATTTTCCTCTTGCAGCCACTAAAAGCCAGCCTCTCCTCCTCTCCCTCACTGCATTCAGCAGCTTAAGGAGGAAAATACAGCAAATTGTTTCTAGTAAATGCCCCCCCCCCCCCATTGCCTCTCCTCCCTTCTCTTTCTGCTGCCCTGGTCTCCCCCCTCCCCATCCTTGCACCGCTGCCGGATCCCCCCCTTTCTCGCCAGCTGCTAACTGAAGCATAGTAAACTTCCTTTTACACATAAAAAATATAGATAAAGAAATAAAGGCAAATAGTTACTAAGGATAACAGAATGTTTGTTCCTGCTGTAAACTCTTTCTTTGGAGCGCATTGAGGGACAAAGAAATTCTTAAGACTGCCAGGTTATAACATAAAAAAACAAAACAGCTTTCTAGACAGCACAAGGTACTTCCGCCCAAAACCATTAAGCCTCTATTTTGCAATAAACTAGTACCAAAAGCATTAAAATAATGACAGATGAATGGCCTGTGTCGCTGATTGGGCTCTTTTTAAAAGCTTTTTATTTAGAGTAGAAAAAAAAAATCATATTTACTTTTATCTATTGAACATGGAATTCTTAAGACTGGTACACACTCTAAGTTTTGTTTTATTCAACCCAGTGGGCTGAATGAAAAAAAAAATAAAAAAAATCTGACAGATCACTGTACTAACACAAGCAATGTTAGTACAGTGACCTCCCCCGCTGTGCTTGTGTGTTCTGGTAGGAAGACTGCCCTGCCCCCCCCCCCAGCGATGTTAGTACAGCGACCTCCCCCGCTGTTCTTTTGTGTTCTGGTAGGAAGACTGCCCTGCCCCCCAACACACTGATCAGAGCTCACAGCCATTGGCTGCCAGAACTGAATGGATGCTGTTCTGACTGGTTTTCCAGCATGCCCGTTTGACAGAAGTCAGTCATGAGACAGGGACATGGAACTGTACACATGGGCCTAAAGTCGGCTGGTTCCTGCAAAACCAATCTTTTTTGGCAGAATATCGTCCCTCAGGGGTGTGCAACATAGCAAAACTGCTAACACACCCACAACAAAAACAGAAATGGGAACGTCTACAGCTCAAAGAGCCACCTAAAGTATTGAATGCTTGACGTTGAGATCAGATTAGCTCAGATATTTTGCCTGGTAGAACTTAGAAAATCCAAAACAGAAGACCAGGTGGCAACCTTGCAAACTGGGAAAGGGTAGTGGATACTGAAAAAGACAAGAAGCACACACAGATCTAGAGGGGTGCACCTTAATAGGAAGGGGTGGATGGTGATCTGCTACCCAAGACATCTGGAGATAATGGGCAGAGAAGACAGTGTACCCTTACAGGTCTATCTGGAATACTAAAGCAGGCAGTCTACCTGAAGAAACAGCGGCTGGGAGATAGACTCTTACATTGTAAGACATATCCAGGCGATAGTGGGAATTTTCTTTATGGCAAACTGGAGCCAGATAGAGGTATGGAAGAACACTACAGGCAAGAAGGAAGTCCTGGACCTCAACATCACCCTGTCCCTATGCAAAACCAGAGAGAATTCCTGGCATGATAAGACTGCCAATTCAGACACTCACCTCACAGTGGTGATGGCTAAAAGAACATCACCTTGTGGGTGAAAATAGAGAGGAAAGTCTCTAATGGGTTTAAACATTGATGTTTAAAGGTCAAAGAGATTCAGATCTCATTGAGTCACAAGGGAACAAAGAAGGGAAGCTACATGGTAGACTCCATGTACAATGGTCTAAATCAAAGAGTAAACTAACTTGTCTGCTGAACAAGATAATATAGGCAGAAACCTAGCCCTTGAAAGTGCTGAGAGCCAAACATTTGCCCAGACCAAGATTCAGAAAGGAGAGGATTTGTCTCAAAGATAAAGTCCTAACACCACATTTACTCTCCTTACAACACTACCAAAATAACTGAGGAATAATGGTTTTGGGTGGGGTTGTCCTGGGCTTGCAACATTTTTTTTCCCATAGTTCATTTCTACTGTAGGGAGCAGTATAAACCAACAGTCTAAGAATTCCTGTGTCCCTCAAAAGATGGGACAGAAAAAGTAAATGACAGATATTAGGCAGACAGTCTCTAGGAAAGGCAGATTGCACATTTTGTCCAAATGTGTAAAATTAGGCCACAATCTAGAAACCTGCAAAAACTAAACAGGGGCAGGGTTTATCTGATTCCACAACTAGAAATTGCTTCAAAAAGCTTCAGCTGGTGCCTTTGTGGCCTATGGGAGATGTTGTTAACTTTCATATACACACCTACTTCAGACATGATACAAAGGCAAAATCTTTTTTTCTCCACTGGCTCACTTTATTTCCCACGAATTGTGAAAGTAATACATTATGCTCCTGACCCAACAAGGAGCTTGTTAGTCTACTTATATTAGCACTGCTCTCTTAAGGTTCTCACAAATAGCAGAGCTTTTAGCGCTGTACACTCTTCATGCAAATGCTGAAATATACTTTTAAACAAATTATTACAAATACAGCAGCAAAATGTTGTTCATGCACTCCCAAGGATAAATCCCCAAAGTCAGTCATTTAAAATAGACCCAAATTATGGCAGTAAAGGCTTGCAAATACTATTTTACGATTTGTTTACAATCCTTTATTAGTTGTGATTTTTAAATACTTACTACTGGACAAACAAAATAAACTTGACCGTTAAGTGCCGGGTCACACCTGTGCGATGCGGGAACGCTGCGAATATGCAGCGTGATCCCGCATCGCATCCGCACATCTGGCAGTTCACACTGCCATATGCGATACGCAGGGGGTGTCAATTAAGTGTTAACGACACCCCCAGTTTGATCGCATATCGCAGTGCGATCTGACAGTTCGAACAGGATCGGATCGCACAAGTGTGAACCACTGTGCGATCCGATCCTGATGCGGCTGAAAAAAAAAAGGGTCCTGTGCGCGTTTGGTGCGGATACAAAGTGTATGGCTGAATTCGCATCCACACATGAGATCGCATGGAATGAAGGAGCAGTGCGCTCCGAATTACATGCGATCTCCGCAGCCGCAATAATGTGAACCGGCACTTACTCTTTGGAAGCACCATAACATTTTTTGACTGTGCTAGAGTTTAGCGATTATGGCAATGGTGTGTGGCAAACCGAATAGATTTTACTTTATTTCCATAATTTATGTATACTTTTACACACAGTTAAATCACTACATGGACCTTCCATAGACTTAAAGGGCCATATTCAAAGTATGTTATTTTGAAAGCTCAAATCCATCCCAAACTGTTGTGTTTAGTTAGAGTTGGGAATGGACAAATCTACTCTTTTAATCCCTTAATTCCCAATTTACAAGACAACAATATTTTGGAGCAGGAAAGTGTTAGAATCCTTGTCAGAATATGGCTGCTTTTATGGCTCCATGGGATAATTTTCCCCTCACTTCCTGTTCAGGAAGGGTGGCAGTAAAAGAGAAAAAAAACAAGTGGTCAAGATACATTTCTTCATTGTGAACATACAGTTAAAACTGATAACAGCTTTCCATTAGGTTTGACCTTTTTTTGAATATAGTATTTTAGGCTTTGCAGGGCTTTTTTTCTCAGAGAATAGGTGCAGGAACTCCCCTTTTTAGAGTTACCCCTTGTCTCCGCTCCTACCTAACTCAGACTACCGTTCCTTGGTTCCAGCCCCTGCCCACCCCTGAGAGAATACAGAACCAAGTAAAATTTGTGTTACTAAGTTATTTGTATGGAAATTGTTAATGATAATTATAAAAGCAGTAAAACAGATCCCCTGCAGCCAACAACAATGGGCCCCACCCCAGCAAAAATAGATCTCCCTAGCAACAAAATATCCCCAGCAACAATAGACCCCAAGCAGCAACAACAGATCTCTCCACAGACAGCATTAATAGAGCTCTCCCTCAACAGTAGATCCCTCCCAGCAACAACTGACCCCCCCAAGAACATCCCAAGCAACAATACATTCCCCCACCAGCAACAATAGACCACCCCCTGCAAAAATAGATCCCTTCCAGAGAGAATAGGTCCCCCAGCAGCAACAATAACCTCCCTACAAAAATAGATCCCCTCTAGCAAAATAGATCCCCCAGCAGCCAGCATCACTAGACACTGTAGCACACCCCTGCACCCCTTTGTCATTACATACATTCAGTTCAGGAGGTGCCGGAACTGCGTTCCCAGCGTTCCCCCTGAAAAAAAGCCCTGAGATGAATATGGGCTTAAATAGTTTGAGCTTCACTATAAAATTAACAAATCAACCCTAGCAAAAAAAAAAACATCTTACACATAAGCGATTTAAAGCATTTGTTACATAACACAGTGGTGGTCACATATAAATTTCCGAAGAGAGACATTATTTGGACAGCAGCATAAACATTTGTGCAGTATTGAAATTACAAAATTGCCATAAACAAGGAAAGTGTATGGAAATTTATAAAAGTCACACTTCTGCGATGCGGTAATGCTACGAATATGCAGCTTGTTCCCGCATCGCATCCGCACCCCTGGCAGTTCACACTGCCATATGCGATACGCAGGGGGTGTCAATTAAAAGTTAACGACACCTCCAGTTGAGATCGCATATCGCAGTGCGATCTGCTAGTTCGCACAGAATCGATTCACACTAGTGTGAACCACCACGCAATCTGATTCTGCTGCGGATAAAAAAAAAAGGGTCGTGTGCGTGTTTAGTGAGATTGTGGTGCAAATTCAGCCATACAAACTGTATGGCTGAAATTTGCACCGCACAGACATCGCATGTAATTTAGGAGCAGTGTGCTCCCAATTACATGCGATCTCTGTGATCGCACTAATGTGAACCGGCCCTTAGTGTTACCAGGAGCAAAATATCATATCACTGGAACACCATATAGAAACTGAATAATTTTAAAAATTAATTTAGATATGCAAAAGAAAGGAGAAAAAGTTAAAAAAAAAAAACACTCACTTTCTGCTTTCAGCTGTTCAATGATGGAATGCTCTCCTCTGCAGATGGTTCTATAAATAATTGATAATGAAAATCAAACTCAGAACACAATGTGGACAAGAAATGAGCATAACACAGATAGATTAGAAATATCAAAGTAATACATAAAGAGTCATTTCTGTGTATTAGTTCCATATGTGTGTTACACCAATATTGTTGGCTATTAAATGTCTCTAGAAAGCAGATAAGTACCTGTGGTATCATTTACCAACCACCAAATTACTAGATGAAACAAAATACAACAAGAAGATTAAACATTTCTAGCAGTTTGCACAAAAATGTTACATAGAAATAGACACAAGAGGGAGCCAAACTACAGGAATAGTGGTTGCTGAAAATCATTGCAAATCTTGAAATAAGTGGAACGTTGTGAAGTTCTATACAGACTGACAAGATAGATAGCTAGGATTAGCTGAGATCTTTGCGGCTAATTTCCCGATGTATTGGTCAATAGGTACAATATTTTCAGATAATAAATTCAAGAATGTTAAAATGACCAAATCTATCAACAAAAACTGTCAAATGGCTGATTTACAAAAACTGGAAAGAAGAAGTAGGACTAGAACTGGTATAGAGGCCCGAACATGCAAATTACCTTTCATCAATCAAAGCCAGTAGGAAAATGTTTGGTTGCTAAAAGTTGCTTTAAAGACTTTTCTACTACTATATGAAGTAGGGGACAATTGTTTCTGAAATGTTGTTTAACTGCAGTGCAGAAATAACCCTTGGGCAGCCAGGTTGCCTGTTAAAGCACACCTTTCCACCCTTAAAATCACATCAGTATGCATATGTCTGTATGCTGGTGTGACATCCCCAAACCCTCTTTTTCTATATAAATGTTTTTGTTTTTTGCTTTAGCCTACCTTTGTTTTGCTTCTTTTTTTTTTTTTGCAGCAGCAGATGCATTTAGTGTATGGCATATGCGCAGGGTGAAGCTTCATCTTGCACTATTACATAACCACAAGTTTTAATCAACTCAATACCAGCATATATTTTATTTCAAATTAGATTACCTTGTGGAGTCTTCTTTCCAAAAAGAGGTTATTGTTTGTATTGCCTTGACATCTTTATTTTAGGTAAGTGGAAAGTAAAGTGAGGGAGACAGGTTTTCTTTTTTTTCTTTGATATAGTAAAAAAATAAGAAAACTCCATAGTTGTTAATTATTACCAAATAAAACTGTCTCAAAAATAATTTTGGGTGGACTATTGCATGACCACGGTTCACGGATGTAAACTAACTGTATAGTGATATTAGGGTAGGCAGTCAAAACTTTATACATCACCCTTGTGCATTTTACTAACTTCTAAGGGCCAGTTACAGGATTAATGAGAAACTGCTGACTTTCTCTTGTAGTATTACTCTGTTTCTTGCTTAACAAGTATATCTTCATTCTGTCACGGCTATTAATTCTGCTGCTGTTGACACCTTGCTGGCCGCACAAGCTCAAAAGCACAACTGAAATTTTCCCTAATGAGCCTGCCCCCCCCCCCCCCCCCATTTAGAAAAGGGATCAATTGCACCACGGTGATTCTGCCACTGCTAAGTTGTCACCAAGGCCCAAACAGGTCATGTGTTCCATTCTTCCACATAGAAGCACAACCTGCTAATTAGTAACAGCTTTTAAGCACACTACTTATTTGATAAAGAGAGATGAAAAACAAACCCTGCAAAGCACTGAGCAGAGGACCTGAAACAAATTGTGTGCTGTTCATACTTTCCAGGATTTGAGTCACCCTATGAAGAGCGATCTGTGGTGGATCTCTTTTTAGAGAGCATTTGACAGAGGTTTGGGAGCCATTATTTTGCCTTCTCGCTATCGGTTTCAAACCTGTAAAGGCTTGACCACCGCACTACATGCATTGCACACGTCTGCAGCTCGATCCCATTCTTTATAATTTTTTCCCTGGCATATATACAATGCTTGGCTTCCTTTGCAGCTTCAGGGGGGAGGTTGGAGGAAGGTAATACTGCAGCAAACCCGCCCATTTTTACCATTCCACACCCAAAAGTGTAAGGTCCGCTTTACATCTCTATGGTGTGTTTAAGGCGCAGTGTATTTCAGGGGGGTTACCGTTTAACTATATAACATGCATTTTAATAAAAGCACATCAAAGTGTGAATGGGGCCTTAACTAGGCCTAAATTAAACTTGCTAGCACTTTTTTGTTTTGTAAAATCAAACACAATTATGTTTTACATTCAAATGAAAGCATAATGCATTTTTATATATGGTCACAGTTCAATAATCTTTTAACAAGCAATGCAGCAGTTTCATGAACAAATTGTGTTGCTAGTGTTAAGTGTATTTGTATGCTTTACGTTACCTGTAGTTGAAATGCATGACAGCCTGCAAGGCACTCCCTCCTCCAGTTGAAATGTCTCCTTCAAACCCAGGGAGGAGTGGAGTGATGACATACACTCGAAACCTTTTGTTTTCCCTGCAAGATAGAACAAAGTACACCTAATGACACTTCTGTACAGTAGCAATTTTTTTAATCAAGGTAGCTGCTTTCTAGGTTTTATGACATATCCCTGAATTAACAGATCTTACTACATTGGCGGGTTGTTAATATCGAGCCCAAAGAATCCATTTTATTATTTTAAAGATAATGGGCTCAATTCACTAAACCAAGACACCAGGAGAAGGACACTTTAAAATAAAGTGTTACTAAACCCACAACAGTAAAATGAGTGTGTAAAAGCAGTAAAGCATGCTGGTTATGCTCACTGTGGAACCTGAGGGGTTAATCCTTCGCATTGTGTAAAAAGGCTGTTTGATCCCGTCTTCTCCTATCCTCCCCTTCTTCCACTGTCCCCCAACCATCTCCTGATAAGCGAAAGCCTTTGGAGTCACGCTGCACATGCTCAGTTAGGTGTGTATTGCTAGAGTGTTTTTTTTTTTTCTCTTGGGGAGGGTGCATGTGATCAGCACAGGGCCAATCAGCACAGAGGATCAGGGGTCATTCAGCCTCATAGGACAGTCAGAGTAGAATAAAAACTCCTCCTACAAGCTTTGACAATAAGTCACAGAACTGCTACATACTGCTGATGAGAAAAGGTATTTAGCAGTTTATATTTACTAAAATATTGCATTTCCATATTCTGTTTACAGTGGAAGACCAGATATGGGGAATGCAGGGTCCTGGGTTTAGTAACACTTCCAGCAAAAGCTCACCACACACATTACAATCTGACTGTACAATCTTCTTTAGATACGCCAAAAACAAAGTAGTCCAAGGGACTGGCTGCTAATTGCTTAGATTTGGTGGGTCCTCATATTGAAATAATATTGTAACTTGTATGGTGACCCTAAAAGTAGATTATTACAGCCATATGGCTACAGTAAAGAAAGCATTCTTGTGTTAAAGCTTTGTTAATCAAGCATAGTGTGCCTAAAGGGCACCTGTGACTTTTTTAAATACAGTAGGGCTTTGGGTTGGATAGCAGGCCCGTCTCTGCGTACACAGTCAAAGCTTTTTCCAGAGCAGCACCTAAGGAAACCCAAAAAGGGGGTAGAACATAAAAATTATTTGGTGGAGTTAATGACCAATAGGGAGGCACAGGTAACAGGTAAGGGCAAACCACACAGCAAACATGCAGGCTTTGGTTGCAAACTCCAATATTGCAAACCATGGGATTTGAGGCTCCCAAAACTCACTGGATACAGATGGATCAACTGGCACCAATAGATAGCTACTTTGTCAATTTAGAAAACAACTTAAAGTAGAACTATAGGCAAAACGTATTTTTTTCCATTTTGGATAGAGTAAAGGAGGGTTATAACCCATGTCAGATTTTTTTTCTCCATCACTGTCCCATTTCGGAGATTTCCCTCCACTTCCTGTCCCATAGCAAAACAGAAAGGGAGAGTACATCCCTTCAAATTAAGGGATTCCCTTATATCACACAGTATTTGCGCAGCTGTCTTTGAAATGAATTTTTTTTGTGAAGATCTACCCTTTCATGAATTAAATGAATTAAAAAGAAAAAGAAAACAGTAAAGTTAGCCCAATTTTTTGGGATAATGTGAAAGAGGACGTTACACCAAGTAAATAAATACCCAACATGTCATACTTTAAAATTGCTTAACCACTTTACCCCCAGCCCTATTTCGGACACTTTTTGTTCACAAGATAAAACCAGTATTTTTTCCTAGAAAACTACTTAGAACCCCCAAACATTATATATATTTTTTTAGCAAAGACTCTGGAGAATAAAATGTTGGTCATTGCAAAATTTTTTGTCACGCGGTATTTGCGCAGCGGTCTTTAAAACGCCATTTTTTTGGAAAAAATTAGAAAAATCACATTTCACTAATTTTAAAAAATACTAAACAGTAAAGTTAGCCCATTTTTTTGTATATTGTGAAAGAACATGTCACGCCGAGTAAATAGATACCAAACATGTTACAGTTCAAAATTGCGCCCCCCCGTGGGATGGCGACAAACTACGGTCAATAGAGATCTCAATCTGCGACGCTTTAAATTTATTTAACGGTTACCTGTTTAGAGTTAGAGTGTAGCTCTTTTTTTTAAATTATTGCCCACGCTCTGGCGATCACGGCGATACCTCACATGTGTGGTTTGAACAGCGATTTCATTTGCGGCTCGACTTGCGTATACGTTTTTTTTTGTGCGCAAGCTAACGGTGACGGGGGCGGCTAAATTTTTTTTTTTTCCTATTTATTTTTCCTTTTTTTTTAACTTTATTACAGGTTTTTTAAAAAAAAAAAAAAATCTGATCACTTTTATTGCTGTCACAAGCAATGTAAACATCCCTTGTGACACCAATATGTAGTGACAGGTACACTTTATGGAGGGATCGAAGGTCTAAAAGACCCTAGACCCCTCCACTACACTTCCCTGTATGCAAAACGCCGAAAACGGCATTTTTGCATACAGCCGTTTTTCATATCTGCCGCCTTTTGCAGCACAGTAACCCGAATGTGACGTCATGGACGCCGCCTCCGGGTTACGTCATCGGAGACCCGATCGATGCCGTTTCCGGCATTCATCGGGACTCCATCCAGCCGGCGGACGCGCCGGCAGGGTGCTCGGGGCTCCCGGTGGGACGGGAGCCCCGAGCAAAGCCGCGGAAGGTGGCGGGAGGGGGGGAGGGGGGGGGACGTCCCCTCCCGCCCCCCGGGTAACGATCGAGCGGCTCCCGAGCCGCATCGATCATTACCGACGGAAAGCCAACCGTCGGCTTCAAACAACGGTACCGGGATGATGCCTCTAGCTAGAGGCATCATCCCGGTATAACCACTCAAAGTCAGCCGACGTAGATCTACGTGGCTGGTCTTTAAGTGGTTAAAGATCTCCAAAAGCGCTGCGTTAAAATGTTTTAATGGTTATCTGTTTAGAGTTACAGAGGAGGTCTTGTGCTAGAATTATGGCTTTTGCTCTAACATTTGTGGCGATACCTCACATGTGTGGTTTGAGCACCGTTTACATATGGGGGCGCGACTTGCGTATGCGTTCACTTCTGCGTGCGAGCACAGAGGGACGGGGGCACTTAAAATTTTTTATTTTCTTCATATTTGATTTTTTTATTTTTACACTATCCATTAAAAAAATAAATACAATTAGATGACTTATTGCTGTCACAAGGAATGTAAACATCAATTGCGACAGTAATAGGCAGTGACAGGTGCTCTTTATGGAGGGATCTTGGGACTAAAAGACCCCAAATCCCTCCTTTGCACTTAAAAGCATTCAAAACGCCAAGTTTGAATTTCAATTGTTGTCTTTTTTTAAAATCTGGTGCCTTTAAGGCTCCAGGACCCAGAAGTGATGCCATGACATTGCTTCTGGGTTTTTACATGTGCCAGCTGGTTGCTCAGGTCTCCCAGTGGGACTGAAGACCTGGGCGAGCCGTGGAAGGCGGCGGGGGCGTCCCTTCCTCCTCCTTGTTATCACAGCTGAACGGCTGCTCAGCCGCATCGGTTGCCATTGCAGGAAAGCCGACTGTCGGCTCTGAACAACAGTACCGGGGTGATACCTCAAGCTGCAGGCATCACCCTGGTACAATCCCCTGAATCCAAGGCTGCATATTTGCGTTCCGTCGGTGTGAAGGGGTTAAATGAGAGAGACAAAATATCAACCAAAAATCCAGAAAAAAACATGATACAAATGTTATAAATTGAGTTGCAGTTCAGTGAGTAAAATAAGTATTGTATCCCCCTACCAACAATAATTCTGGCTCCCACAGACTGGCTATATGTGCTCATGTGGTACACAGATTGGTCCTGTCAATTTAAGAAGGTGCTCCTATCAACTTGTGTATAAAAGACACCTTTCCACAGAATCGCTTTCTTCCATTCAAACCCACCATCATGGGCAAGACCTGTGAAAGGACATCAGGGACAAGATTGTAGACCTGCAAAATTCTAGAATGGGCTACAAAACCATCCGCAAGAAGCTTGGTGAGAAGGAGACAACTGTTGGAGCGATTATTCACAAACTGAAGAATTACTAAATAACCATCAATTGCCCTGGGTCTGGAGCTCCATGCAAGATTTCACTTCATGGGGTAAAGATGATCATGCGAAACGTGAGAGATCAGCTTAGAACTACACAGGAGGAGCTTGTAAATGATCTCAAGGCAGCTGGGACCTCAGTCACCAAACAAACCATTGGTAAAACGATATGCCGCCATGGACTGAAATCCTGAAGCACCCACAAGGTCCCCCTCCTCAAGAAGGCACATGTACATGCCTGTCTGAAGTTTGACAAAGAACATCTAAATGAAAGTGTGGGAAAAAGTGCTCTGGTCAGAGGAAACCAAAATTGAGCTCTTTAGCATTAACTTGACTGGCTGTGCTTGGAGGAAGAAAAATGCTAACTATGACCCTAAGAACACCATACCTACAGTCAAGCACAGAGGTGGAAACATTATGCTTTGGGGCAGTTTCTTTGCTAAAAGGTACACACCGAATTTGCCGCATTGAGGGGCATAATAAAATCTTGGATAAGAACCTTCTTTCCTCAGCCAGAACACTGAAAATGGATCATGGATCGGTCTTCCAGCATGACAATGACCAAAAACATACCACCAAGGCAACAAAGGAGTGGCTCAAAAAGAAGCACATTAAGGTCATGGAAAGGCCTAGCCAGTTTCCAAACCTTAATCCTATAGAAAATTTATGGAGGGAGCTGAAACTTGAGTTGGCAAGTGTGACGAGACCCTTGCTCGCCCTGTCCGCTCTCCCGACACTCCTCTGTTTCTAGTCAGTCAGCTTGCAGATCGCATCGTCTGATGGTTCGGTCAACCAAGGATCCGGGATCCGAACTACAGCTATGTGCCGTTCGGAATCCATTAGAACAAAACACCAAGCAGGCTGTATGTAAGTTCAAGCAGGAAGACAATTTATTGGAAGAACACAGCACACTTTATACAGAAAGTGTAATATCCATGCAAATGAGGGCTTGAAATGAGTCAACAGGGATTGGTCAGATAGCTTTGACCAATGCAAATGAGGGCTTGAAAATGAGTCAGTAGTGATTGGTCAGATAACTTTGACCAATGCAAGGAGACAGAAGCCCCAGGGGGCAGTCAATGTACATAATAGTCAGACACAGAACAATGGTTCCCTAACGAGCCCTCAATACACATTACTCTGTGTCAATACCTCCCTTAGCAGACAACAGGTGTGGTCATTAGCACACCTGACAATAGCCACCTCAGGCAGTAAGCAACATTTTCATAACTTCTAAAATATGAATCACATTCAAATAAAACTTACATTTTCAGAATCACCATACTTCAATTGCAAACATAACCAAAAATCATAGAAATCCCTCCAGGGGTTAAAAGTTAGACGGAAGTCCTTTTCTGACCGACCGTCTCTTCAGAACTTCCTGGGATGACCATAATAGGAATGCACTTCCTGCTCAGAAACCTCATGGCCAAGGGAACAATTGACCTTGCTGACAAATATGAAGCAAGTCAACCTATTTTTAGTAGTCCAAACCATATTTTCAGTGTTCGCCACCCTCCTGGTCACCCTGCATCCATAACAGATGCAGGGTGATTTAAACATAAGAGAGCCCCATAAGACTGGGCATGGTGCCCCCCAACCTCTCTAAAGGAATTTGGGGTCCACAACCCCCATGCCCAAAGTGACTCTCGTCACAGCAAGCGACCACCAAGAAACCTTAAAGATTTAGAGAAGATCTGTAAAGAAGAGTGGACCAAAATCCCTCCTGATATGTGTGCAAACCTGGCAACCAACTACAAGAAATGTCTTACCTCTGTGCTTGCCAAAAAGGGTTTCTCCACCAATTTGAGGACCCACGGCGGTAATGGAGACTGCACTGGAGGAACCAAATGTTGAGCTCCCTGGATAAAGGTACGCACCAAGGAAAGTGTGGCCAATGGACGTTAAACGACAGAACGAAGCGTAGAGCGAAAACTGCCAAGGCTGAAACCTGGCCCGTAAAGGTACTCAAGGCCAGGCTCTGCCCAACCCCCCCCCCCCCCCCCATTGGAGGAAAGCCAAGATTTGAGCCACCGAATTTGGCCGCGTAGCCTAGTAGGCAGCGGCCTAAATTTTTGTGGATGCCGAGCCGCCTGGGCACGAGCCTCAGCGAAGCCAACCACCAAGGGGCAGCAGGGAGGAGGGCAGATGCCCAAATGGAGGGTAGTGGCTTCAGTCACCCTCACTGGGGCCGCCCCACATAGCTATCAACCAGTAGGCCGCACAGCCATGGCCTAAATTTGGGGCCAGATCCAGCCACGTGAAGGGCAGACTCGCGGATGCTAAACCATCTGCTCCCCCAGCCCAACAACTGCAGCAGGAAGCCCAGAGGACATCTCCGCCCTGGTCACCATCCCCCAGGTTAACAGGGGAACCCTGCTCAACCCCCCCATTGTGCACCAGGAAAAAAATGGATTTTTGTAAGAACTTACCGTAAAATCCTTTTCTCTTAAGCTCATTGACAGACGTAGTCTTCTTGATTCTCAAGAGCTGGGTTATGTTGTCTCCGCAGGAGTAGGACTAGGCAGAATGACAAAACGTTCTGGCTCCACCTTAGGGGCAGTCCCTGAGGGTATATCCTCCCTCTCTCTGCTACAGGGAATCAGTTCTGTTTAAAGCAGTACAGAGAATTTAACCCAACCCAACTCAATGATAGAGGGGCGGGTACTACGTCTGTCAATGAGCTTAAGAGAAAAGGATTTTACGGTAAGTTCTTACAAAAATCCATTTTTCTCTATCGCTCATTGACAGACGTAGTCTTCTTGATTCTCAAGAGCTGGGACATCCAGAAGCAGTGCCACAAATGAGGGGTGTGATTGACAAAATCAAATCCAATCTAGAAGGCCCAACCGGTGCCAAACTAGAAGTTTTAAAGGCTCATTATAAACAAAGAATGAGACTAAAGAAAAATTTTCCAACGGAAAAAAAAACCCTCGAGGTAGACCACTGGTCTCCTCAAATTGCGGCCTGCAAAACCTTGCGGCCAAATGAGGCATCAGACGATGCCATTACATCAACTTTATAATGTTTAGAAAAGGTATGCACCGACGACCAGGTAGCCGCCTTGCACACCTGGACCACTGACGCCTGATGGCGAAAGGCCCAAGACGCACTAAGTGCCCGAGTGGAGTGCGCCTTAACAGGGAACGGGGGCTCCCAACCCTTAATAGAATAAGCCTGCACTACCGTCTGTCTGATCCATCTGGAAATGGTCGCGGCAGATGCAGGCAACCCCTTTTTGGGTCCATCTGGGATCACAAAAAGTGAATCCGTCTTGCGAAACGAGTCTGTCGTTTTCAAGTATACCCTGATCGCCCGGACCACATCCAAGGAGTGTAAAGCAAACTCCCGAGGATGACTGGGCTTAGGACACAGGGAAGGTAATACAATTTCTTCATTCAGATGAAATTCTGAAACCACTTTTGGTAGGAAGGATGGATTCGGACGAAGAACCACCTTATCTCTATGAACCACCAGATATGGTGAACGACAAGATAATGCGGCCAGTTCTGACACCCTGCGTGCAGAAGTAATAGCCACCAAGAAGGCCACCTTCTGGGACAACGTGGGTAGAGGAATCTCCCTAATATCTTCAAAGGGAGGTTTCTGAAGAACCGACAACACTAAATTAAGATCCCAGGGGGGTAACGGCGCGTGCACTGGCGGAGCCAGATGTCGCACCCCCTGGATGAAATTCCGCACCAAGGAATGAGTAGCCAAAGGCTTCTGAAAGAAGATGGCTAATGCTGAGACCTGACCCTTGATAGTACTCAAGGCCAGTTTCTGCTCAACCCCTTGTTGCAGAAAAGCCAATATTCGACTAATCGAATAAGACCGAGGACGGAACCCCAAAGGTTCACACCATGCAATGTAGAACTTCCATGTGCGATGATAAATCTTTCTGGAAGTCGCTTTCCTTGCTTCAACTAGAGTAGGAATAACTGAAGCTGACAAACCTTTGTCCTTCAGCACCTGGGTCTCAATAGCCAGGCCGTTAAAGCCAGCGATCGTAAAGCAGGATGGAAGATCGGTCCCTGAGACAGTAGATCCTCCCTGAGAGGAAGTCTCCACGGGACGTCCGCCACCAGTCTGACCATGTCGGCGTACCAAGCTCGACGAGGCCAGTCCGGAGCTACCAGGATTACTGGGATTCCTTCCTCCTCTATTCTGCGAAGAAGTCTTGGCAGTAACGCGAGAGGAGGGAAGGCATATATTAGCTGGTATTGCCCCCACGGGGCGATCAGTGCGTCTGCGGTTTCTGCTAGAGGATCGCGGGAGCGAGCCACGAATCTCTGAACTTTCCTGTTGAATCGTGATGCCAACAGATCCACATCCGGGGTGCCCCACCGTAGGCACAACTGGTGGAAAACGTCTGGATGGAGGGACCATTCCCCCTGATCCAGGGTCTGACGGCTGAGATAATCTGCCTGCCAATTCTCCACCCCCGGAATGAACACCGCAGAGATTGCTGGAACAAATCGTTCCGCCCAGCGAAGAATGCAAGCCACTTCTTTGGCCGCTCGGACACTCTTGGTGCCCCCCTGGTGATTGACATAAGCCACGGCCGTGGCATTGTCCGACTGGATCCGAACCGAGCTGCCCTGGAGCTGCTCGGTCCAGTGAATCAGACAAAGTCTGATCGCTCTCAGTTCCAATACATTTATCGGTAACCTGGATTCTTCCGGGGACCAAAGTCCCTGAACAGATAACTGACCGAGAATTCCTCCCCATCCGGATAGACTGGCATCCGTGGTCACTGTCGTCCAATATATTGGCAGAAATGACTTTCCCTGGCTGAGCATCGGAGACCGAAGCCACCAGACCAGAGACTCTCTGGTCTGTTTGCTCAATCGGATCTGATTGTCCAGGGATTCCGGATTCCGATTCCATCTGAGAAGAATCTCTTGCTGAAGAATTCGGGTATGGGACTGGGCAAATGGGACTGCTTCGAACGAAGCCACCATCAACCCCAGAACCCTCATGCAAGTCCGAAGGGAAGACCAGCTGTTGGACAGTAACAACTGGACTGCAGATTGAATCTTTCGGAGTTTCCCTACCGGAAGAAAAACTCTTGTCCTGACTGTGTCTAGAATTAGACCCAGATATTCGAGCCTCTGGGTGGGAACCAGAAATGACTTTTGCTGGTTCACCAGCCACCCGAATTCCTGTAAAGAAATCATAGTAATTTCTATGTTTTGTAGCAAGGTCTGAGGAGACTCTGCATGAAGCAGAAGATCGTCTAGGTAACCTAGAATCGATATACCTCTTTGGAGCAGAAGTGCCAACATTGGGGCCAACACCTTTGTGAAGACCCGCGGAGCCGTGGCGAGACCGAAAGGTAACGCCACAAACTGATAGTGGTTCTCCTCTACGGAAAAGCGTAGAAAACGCTGATGTCCTGCGAAAATGGGAATGTGAAGATAGGCGTCCTTGATGTCTATGGACGCTAGGACATCCCCTGGATGCAGGAAGGCTGCTACCGTGCGAATGGACTCCATTCTGAATCTTCTTATGTTGACGAAAGAATTGAGTGCTCTTAAGTCCAGAATTGGACGCACTTTGCCCTCTTTCCTGGGTATTGTAAACAGGTTTGAATAAAACCCTTGAAACCGTTCTGTCCAAGGAACGTGGACTACCACTCCTTGTTGTAGTAAATCTGTGACTGCTCTCCGCAGATCTTCTAAACGATCTGCGGATAGTCGGATATTGGAAGGGAAGAATCGCGCCGGTGGGAGAGATCGAAACTCGATCTTGTATCCTGACCTTATGACTTCGCAAACCCATTTGTCCGGGATTCTGGAAAGCCATGGATCCGGGAACCGGCGAAGACGTCCCCCCACCCCAGTTATGGGTGGGGGCGCACCTTCAGGCTTTGGATGGTTTATCTTCAGGTCTGGAGGGGGCGGGCTTTTGCTTGCCCGACCAACGACCCCTGACGCCTCCTGCAGGAGCTTTGGAGGACTTAGTTTTTTTCACCCGCTGGACGAAAAAACCTCTTGTGAGCAGAAAAAGAAGGCCCTCGTCTTTGACGAGTTCCTCTACCTTTAAAATTTTGCGGTAAAAAGATGCTTTTTCCACCGGTGAGATCCTTAATGATCTCATCTAAGTTGGCTCCAAATAGACGCTCTCCTGAAAAGGGGATATTAGCCAATGCTTTTTTGGAACCTTGGTCGGCTAACCAACCTTTTAGCCACAGTGTACGCCTGAGAACCACTGCTGAGACTGATGCTCGCGCCATTAACGGAGTGGCGTCTAACGCCGCATCACATACAAACTGTAACCCCTGTATCATTTGTTCCAACAAATCTGATACCGCCTGAGGGACTTCTTCTAAGTCCCGGCGTAACCACTTGGTCCATTCAGTTACAGCCTGCGAAACCAGACCAATAGCAATTATTGGTCTGAAAGCTGATCCAATCAAGGAAAACATGGTGCGAGACATAGCTTCTATCTTGCGATCCACTGGATCTTTAAAAGACGGAGCGTCTTCTAAAGGAATAACCGTGGCTTTATTCAATCTAGCAATAGGTGAATCCACCACAGGTGGTTCTGTCCATTTCTTAATAAGGGTTTCCTCAAACGGATAACGCCTGTCAATGCGTTTAGAAATATTAAAAGTGCGTTTTGGCAGACGCCATTCTTCTTCGATTGGATTGCCAAAACATTTGGGCAATGGAAAAACCTTCGCCACTTTGATGCGCTTTTTAGTCCCAAAAGGGATCTCAGTTTCAGCTATTTCTGATGGAATACCCTGTAACCTTAAAGTCTCTTGAACAGATATAATGAGTGCGTTTACCAACGCTTCCTCTCGGGCTATGGCGGATGCCGAAACATCCTCCTCACTGTCTGAAGAGACAGGACCCGAGACACCAATACCAGATGAAGTACCTGCAACTGCAGAAATAGGCTCAAGGTCTGAATCCGAGGTTTCAGATAATAAGGGGTTAGGCGGGGGTCGCTTTCTTGCGCCCTGTCCCTGACAAGCCACTTCCACCCGGGACACAAAAGTTTCCATAATAGCTGACAAAGATTCAATTGTCAATGGGGTGCTGGAGGATCCCGCAGACCCCTCGAGGGGATCCGGAGGAGATACATGAGTGGCAGGGTCCATGTTAATACAGGACACCTTTGCCAGCAAAACAAAAAAACTTTTTCTTTTTTTTTTTTGTGTGTCTCCCCCTAGCGCAATAGCGCCCCTCAGAGTACCTGCTTCTCGATCCCAGAGAGAGAGAGAGGGACCCCCAAGGCTCACCAACCGATGCAGTGCAGTTTCCAACAAACTGCAGTCAGCGTCTGTCTTACACAGACTGGAAGGAGCTGTTTGCTTTTTCCCGGGCAGAAGGCGTGGCTCCGCCCCCTGTGTACGCCTTCCGGCGTTCCCAGCCCTCCACGAGGTAGCTGGGCTCACAAAACATGGCCGCCCCCATAGAAGAGACATAAGACTCCAAAAACATGGCGGCCGGCGTGACCTGAGGACATACATGCATTCGGTCTACGGCAAAATGGCGGCGGACCGCCGATATCGTCTTCCCAGCACATCCACCTGCACTCTGCTAAGAGGTGACATATGGATCTACAGAGATATACTGCACATAAGGTAGGATTATACCTCCTATGTCTGCTGTAATGTTACAGTCTGCTGGGTAGAGTGTTAGCTCTTGAACCAAGTCCACTTCCCACAAACACATGCTGTATTACAAGGGGGACTTGTAAGTATCAGATATATACTGACCATATATGGAGGGGCCCATAATATATACTGCCTCATAATGAGGAAAAAAGGGAACGTTTACTCACCATACCGAACCGACAGGCACCCTCTCTTCACAATACCCTCTCCACCGGGGTGGGGGTTTGTGGACGCCTCGACTCTCTGGTACCTGGCGTCCAAGCGAGACTTTTAACTCGCAAAGTCAGTCCCTTTACTGGGACTCCGTCGCGGCCGACCCAGCGCACTGGTCTGCACGCGCTCGTAGGCAGAAACCGGGGTGACCACTGGATCTCAACATCCAGCCCGTCGCCCGGCCCCGCATACTTACTTGAATATGTCGCGGCCGACCAAGCGCAATGCCATGGTCTGCGCGCGCTCGTAGGCCGGCTGGGGTGACCACAAGTGTCGCCCAGTCCGGCATTTTTGCTTGAAGATCTCACAGGAAAAAAACACTGGAGAAAACTACCTAAAAAATGTCTTTTTCTTAAAGAAAAAAAGTCTTGCCAGGACCAAAAGATCCCAGCAAGGAACTTAGGTCCTTACTCCTGACTAGACAGAAAAAAACTGATTCCCTGTAGCAGAGAGAGGGAGGATATACCCTCAGGGACTGCCCCTAAGGTGGAGCCAGAACCTTTTGTCATTCTGCCTAGTCCTACTCCTGCGGAGACAACATAACCCAGCTCTTGAGAATCAAGAAGACTACGTCTGTCAATGAGCGATAGAGAAAGACAGTCAGCAGCAAGTCAAACAAGCCCCCCTTAAGAGCATGTGGCAAAAGCCAGCTCATAACCTTAGAGGGCTGGGGGGGGGACTCAGGGGTCCCACCGTCCAAGGGAGGGGCCCATGTCCTCCCCAAAAACCCTCCAGTGGTAGAGGAGGGACAGCTACTTACCATACCAGGAACAGGGTGGGCACCGCTCCTGACAGACCAACGCTCCATTGGGATGTAGGTGGCTGTCGGCCAGGAGGAATGCTGCAACTCAGGCCGAGGTCAGGTCGTATGCGCCCCTGTGAGATGTTTAACTCGCAGGCCAGCCCTCGTCCAGTGGGGCTATGTCACGCCCAACCTAGCACAGAGCTGAGGCCTGCGCGCGCTTACTGGCCAGACTGGGGAGACCCTCTGGATCTAGATTATCCAGTCCGTCACCCAGTCCGAAAGTTGATAGTAGATTCTCACAGAAACAAAATAAAGATCCATTGAAAAGGAAAAAAGGAACTTGGTCCTTACTCCTGACTAGGCAGAAAAAAAACTGAGTGCCTATAGCTGATTGTGGGTGTATACCCCCTGGAACTGCCCATAGGCGTGGTCAAGCTTTTTTCTGCCTAGTGTCCTACTCCTGTAGAGGGCATTACAACCCAATGGTTAAGAAGAATCAGGATATGCGTCTGTCAATGAATGAAAGAGAAACAATGTTTTTCTTTTCAAAATTTTTGGTCTTATTTCACTTTATTCGTGGGAAAAATTATATCAATTTCATTTGTTTACAGTGTTGCATAACTGAAAAATTGTCAGTTAAAATATCGCAGTGCCAAAAAGCAAAAATGGCCTGGTCATGAAGGAGGTTAAATCTTCTAGAGGTCAAGTGGTTACAATGTAAGGCAAACAAACACCACAAGGAATAGTATAAGGCTCGGTTCACACTAGGTCGCTCTGACTTAGGGGGCGACCTGTGAAGTCGCGTGCAGTCGCGACTTCGGTGCGACTTGCACGGACTTCACATAATGAAAGTCAATGCAAGTCGCCTCCAGGTTGCCCCGAAGTAGTACAGGACCCTTTTTCTAAGTCGGAGCGACTTGTGTCACTCCTATTAGAACGGCTCCTGTACTACACAGTGGGAGCGTGAGGACCGCGACTTGTCAGGCTGACAAGTCGTGGTCCAAGTCGTACCAGTGTGAATGCGGTCTTATACAAATATCTACTTAAAACAACAAAAACATTTGAAAGTGCACGTGTGCACTAATCCACATCAACCAATCCAAATAAATCTTGGACTGGTTTCACCTTAGTAGAATATATTCTGATTGGTAGTTATGATTTTCTGCACTTAAAAGTTTGACATCTAATCAATCTTTTATGAATTAGGCAGCAATTGTTCACTTTTTACGGTGTAGGAAAGTATACTGTAATTAGGTGACAGTTTATAGAAACACTCACTTGTGAGCTCTGATGATTCTTTGAGCAATGGTGTCCCCAATCTTGTTAAACACAACTTTATTGTCAGAACAGCTGATAAAGAACTGGTTCTAGAAAAAAGTAATAAAATTATACATAAAACATGGGCGTAGAATGGAAAAAGAATAGCGAAAGATAGGAGTACATAGAAGAGAGAGAGGGATAAAGTAACAAAGACAGTGGGAAAATAAAGTGAGAGAGAGAGAGAGAGAAAGAAGAGAGAGAAAGAAGAGGGAGAGAGAGAAGAAACCAAAGATAAGAGAAAGAAGTGTGAGGAAAGAGAATAGTAGTGAGAGAAAGGGATGGGGATACTAGAGAGATACAGAAAGGTATTGGGATAAAAATAAAGAGGGAGAGCGAGAGAGAGAAAACGGTGGACAAAGAAAATGAAAATAGATGTACATAGGGGGTAAATTGGAAAGAAAGAAAATAAACCTTGTATCAGTTGTAAAGATGTGTTGTAAAGCTTTATCCCAGAGAGGTTTTGTTCACACTGAGTGATTGAGCAAGAGCTCTAACCAATTCCCATACTTACTATTTTCTTAGCAATAGTATTTCAAAGCATTAATGCTATTTTTAATTTGACAGTTTTATACTGGATTAAAAAGGAAAAACTGTACTAGAATATGTTGTTTGATATTGGCTTAATATTCTGTAGAGCCAATGTTAGGAATATACTTCTTACTTGCCTTTACACCTAGTCACTTGCTCACTTTTGACCGATCATTGGTAGTCCACCTGTTGGCTGTTGATTGATCAGATGTTTGCCTAATATTCATCCTGATTACTCATCTGTTGAGGCACTATCAGTTTGCCATCTGCTGGTCCTTTCCTGGATGTCTCTGGCTTCATGTTCCTTCTGTCATGTCCAGGCCCCTCCTATCCTTTCTGGGTTCTTATTTGCTGCTGCTGTTTCTCCTAGCCTCTTTGGATACTTCTGCTATTCATCCTGTTTTTCCCTGGGTACTTTTGACCAACTATTGCTGCTTTTCTTTCCGTTTATGCTCCTGTGATCAGATCCGACTCTTCCTGTATTCCTGGCTCCGATTATTTTCCCCTATGTTAGCAAACTTGCTCCGTTTATCCTCTTGTGCACTGCGCATATGGGAACATGTGGAGAAGGCTACATTATTTGACTGAGCAATGCTCTTTTGAAGGATTGTGGGGTTCACACTCCAGTTGTCTGTTGCAGTATTTAGATTGCTTTCAATAATCTGCGTCTGTGTGATCATGTGTCTGATTCCTGATGTTGTTGGTCTATCCAGTCCCTAAGAGTATTCAAATCCCCTAAAGGCCCGTACACACGTACCGATTGTCGGCCGTAAATATTCGGCCAACGTCCGATCGGCCGATTGTTGGCTTGTTAGTATGATGCTTCCGACAACCGACTGCGACTTTTCGGCCGAACAAAATCTGGTCTGCATGCTATAAAATTTTTGTTGGCCAACACCAGAACGGCCGATTATTCGTCAGTCAGTACAGATTTCGGCCGACAAAAGCCAGATGAGCAAGACTGAGCATGCTCAGAGAAGAAAAAACACACGGAAAGTTAACCATCACATGACATCACTTCTGAAGTTGGTTGTTGTTGGCCGACAAAATTTGTGTGCAGTCTTGAGCACTTTTCAACCAACACGACAGCACTGAACAAAAGACGGCCGATCGTTCGGCCGACAATTGGTGCGTGTGTACGGGGCTTTACTCTTTATGTGCACTGATCTCTCTCTCTCTTTTTGCCCCATCTTGTTGTGTGTGTCCATCTGCTCCAAACCTCTGCTCTGTGAACTTTCTAGACCATCTCAGAGAATTGTCTCATGCTCATTATTCCTTTGGTACCACATTGCTTATCTTTGTCTTTTAGCTTGTCTGGGACCACATACGGCTTATTCCCTGTGGTACTGTCCGACAAACCCAAGCTTCCTGGCTCAACCTAGCTGGGAAAAGACTTGCCCAAATAAAATCTTTAAAGAGGTTGTAAACTCGTTTAAAAACTTTTTTTTTTTTTTTACAACCTGCAAGAGAAAGACATAATGAGCTAGTATGCATCGCATACTAGCTCATTATGAAATACTTACCTTAGAACGAGCCCCCGCCGTGCCGCTCTCTTACCTGTATGACGGGCGACATGACATGTCGCCCGTCTTCCGGGATCGCGGCATCCGGTCATCTGATTGGCCGGAGCCGCGGTGACGTCACTCCCGCGCACGCGCGCGGGAGCCGACGGTCACGGCACGGGGCTCTGAAGGAACGGCACGATCAGCCGTTCCTTCAGAGCGCATGCGCCAGTGACGTCACTGGCTGCATTAAAGGTAAATATCTCCTAAACGGTGCATGTTTAGGAGATATTTACAGTACCTATAGGTAAGCCTTATCATAGGCTTACCTATAGGTACAACTTCCTGAGGAGGGTTTACTTCCTCTTTAAATTTAGAGGAAACTTGGATTTCAACTTTAAATCTTTTAGGATAAGCATATACCAGTTTTGTCTACTATTAGACTCTCTGCTGTTAGGTTTGCCACGTTTACTTTTTAGGTTTTGGTCCAAGTTTAAAGTGAGATTTGTGCCAGGTTATTTAGATTGGTCAGAAGACACAATTTTAAAACCGCACACAGCACTGTCAATCTAAGCAATCACAATCCCTTTTAGCAGTGGCGGAACTACCAGGGTCGTGGCAGTCGCATTTGTGACTGGGCCCTGGAGATCTGCCACTGTGGAGGGGGCCCAAGACCCGGCATCTCCCCCTGCACCCCTGGCTGTCAGTTCGCTATGCAGTGGAGGGGGCGATCTGCAGCTCTGTGGTGCCCCCCGGATCCCCCTCCAGCTAGCAATTGACTTCCCTGTATACAGTCAAGAAAAAAGGGGCCACTGACCCAGGTAGGTATCGGCCCCTCCCCTCTCCACTGTATACAAGGATGTGAATTGCTAGATGGAGGGAGATCCCACAGTCACCACAGAGCTGCCGATTGTCCCCTCCACTGCATAGTGATTGGACAGCCAGGGGTGCAGGGGGAGATGCTGTCGGTAAGACAGAGCTGCTGATAAATGTGCAGGTAACCGGCCATGGGGTGATCTGACTGTACTAGAAGTACAGTGTGTGTATATATGTGCATGCAGGTTAGTGTATGTGTATATGTGTGTTTGTGTATATGCGTGTGTGTATATATACTGTAAATCTGTGTATGTATGTGCATATGTGTTTGTGTGTGTGAATATGTGTATATGAGTGTGTGTTGGGGGAGGTCACACAGTACAGGACTATCCTAGCTGGGTGCCAATGCATGACTTATGCTGCTGGGTTCCACAATTACAGTCCAAATTGCAGCAATACTGTATTTTTGCATACCTCAATGTATATGTAGTGCTTGCTGTTTTCGATTACGTGGATGTATGCATTATGAATGGACTCTTCATGGTACTTTATACCTGCTGACCAGTCTGCTGCAGAACGGACCACCTAGGAAGGGACAGGAGAGAAACACCAGACATAAGAAAAGAATCAAACTCATTTGTCAGCACAAACATAAGCAGCTCAGGGCAGGTAATGTTTGTGAAAACTAAAGTGTTGTGCTATTAAAGGGCATAGGCAAAACAAATTGTGCTCACTAGTGAATAAAGTATCAAATTGCAATCAGTCTCAAAAAAGTGATTTATAAATACAAATGAAGTGAAAAAATTATGAAAAAATTATGATGAAAAAAATGAAGTGGAGAGTCCCGTAGCAAGGGGTTAGAGATCAAATTAATCATGTTCCCTCCACCTGCAGAGGCCAATCACCACCAAACCATATAAGATGTATTCTTACCAGACGAATAGGATCCCTATCAAGAAGGTCAAATATGCTTTGGGGTTGTAATCATAGTATACATGTTCCAGGAAGGCTCACGGACACAGCAGAAGTGTCATCTCCTGATGCGACCCACAGTGAGGATCACAAACTCAACACGTGATGTAAATAAATAAAATGCTATAAAGTGTAAAACCTTAAGAGCTGATATTTTATTATAAATGAGTAACACTAACAAAATCAGGCGGTATACACGCATAAAAACAGCACATCCAGGCAGGTAAAATGGCGTCCGCCTCAAATTCTGGGTAGCACGATGACGTAGGAAAGTAACTTCATCCTATGCGTTTCGTCACAATAGGACTTCTTCCGCCCACTTTACCTGCCTGGATGTGCTGTTTTTGTGTGTATATCTCATCTGATTTTGTGAGTGTTACTCTTTTAGAATAAAACTAGACATTAAGCCCGTTTAACGGGCGCTAGATATATGTGGTCAAACATTTGTAAAAACGGACATGTTCCAGTAAGGTGTACTTTGCTACTAAAGTCAGTTTGCTTATAAATGTCCCTTTTAATAGCGTGTCTATGTTCTGTGTTTTTTTTTTTTTTTACAGTAATGCACTTACAGTGGTAGATTTCAATCAGGCAATGTCCCTTTAACAGCGTTTCTACAGTCGCAGATTTGCTTTGCTGAGTGTGACAGGTTTTTTCCTCTGTTTAAATGATCCTTTTCCTGACAGCAACAGCTTTTTTCCTTTAAAAATTAATCATGGCTCTATTCGCTTTTTTCACCACAATAATTACAGTCAAAGGGTTTGCCAAGTATAAGTTTCCTCATGCAATTCCAAGTATAAGTTTCCTCATACAATGTCCTTTTAATATCTTTAAGTCTCTCCCTCATCAGCCTCCTTGTCCGACCTGTCACGCACTGTGCACTGCGTCCCTGTTGCTCTAGCAATCCAATCTAGTGTCCCCATCGGAGTGCCTCCTTACATCAGTGTCCCCATCGGAGTGCCTCCTTACATCAGTGTCCCCATCGGAGTGTCTCCTTACATCAGTGTCCCCATCGGAGTGCCTCCTTACATCAGTGTCCCCATCGGAGTGCCTCCTTACATCAGTGTCCCCATCGGAGTGCCTCCTTAACCAGTGTCCCCATCGGAGTGCCTCCTTACATCAGTGTCCCCACTGGAGAGTGCTCCCTTACATCAGTGTCCCCATCGGAGTGCTCCCTTACATCAGTGCCCCCATCGGAGTGCCTCCTTACATCAGTGTCCCCATCGGAGTGCTCCCTTACATCAGTGTCCCCATCGGAGTGCCTCCTTACATCAGTGTCCCCATCAAAGTACCTCCTTACATCAGTGTCCCCATCGGAGTGCTCCCTTACATTAGTGTCCCCAACGGAGATGACAGAATTCATCACCGTAATTTGAAAAGGCAGTTATGGGCTGGCAGCAGTGACTGCCGGCTATTTATTCAGATGCAGCTGTGGGTTGCCACCCACAGTTTGGGAAGTCCGGCCCTAACAGACTGAAGTAGGGCAGGGCGAAGTCTCTGCTCTCCCAATGGCTGTCCGTGGGGTACATGCGCAGTAGCGCAATCCCACGGACACAGGGACACTGGACGCAGAGACACTTGGATTTTATTATTATAGATATCAGCTCATAAGGTTTTACACTATATAGTATTTTATTCATTTACATCATACTGTGGGAATTTGTGGTCCTCACTGTGGGGCGCACTGGGAGAGGACTCTTCTGCTGTATCCGTGAGCCTTTCTGGAACATGTATACTACGATTAAAACACCAAAGCGTGTTTGACATTCCTGATGGGGATCCTATTCTTCTGGTAAAAATACAGCTCATCGGGTTTGGTGGTGGTTGGCCTCTGAGGTGAAGGGAAGGCTATTCATTTAATCTCTGACCGCTGGCCACAGGACTCTCCATTTCATTTTTTATCATCTTTTTCATAATTTGTTTTACCTTATTTTTAGATTTAGATTTTTAGATTTAGATTTTTTTTTTTTTTTTTAGACTGCAGTTTGAGACTTTATTAGCACAACACTTTATTTTTCTCATTCTTATTTGTAATAAATATGTCACAGTTGTGTTTGCAGCTTACTATTTTCTGATGTTGACACAAGCGCAGTTACTTTTTGTTTTTAATTAGCTAATGTTTGTACCAGCTAATTTTGCTCATACCCATTATGTAACCCAACATATAAACCAGCCATTCCCAATCTTTTACCATGGAGACAGCCTTAAAATAGTTTCCAGATTTTAAGGAACCCCCCACAAATTATGAGACCTACAAGCTCATGCCAAAAAAGGTATGATCAGTAGGTTGTAGACATTTTTTTTTTTAATTTGTTTTTTAAATTATCGACATTCCTCGTGTACACCACCAACTGTGAAGGAGTTCCGCATCCTAAAGCCTCGTACACACGCTACGAATTTCCGCCGACCGGTCGTCCGTCTTTTGTCCAGAGTGCGTGTCTGTTGGTTGAAATGTGCTCTAGACTGCACACGAATTTTCCCGTATGACAGAATTCTACTTCAGAAGTGATGTCATGTGTTGGATTGCTTTCTATGTGTTCTTTCATCTCTGAGCATGCCTATTCTTGCTCATAAGATTTTTTCCCCATCGAAATCTGTACTAATGAGATGAAAATCGGACGTGTGTTGACGGAGGACAAAAATTTTTAATGCCTGCACACCAGGATTTTTTCGGCCGAAAAGTCGGAGTCGGCTGTCAGAAGCACCATACTAACAAGCCGAAAATCGGCAGATTGTCGTCGGACGAAATTTCCCGGCCGAATTTCTTATCGTGTGTAAAGGGGTTTAGTGCTCTGACAGTAAAAAACCCCTTAAGCAGTTTAAGGTTAAACCGCTTTTCACCCAAATTCAGTGGCCACATGTCTTCTTAAAAGTTAACTCTACTTCTGTGGGGAAAAAAAATAGAAAATAAAGAAAAAATAATATATTGTATACAATTAAGACACAAATCATATTGTGTTTGAATGTTATTAAAAATTACCTTTCCTTTTCAATCTGCAGCTGTTGTAATTTTCGGAATTTTCTTATTGCATTCCTTATAGTGTTGACATGCTAACGATGACCCCTCAGCCTTATATATTTTTTTTCTCCTTTTATGCCTCATATGCCTAGACGCTAAAAAGTTTAACTGCCCAGGTTTACCTAATCTCTTTCATATTTGTTGCCTACTGGAAAGTACTGGTAATGCCATTATTTAAAAGATTCTTAAAGCACTCCCATTTTTCCTCAGTTTTCATTTCCAGAATTTGATCCCATTTAATATCTTGCAGTATGAAGTGCAGTTTAGTAAAGTTGGCTCTTTAGATTTTTCATGTTCATATACTACCCTTGTGCCTTCTTTTCCCATGATTTACACTGAGCGTAATTACTCTGTAACCACTGTTTTCTAAGTATTTTCTTATTTCCACATTTGCAACCAAAGCAGTGTTATTTGCAAATAGTAGATCGAACAGTGTATTATTTCTAGTTGCGGCATCCACAAATTGACACAAAGTTGTCCTGCAAGACATTTAAGAAATGTTTTAAGAAAGTTTTAAGCCGAAGGACCCCTTACATCGGTGGTCAGAATAAAAGTGACCCCCTACATTGATGATAAGTGTAAGAAGATCATCAATCTGCCACTGCTTTGTTCTGAAGGAATGCCTATTAACCTTGGACCCTTGGGTTTTGTGGTACCCAGGTTGGGAAAGGTGGATCCAAAGGATAGAGGCACATTTATAAAGAAGTGAATGTGACATTCACTAGACAATCACTGCAGATGGAAAAGGTGTATAGTGGGTAGGATGCTGCTTAGCCATGTAAATATGCCCTTGGAAGGGTTATAATTGTGTACCATAAAGTGCTTTATGCTCAAATAAATAAGGATCTATAGGTGCATAACCAGTGTTTGGTAAACGTGAAAGCAGGTGAACACAGGATAAAAGCAACAAATTGCTATCAATAAATAAATTACCTGTATTTAAAAAAAGTGACTGGTGCTCTTTAAAGTGCTTCACAACTGTGCTTTATACACAAAAGACTGCTGGTAGAATAAAAATGTGAAAAAATGGAAAAAAATAAATAAAATAAAAATGCATAAAAAGCAGTTCCTTCAAAACTTCATCATAGTCAAAGTGTCAGGTGCTCTTTAAAGTGCTCCAACTAATTCTTTACATAAGTGCTGGTTGCTGCTGTTCCACAACCATACTACCCCTCTGGTGCCTCACTCACCAGAGAGCTCGCCCCTCTTGGGGGTAACCAGCATCTACAGCAATCAATGTTTACGACAGCAGACCTGGGATTCACATCCAAATTACACCCAGTGGCTGATGCGGCAGACCTAAGCTACACATACAGTGGTATACCTTTTTCATTTGCCATGCCTTTTACTAAATACCTTGGACCGTCAAAGGAAAAAGGTATACCACTGTATGTGAAGCTTTGATCTGCGGCTCACAACTCTAACCCTTCCACAGGCATATTTACATTGCTAAGCAGTGCCCTACCCACTTTACACCTTTTCCATTACCATAAACATTATCCTCTCAGGGTTTTTTTTTTTTAGGGGGGCATCAGCTTCTAAGGTTTGATTCAACACCACATATTGTGCAGCACTATCTTTTTGATGAATCAACCAGTGAAATATAGAACATGTGAAACCGGAAGATACACATGCAGTGGATATTTATTGAATGTCCTATATACTGGTTTATAAATATGCCCCTATATTTTATTAAAGAACTAAATTCACACCTTTGCCAAGCAAAGCTAGCTATTAACAGATTGCATGGGACCATTTTAGTGGCTTTCAAAATACATGATCAATATTTATAGATAGTAGAATTAGATTCTACTTTCTCATTGGATGTACAAAAATAGCTATTTTTAATAACATACACGACAAACCGTATATTTTAAGGCGTTTTATACAAGAAAAATCTAATATTGTATTAAAAAAATAGGCAAATCAATATAAACCACTAACCAGCAGGGGGCGCTAACTGTATAGAATATGGTGTTACTGTGCAAACGTAACACAAGCTGATAACACCTTTAAATATCCACCTAACTCTACCCTCTTTAGAGTGTACACAGATAGAATATGGTTTGAAAATAGCAGTGTCCTGCTATATGAATGCTTTATAGGTGAGAAATATTTTACTATTAAATATAAACACAATTAGGATTTAGACCTGGTTCACACTAGTGCTGTGTGTTTCCGCACACACAAATCATGGGTACAGCAGCCTGTTCATTTGCTTGAGGTATTGGGAGAAATGCAATGGAATAATTTTTTCCCTCAATGCAGGTAATGCATTCGGGTAAAAAAAAAAATAGTTATCCACTTCTGTATCGGAAATTTTTTCCCCTTAATGACCAGGCCATATTTCGCGATTCAGCACTGCGTTACTTTAAGGGACAATTGCGCGGCCATGCGATGCTGTACCCAAATAAAATTGATGTTCTTGTTTTCCCACAAATAGAGCTTTCTTTTGGTGGTATTTGATCACCTCTGCGATTTTTATTTTTTGCGCATTAAACAAAAAAATAGCGACAATTCTGAAAAAAATATATATTTTTCACATTCTGCTATATAAAACATTCCCAAAAAAAAAAATTAAAAAATCAAAATTGTTTTAACATTTTAGGCCAACTTGTATTCTGCTACATATTTTTGTAATAAAAAATGCAATAAGCGTATTTTGATTGGTTTGCGCAAAAGTTATCGCATCTACTAACTGCAGGAAAGATTTATGTCATTTTTAATTTTTTACTTTTACTTTTACGTTTACTTTTAAATTTTTTTTTTACTAGTAACGGCGGCGATCTGCGATTTTTAGTGGGACTGCAACATTGCGGTGGACAGATCGGATCCCTAACTGACATTTTTGGCACTTTTAGGGGGACCAGTGACATTACTACAGTAATCAGTGCTAAAAATATGCACCGTTACTGTAATATAATGACACTGGCAGGGAAGGGGTTAACAGTGGGTGATCAAGGGGTTAAATGTGTACCTAGGGGAATTTTTCTAACTGTATGGGTGCGGGGCTTATAGAATGACCATAGAGACCTGTGATCCTATATAGAAGGATCACATGCACTCTGTGATCATTCAAGGGAGAAGAACGGTCAGCTGCGTTTACAACAGCTGCCCGTCCTTCTCTCTCAGCGGGGAGTGATCGCGGGTGCCAGGCGGCAATCGGAGCTGCCTGCCCCATGCATTGCACTCCACGCTGCCGCGTGGGGACGGGAGCGCGCCGCCGGTGGTGCCTGCTCGCCCCTAGCTGCAGGCACGCAACCGACGTAGACCTACGTCGGTTCGCGCAGGAGGGCCGCCCTGTCGCAGTAAATGTGCGGTGGGCAGTCCAGGACCGGTGAATATGTGAAGTATACACTAACCCAACTTAAAAACATATTTAAAGCGTAACTCCACTTTTGTGGAGAAAAAAAACATTCCCCTCTGGGTGATCTCTGTACATTACAAGGATTTTAACAAACTTTGTTGCAGATTCTTTCTTTTTTGCTTTTCTAAAAACAATCATTGTTTGTTCCTCTGTGCTGAGTGGGTCTAATGGGAGTGGTTTCATAATTATCTGTCAGTTGTGGCAGCTGCAGGGCTCTAATGAGGAAAGCAGCTGGGCCTGCATCCCTTTAGACGTGTTCCTATTGGGGTTATCTCACCAAAAATGACATTTTTATTGCAGGGAATTCCAGAAATCTGACTTGTATCTTAAGGCAGAGTTCTGGGAAAATTGATGAGCCAATCACACAAGCAGGAAATTATGTTTCTGGGGTGTGGTCAGTACGCATCCTGTGTACTGAACAGCTCCAGGTAGCCATATTGCATTGCATTTTTAGAAAATTACAACAGCTGCAGATTGAAAAGGAAAGGTAATTCGGCTGAGCCGATCCCTCACTCTATCTCAGTTTTGTATGAGCTTTTGCAGGCTCTTGATGTTGGAGGTAAACCGGTTTACGTCTGGGAATGGGAGAGGGACCTGCAGCACACGTTCACGGAGTCCCAACTGCGACACTTATATAGTCTTACTCACAAGAGCTCCGTTGATATAAGATGCAGGAAAAACGTTATAAGTTGTTGACTAGGTGGAATAGGGTGCCGTCCTGGCCAGGATTTTCCTGGCGCTCTCTGAGTCTTGCTGGCAGGAGTGCGGGCTCAGGGGCTCCTTCCTCCACATTTGGTGGGAATGCCCATGGATTTTTCCCTTCTGGCAAGATGTTCGAGCGCAAATTAAGATTATCTTGGCTATTGAGATGGATGATTCCCCTTTGAGCTTCTTGTTTGAGGTGCCATCCATTCCTCTGTGCCATTATCGTATGTCGGTCTTGCCTCATCTGCTGAATGTGGCTAGGTGACTGATTCCTACACAGTATATTGGTAGTCCACTCAGGTCCATGTGAGGTCCGATTGGATCCGACTACTTAATAGTATAATGGAGGCAGAGGAGTGGGTCGCGAAGTGTAGAGACTGTTACGAGAAGTTCTATAGTACTTAGGCCACTTGGATTCATTATGTATCATAGTTACATAGTTACATAGTTAGTGAGGTTGAAAAAAGACATAAGTCCATCCAGTTCAACCTATGATGTGTGTGTGTGTTTGCTTTTAACCGTACATTGTATACCCCTGTATGTTGTGGTCTTTAAGGTGTCCATCCAATAGTTTTTTGAAACTATCAATGCTCCCCGCTGATACGACTGCTTGTGGAAGAGAATTCCACATCCTTACCGCTCTTACAGTGAAGAACCCCTTACGCACTTTAAGATTAAACCGCCTTTCCTCAAGTTTTAGTGAGTGGCCACGTGTCTTATTGTATCTCCTTTCTCTGAATAGTTTGTTCCTTATGCTAGGGTCGCCAGTACAGTATTTGTACATTGATATCATATCCCCCCTCAATCGTCTCTTCTCCAGAGAGAATAGGTTCAGTGCTTGAAGTCTTTCCTCATAGCTGATGTCCTCCATTCCCCCAATTATTTTTGTTGCCCTTCTCTGGACTTTCTCCAGTTCCAGCACATCCTTCCTGAGGACCGGTGCCCAGAACTGGACAGCATACTCCAGATGTGGCCGGACCAGAGTCTTGTAGAGTGGAAGAATAATCTCTTTATTTCTGGAGTGAATCCCCTTTTTTATACAACCCAGTATTCTGTTGGCTTTGCTTGCGGCGGCTTGGCATTGCATGCCACTGCCAAGCCTGTTGTCTACCAGTACCCCCAAGTCCTTTTCCATCCTAGACTCACCCAGAGGTTCCCCCCCCTAGTGAGTAGCTTGCTTTCTGGTTTCTGGCCCCCAAGTGCATTACTTTACATTTTTCTACATTAAATCTCATCTGCCATGTAGTTGCCCACCCCGTTATTTTGTTCAGGTCTGCTTGCAAGATTTCCACATCCTGCATAGAAGATATTGGCATGCCTAATTTAGTATCATCTGCAAATACTGAGATTGTACTAGATATCCCCTCCTCTAGATCATTTATGAATTAAACAGGATTGGTCCCAGGACAGAACCCTGGGGGACCCCACTTTCCCGCCCAATCCGAGTACTCCCCATTAATCACCACCCTCTGTACTCTCCCCTGGAGCCAGTTCTCTATCCAGGTACTCACCTTATGGTCCATACCTACCTTCCTTAGTTTGTACAGTAAGCGTTTGTGGGGAACGGTGTCAAAGGCCTTTGCAAAGTCCAGATACACCACATCCACAGGCTTACCTTTATCTAAGTGGCAGCTCACTTCATCGTAGAAGGTTAATAGATTGGTTTGGCACGAACGATTTTTCATGAATCCATGCTGATTACTACTTATAATACCGTTTTCATTACTAAAGTCTTGTATGTGGTCCCTTATCATCCCCTCCAAAATTTTGCAGACTACTGATGTTAGGCTGACCGGCCTATAGTTACCCGGGATATATCTCGGCCCCTTTTTAAATATTGGTACCACGTTGGCTTTTTTCCAATCAGCTGGCACCATACCCGTCTGTAAACTATCCTTAAAGATCAAGAATAATAGTCTGGCAATCACCTGGCTGAGCTCATTAAGAACCCTTGGGTGCAAGCCATCCGGTCCCGGGGATTTATTTATGTTAAGTTTCTCTAGTTTAGCTCTAAGTCTATCCTCTGTTAGGCATGGCGGCACTTCCTGAGGTGTATTATTTAGTTCGGCCTTACAAGCGGGGTTCGTGTAGCCCCCCGATTCCTTTGTGAAGACTGAAGAAAAGAAATTATTTAACACTTCCGCCTTTTCTCTGTCCTCTGTGGCCATTTTTCCTTTATCATCTTTTATGGGGCCAATGTGCTCTGGCCTCGCTTTCCTACTGTTTATATACTTAAAGAACTTCTTGGGGTTCTTTTTACTCTCCTCCGCTATATGTCTCTCGTGTTCTATTTTAGCCGCCCTGATTTCGTCTTTACATTTCTTATTACACTCTTTGTAGTGCTTAAATGCTGCCAATGACCCCTCAGTCTTGTATTTTTTGAAGGCCTTTTCTTTAGCTCTAATATACATTTTTATGTTGTTTAGCCACCCAGGGTTTAGTTTTGCTCTTTTAAATTTATTTCCCTGTGGAATGCACTGGCCCACCCCCTTGTTAAGTATGCTCTTGAAGCACTCCCATTTTTCCTCCGTGTTCTTTGTTCCCAGGGTTCTATCCCATTTGATATTTTCTAGCAGCGAGCGCAGTTTAGGGAAATTGGCTCTTTTGAAATTCAGTGTCCTTACATTACCCTTGTGTTTCCTATTACTGTAATTAATACTGAAACCAATTGACCTATGGTCACTGTTCCCTATGTTGTCCCGTATTTCTATATCCGTGAGCAGGTCTGTATTGTTGGTAATCAGTAGGTCAAGTACCGCATTGTTTCTTGTCGGTGCATTCACCATCTAACCCATGAAATTGTCCTGCAAAACATTTAGGAACTGCCGAGCCTTGGCTGAATGCGCGGTTCCTTCTGCCCAGTCTATATCAGGATAATTAAAGTCCCCCATTATAATGACATTTCCCATCCTTGCTGCCAATCCTATCTGTAACATGAGGTCCGCCTCACCCTCCTCAACCTCTGACACTGCGCAGACTCCCCGGCGTGCTTCTGCCATGCTGTCTACTGCCGTTCCTGTGGGCCCTAGTTGTGCCCCAGGTGGTGCCATATAATCATTGAGGAATAACCTGCCATTGTACCTTACTTACCTATCTTCATATACCAGTTTAGGTTTTGGACCCCTGTGGGAAGGAGTTTTTCTGTTCTACTGCTAATGATGGCGCTGATCTAGGATGTTCTGCTGTTTGTTTTTGTCTCATTGTTGTTCTTCTCTGTCTATCCTCTTTCCTATTCTCTTTTCTATCCCTCTTTCTTTTTCCCCCTTTCTCGCCCCTTTCCTCTCCCCCTCCTTCTTTCTTCCTCCTCCTCTTATTTCTCTCCTCTCCCCATCCTCCTGAGTTCTCTTGCCATGCTCTCTTGTATGGACAGTTCACTCATTACAGATGTGTCAAGATGTACCTAGGCTGGCGGTTCCCTTAGGGGGGCAGCTGCACTCCCCCTATGCACTATCTGCATTCGTTATTACATGAAGGCCTCCTTCTGTTATGCACTTGTTTTGTTATAGAAATGACTACTATCTTGCATGTCTTTGGGGTTGGGTTTTTATCCTGACCCTCAATGTCCTGCCTACTTATCAGTATCGATTGGATTCTATGTTTTTCTACTTTCTGTAACCTTTGTTATTTACTAAAATAAAGATTATTTAAAAAAAAAAAGAAAAGTAAAAGGAAAGGTAATTTTTTAATAACATTCAATTACAATATAATTTGTGTCACAATTATATATATACGATATATTGTTTTTTCTTTATTTGCTATTTTTTTCCCCACAAAATTGGAGTTACCCTTTAAAGTGACTGTAAAGGCATTTTTTAAAATGAAAAAGAGGATATACATACCAGCTCTGTGCAGCCCCTTACCTCCTCATCTGGAGTCCCCTGCTGGTGCTGTCTTTTCCTTCTTAGGAGTGCCCCCTTCCACAAGCCGTGTACTGAGGGGGCACCCATGTGGGTGTGCTCCTGAGTCGAGCTACGTGTGCCCAGAGACACACACACTGTAGCTCGGCCATGCCCCTGCTCTCTCCTAACAGAATTTGACTGAAAGCAGCAGGAGCCAATGACTCCCGTTTCATTCAGAGTCTCCTGTGAGGCCAAGGAGAGGGAGCAGCACAGGGAAGGAGGAGAGAAAAGACAGGTACTGGAAGATCATTTACCCTAATGCAGAGAATACATTAAGGTAAAAAACTGAGTTTAGGACTACTTTTTTTTTCCTCCTTTTATTAACATTTGGTCACTACACTGTGCACATATTGACTACCTTTGAACAGCATTGCTGAGGGCTTGTTCACATATAGTGCAGTGACCAGTGTTTTACCGCATTAAATAAGCACCAGTCACTACTAGGGTGCATAGAGAACAATTGTTTTCAATGTGCCCTGATCACACTGCAACACAATCCGGATCTAAAATACAGCTATATGGCATTTTACCACAGCACACTGGAAGGCAGAGCATGTCACAGCATGGCAGCGGTCAATTTGTGACCGGTCAATGTTAAAAGAAAAAAAAAAAAATGCAATGCGATCTGGTAAAACGCACATCACACTGTAGCCTATTGCCCATGAACGGACAGCAGCTTACATGCTAAAACATTTTTTTGCATGTAGTGCTTTGTGAATGTAGCCTAAATGAATATATATATACATACATACACACACACATACACACACACACACACATATACATACATTGTGTGTATAAGACTGTGTACTGCCCAAGTCTATCTAGGCCAGTGATCTGTGGTCTTAGCTGTTGAGAAACCAGAAGTATATCTCTGCAAATATAACTACTGGTAGGGGGTTTTTGGTTTATGTTTCCAGACTGAACAGGACATCGCTATCTGTTTAACATGTCATTCTGTTTACTCTTGTTGCCTAAACAGCACCTGGAAAATCAGACCTACTCCCTTGGCATATTTTTCAGACATGACTGAAGGCATCTTTTATACTGCCTAAAAAACACCAGCCAAGAAAAACAATTACATGTGGCTAAGCTGGCATTCTGCTTGGGAAGCACAGTACAATAATATATAATGTTGCTGTGATGTCTCGCTGCTTAGCAAAACTCCTAAACACTGAATTTAGACTTTATGCATAGAAGAGCTTCTCCTTTTGGGGAAGAGTCATGTAAACAGAATCTTTTCCTGAATACAGCACAGGACATGAGTACATGAAACCACGTTGCCATTTTCTATTTCATCTCTCCATCTGGCTCTTAGCACTGTGCCTTCAGCTGACAATTCTCTATAGAAGAGACTCCCATTGATCTATGAAGAGAGCCAACATTGGGCGGCAAGGCAGCTCCCTGGATTGGAGGGCAGCCCGGGAAATGTTCTCAGTGCTCATTCACACTTTCACACTTGTTTAACACTGTATAAATGGTTAGGGTGGGTACATTATGATCAGCAATAGCAGCTGGTCTTTCAAATTCTTTATACAACATGTGAACAAAATGTAACTGAAGGTTTGTTTGTACCAAAAGAACACTGAACAAGGTCATTTCAAAAATCAACAGCTTTATTTGAAAGTCTGAAGGAGATGTAGAGTCCAGGGACACTCCTTAGTGTCCTTACCAATGAATGCTATTGCAAATCTTTATTAAGCCTATACCGAAATTATTCTGGGGGCATTTTTGATACAATCAGGCCATCAAAATTGGAAAGTTTAGAAGTTGCCTAAACTACTTTACTAAAATGTATAGACCTGCAGAAAGAAAGGTTGGTTTAATCGTATACAAAAGGTAAAAGTATAACTAAGGGCAAAACGTTTTTTTTTTTAGTTTTGAATAGAGTCTAAAGGAATTAGAAGGCTTGTCAGTTATTATTAATGTCTGTGCCCTCATTAGGGAGATTCGCCCTCTATTTGTCCTGTTCATCATTGAAAGTAAAAGTAAAAACATCCCACATTTTGGGTTGTCCCCAGAAAAGTAATGATTGAAATGAAAAAGGTGCGCGAACCAATGTAAATGGGTGTAGAAGCAGCACTGTGATATGTTTAAAATGTAAAGAAATATAACATATAAGAAATAAGTTATAAAAGTGCGCTACTAGGTGAGCAAAAGGACAATGGCATAACATCCAATGTAGCAATATAAATAAAAAACAATAGTCCAAACTGTGCAAGAAAAAGTGTATACCATCAGTCTGGTGAAACAAAGAGCACAGCAACAAAAATTTCCGGACTTGTGTAGTCAGGAAGCGGTTTTGATCCATCCATCCCATTTGACATCCTATCATCTCTGGCTGATCCAAATATTGGATTCCTTGGTACCACAGCATATGCTCCATTCTCCCTCATTTGTGGTAAGAGTCCATTCACATCACCGGGTGTCATCATCACAATTGCACTTTTGTTTTAACATCACACTTTTGGATTGTTATTTGGTAAGAGGCCAATCTAGCTTATTTTTTACACACCAGTGCCACTCCAGCAGTTGGACCTTCTTCACGTATCACTTTGGGCAATTTTGGTCACCCTTTCTAGATGAACGAGACTTTTTCACTATATTATTTTTCTTGCACAGTTTGGACTATTGTTTTTTATTTATATTGCTGCATTGGATGTTATGCCATTGTCATTTTGCTCACCTAGTAGCGCACTTTTATAACTTATTTCTTATATGTTATACAGTAAACCCCCGCTCCATCGCGGTTCAGTTTTTGTGGTCCCAGTATATTGCATTTTTTTTTTGTAATGTTGTTTTACTATATAAATCATTAAAAATGAAATATTTTTGTGTTTTCCATAGCTCTTGCTATGTCTCTCAGTATCTTTTATGTGTTTAAATTAGTTTCTATTGTTTTAAAGTGTGTTTAAAGACTTTAAAATGCTTTAACACGTACAGTGACAGTAAAAAAAAAAAACATGCCTACAATGCATTTTAATAGGGTTTTTCTATTTTGCAGATTTTCACTTTTCGCGGCTGGGTCCGGAACGTAACCCCCGAAATGGAGGGGGGTTTACTGTATTCCTTTACCCCAGAAAAGTAATAGTGAGCAAAAATTCTAATGGGGACACTATGGGTCCCTAAGAAAATCTCTTAATTTGCAGGGATTTCCTCTTACTTCCTTTTTGGCCAAGGGACAGGAAGGGAAGGGAAATCTTAGTAATGGGACAGAGATGGCGAAAAAAAATCTGACAGGGGTTAGAACCCTCCTTTACTCTATCCAAAATGGAAAAAAAAAAATTTGCCTACTTGAATAATATGACATCCACATGTCAAACGCATGGTACTTAGTGCAAAACATTTACCAAAGACAATATCAATTTATACATGTTGCTTCCTGCTATGAAAAGCACTTGTTGACATAGGAAAATACATTACTAAAGATTTGTGTATTTTCCTAGCCAATTTGCTGTAATTCAGTGCTTTATTCTTTTTATCATGAGGACTATTGCTTTCAAGTTAAGCCCCGCACACATGGGCTGCATGTTGGGAAAGAAAAATAAAAAGTGTGTATTCTGTCAGCTGTGCATGCTGGAAAGTCAGCAGCTGAACAGCTCCCAATCAGTGCTCTCAGCCCATGGCTGAGAGCGCTGAGCAGAGTGTTGTGGCAGGAGGGCAGTCCCCCTGTTGGAACACAACAGCTCAGTGGAGGAGATTACTGTACTAACGTCAGATCGTTGGGTTGGAAAAAAAAAAAAAAAAAAAACTCATAGTATGTACTAGGCTTAAGACATCACACTTTTAAAACAAGAAATCTCTGCGCTTAGGTAAAATCCCCTCCCTAGACACAGCTGCTAGCACCAAATAGGTATCAAATAAGCCCAAAATATACAATTAAAAAAAAAAAAAGAAGTGCAGCACTATCCCCATCACACTTACCTGTGCACAAGCGTGCACTGCTCCTGGAACCTGATAAGGCAGCTCCTTAGCTGTTTGGTGAGTTTTTGGCAGAAGGAAAGGGTAGGAGAGAGACCGATATTTTGGCTTCATGATCTAGGATAAAAATAATAATAAAAAAAAAAAAAAAACAGTATAAATCTAAATTCTAATAGGCCATTACAAAATAAGAAAGACACAATGTAAAACTAGAATAGAAGCAATGATCTAGTAAAGTAGATCAATTAGCAACCTTTGTGAAATTCCATCGCTGAATAAAGTGTCTTGCCACATCACGAGCAGCTTTCCCATGTACCACGGAAGAAATGTCATGCCATGGCATTCTGGGTGTTTGGTATCGGTCAATAAAGTCTAAACAAAAAAGCAAAATTAGAATGGAGTAACATTCACAAAGAGCATAATAATGACATGATCCAAATCTATGTTTTATCTATTTTTTTTTTTACATTAAAAGCAGAAGTACAGCCTAATGCCTTAGATTGTCCCCTGCAATCATTCATATGAGCCAAGTTCAGCCTTGTGTCAAAATGGAAAAAAAAAAAAAATTGCATTTTTTTTGTACTTACCCTAAAATCCATTTCTCTGAGCTCATCGACGGACACAGCGCTCCATAAATCATATTTAGTGGGTTATATTGCCTCCTCCAGGAGTAGGACTAGGCAGAACAAAAAACACCTGGCTACACCCATGGGCAGTCCTCAGCTGGGTATAGAACCCCCCTCTCTGCTCTAAGTATTTAGTTTAGTAATAGTATTCAAAGTATCAGAACACCATATAGGGGTGGGTGCAGTGTCCGTCGAACGGATTTTACACTGAGTACAAAGATCCCATTTTCGCTTTCGTTCATCGACTGACACAGCGCTCCATAAATTATAACTATCGGGACGTCCAAAAGCAGTGCCAAAAGGAAAATGAGGGGTGGGGAAATAACTCAGGGCTAAACCCAAGAGCCCTTAACCAGGACACAGGAGCCTCAACTGCCCCGTCTGAAAAAAAAAAAAGGTTTAAAGAAAAAAACACCCCTCAAAATGTAACAGCCCCTCTAAAAACATCAGTCGGCAAATCTTTGCGGCCAAAAGAAGAATTTGCAGATTCCCAAGTATCAACCTTATAGAATTGTGTAAAGGTATGCATGGGCGACCAAGTGGCCACCTTGCAAACTTGCGATATTGAAGCCTGATGTAGGAAGGCTCAAGAAGCACTCAGCACCCAAATAGAATGCGCGACAGGGAAAGGTGGAACCTGACCTTTAATGGAGTAGGTCTGAGTCACCATCTGCCTGATCCATCTGGAGATGGTAGCCGAAGAAGCGGCTAACCCTTTTCTTGGTCTGTCCGTAGCCACAAAAATCGAGTCTGACCTCCGAAAAGACTCAGTAGCTGCTTGATACCACATCCAAGGTATGCAAGAAAAATTCCTTGGGAAGAGCTTGGGACACAAAGATGGCAACACAATGTCCTCATTCAAATGGAAGTCATAGACAACTATGGGCAGAAATGATGAACAGGGACGAAGAACCACTTTATCCCTATGGACCACTAAATAGGAACTGTGTGGGAGATGTGACCCTGAAGCTCCATAAGGAAAGGAAGACCTTGCAGTACAAAAAAAATAATTTTTGGCACCACTGAAAGGATACCCTTAAGGCTCAGGTTAAATATCAGCAGAGAGAGATAACCGGGACTTCCAAAGACTCACCCTACCCACTGGAGGAGCGCAGAGAATTCAAACCCAGCATAATCATGGACGCTATCCCTGTTCATATGTCCTGGGCACAGGAAGAGGAAACTGAGGAAGAGGAGGAGGAGGAAGAGGAGGACCTTTGGCATCCCTGAGGCTTCAGTTGTCTCCAGCATCCCCCAGACTAAGGGAAAATGGCCCCCATGACATCATCTGACTACACAAACATGGCCGCCAACAGGAGACCAGCCAGACTAAGGGAAAATAGCCACAATTAGTTACAAACACTGAAGCATGCTGCCAGGATCTTTCCTGCACCTGTCTCTGCACTGGGACCCCCCTGCACTATACCCACACTGCAAACAGCAGTGCATGCACCTAAGTGTCTCCTACCTTGGGACCCCTCCAGACTACCAGGATGGGACACACACTATACCAGTACCCTTAGAGCTGGGATAGCGGGGGAGAACCAAGGGGACCCTGCTGCATTCTCTACCCTGGGACCCCCACAAGACTCTAGGTCCCGACAGGAGGGAATGGGAGTAGGGGAAGCCCAGCTCAGTGAGGGATTTAAGGATGAGAGGAGGGAACCCTCAGGCAGGTGCAACTGTCCTTGGAGGTTAACCGCATCCATCTCAAAGAAAACAACCAAAAGGGGAGAGGGGGGACTGTACTTACCCTTCCATGGTGTGGGTAACGCTCGGGACAGAACTCCTCGCCACCATAGTAGGGGAGCGGTCGGCCAAGGGACCGCTGTGACTCAGACCCAAATCCGGTCGTATGCGATCCTGCAAGACTTTTAACTCGTGGGCCAGCCTCTGTCCGTGAGGCTATGTTGCGGCCGACCTAGTGCATAGCTGCAGTCTGCACGTGCTCGCTGGCTGGGCTGGGGGGAACCACTGGATCTAGATTATCCAGCCCGACGCGCAGCCCGGCAGTTGATTGTATATCTCCCAAGAGAAAACAAAAAAGATGCAAGGAAGGAGAAAATTGCTGGACCAGAGATCCCAGCCGGGAACCTAGGTCCTTACTCCTGACTAGACAGATTAAAACTGATTACCTAGAGCAGAGGGGGGGTTAAATACTATGCTGAGGACGGCCCATGGGCGTAGCCAGGTGTTTTTTGTTCTGCCTAGTCCTACTCCTGGAGGAGGCAATATAACCAACTAGTTATGATTTATGGAGTGGTGTGTCAGTCGATGAACGAAAGAGAAATTCCAGTTTTTATACCTTTATTTTTCAGTTTTCAGTGCCTATCACATGACTTCCATTCCTCTTCCTGCTGAGTCCAAGAGCAGCAAGTGGGTGTGGTTACTGAAAGCTAGTCACATCACTTCCAGAGAGGGACATTGCGACTATGATCCAGAGTGTAAAAAAGTTGGATCAAAGTCGCACTCTAAATCCCAACAGTGGAAGCGTAGACTAAAGCTCTGTTTCCACTAGTGTGACTTGTCATGTGACTTTGAACACAGTTGCATGACAAGTCACAGCCAATTGAATTCAATGGCACACGCTCCCATCTATGCGACTTTGAAAATCAGCGACCTTGAAAAAGGTACCTGCACTACTTTGATGCAACTTTTGATGTGACTTTGATCCAGAGAATGCAAAGTTGGATCAAAGTTGCACTCTAGCCTAGTGGCTATGTTTCCACTAGTGCGACTCTTAAGTAGTGCAATTTAGAGTGTGACTGAGTGCAGCTTTGATCCAACTTTACGCACTCTGGATCAAAGTCGCATCAATGTAGTGTAGGCACCTTTTCAAAGTCGCTGATTTTCAAAGTGGCATAGAAATCAATGGGCTGTGACTTGTCATGCGACTTTATGTGTCCAAAGTTGCATGAAAAGTCGCATTAGTGGAAACTGAGCCTAAAACTCATTACTCACATGTAATGAGCAATAGAAATCGATCTGCATCCTTCCAAACTTTCAATAATGTTCCTTTGTACCTTATTTCTTTCATATATTGCGCTGGTCATAATGCAGAAGCCTCACTGACCAGCATTGAGCTATGCTATTAACTGGGACTGAGCATGACTACATGTGTTAATGATGGTGTCTGCATAAATGAAAACCCCTGTTTTAGAGGGATTCAAGGTGCATTGGATGCTATCTATGTCCAGTCACCACTAGGTAAGCATTCTGTAGCTCTGGATTTACTGATTGTTATAGCTCACTGACACTGGCACTCCTGCATTTAGCTTTTCTAAATGCAAAGTCATATGAAAAGTAAAAAAAAAAAAACTTTTATGCCTCCCAGATCACCTTTTCCTGCGTTTAGATGTCCCTGCTTCAAAACAGGTTAAGCCATGATTAGATGTGCTTATCTGTGTTTGTCTTATTGGATCCTTGACACAGAGCTTTTAATTTTCTCAAAACCAAAGGCAAGTAAATGCAAAATGTGAATGGCACCATTAAATAAATCATTCCATGCAATTTGAAATGCCCTATAAGACATATAAACGCAGGTTGGATACTGCCAGTGCAAACGAGACTATAACGTAGTTCATTATTTTCAGCATAGTTGCAATGTACTGACTATTCAAAACAAGAGGGGTGATTGAGGGCTCTTTCACACTGTCCGCCTCCGTAGGCGGATCCGTGCTGCTCAGCGGGGATCAATCCGCGATCCCCGCTGGGCCAGCAGATGACAGCTCCGTCTGCGCTTGCAGTGCGGAGAGGGAGGTGTCACAGCCCCAGCTGCTCTCTATGGGGAATCGGATGAGAGCGGACCGCCTGTCCGCTCTCATCCGAACCCATCCAATCCCCAGGACGGATGGAAAATAGGGTTTGCATCCGTCCGGATTTCACAGACCGGATCGGATGCGGATGGCAGCGGACATGTCACCGCTGACATCCGCTGCTCCATAAGGCTGAATGGGGCATCCGATCAGATCCGCCTAAAAAACTGACAGGCGGATCTGATCGGACCGCCCGTGTGAAAGAGCCCTTACTAAAACTGAAGAGTGCAAAATCTGGGGCAGCTCTGCAGAGAAACCAATCCACTTTCAGTTTTTTGTCAAAGCTTAATTGAACAAGCTGAAGTTAGACACTGATTGGCTTCCATGCGCAGCTGCACCAGATTATGCACGCTCCAGTTTCAGTAAATCAACCCCTTGGTATATTAAAATACATTGTTGCATGCTGGGAACTACTATTTATGCACTCATTTTATAACATTCTCCTACTGATTAACATGGTGACAAAGTTAAAAAAGAAAAAAAAAAAAAAAAGACTTTCAGATTTACACATGCTATATGAAAACACTAGCACTACGACGATACAAACTTTAATTTACTCTGGGTTCCATGGTTTCAGTTATGGACAAGTCATTTAATACAAATCAACATTTTTTTCTGCCTGACAAAACTGTACTTGTTTTTTAAATTTTCATTATTTGGTTTTGAACCAGTAACATACCATCAAAGGGTTTATCCAGCTGTACCCAATCTTTAAACACAAAGTTGCAGTAGTCTTTCCCATGCCAGAATCTGGTTTCACCAAGTAGTTCTCCCACACCGGTCTGTAGGCTTCGCACAGATCCCCTGTCTGTAACAAGCAGAACATGTGCAAACAAGTCAGTATGAGCGCAACACTCACATATAGTTTGAAATTATGTGAGCACTGTTTTCAAAGCAAAGAATCGTTAACAATTAACTAGCTGAGGGTCTGATTCCAGCCAAAGTTCTGGATGACCCGGTTTTTATCTCCCTATCGAAAATAAAGCTGTATTTAAAAGTTTCCAACTAAATTGACTCTGGTCTTTGCATTCTTCATGACTAAAGAAAGCACATTACATGCCTACTGCCAAACACATGTAAATATCACATATCTGGTGTAATAAGGCTATGGAGGTCCTTTTCTTAAAAGGAGAAGTTCACCTTTTGTAAAATGTTGCACCCATATTCAGGGAGTAATATGTTATAGATGCACTTCCCCGATCCCCTGTTCTGACAGCTAGCGGCAGATCTTCACCCCCCTGCTAGAAGTTACAATCTGCAAAAGACGTGGTCATGTGGGGCTCCGCCGCTTGGCCGCATCATCTATTTACAGTGTTCTGTGAATGGGAAAACTACAAGGTCGGATAGCCTTTGCGGGTGTCCGCTTGTAGTTCTCAAACTACCACAATGCTGTTGAGCGCTATAGTAGTTCATTAAGTCTTCCTGTCACAGTTTAACTGCCTGGCCGTATCAGAGGTACAGCCCACAGACAGATTGCAGGACCATGGCATGACAAAAAAAAAAAAAAAAATAATAATACATGCATATTTTTTTTTTTTACAAAAATTTGAATTTATTATTTTTTTTGTAAAGGTAAACTTATCCTTTAGGCTGGGTTTACACTGCAAATTTAAGCAGGTTTCTAAGGAATCAGGCAAAATTCACTCAGTGGGTGGCCCCATCGGTCCAGCTTTAGTCGAAAAAAAAAATGGTTGATATATATCTTCACAGGTGAGGTGAGTATTTTTTTTTTTTTTTTTTACTAATGCACATTAACTATATGTCTAACTTTTGGTAATAGGCTGTCACGGGATAACTTCTATGGGATATTGGAGGGTGACTACATTTCATGTGTGTCTCTGGGATTTAGGATGGACTTAAAAAGAAATGATTTTTGTTCTATTTAGTTACTTATTGATACCTAATTGATTCCCGATGTGAAATGTATCTACACTGAACAAATATAAAACGCAACACTTTTGTTTTTGCCCCCATTTTTCATGAGCTGAACTTAAAGATCTAAGACTTTTTCTATGTTCACAAAAAAGCCTATTTCTCTCAAATATTGTTCACAAATCTGACTAAATCTGTTTTAGTGAGCACTTCTTCTTTGCCCAGATAATCCATCCACCTCACAGGTGTGGCATATCAAGATGCTGATTAGACAGCATGATTATTGTGCCTTAGGCTGGCCACAATAAAGGCCACTCTAAAATGTGCAGAGTCAGAAAACCAGTCAGTATCTGGTGACCACCATTTGCCTTACGCAGTACAACACGTCTCCTTCTCATAGAGGTGATCAGGTTGTGGATTGTGGCCTGTGGAATGTTGGTCCACTCCTCTTCAATGGCTTTGTGAAGTTGCTGAATATTGGCAGGACCTGGAACACGCTGTTGTATACGCTGATTCAGAGCATCCCAAACATGCTCAATGGGTGACATGTCCGGGGAGTATGCTGGCCATGCAAGAAATGGGATGTTTTCAGCTTCCAGGAATTGTGTACAGATCCTTGCAACATGGGGCCATGCATTATTATCCTGCCCATGAGGTGATGGTCGTGGATGAATGCCATCAATAAAATGCACCCGTGTTCGTTTTCCATAACATATGCCCATACCATAACCCCTCTGCAACCATGGGCCACTCGATTCACAACGTGGACATCAGCAAACTGCTCACCTACATAACGCCATACACGCTGTCTGCCATCTGCCCTGTGCAGTGAAAACCAGGATTCATCCATGAAGAGAACACCTCTCCAAAGTGCCAGACACCATCAAATGTGAGCCTTGGCCCACTCAAGTCGGTTGCTACGACAAACTGCAGTCAGATCAAGACCCCAATGAAGATGACGAGCATCCAGATGAGCTTCCCTGAGGTGGTTTCTGACAGTGTTTGCAGAAATTCTTTGGTTATGCAAACCAATTGTTGCAGCAGCTGTTTGGGTGGCTGGTCACAGACGATCTTGGAGGAGAAGATGCTGGATGTGGAGGTCCGGAGCTGGTGTGGTTATACGTGGTCTGCGGTTGTAAGGCCGGTTGGATGTACTGCCAAATTCACTGAAACGCCTTTGGAGACGGCTTATGGTAGAGAAATGAAAATTTAATTCACGGGCAACAGCTCTGGTGGACATTCCTGCAGTCAGCATGCCAATTGCACGCTCACTCAAAACTTGCGACATCTGTGGCATTGTGCTGTGTGATAAAACTGCACATTTTAGAGTGGCCTTTATTGTGGCCAGCCTAAGCCACACCTGTACAATAACAACAATAGGAAATTTAAACCCCTTAAGGAACAACAGTCTAACCACCAACCTAAAGGGAGGCCTAAATATGAGGAAAAAAGGAGTAAAAATGATACCGGGGGTTATCAATACCCCAGGGGAGAACACAATAGACGAGAATCGGAACATGAGAGGAACTATAGAACATCTAGGTCCAGATCCCCTAGGAGGGGTCCTCGGGAATACACAGGATACTATTCAGAACCTCCTCATACACTGAGAAATTTCTACCCCCCCCCGTTGATAACAGATATGAACCCCTCTATTATGATGAGCAAGAAGAAGAGGACGACTGGGATAGAAATTATGTAGAACAGCCACAAACACCCATAAGTGCCAAACCGCGTGGTTTTTTAGGCCAGGGTCCAGCAAAAGGAAAAATAAAAAAACAGTCAGGGGCTGTAGGGGAGGAACGGCCAAGAAAAAAGACAAAATAGATAATCCAGGCATTTTCAATCTAAGCGGAGTTATTTTGACTGACTCTGAAAAACAGACACTGAACAAAGGACTGAAATATGCCCCCCAAAAAAAAAAAAAAAAAAATCGCTGAATAAATTTGAAACGTTTTTGGATGTACATAAGTACATCAGGAAACTAAACATAAAACAACATTTCTTGGATAAAGCTAATGAGAGGAATTATGTGTCCTGCAATCAATCCACCTGTATTCCTACTAACTTGAGGAATGCCTCTCTTTTTAATCCCCTGGGGAAATCCAGCCACCATGTAAAAGTGTTTAGAGATGTGGTTCTCAAGGAGCTGGAACAAAAAGATATCTCTACAAAACCTCAGAGATCTCTGGAAAGGAATCAAGTCTTTATGTGACAAGAAAGACCTGATCATACGTCCAGCAGACAAGAGAGGTGGTACGGTATTACTTAAAGCGGAGTTCCAGCCATTTACTCACCTGTCCAACGGTCCAGCGATGCGGCCGCCGGAAGCCTCGATCCTCTCCCACGGCGCCGGCATCACTGCTGTGGGCACCCGGCTGTTACAGTTTGCGGCTTCACAGCCGGGTGCCCACTGCGCATGCGCGAGTCGCGCTGCGCGCCGTGATTGGCCGGCAATCTTCTGGGACCTCTGACGTGTCCCAGAAGATTGCAGGGAGGGAGGGGGAGAGGAGAACGTCCGCTCAGGGCGCCGCGGCGCTCCGAGCGGAAGTGGGAGCGGGTACCTGTCAAAACTAGGTACCCGCTCCCCCCCCCAAAAAATGACATGCCAAATGTGGCATGTCGGGGGGTCAGGACTCCCTAAAGCGGAAGTTCCACTTTTGGGTGGAACTCCGCTTTAAGAAAGAGGATTATATGGAGGAAATGCAAAATCTTCTTTCGGATAGGGAGATCTATGAGATCCTAAAGAAAGACCCTACCTATACGTACAAGAAACAATTAGAGCGAATTATTAAAAAAGATTATGAAGATGGCATCCTTAATAAAAAAAGAGAAAGAATTCCTGGTACCACTGGCCCCCCGAATACCAATGATATATTACTTACCAAAAGTACACAAGAGTCTAGTTAAGCCACCCGGGAGGCCAATAGTCAGTGGCATAGATTCTGTGACTTCAAGAATAGGGAAGTATGTTGATCACTTCCTGCAGCCACTAGTTCAGGAAACACCAGCATATTTGAAAGACACCACGCAATGTATCAAAGAAATCACAGAACTAAAGGTCGGTGGAGACGTTTTGTTGGTTACGGCTGACGTAACCTCGCTATACACAGTGATTCCCCATGAGCTGGGCTATGAAGCGGTAAGCACATTTCTTGACCAGAATTATGACATCCCCTATATACAAAAGAAGTTCATTTTGGACCTCCTTATGTTCGGAATGGAGCATAATGATTTCTATCATGACAAGGAATTTTATCTACAGCGTACCGGCGTTGCTATGGGGGCCAAATTTGCCCCCAGCCTCGCCAACCTCTTCATGTCACTTTGGGAGGACAGAAATATTTTTGCTGAAAGAATTCAGGAACTTGTAATGTGGCGACGCTATATAGATGATGCCCTCATTATCTGGAAAGGAGAAGAAGAGACACTGCACCAATTTATGCACAATCTTAATTGTAACAATTGGGGCATAAGATTTTCCTATCAATGGAGCAAAACTTCTGTCAATTATCTAGATCTTGTGATCTGGAGAAAAGGACAAGGTTTCTCCACCAGCTCCTACCAGAAACCTACGGACAAAAATGGTTTCATATCTATTGACAGTTGCCATCACCCTATGTGGCTGAAATCCGTCCCTAAAGGACAGTTCCGGAGAGTAAGACGCAACTGTACAGATAATGCAGACTTTGAAGTACAAGCTCATACTTTAAAACTTTGTTTCATGGAAAAAGGATATGATCAGGAAATTTTGGAAAAAGAAATTCAAGAGGTTTAACTATTTAAACAAGAAGAGTTAATTATCCCGAAACACAAGATTGAACGGAAAGACGACAGGGGGAAATTTGAATTTGCCTTTACCACCCAGTTTTCCAGCCATTACAGATGGCTCAATTTTTTGTTTCGCAAGCATTGGGGTATTTTACAACAAGATCCACTTTTAGGACCTTCTCTCCCTTCGAAGCCTCAGATCATATACCGCTCGTAATCCAGTAGACAAACCTCTCACTTCCACCTTCTTTCCTAACCTTAAAGGCTTCTTTCCTTGTAGAAATTGCAATATTTGCAGTAGTGCAACTACAATTAAAACCAACAAATTTAAATCAACCGTCACAGGAAAGGATTACCCTATCAAGGATTTTATCACCTGCCATACGAAAGGGGTAGTCTATTTGGCCACCTGTGAGTGTGGAAAGCAATATGTTGGTAGAACCATCAGAACTGCAAACATAAGAGTAGGAGAACATCTGGCCAATATCCGGAAAGGATTTGTAGGCCATAGCTTATCCAAACATTTTGCGACCCACCATCAGAAAAACCCGAAAAGTTTAGAAATAGTCGTTATAGAAAAATATAATCCCCATTGGCGCGGAAGTAATATGAAAAGGTCCATTTCCAGAAAAGAAACTTTCTGGATTTATGAACTTAAGAGCTTCTGACTGTCAGGACACAATATCGAATGGGACATTAACTCGTTTATAAATAACAGTTGATATTTCCATGAGATGTATGCCTGTCCATTTCTCCATCTTCCTATATTAGTCAAATATCCTCCATTTTATTATTTTTGAGTCACAAGACAATTTTAAACCATTTTAATTATATATTTATATGTATTAAATCAATTTTATTTGTTGTTTTATATAAAGATGTAATTTTAGATTTTATCTAATTAATTAGCACATAAATGATTGAATGTCATGTTGAGATAGTGTTTCCGGTGGCTAATCCTTATAAAATCCGGTATAGACACATCCCATTTTATTCCATTTTATTTATTTAAGATCATTTTATGTGTATTTTTTGCATAAAAACCCTATATTCATCTATGGCACCATGGGAGATAAGTCCGCTATGAAAAATCTAATAATGCCACCACTTTAATTGTTCGAGCCACGGACGTTCCTTGCAGACACCGGAAATTCTATGTCTTCTCAAGGTTCATATACTCATCCAATCGGTGTTAAGAGACATAATGTATGCTAGGGGAGTGCTTCCGGTGGGCAGTTTGAACTCATTCCGGTATAGACACATCCAATTTTATGTTAAAAATTATCGTTGTTTAATTTGAGTAATAAATATAACCTCGATCCTTCAATACATCTACTATTAAGCGAAAATAGTCCGGTATTGAAGAGTCTGCGATCGCTAGCATTTTGGCTTTCAGCGTCATGGACATCCTTTGCAGACACAGGAAATACTTCCTTACACAGACATAAAAGGGCGGGAGGGATGACGCGGGCTCCCCTCCTATCTCAGTTGATGCCCAATCGGGAGGAAACGCCGCGTCATCACCCACACTGTAATACGGCGGTCCGCACTGCAGGCGGCTGCTGTTACCTGCAAATCGCAAAGGGAGACTGTAGCGTGTATTTTCATTGAAAATGTAAGTGCATCCTTTACTTACAATAAACATTTAAAACGATAATGCACCATTGGCGGTCCCTCTTCTTTCCCCATTCATACTGAGGACAAGAACAGCGAGAACCTACCAGAGATCCATCCTGCACCATATCCCGTATAGGAGAGGAGTGTTTGTTTGCCCACAGCTCCATTAAGTTATTTATCTGGTAAGAGGCTCACCACTCTCTTTTCCCCTGGGAGACATCAGTGGCTATACCCCTTTGGGTCTTTCCCTTGGCGTGTTGTCTTTGGAGCAGAGCTATTTATCTATACGCCCTTATTATCCCAATCTTCTGGTAAGAAGCTAAGCTGGTGGTGGGACACTGAACTCCATTCACGTGGTTTCTACACTTTCAGTTTAACGGTTTCATCACAAGAATTTGGGATTTTAATTTTTTTGTGTGCATTATTTGGGACTGTTTTTGTCACGATATTCATTCGTGTGGTCACTCATTTTTTTGACACTCACTGGTGTATCTAATGTCATATTGTTGATTTATTCCAGTTTGTATCAGCATACCCTTTATATATGTTAATAGCACATTTGGTTGGCTTTATTCCAGACCCTTTTTTCATGTTTTGATTTGCACACGTTTTCACCTGTATTTTTACATATTGATTTGGTTAGCGCACCTGATATATACATTTTCCATTCACTTCACTACCAAAAGGTAGCAGCTTTCCACTATCCAATCAGCTCACTTTCATTTTTCATCATTTAATCATGCTGTCTAATCAGCATCTTGATATGCCACACCTGTGAGGTGGATTGATTATCTCAGCAAAGGAGAAGTGCTCACTAACTCAGATTTAGCCAGATTTGTGAATATTTGAGAGAAATTGACCTTTTGTGTACATAGACAAAGTCTTAGGTCAGCGCATTAAAAAATTGGGACAAAAGTATTGCTTTTATAATTTTGTTAAGAGTACATAAAAGAAAGGATGTAATGATATTGTTATTTTATGTTATTTCATGTTTGTTCCTACCAGAGGAAGGGCGCAAGCTTTATAGCCCGAAACTCATATCAACTTTTCCCGATATATCGGCATCGGCCCCGAAACTGGCCGATATTCCTGATATTTTCGTGACTTCATTCTGCCTTCTTAGGCCACCTCCCTTGCCTTGGACAGCCTCATCTGGAGTCAGGACTAGTCTGGCGGGAGTGTATCACAGCCATACACCCACCCACAGGCCCTGTACCAGCCACCCACATGCCCTGTACCGGCCAGCCACCTATAGGCCCTGTACCAGCCACCCACAACCCTTGTGCCAGCCACCCACCCACCACAGGGTGCCAGCCAACCAGCCACCCACCACAGGGTGCCAGACAGCCACCCACCCACCACAGGGTGCAAGCCAGCCAGCCACCCACAGGCCCTGTAACAGCCAGCCACCCACAGGCCCTGTACCAGCCAGCCGCCCACAGGCCCTGTACAAGTCAGCCAGCCACAGGCCCTGTACAAGCCAGCCACCCACAGCTCCTGTGCCAGCCACCTACCCACCACAGGGTGCCAACCACCCACCCACCACAGGGTGCCAGCAAGCCAGCCATTAAGCATTAAACTAAAAATTAACATGTTCAGTACCAGAATTGTGTCAAAAATTGTCTATTTTTCAAAGCTTTAAATGTACAAAGTATCTGCCAATATCGATACCTTATGACAAAAAAAACCTATTGGTCTATCCCTAATATATATATATATCTATATATACATACACACACAGTGCTCAGCATAAACGAGTACACCCCAACAGATTTGTCAGAAAACCTTTACTTTATTTTCAGAATCAATCAATGGGATACTATAATACAAAATACTCCCAGAAATGTGGGGCATTGGTTGCAGCCAAGATTTTGTAATTTTCACACACAAAAAATTATTTTTCCTAACAAAGTAATTCAAGACCATGTTGAAAAATGAATACGTCCCAATAAAAGTCTAAGAAGCAAAGCTAAATTTTAGACATTAACCACTTAAGCCCCGGAGGATTTGGCTGCTCAAAGAGAAGGCCCTATTTTGTGATTCGGCACTACGTGACTGTAAACAACACTGTACTCAAATTAAATTGATGTCCTTTTTTTCCCCACAAACAGAGCTTTCTTTTGGTGGTATGTGATTTACTTTTTGCGCTATAAACAAAAAAAGAGCGACAATTTTGAAAAAAACTATATTTTTCACAATTTGTTTATATGAAATTCTCAAAAAAAATTAAAAAATTCAAAATTTAACATTTTAGGTCAATTTGTTTTTTGGTAAAAAAAAAAAAAAAACGCAATAAGTGTATTTTGATTGGTTTGCGCAAAGGTTATTGCGTTTTCTAACTACGGGAAATATTTTGGTCATTTTTATTGTTTTTTTAAAAAGTAATGGTGGCGATCTGCGATTTTTTTTGCAGGACTGCGACATTGCGATGGACAGATCGGACCCTTGACTGGCATTTTTGACACTTTTGGGGGTACCAGTGACATTACTACAGTAATCAGTGCTATAAATATGCACTGTTAATGTAAAAATGACACTGGCAGGGAAGGGGTTAACTTTATTGGTGATCAAGGGGTTAAGTGTGTCCCTAGGGGCGCGATTCTAGCTGTCAGGGGGCGTGGCTTGTTAGCTCATCACAGAGACATACGATCCTACATAGCAGGATCGTATAGCCTCAGTGATGATCTAAGGGAGAATGACAGACGGCTGTGTTTGTCTGTCTTTCTCCATCTCCTGAGCGAGATCGCGAGTGGCCGGCGGACATCGGAGCCGCCGGTCACACGCGCGGGGAAGGCAGGGAACGGGCGGGGGCGGGAGCGTGCCGCCAGCAGCGAGCACTCACCCCCTACAGGTTTGTGGGTGAGTGACGCACCCATACGTCACTTTGCCCAGGAGAGGCTGACTGCCGCAGTACATAGTCGTGCGGCAGTCGGCCAGTGGTTAAAATCTTAATTAACAAGAATTTAGCTACAGGGGAGTCAATTATTAAGTAGAAATCATATAAAATATCCATGCTAAAACATATAAATTACAAACAAGCAGCTGTTTAAGCAATCTGTGACACTAGATACAAGAATTGTGATAAATATATGAAACAGCGCTAAAAAATTTAACACAATATTGTGAAAATACAGAAATGAATCAATATAATGACATCAAACTTATTCGGTGAAAAACGTGTAACAAGAAATCACACCAAATATAGTGTCCTCAAGGGCCCATACACAAGGGCTGAAAAGAAAAAATATATGTGAAACAAGAAAGTTCAAAGAAAACAAATTGTCCATGATTCACTTGCTCCAACAGTGTCCCCACTAACAATTCGTAGTGCTTCCACCACCAGGTGACACCAAGTATTAAAGCCTATTACCGGATCCTGTGGACCATCATATAGTATGATCAAATGTGTGTTACATCTCCTTATGAAGGGAAACCTCAAAGCACCAAACATGATCCAGTCATGGCTGGTTCATCATCAGGATGAAAAAAAAAAAAAAAAAAGAAGCATATATGCCCATAGTGTAAGCCATAAAAAACATTCATTCAAAAAATAACAAGTGAAACTTGTAAAGGGGATCACACTAAGCAAATCATTGGGCAATAGGTTTAAAACACGTGCATATAACAATAAAAACAGATACATCTGCTCTCCATAAAACCAGCAGGCTGCACGGCTGCACTGCCAGTCAACAAGTGTGCGTAATGCTATCATTTATCATTCATTAAACAGGTGTCCAGCAGGCAGTTGATTATAAAAGGGCGCTACTTAGGAAAACCCCTTCCCATTACATGCTTTTTGCAATGGCACCACATGGAAGAGAAATGTCACTAGGCCTGGGAAAGAAAATAATTTATTTACACAAGATAGGCGAATGGTACGAGAAGATCAGCAAAGCTTTATTTATCAGCCAGAATACTGTAGAAAAAGTGATACAAAAAATTGTAACAAAGATGGAACTGCAACCATCTCACAAGGATGTCCAGGCTGTCCACAGAAGTGAACACCTCAATAGGAGCGTCTTCTGATGAGAAGGGTTGAAGAAAATTGCCATGCAAGGTTACTGCACTTAGCTAAAGTAGTAGAAAGCCAAACTGGGATAATTGTTTCCCATGACACAATACGGCATACACTGCAGAGCAACAGCATGCATGGATGTGGTCCAGGAAGGAAGCCTATCGTAAAGCCTATTCACAAAAAAGCCTGCCTATAAATTGCCAGTGCCCAGGCTGAAAAAGAAGATGACTACTGGGACTCTGTACTCTGGAGTGATGAGACCAAGATAAATATTTTTGGTATGGTGTCACAAAGTACATTTTTCACAATGTTCTCCATACCCATTCACATGGAGGGGGATCAGGGGATCTGGGGGCCCCCTGGTTATAGAGGCGATCATATTCTGAAAAGCCCCCTGACCGCAGACTCCCCCCACAGCCGCCCAGGGTTGTCGGGAAGAGGCCCTTGTCCCCATCAACATGGGGACAAGGTACTTTGGGGTGGGGGGTGAAGCCCCCCTGCCCCAAAGCACCCTCTTTCCCATGTTGAGGGCATGTGACCTGCTATGGTCCAGGAGGGGGTGGGGCCACTCACTCGTCCCCTCCTCTTTCCTGACCTGCCGGGCTGCATGCTCGGATAAGGGCCTGTTGTGGATTTTGGGGGGACCCCACGTTTATTTTGCATGGGGCACGCCATTTTTTTTCCATTTTGGCATGGAGTTCCCCTTCAAGATCCTCAGAGTGCAAGTCGCACCACAAGTCGGATCATCATGATCCGACTTCGATGCAACTTCTATTCAAATCAATGGGCTTAAAGCCATATCAAAGACAGCTCAAGGGCAACCACTGATTTTGAATAGAGGCAGAATAAGGCTGCTAAAAGCGAACGCGGCAAAATGTACATTCTGTGCTTCAAAATATATGTAACCATTAAAAAGGCTTAAAGCGGTAGTATACTCCGCTATTTGACTTTTACCTACAGGTAAGCCTATAATAAGGCTTACCTGTAGGTACAATTAATGCACAGTTTAGGAGATATTCAACCTGCATGCAGCCGCTGACGTCAGTGGCGCATGCGCTCTGAAGGTCCGGCGGACCTTCAGAGCCCCTTGCTGGCTTTTGCCGGAAAGTGAAACTCCCGCGCGCATGTGCAGGAGTGACGTCATCGCGGCTCCGGCCACTCACAGCGCCGGAGCCGCCGAACCAGAAAGAGACACAGAGGGAGCATGTCAGCACTCTCAGCGTTGTCCAGATAACGTGTCGGGGCTTTGTTCTAAGGTAAGTATTTCATAATGAGCAAGTATGCGATGCATACTTGCTCATTATGCCTTTGTCCTGCAGGGTTTTTTTTTTTTCATGAGTATACAACCACTTTAAGAAAACTGCTGTTTTATTCCTGTTTAGATCATTTCAAATAGGAGTAAGCCGTGACCCTGAAATTTAGGAAATTGTTCTCCAATTTTGATCTCCAGTGTAATATACATACACACACACACACTGTGTATATATATATATATATATATATATATATATATATATATATATATATATATATATATAGCCCGGAGCAGATCCCCATTTTCTGACCCTGCAGGCTGACTTTCTGTTCTCTCAGACTGTCTCTATACTTCCCCAGTGTTGGTCTCGGGTTTCATGCATCATACTGCTGAAGAAAAGAACAGGCGCTGCTGAGTGTATCAGTAAAGATTTTTTTGCATGACATTAACCACTTGCCGACTGCCGCACGACTATTTACGTCGGCAGTCAGCCCCTCACAGGCAGAGTGACGTAGATCTACTTCGCTAGCCTGTGAGGGTTTAGGGAGCGAGCGCGCGCCCCCGGAGGCACGCTCCCGCGTGGTCACGGACCCCCCCCCGCGCGTGTGACCGGCGGACCCGATGTCCGCCGGTCACTGGGCCATCATCGCTGCAGAGGGAGAAAGTCAGGCGGCTGATGTAAACAAGCCGCCTGTCATTCTCCCCTGTGTAGAAACAGTGATCATACGGTTCTACTATGTAGGACCGTTGATCATTGTTCCTACAGCTTAAGCCACAGCCGATCACAGTTAGAATCACGCCCCTAGGGACACACAACCCCTCCCTCTCAAAAAAGTTAACCCATTCACTGCCAGTGTATTTTTACAGTAACAGTGCATATGTATAGCACTGATTACTGTAGAAATGTCACTGGTAACCCCAAAAGTGTCAAAAATGTCAGTCAAGGGTCCGATCTGTCCGCCGCAATGTCGCAGTACCGCAAAAAAAAAAAAAAATTGCAGATCGCCGCCATTACGCGTTAAAAAAAAAAAACAACAAAAATTACAAAAATCTTTCCCTTTGTTAGTAAACTTTTGCGCAAACCAATCAAAATATGCTTTTTGCGATTTTTTTTACCAAACATATGTAGCATAAAACAAATTGGCCGAAAATGTTAAAAAATTTTGATTTTTACATTTTTTTGGGGGAATTTCATATAAAAAAATGTGAAAAATATTGCTATTTTTGCAAAATTGACGCTCTTTTTTTGTTTATAGCGCATGATCAAAAAAAATTGCACAGGTGATAAAATACCACCAAAAGAAAGCTCTGTTTGTGGGAAAAAAAGGGCGTCAAATTCGTTTAGGTACAGCGTCGCACAACCGCACAATTGTCCGTTAAAGTCACGCAGTGCCGAATTGCAAAATACCCCCTGGTCAGGAAGGGGGTAAAATCTTCCGGGGCTTAAGTGGTTAATAAAAACTTCCGCCCTTAGTATACATCACTTCCTGTCTTTGGTCATAATCTGATGATTAGTGGATTTACAACAGGAGGTTGGGCTGAAGTTGTGGATGTTTTTAAAGACGGGTTCGCAATATGGTACGTGACCCCCGCTGAAGAAGTCCCGCCTACTTTTCAGACGTAACGCGTGCGGGGGACGTCACGTGACCCGCGGCCGTCTCTCACTCTTCCGGGTTGGCGGATCTGATGCACGCTCGCTCGCAAACTCTGCAGATATGCGCAATACCTTCTTCTGAAATGTGAGCGTAATGATTAATGGAATAAAGTTATTAATTTCATACAGAGAGCATTAGATCGTTCTTTTTCTCTCCTACACATTACGGTACTATTTCTGAGGAGCTGTCAGTGCATTGGAGGTGCATTCATTGGTTACCGTTAAGGAAGGAAGTGCGAGGATGTACATTCATTTTCTGTTTGGGATGACATGCTGGTTGACCCTGTAGGGACTCATTGATAAGGTGAGCGGCAGTGTTAACAGGTGGTGGGTTTGCACCCGTGTGGACACAAGAATCATATGGATTTGCCTTAGGACCACCTATCACTGGAGACTTACCTGCTTATATGGACACCTGATATCATTGGGACTTTACAATATAATTATTTTTTATGTATCGTTTACCACTAGGATTGCGCTGCACTACTTTATTATTATATTAATAAAAACTCCCATGGAGGTAGATGCTTGTCCTCATAGCTCCCGAATCTCTTCCTGTGCGTGGCACTTCTGCCTTCAGGCCGACCGGCGGCCAGGAGGTGACGACACCAGGGGAGGCCAATAGGAGCCGAATCCAGCTCAGGCAGCAGTGAACCGCAAGCCTGCCGGGTGATGACGTAACTCAGCCCCCCGGTGTTATTTCCGCTGCTGGCCTTTATATGTCCGCGTTATGCGGGTCTTCTTAATCGTCTGAGGAAGGAGCTTTGTACGCATGCTCCGAAACGCGTTATGTCATTACCCGGCAGGCTTGCAGTTCACCGCTGCCTGAGCTTGATCCGGCTCCTATTGGCCTCCCCTGGTGTCGTCACCTCCCGGCCGCCGGTCGGCGTGAGGGCAGAAGTGCCACGCATAGGAAGGGATTCGGGAGCTATGAGGAAAAGCATCTACCTCCATGCGAGTTTTCATTAATGTCATGCAAATAAATCTTTACTGCTACACACAGCGGCACCTGTTCTTTTCTTCTTGTTTGCCAGCGGGACCTTTTGTTTCTGCCTGTCAGAGCTGCCCTTTGTGATAGCACAGGAACATCGTTCAACCTAGAAGTCCTGACCACTCATGTAGACTGCCCCTCCTTGTTTTCCATCTTATTGGGGACCCATTCCTTGGCACAAGTGCCCAACACATCCTCTTTATGCATCATACTGCTGATACTGGAAGAAAGGCATTGTGGGAACTGTAGTCTTTTCATGTGCCTGGATTACTTAAGAAACTATCTTCCCAGAAGGCAAAGGGGGGAGTGAAGCATCTTGGGAGGAGCTATAAAACCATCTGTTTGGCAGACTTAAGCTCTCTTGCTCCTGGGACCCATTGAGTGCACATCAGCCTGCTGAGTGGTGTGTAAGACAGATTGCGGCCTACTGCACGAGGCTTGACCCACTTACAGAACTCAGCCTCAGGGGAGTGGATGTCTGCCGCTGCACTGCAGATATCTTTGCAGTATCGCTGAGAGAGAGAGTTGAGATCAACAGAGTATCCTGAGGTAGCAGAGCGCAGCAAGTTTCCAGACGTCGAAGCGTGGAAGACCACATCGCCTGTTCCATAGGGCCCTCACAGACGGAGGTGACTGGGAGACGCTGGCTCCGTGTGAAAACGAGGCTTGGACTGCACGCCGGCGCCATTTTGACTCCGACATAGCGGTGATGGGCAGCCTAAAACAGGGGGATACGATTTTACAATTAAATATTATATATATATATATATATATATATATATATATATATATATATATATATATATACTAGAAGGCTCCACATTACATTTGGCATTTACCTCTGAAGAAATCAGTTGTGATGAAACTAGTCAGGACTTAGCCTTATGCAGGCAGGATTATGTCACAGATTGCCTGATCTGTATACCTGTATTCACTGCTTTTTTGACCCCGGATGTTTGTAATTTTACTTTTATTCATTTATTAAATCGTTCAAAGCGGAATTATACTATGTTTGTTTTGTCCGGGATTGTCATTTTTATGTGATCTGGAGAGAAAGAGATTAGTCTCAATTGGTGTTGGGATCAGATGTCCTTGGATCACTCTTTTTACCTTGGATGATTTGTGTTATTTCACTTGGGACTTTATTGCTTTTTCACATATATATATATATATATATATATATATATATGCTATTATACAGTATATTTTTTAGCGCTGCACAGTACTTTATTTTATTTTGCTTAACAACACATGTCTGTTTTAGTGTGCTAGCTGCTTATATTTGTTTCTAGTTAACGCAGTTTTTTTTAATCATTTTTACCTGTGATTTGTTAGGTAGGGTGTCAGGGCTTCCAGATGTTCCTGCTGAGGGGAGAAGTATCCCCACTGGCTCCTGTGAGAGGCTTCTCATAGGGCAGTGTGGCAAGCCCAATCAGGGGACACATCCCAGTTTGTAACTACCCCAGAAGGCAGATTGGGCTGCAAAGGATTCTGGGAGTGGGTATAAGTTTGGGGGAAGTGCGTGACAGGTTTTCTTTGGTGGGAGCAGAGTCCCAGGAAGGAGAGTGCTGCTGTCTCTCCTCCTGTCTGAGGAAGGTGGATGTCTCAGGGTGTCGCCTGAGTATCCAGAGAGTGCCGAGCTGAGCTAAGAGGATCCAGTATGCTGAGAGCCTGCGGATAGAGAGAGGGGTCCAGTCCCAGGAAAGCCTGCACAGGTCGTGAGTACTGAGAATTGCCCCTGGGGGTTCGCCTGAAGAGTTAGAGGGGACCACTCCGGAAGAGGTTCTGGGATCCAGTGTCAGCTAGCTGTAAAGGGGGTACCTAGGTTGAGGACCCTAAAGCTGTAAAGGGGGTACCAGCGGTCTGGGCCCTGAATTGTACAGAGAGTGTCAGTAAAGCGACAGTTACACAGAGTTCTATAAGATACTACCTCAAGCTGTACTAAGCGGGGGCCAGTATTTAGTGACTTCCACAGCACAGCAGTGTCAGGAGTTCTACAGTTCTCAGTCTTGGATCTACAGGACTACAAGTCTGGGATTCAACACTTTTTTGGTTATACAGAGTGTTCTCAGAGTCAGTGAACGTTGGCTGGCGTCAGGGAAGCGCCAACGGGCATTTTTCAGTAGTAAAGTCCCACGTGTAATTAGTTTGAGCCTCAACGAGTATCCCACTCATTCCCTTCTCCCATCCCCTTTAAATTAAATAAAAACCACAAAGATGCCAGAGTTGTCGCTGCTGCAGTTATCACACCCAGGGCCACAGCTCGCATGGGCTGGAGAGAGTACCGGTTCCATTGGCAGATCCACATCAGGCCACAGGCCTGGAAACTTTGCTACACATAAATATTATATATATATATATATATATATATATACATACATACATATATATATACATACATATATATATACATACATACACATACTTTTTTTATATTAACTTTTTTAATCGATTTACAAAATGCAAAGTGAGCAAACATAAGAGAAATCTTTCTTAATCAATATCGATATTTGGTGTAACTACCATTTGGTTTCAAACCAGTATAGGCTCTTACACTTGTACATAGTCGGGGATTTTATAGGATTAACCACCTAAGGACCAGGCCTATTTCTGACACTTGTGGTTTACAAGTTAAAATCAGTATTTTTTGTGAGAAAACCCCTATATATATATATATATATATATTATATATATATTTATTTATATATATATATTTTAGCAAAGACTCTGGAGACTAAAATGGTGGTCGGTGCAATATTTTTTGTCATGTGGTATTTGCGCAGCGGTCTTTAAAACACAATTTTTTGGGAAAAAATACATTTTACTGCATTAAAAAAAAACAAAAAAAAACTAAACAGTAAACTTAGCCCAATTTTTTTTCTATAATGTGAAAGATAATGTTATGCTTAGTAAATAGATACCCAACATGTCATGCTTCAAAATTGCGCGCACTCGTGGAATGGCAACAAACATTGGTATTTGATCTCCACAGGCAACATTTTAAAAAGGTTTACAGGTTACCAGTTTAGAGGTACAGAGGAGGTCTAGGACTAGAATTTTTGCTCCCACTCTAACGATAGCGGCGATACCTCACATGTATGGTTTGAACACCGTTTACATACATGGGTGCGACTTACGTATGCTCGGAGGAACGGGGCGCTTTAAATTATTTTTTTTCTTATTTAATCTTTTATTTATTTTTACACTGTCCCTCTAAACTTTTTTTTTTATCACTTTTATTCCTATTACAAGGAATGTAAGCATCCCTGGAAATAAGTGGAAATAAGCAGGACAGGTCCTCTTTTATGTGAGATCTTGGGTCAAAAAGACCTCACACCTACACTAAAAAGCAAAAAAAAAGTAATTTTTTTTCCATCATGGAAAAATGTACGACGTCGCTCCCGTCCTCCAAGGCCATAGAGTTGAGAAGGGGCCAGCTTGCCCTCTCTCAACTTCCTGCTAAGAAGGGGAGAGGGCCAGATTGTTTTCAACGCTATCGACGGCTCCGGTAAGCAGGGAAACAACCGTGAAGCGGGGAGGGGGGGGGGGGGGGTTGGGGAGTTCACCTTTCCCACCGTCTATTAAAGTGATCCCGCTGCGAGTCTGCCACTGTGACCACTTTTATGAGAAAGAGGACTGCCCACCTAGTAAAAAAATATAACTGCAGTTGGCGGTCCAGAAGTGGTTAAACAATTCTACCAAGCAGGTGCCAACGATCTATTTCATATGTAGGTTGAAACGTACAGGTAAGATAACTAATTGTGTTTTCCTTAGGAGCCATTGCACATTTTAAAACCTTTTCAACATTTTCAAAATAATGAGGCATGTGTGCCTTATTCTTAAACAATTTATTTCCACATGATCTTCCAAAGCACAGAACAGATTAAAAAGGAAGGACATTTTCCCACAAATTTCCTTAGCATCTACCCAGGTCCCTCATCTAGTTCTAGCTCTTTCCCCCCTCCTCAAGGCCCGTAACACTATTTACATCTCTTCATGGTCTACAACAAACATTTGCAGCAGTATATTTCAGCCCTATACAATTCTATAAGGCTGGTAGACAAAATCACTCCTATTTACATACTAGCAACATTGAAGTCTATGGGTCCAAACTGTGCTGGTGTGGACGTCAGATTACAAAGCTGGTTGAGAGATGTAAAAGTGCCCTGGGCTTTAGGGCGAGATCTGGGCAAGTATAGGGATTGTCAGCTCAGGTCAGCGCCACTGTACTCACTATGCCAAGTACAGCAATCTCCCCTGCTGAGCTACTGTGTTCTGACAAGGGGGTGGCCCACCAGCCAGAGCACTCCAATCAGCACTCTCTGCCAAATGGCTGCCTTCTGTCAGACAGATCAACATACACATGGGCCAAGTTTCTTTTTTAACCGACAAATGTCTCCTGACATTTGGCCGGTGTACCCAGCCTAAGTGTAGTTTCTCTCTGGTCTTTTATTCCTCCGTTATCAGCATGAGCCACTTCTGAGAAGTTTTCCCAACACATGAAATAAGTGCCTTTCCTCCAATCAGCTCTCACACACTAACTGCAGCTCTTAGCCCCCCTCCTCTGTGCTTCTGACTGATGAAGAAAGATTATAACACGATTCTTCCCTTTTGAAGGAGTGTACAGAAGAGAAGAATGCAGATAAAATAAAACCTTTTTATGTGTATCATCTGAGGCTGTTCACTTTACTGTGTATATCTCAGGGTTTACATCCACTTTAAGGAAGCAGGGGCAAGAGAGAAAAAAAAAAAAAACACGTTTGTAGGAAAGTTTCCCCATTTTTTATCACACTGCATTTCAGCCAATGTGTCCATGCACATTGGGGCATTTAGAGTAACGTTCTGGGGCATAAAATAAATAATTAAGTCTGCATTTGGAGAGGTGCTTACTGGCATAATTTATGCACATGACTCTAGGGACTACATTTTTTTTCTTTCTTTTTATGTACCAGAGACATTTAAAGCTGTAATGCTAGTGAAGGCTTCCAAAGCTGGGTACCTTTACAAAAGTACGGAAGATTGAACAGTTTATAATCTAGTGGCAAGAGAAAGCAAATAGAGGTCACAGATAATTAGTCACAGTATCATTGTGTCATTCATAAACAGCAGTAAGTCAAATTGCTCAATAACAAGACAATGATTATCAGCCAACACTAATATGTTAAAACTGCAGACATGAAAAGTGGCATTAACTTGGAGCTGAATTACAAGGCATTAAACAAGAGCCAGCTCTAAAAGAAATACCACAAACCTTGGAGTGTTTACAACAGCATCTGAAGCATTATATTCATACCAAACTAAACACCGCAGGGCAAATGAGATGTGGTTATGTTATCTAATTCTGGCATCTAGAAGTTCAGTCCACTTGCATTACGACAACAATTGCAGCTTTCTTCAGTTCAAAGCTACTTTTAGAGTAAAGCTGGCCATAAAGAAACAGCCAAAAGAAAATGAAATTGAGGTGGATAGGGACTCCTCCGCTATCAAGATTCACTGGATCAGCAAAAATCTTCCAACAAGTCCACCTTTTTCCAGGTGTCTCCTGTCTGGTGACGACATAGGATCGATTTACTAAAACTGGAACTTGCAAAACCTGATGCAACTGTGCAAGGTAGCCAACCAGCTTCCAGTTTTTTTTTGTTTGTCAAAGCTTAATTTAACAAGCTGCAGTTAGAAGCTGATTTGCTGCCATGTATAGCTACACCAGATTATGCACTCTCCAGTTTTAGTAAATTAACCCCCCATGGGTCTTTGTTCACTTCTTCTAGCAGTGGCCAGTGCCTAAGCGCTGAAGAGAGCACAGCCACAGGATAATTTGGCAGCCCTCTGTGCAGTATTTCTCCTGTTGAGTCCAGCACAGAGCCATGGCTCATGGGAAATAAGCTGAATGATGCCCAGCTGGGTGTAATTCAATATGGAAAACAAGCATCATTGGATCTGGCAGGCCTGTGGGGTACACCTCCAGAGGTCAAGTGAGTATAGCAACTTAAGTTGCTTTTTTTGAAGGCTTCTGTGAGTGGCTTTTTTTCCATTTACGCTCAAGCTGGATTTTAAGGCCTCATAAGCATGAACATTGTTAAATCTGTTGTAAAAGGCTAGTCTAAAGCGCATTAACATTGTTTGCCTTATCTCCTAAACAGGGTATACTGTACACCTTTTATTTATTTATTTTTATTCAACCAGGGGACCCCACACCACTCAGTGCTGCAGTTATTGGCTGCAAGCGCTGATCAAATGCTGCGTTTCCAGCAGGACAGTTTGACAGAAGTGGGCCCATTAATAATGGGAATAATAATAATGCTATTCTGTTCAAAGGGAATGCTTCAGATCTAATAGCAAGTGCATATTTCAGTCCCCAGAAGCACTGGCATTCAAAAGCAAATGTGATGTTGAGGTTTAGCCTTCTCTTCTTGAAAGTGATGTTGAGGTTTAGCCTTCTCTTCTTGAAAGGTATTAAGGGACTTGCATGTTTAGACTGGTCTACCTGTGACATCAAATTCTGCATTCTTATACAACACACAAAACTTTTTTCTTCCGCATTTCTATACACAAAAAATAAGCCCAAGTGAAGGTTTCTTTCAAAATGGACTCAAGACAGACGCAAATAAAAAGTCAAATAATGTAGTTTAAAGCTAAAGTTTAGTACAATTTTTTTTGTATACAGCACGATGCATAATAGTTATATGTAATGCGGTATATCTTCATTATCTGCAGGTATCTGCTTCTGTATCAAATTTTTCCATGTGTTCCTCGTAATCACCAGATACTGTCCTCAGCAGCTCTCTTTTTTATAAGTTAACTGCAGCCTCGGCTACAGATAAGTAGCATTCCCTGCCCGCCCCCTTCGGTCTTATCCGCCATTCATACAACTCGTCTTGCTATTCCACAATGCAACGCATCCTGAGAATGGGCTGGGGAGAAGTCAAATGACAGGTGTCTCCTGCCCATTCACAAAATGTGATCCATTGTGGGGTTGTAGTAAGATGAATTATATGAATGGCAGAGGGGACAGAAGGGGGCATGGAAGAGAGGCACAACTTTTCCGTGCAGCTGAGCTACAGTCAACTCTCACAGTGCTGGTAGGCAGTCACTAACAATGTTATCCAGTGGTGTGAGGAGGCACAGATGGGAAGATTGGTGTCAGAAGCAGACACCTACAGCTATTGTGATACACACCAGTACCCCCAACCAATGTGTATTGGTGCTGTATCAAAACAACCTGTGGGGCCTCCCTGTCATATTAACATACCCCCCCCCCCCCATTAAAAAATAAATAAATTCTGGAGACCGGCGCGGATCCTTCTTGTGCCCCACAGCCGAGTTTGGGAATGTTTGTTCCAGTACTTGGCTTCCACTTTGCCTTCCACACCCCTCCACTCTCTCTGGTTTTAGTGACATTGCTAAGTTCTGCCCATAGCCAATATGGAGGAGTATACTGTAGCTCTTCTGGTCAAGAGGTATGATCATTTATCTGGCAAATATAGGTTGCTAGGGGTGTAATCTGCACAGGGTGCTTCCTGCAAAAAATGTTGGGTGACTGCTGATTTTTCAACAACTGCTCGACAATGTTTTTTGTATGTGTGCATTGCCCGCGCTGCAGGTGCCTGTTTGTATGTGCACTGCAGCAGTGCCTCTGGCTGCCTTTCAGAGCCCTCAATGCAGAGGGAGACTCATTCTGGAGATCTGTACGGTTGTATGCTGAGAAAGGGGGGCTGGAAGGGCGTTGAGTCTGTACTAAGGGGGCAAGGGGCCTGTAATGAGAAGGGGTCTGCATCAAGGGGATCTATAGGGATGGTAGGGGGTCTTTACTGGGAGGTCTATACTGAGGGGATGAGAAAGCAGGGGTGGTCTGTACTGGGTGGGGTCAGGGGTCTGTACTGACCAAGGGAAGCTTGTACTGAAGACTACTTCACTGAAGCAGTGGGCTGGTATCCAGGACTCTGTAAAATCTTTGTACAGGTATTCTAAAGAATTGCAGAGGTATGTCAAAATGTGGTCAGTTTCTGCAAAAGCTCTTTTGAATTACCCTCCCAATATGTTAATATGACTCTCAAATACGACTTGACCCTCAGTGGGAGTATCTTGGCACGTGGTGGAAGTAGCGGGTGGTAGTAGGGGAGCTTCGAAACCCAACCACTAAACTTTAATACAAGGTTAACATGTTAATCTAGTTTGAAAAGTGGTTATTTTATATTTTTTAAAGCTTTTAATAAATAACTTGTGATCCTGCCACGAAGGCACTTGTTATCGTGGTATTCAAACTTAAAGCAAACCTTCATTATATAGCAGCTTTGATGTGATGGCTACATGCATTTTCTTTTTTAGATTTTTGTTCTTCTATTTTCTATAGGTGATTCAGTCAGTAAGTCTACTGTTTTTTAAAAGAACAAGCTCTCGAACAGAATGTATCAGTTAGAGAGGAGACAAACCAGTTAACACAGGCAGGGGCATGTGACAGTGGCGGGTATCAGATCCCTGCCCTTCTCACTAACTCGTGACCAAGGACCAGGCAATCTCACACCCTGCCGTCACTTGCGTAACAATGCCACTCTCAGCTGCACCCGGCACATAGATTTCCCAGCTTGCGGGACCACAATCTAGATGCCAGTAGGCTGAAAGCGTTTGCCACTGGGCTAATTAAGCAATTAACACTTTCACTGCCACCACCGCTACGTTATGATGAGCCCAGGTCGTAATTTTAGAAATACCAGTTATGACTTTAGAATAATCATCTGTAACACTCACTGTCACCCCAGACAGGAATGTTCAGAGGATTTATTCTATACAGTAGCACTCTTCAAGAGACAGGTTCGTTGTTAGTTTGCATTAAGAGCTTAAGGACAAGTATAACACTTTTCAAAATAAAGTTTAATAATAAAAAGATTAAAATTGGTGCAAATAAAATATTTACAGAAAAAAGTGTTTCAAAGAAATGGCGACATAATTAAGCAATTTAGAGAAATAAGATATAGGATTAAGAAGTAAGAATACTTGCATTCAATGTCCTGAGTATTATCAGAGTTTCAGAAGCTGAGCCAGTGTGATCGGTTCTCAAACTTGATAGATTTTCCTTTCTTGATGTTACCATGAGAACTCCCTAACCCCATCTGCCTCTCTCTTTTTCTCTGAGACCGCACGGGGTGTTAACAGAGGTCCCTGACCAATAAACACAGTGGCCATGGGCGGCCCTAAAGTTTACAACAATACCAAGGAACCTCCCTTATAGACAGATTTATAACATAATTCATATCTTCCAACATCTACCAGTTGCCTTCTTGAAACTGATAGCTTATTGTGCAGCATTGAATTTTATATCCATCGATACCAAACACAGCCTATCTCCTAATAACCTCTGACCCGTAAGGCATCTGACAGCTAGCTTCTATTCTATATGTGATAGGGTGGTTATGCCTGGTCTTAATTCGATCAGTATGACATTTCTCATCCAAATATATACTTATTGTTAATGTGTCATGTTCCTGTCTGCATTTATGAATTGGGTATGGATTGTTAGATGTTCTAATGAACAGCTTGGCTGTTGTGGCATTTATGACACAGCCTGTCGACACAGCTTCTCCCCAAGCTCTTAATGGATTTGCTCAGATTTACGACCGGCCTGTTAAACACCATCTGCTAGGATTTCTGTCTGTGCTGAGATAAGGTTTCTTTGAAGGGCCGTTTCTTTGAAGTCGAAGTCCTCCACATTCCAGGAATTAATTATCTCTAAGAGGGGGCTGGGTGAGTGAGGGGCTTTGTTAAACTGTCATGGCTGCTTGAACAAAATGGTTGCTTTCGTATATCCAGCACAGGATATCATTACAGGGCGCACTTACAAAAAAGTATTACCTAGAGTTTGGCTTTAATTTGTTAGTGTATTTAAACCTGCTGGTATGTCGAACACAACTCTGTGCTTAAAGTACCTGTCATTACCATAAAGTTACTAAACAGTTCTGTATAGAAACACAAATATAGAAGGGGAACAACATATTTCCTCAGTACATTCTGCTCAGCAATGCTGAATAGTGACTGTCCTTTACTGCTTCTTGCTTTCAATGCAAGATTAGTCAACTTAGGCAGAACGGAACAAAATAATTCCAATCAGAATATACACTTGCTGATCACACAGAGAAGACTAAAACTTTAAAGGGATTGGTTTGAGAATATGCAGACTAAAAAGGACATAGGACATGTCACCACTCACATTTAGGTTTGCTATAATATCCTGTACGGTGAAAACAAACTATGGAACAGAAGGACAAATACTTACGGGATTCGCTGTCTATGCTGCTGACACTATCTGCATGTTGCAGGTTGTGTTTGTGGAGCTGCTTGTACAGGCTGAATTTGGCAAACTTTCTGGATTTTCCCATTCCTCGACCTCGTACCTTTGAGTTATCTACTACCTCTTCCCCATGCTTGCTCTGTATTTGGAAGGTGGTCTTTCTCTCAGATTTGTCTTCACCATTTAAAGTATGGCTGGACTCCGACAGGGCCTGAGAACACAGAAAGTTTATTCTACTCACAGAAATTATCATTTTACTGAAAACAGACTAGCCATAAAGCCAAAAGCACAACCAGTATGCAATGTTATATTTAAAGATTTTTCATGAATAAGGCGTTGACAAGGGCATACTATAGTGTATGCCCACATGTTATTGCACAGGTGTTTCATGTATCCCGTGCCAGCAGTGCCCTTCATTTCATAGCAGCTGCACAGATTCACCGGCTGTTCCCAGTTTCAGCGCCGTGCGAGTGCATGGCCCTGAATGTAGACAGTGTGCATTTGGGGCTGTGCATCCACACCCACACAGTTGTCAAATTGGGAGAAGTGGCTGTGTCCATGCAGCCACTGTGTCTTTTTGAAATGGAGGGCACTGCTGGCATAGGGATGCACAGAACACCTGTGCATTACTGCATAGGCGTACACTATAGTAAACCCGTGTGAACATCTTATTAAGTCATCAAAAATCTTTAAATATGATTGAAATTATTTGGATGTTCAGTTTGGGGATGCACGGAACACCTGTGAATCCCCATGCAGGCAAACAGGGGCCTTGCACAGGCATACACGATACTAAACCTGTGTGAACAAGGCCTAATCCAAAACTTAAGATGATGGATGTTGCGGCTATATGGTAACTAAGACCACTGCTGATATTCCTGGCAAAGGTCTGTCAGAAAATCAATCTACTAGTCAGATGGTCATTTGCTGGCCGATATGATGATCTGACCACCAAGTTAAGCAGTAGGCTTAAGCGTCTCAGAGTCAAATAAGCCCATAATTCATTTGCAATCAGTTGCAAAAATATTTGTAATCAAAGGCAGTCATAAGCTACTGTGATTGCCCTAATTTTGCATGATTGAAGTTATTCAGCACAAATCAGTTGTGCAACTTATGCGTTGTGGTCGTGTACCAACATCATTTTTTTTCATTTAAGACTGTATGCTAATACAAGATCTGAAGCTTTGAATTATTTAAGAAAACCATACCATAACCTGAAAAAAGTAAATCTTAAGTATCATAGACCTACTGTACGGATCACGGTGCATTCTTCCCAAAATACTAACCATATTTATGGCATTAGTTGACTGTGCCCCCATAATTCTCTTGACACTGCCCACATCTGTGAGTCTGTGCTCATCATCATCCCATCGACCATATGCAAGGTCAATTCCTCCCACAAAAGCCACAGACTGGTCAATCACAACTATTTTTTCATGGTGTGCCCACAAGTAGACAGACGATGACATGTGATCTGGATGTCTCATCACCTGTACAAAAACAGAAACTTATTGAGAGAAGTTCAAGTTTAATAGGCTTTTGAAATATGCATTGCAATGGGGAAAATTGCATGGTAGCCAGCTTCTAACTTCAGCTTCTTCAATTAAAACCCTGAAAACAATGGTTTCTATGCAGATCTGTACCAGACTTTGCACTCTCCAGTTTTAGTAAAATCAACAACATGGTGTCCAAGGCCCCCCCACTCCTGTTCAGGGATGGTTGTTCCAGTCTGACATAGATGGCCTCTTTCACACCTTGTAACAAGTTATCCTCTCTGTCCAAAAACACGCACCTCACATTTTGACAATTAATACCTTCAGCCAAGTAAATAGTGGAATTAATACCTCTGCAGACTTCCTGACACCACAAATTGTAAGAACATATTGGTAACACATCTTTCACACTTCCAATTCTGTTCTTGGACAACCAGTGTCCACACATTCTATGGTTACTGGATTAAGGGATCTGCACTACCTGGGTGCATATAAACACTAGGATCTTGCTGGCACTGGAAATCATGGGAACTGAAAACGTGCCTTATAGAAGCTATGGAACTTTGATAATATAGAACAAGGTATGTTAAATGTGTCTTACTACTAGAAACAATATAACAAATTTGATGGCTACAAAAGCCATTTTGGAATTTATTGTTTTAAAAGATTTCACCTCTATTTCCATCTGCAGTCAGCTATGAAAACATAAAAAACAATTTTTTTTTTTTTTTGCAACCATGGAAACAGTACAGATGCACACAGTGAGCCTTTTTTTAAGCAAGATACTTTTCAAGAGTGCTTTCACATCTACAAAGCTGCGGGGGTATGCAATGATTTTATTATTAGAAAATGGGGACTTCTTTGATTGTAGCAGGAAGAACGTCACACTGGGCACTCAATTTTATGAAGTGCACTAGACTTTTTCAGAATCTATAGAACACGCAACAACTGATGTACAGAAGTCTCCTGAAAAATATAATTTCCTGTTAATATAATTTTCTTATTGCTTTCCAACTTTTTCTCTATTTGTACAACATTAGGGCTGATTACCCAGGAAGTGGCTGCAGGATTGTAGGAAGTGATGGCAATCTATGAGTGCACTTTGGTACAAATATCAATTAGATTTTATAAAACCCTTAAAATGTATGTACAGTAACTGACCAGGGGAGGACTGGTATCTTGTATTAGTTACAGTGGCGTTATACTTAAGGCTGATATATTTCACATCTCTAAAAAACAAAAACAAATGCAAGTTTCATTCAAAGAAAATCTGTCACAATCCTAAGCAATTTGTATATCAAAGAAAATGGATAAGCAGAGGAAATTTTAAGTGAAAACTGTATCAATACAAGCAGCAGACCCAGAGACTCTAGCAGCTGAAGTTACATGCAAAGTTTGGCCTCTTTTGGAAAGGTGAAGCTTGGTTCTATACTCTTTCCTACAAGCCTACAAATGGATAAATGAAACTACCCATTACATTAAGTGTGATGATGTAGTGATATGCAGTTTTCACTGAAACCTTTTATTGTAAGCCTTCTACTTTGTAGCATATCATATGTTTAAATTAGAACTATAGGCAAAACATTTTTTCATTTTGAATAGAGTAAGAGGGGGTTATGACCGGTCAGATTTTTTTTCCGCCATCTGCATCCCATTGTGGACATTTCCCTTCATTTCCTGTTCCATAGCCAAACAGGAAGTGAGAAGAAATCCCTGGAAATCCCTGGGATTTGCTTAGTGACCCCCTAAGGCCACCAGAACTAGTGACCCTATTGGAAGACTTCCCCTCTATTACTTTATCTGGGGACACCCCAACATTTGGGATTTTTTTTTACTTTCACATTTAATAATGGTAAAGAGGACAAATAGAATCTCCCTAACAGGGGCACAGACAGCAATGAAAACTTACAAGCCTTCTAATCCCTCTCCACTGTAATCAAAACTAAAAAAAGAGTTTTGCCATTAGTTCTTCTTTAATTTGAACTGCCTAAGCGTGTGACAGGTATACTTTACTGTAAATATTTCTCTCTCCTGCCGTGAAGTGCCTACAAACGCTGCTGTGATCCTTAGAAACCTTTATATAAAGTCCACTGACAAGCCAATATTTCTGAGTGCGTCAATCTCCTGGGTCTCACCCAGCAGTAACTGGTTCCTCTTGCTAATTCAAAGGACTCAGTAGTAAAAAAGAGCGTCAATTTTGAAAAAAATAATAATTTTCACATTTTTTTATTTTATATGGAATCCTCCCCCCCCCCCCCCCCCCAAAAACGTAAAAATAAAAAAAAAAATCGCAATAAGCATATTTTGATTGGTTTGCGCAAAAGTTATTGCGTTTACTAAGGGAAAGATTTATGTAATTTTTATTGTTTTTTTTTTAACTTGTAATGTTGGAGATCTGCGATTTTTTTGCAGGACTGCGACATTGCGGCGGACATATCGGACCCCTGACTAACATTTTTGACACTTTTGGGGGTACCAGTGACATTACTACAGTAATCAGTGCTATACATATGCACTGTTACTGTAAAAATTACACTGGCAGGGAAGGGGTCAACTTTATTAGAGATCCAGGGGGTTAAGTGTGTCCCTATGGGCATGCTTCTAACTGTAAAGGGGTGTGGCTTTTGATGTAACCACAGAGACATACGATCCTACATAGCAGGATCGTATGATCTCTGCAGTTACACCAGGGAGAATGACAGACGGCTGTGTTTACATCAGCCGTCTGCCTTTCTCCCTCTCCAGCGGGAGATCGTGAGTGACGGGCGGACATCGGAGCCGCCAGTCACTCGCGCGGAGATCCCTCTGAACGAGCGGGGGTGGGAGCGCGCTTTCAACGGTGCGCGCTCACCCCCTATTGCCTCGGGGGGCGAGTGACGTAACGGTACGTCACTTTGCCCAGGAGGGGCTGCCTGCCACAGTATATGTACTTGCGGCGGTCGGCAAGTGGTTAAACAAGCTGAAGTCAGAAGCTGATTGGCTACCATGCACAGCTGCACCAGATTTTGCCCTCTTCAGTTTTAGTAAATAAATCCAAATGCCTTAATACACTGGTCTTGCCTGAACTCACATTCCAAACGTTTCGATAATGTATATACTATTCGAGAAAACAATAATTTAAGAAAAGAATTAAAGGGAAATAATTTAAAGTAAAAACTGATGTCCACCATACCTTAATGTTTGGATGTATACGCATGAGAGTCCTCTTGCTGTATTCACTGTTTATACCCAAAGCCAATTCTACTTCTTTGTACAGCATGATAAAGATCTTGACTCCTTGTTGCTGTAAAAATACAGACCTTTAGCAATACCACCACAGCTTTCTCTTAAGCTTTCTATTCTGGTTTATACAGCAATAAACGTTTTATTGATTACAACATACAGTATGCTTTTTTCAGGTTGGTTGCAAAGGTGGATGTTTATCAAATATTTCATTTATTAACAAACCAAAATTTTAACTTCCCCTGCACTCTTAAGGTAATGAACAAAAACTGAATGAATAACGAACCGCATCCTCAAGCACTACACAGTTTAGAAGTTGTGTCAATAAATGCCCATTGTACAGCATGTACTAAATCTAACTAAACGTAACTTACAGCTTTTCTCTTTAGGACACAATCTAGTCTCCATCGATTTCCTTCCACCACTGGTCGCTTGAGGAATATTTCCGGACTCAACCTTAAAAAAAGTAGAAACCCGTTTATATATATATATATATATATATCTATATATACACACATACACATACACTAGTCTTATGAAAAGTAATAGAATTTAAACGTATACTTGTATACTATACATGGAAGGAACAGTTCTGATATTAAAATTGCAACGACAACAAATGTAACAAAGACTTGCAAAAGTCTGGATACCCCAAGTCAATTGTTTCTTTTCCTTTACGGGTAAAACATTCAGTAACTCCACACAGAACCTGCCCTCCGCAATGAGGGAAAAAGCATCAGTGCCTTGAAAAAGTATTTATACTCCTTGACATTTTCCACATTTTGTCATGTTACAACCAAAACCTTAAATATATTTTTTATTGTCATTTTATGTGATACACCAACACAAAGTGGCACATAATTGTGAAGTTGAAGAAAAATTATAAATGGTTTTCAAATTTTTTTTTACAAATTAATATGTGAAAAGTGTGGCATGAATTTGTCTTCAGCAATTACAGCTGCAAGTCTTTTTGGGTATGTCTCTACCAGCTTTGCATATCTAGAGTGTGAAATTTTTGCCCATTCTTCTTTGCAAAATAGCGCAATCTCTGTCAGATTGGATGGAAAGCATTTGTGAACAGCAAATTTTAAGTCTTGCCACAGATTTTTAATTGGATTTAGGTCTGGACTTTGACTGGGCCATTCTAACACATGAATATTAGGGGTGTTGAATTTAATCGTAGCATCGATGCATCGCGATTCTGCCATCCACAATTCTGCATCGATGCTGCGACAGGCCTAATGTGCTAATGACGTCCCTCCACTCCTCCATCTTCGCACAACAATGGCGCTTTGAAATCAATCTGTGGTTGTTAGCCGCGCCCTCTTTTCCCGTCACCCCCAGCCGCCCGGCGTCGCTGCAGGAGGAGACACGAGGAGCGAGCGTCCCTGATTATCGGATAGAGACAAGCTCCGGCGTGTTCGAGTTTCCACGTGCCTGATCGCGCCAGTAAGCCGACACTGCACTCCGCTAATCACAGGCAGTGAGACATTTCCCGATCAGTAAATGTCACATTGCCTGTGATTACCGAAGTGCAGTGTCGGCTTCCTGGCAGGATGGGCCACGCGAGAACTGTCATCTCTACTCATAGACACTCTGCTGCGGGAGACCTGAGTGTCAGAGCGAACATCCCCGGCTCCCACATGCACGCTGGTCCTCCTCCCCCAGCGAGTGTCCTCCGTCCTCCAGCGAGTGTCCTCCGTCCTCCAGCGAGTGTCCTCCGTCCTCCAGCGAGTGTCCTCCGTCCTCCTCACACAGGCCTCTGTGGGCCGAGGGAGACCCCCGAGTGAGCGTCCCGGACCCCAACTCCCAGTTCTCCTTGGCTCAGGCATCTGCAATCTGCAGTGACTCTGTCATCATCACTCATCACTGATCAGGTACTAGTCTAAGTCTTCAAATACTATTACAAAGGTTGTAGAACACATGACACTGCCAGAGGGAATGATGAAGATGTTCGAGAAGCAGACTCTTTTACTGCTCACTTTGCTCAGATGTTAGGAGACAATTTGCACATGAACAATTGCACAATAGTCATCATTTGTTTAAACACAGACACACTGGCACACCGACAGTATCTTCTGCATCAGTTAATTTATGTGTAAATTATAAATCGACCTTTACAATAAAGGGACTGTGTGTGCAATGTGCGTGTGTGAGTCAGTGATGAGCAAAACCATAAATCATGAAAAAAGGTAATGAAGTATTTGTGAATCAACGATTACTAAGACATAAACCAAACCATAATAAATGAAATGGCATACGTTTGGGGACATTTGTTTTGTTGTAGTGGTTTGTGTCGTTTGTATCTATAATATATTAGAATATCTTATTATTTCATCAATTATGGTTTATGTCTTACTGATAGATTCATAAATACTTCATTGGTACCTTTTTGTATGATTTAAAGTTTTGCTCATCACTGACACGCATGCACAGTTGCGCACGGATTGTAAGGTCACATTATTGAGAGCCTCTGAAGTAAATTGCTCCACTAAATTAGCACAGACTGATGTTTGATGTTCAGAATTTGCAATATACAGGGAAGTGTCATTTTTTTTAAGAGCAGATGAAAATAAACATAATTTTTCAATTTCTGACTGCTTGAATTTTTTGATGAAAGCCATGGGCACATTGTGGGCAGTAATATTGATGCATCGTGGAATCAAATCAATGACATGATAATCGTAATCGAATCAGGAGACCAGTGAAGATGCGCACCCCTAATGAATATGCTTTGATCTAAACCATTCCATTGTAGCTCTGGCTGTATGGTTAGGGTCATTGTTCTGATGGAAGGTAAACCTTTGCCCCAGTCTCAAGTCTTTTGCAGACTCACAGAATTTATTCTAAGATTGCCCTGTATTTGGCTCCATCCATCTTCCCATCAATTTTGACCAGCTTCCCTGTTCCTGCTGAAGAAAAAGTATCCCCACAACATGATGCTGCCAACATCATGTTTCATGGTAGGGATGGTGTGTTCAGGGTGATGTGCAGTGTTAGTTTTCCGCTACACATAGCGTTTTGCTTTTAGGCTAAAAAATTTTATTTTGCTCTCATCTGACCAGAGCACCTTCATCCACATTTGCTGTGTCCCCCACATGGCTTCTCGCAAACTGAGAATAGGACTACTTATGGCTTTCTTTCCACAATGGCTTTTTTTGTCACTCTTCCATAAAGGCCAGATTTGTGGAGTGCACGACTAATAGTTGTCCTTTAGAGAGATTGTCCCACCTAAGCTGTGGATCTCTGCAGCTCCTTCAGAGTTACCATGGGCCTATTGGCTGCTTCTCCGATTAATGCCCTCCTTGCCTGGCTTGTCAATTTAGGTGGACGGCCATGTCTTGTTAGGTTTGCAGTTGTGCCATATGCTTTCCATTTTCGGATGATGAATTGAACAGCGCTCCATAAGATGTTCAAAGCTTGGGATTTTGTTTATACCCTAACCCTGCTTTAAATTTCTCCACAACTTTATTCCTGACCTGTCTGGTGTGTTCCTTGGCCTTCATGATGCTGTTTGTCAAGCATTTTGGGGCAGATAATATATTGTAATTGATAAATGGGTTTAGACTGACACTGGACCAATAAATTGATAAAATGTTAGAATCTGATTGGGTCAGTTAGCACTATTTTAGATGAATTGCGTACAAAGAGAAAGTGCTGTGCCTAGCATGAAACATGTCAGAAAAGAACTTGTTCCTGATAGAGATTTTAATAAAGGAAGAATTATTTTGCATCTCAGTGTGGCATTACTATTGCTAGTACAATTGATTGCTGAGGTGGAGACAAGCCAAGCTAGCATCCGGGATGTGATTGTGAAGCCCAATATTGCCTGGAACAGCATGTAAAACATTTGACATTATGGATTATTTTGAATGCTTTGGTGTCATAATGGCTTAAAAATTAAAGCATCTAGTTGAATGGTAGGGAGTACTGACCTACAGGTCTTTGATTACATCTACACTAGTACTATAAAGCTTCCTGAACAATAAAACTGCAAAATGCTACCTGACAAACTAAGCAAGGTTTAATTAGATTTCAAATATTTCCAAAAGAAACCACATCGACAAATGCTGTGCCATCTGTGCATGATACATCGTGTGGGTATATAACAATAATCAAGGGAAAAAAGTGGGGATTTGGAAAACTCATCTAGATGAAAAATGTGAAGCAGCATATGGTAAAAACTCAAATTTTAAAGTGGTCCTACAAAAGAAGTTTTTCACTTTGCACTCAATATAAAGGACAGCTGAACTTGTGTACAGTTGTCCTTTCAGTCTTCTCCCTCAAAGTCCTATACACTCTCCTATCCTTGCTGTGTAATAAACTTTTAACTGAGCTTCATACTGCAATAAAATCCCTGTCATTGGTAAAGAGAAGCCATCCACCATTGGGATATACAAGGGTACAGTAAATAGTCCATCCTCCCAAAAGGTAGAGTCTCAAATCCTTAACGTCTAGGGTGCAAGGGGAAAGGAAAGACCCGAAGGCCACAGATCCTCCCCCCAACAACCATGGCAGACCCCAATAACTTGCACCCTCTGGCACTCTGCAAACAAAAAAACAAACACATGCACAGTGCAAGTGCCCATGATAAAAAGTGAAATAAATAAAAACTGGCAAGTGCAAAACACAGAGCAGGCCTTTCGGCCAGTATAAATATTTCCATTGGACAAGCCATAGATGACATGTAAGAAAAGCAAAAAGTGACGTGACCAAGTGCCAGTGAAACTCAGTGAGGTCCCCAAGTTTTTTTTTGGCACTCCTGGGTCACCACTTTTAGGGGGCACATCCCTGGGTGTTATTTACACCTATCAGCCCCTAACCAGACAAATAAAGCCCCATTCCTGCAATCAAGGCATTATCATTTAGGGAGAGTCCTTTAAACTGCTTGGGGGAGGGGTGATAGAGAATTTATTGTGGGTGGACACAAAAATGATCTTCCAGTTCTGTACCATACTCAAGACCACTCTGACAACTGTCTTTCCCAGACACAAGAGAAGTGGGGGAGAAAAATAGTGCAGGCCCATAGAAAAAAAAAATATCCAACTCTCTAAAAACTGCAGCCTGGTGGTTGAGAAACACTTGTAGGAAATTATAGGAAGTGGTTGTAAAAGCAGTTTTACATTGTAAAAGTAGTGGTGACATAATGTTGCGACACCATGCTGCACGTGGCCTGTACAGAGAGAAGAGTTGTGAGAGGGACCCAACAGGACCACCCACTGAAGGTTGCCTGCAGAAAAATACAGGAGGGGCAGATACAAAACTAGTTATACTTCATAAGAGATAGCAGTACTGACTAGTCTATCACAAGAAGCTCTTACCCAAAGGAACCATTTTACACAGAATAGATCTGAGAAATATACACAAAGCACACCAAGCTTCAAGTAAAAATACACAAGCCTCTTGTATTAAGACAATATTTGCTTATCCTGGACTTCAGCTTTGCTCCGTTCTAAAAGCCATGTTTCTATGGCAGTGCCAAGAGTTCAGGTTACACGACAGTACACTGTAACTGGAAATAAAATGCTTTTGACAAGACTAAAATTAGCTGCAAGGGAAAAAAGCTGGAAACAAGGTGACAAGTCTTACCTGACTCCTCTAACTCTGCAATCCCTGCTTCAAGACGACACTAAAATCTTTCAGACCTGCCTCTCCATCTAATTCATCTGTACTGGCAGAATGCAAACATGATGAAAGTGGGACTATAAAATGGGACAGCATTCAAATTTCTCACTCCAAGTCATTAAACCTGTCACTAAGCCTATACCAACTACAACTGATGGATCATTTTTTAATTTAGCTGCAGTTTTCATTAGAGGACATTATGTAAGGAGGATGATAAAAGTTCACCTAAGGTCATATGACTCACTGAAGACCCTGGTACACGGAGTCTACATTTACTAGAGTCGGACTGGACAGTTGCCAAGGGCTGCCATCTTATGTCATGCTTCTGGGAAGTGTGTGGGGCTTCACAAGGCTCTGCTCTAACTAAACATGAGAGCATTCCTGCTGAAGAGATTCAGTCTGATCCAAAAATGTGGGAAGGGAATATTAGCATTTGTTCACACGTCTAGACAAAACAATTTGCGTTCTGCATTCTCATTTTGTAGAGAAGAATGTGTTTTCGAAGGCTACCAGTTTTTTTTAAACATTGTAAGTATAGAAATGCCTTAATATTTAAAAGTTATTTTTGCAATTATAAAGTTATTTTTAAAATTATAGATATACATTAGGTTCAAAACAAGCAACCACTGCTGAAATCTCTACTTTTGAAAATGTTAGATGCCTGGCTGTTGTGCTAAACAAAAGGGCCTAAAATTGCACACCATCGAAGAACTTGCATACAGATTAGTATGCTTATTCTGAGTCGACTCAAAGTATTAAGGGAAAAGAAAGGCAGGCAGTAAATATTTTCAGAATGAAGTCTACAATGGCAGCTTCTGTACTTCTCTCAGTGCAAGTGATTAGACCCCGATGCCTCCTCTTCCTGCACTGCATTCAGATCTGGGACACAGTCTCTGATCGGCATGTAACCTGGCTGCTGTGTCAGGATTCCAACAAATTTTACCCAAAAGTGCTCAGAGCGGAGAAATGTATTGCATTACTTTTTCAGCACTAGCCTATGTTGCTTTCCTGGTAATATGGTTCTGGCACAATTGATTCCTACATACCCCATGCCAAAAAGTATGCAAACATCCTCAATAAATATCCTTGTTCCATTTTCTTGTGTTCAGCAATCCTACTTTGTCACAGTTCAATAGTGATAGATAGATAAATGTTGTTTTTTTAGGAAAAGGGGTATAAAAGATACTTTAGTCCACTTACACATTTACAAAACTATATTGACGTCAGTATTCTGTAATCCCCTTCACAGAAGTGCTCAGACTGGCTGAGCGAGAATCAGCATTCTGAACAAAAGAATAAGAGCTCCTTTGGTAGGCAAGAGGGCTTTATACTCTACTCAGCCAGTTGGCTTAAACTTATCCTAAAATGTACCAGGGGTAGACATTCACCACCTCCCGCCCAGACAATTATAATATTATGGCCAGGTGGGAGCACTGTTATCCCAAAGGGATTGCGCAGCGGTGTGATCTGTGATGCGATGTGTCCTCCAGACACAGCTGAAATCAGAACATTGTACCAGCCTGGGCCTGGTACCATGTGATCCCTGTGCCCAATCATTGCGATAATGCGTCAGTTGTACACAATGGCTTTCATTTATAGCCATACATTGTGTACTATTGTTATCTCTGTGATTGGTTTTAATGACCATATGGTACAGGGCCAATCACAGCAGACCTGTATCTTGTGATAGATGTGGCCAATCAAAGCTATCACAATAGTACACACTGGCACATGAATAGATGCCAGTCACAAAGTAAAAACAATTGATTATACAGTGATCATCACTGTAGCAGTGTAAAAAAAATCCCTGATCACCCCCAGAGCAGTACAGTATCACGATGGTAACACTGTATGTATGTATGCATGTACGTGGAAAAAAAAAAAAAGTAAAGAAAAAAATTTTAAGAAAATAAAAAAAATATATACATTTTTGTTTTACATACTGTCCCTGATTATTGTCACACCAGTCATATGACGAATCTACTGCTCTAATGACGTTAAAAAAAAAAAATTGTGAAACTTTATTAGTTTCTTCATTTTAAAAAAAAAATACAACTAAGGGTGGAAAACAGCAGCACAATGGTCTTCCCACTGAATGGCTGTGCAAGGGAGTGTGTCAGCACAAGTCTGAAAACTAACCATACTGGGATGGATATGCTTTCATGACTAGTGTAGATTGACAAAGGAAAACAGGGGGACTGGCAGGAAAACCAAGTATTTCACAAAAAAGGAAGCAATGAACGTTGCAATCTGTATTTGATAAATGAATAAGCATGTTACAAAATGCAACGAGAGGAATGACAGCAGAGTGAGTACACTTTCAAGCAAGTGTGACAAACCACAATTTAGTCAATATGGCTTGCAGTATCTGAAAGATTACAATTGTATAGGAGTGCTGCAACATTTTTCAACACTAGTGTAGTCATTTTTTTTTTATAAATAGAACCTACAGATTAGTACATGCTATTGCTTCCCATGTATACATGATTATTTTCCATCCTATTTTGTGTAGAATGATGCCTTATTGCAAAATAAGCAAGAAAGAAAAACTTTGCTTTAATTGTACACAACAAAGCAGACAAAACCATTTACATACGGTTTATCCTGAGAAGGGAAATGGACAAATGGTGCTTATTTTTATAATGTTAAGAAAAAAAAATGTAATTACCACCAATCTGTAATAAAAATTTCCTCTTTCGCTGCTTCCATTGCATCTGCCACATCATTAAAATACCCCTTCGCGTTGACATACCTAGCATATAAACAACAGGTAAAAGAATGTTAAATTAGGTTAGACTCCTCGCTCCATATGGAAAAACAAACCACTAATCTCCAGAACAAGCCAGGCATAGCATTTGTAAACCTCTGCTCTATAATGGAGGCACCTTGTGACTGCAATAAAAGGGGTCATTTCTTCCTGCTGATAAAAAACGTTGTAATAAGAATGCAAATTGTGGCTATAACTTTTGCTGAAATAGCTTGTTACAAGCAATGTGATTTATAGATGATTACTTATTTGCCACATTCCAGGTGAAGTGAAGCCAACAAATGAAAAAAATAGATTTGTTTTCATTAGAAAAGGTCTTCCAGTGGTAAAACGTGAAGGCAATAATAATAATATTAATTTAATGCCAAATTAAAACGCAGCAATAAACCTTGTTGGAATCAATCTGAAATTGACTTTTGTAATTATTAAATGAAAAAGCCTCACATACAAGCTAAACAATATTGTATTACAGAGTATTAATTAACAACAGATGGTTGTATTGCCCTGTGCTCGAAAACATTTTAAGAGTGACATCCACTCTTGGAACACTTGCTTCTTACGCCTATATGGACTTTGGTGGGAAATTTTTTTCGCCCCTCCCAGACAGAATAAGAAAATAAACTACAGCAGAATAAATATTTTAGAGGAAGCCTTGACAGTGGAGCTTAGGAGAGAGGTGAGAAATCAAGACAGTCTGAAACTGACCATACACATCGGGTGGAATTTTCTTTGTGGGTGGCCCAGACAGCATTCTCCCACCTGACATCCTTCAACTGAAAAATTTAAAAGGGTCAGGCAGAAAATTGGCAGCTGAGTGGCCACGTCCAATCAGATGCAGCTGCAGTTCGGGTATTTTGACAGCTACCAGCTGTTAGGATACAAAAGCCAGGATACAAAAGCCAGGATTCATCCACCCATGTTGCATAGCATGGATACGAGTCTCATATATATATATATATATATGTGTGTGTGTGTGTGTGTGTGTGTGTGTGTGTGTGTGTGTGTGTGTGTGTGTGTGTGTGTGTGTGTGTGTAGCACCCTACAGGTAGGTGCTAGGTAAAACTATAGTGGGCCTTGTCTGTCTAACAGCAGGGCTGTGATTTGTTTAGCTAGGGTGTCAGGGCTTCCAGATGTGCCTGCTGAGGGGAGAAGTATCCCCACTGGCTCCTGTGAGAGGATTCTTATAGGGCTGTGTGGAAAGCCCAATCAGGGGACGCATCCCAGCTTGTAACTACCCCAGAAGGCAGATTATGCTGCAAAGGATTCTGGGAGTGGGTATAAGTTGGGGGGAAGTGCGTGGCATGGTGTCTTTGTTGGGAGCAGAGTCCTAGGAAGGAGAGTGCGGCTGTATCTCCTCCTGTCTGAGGAAGGTGGATGTCTCAGGGTGTCGCCTGAGTATCCAGAGAGTGCTGAGTTGAGCTGAGGGGATCCGGTGTGCCGAGAGCCTGCGGAGAGAGAGAGGGGTCCAGTCCCAGGAAAGCCTACACAGGTCTCGAGTACTGAGGATTGCCCCTGGGGGTCTGCCTGAAGTCAGAGGGGACCACTCCGGAAGAGGTTCTTGGATCCGTGTCAGCTAGCTGTAAAGGGGGTACCTAGGTTGAGGACCCTGAAGCTACAGAGGGAGTACATAGTCAGTATACCCTGAAGAGTTCAAGGTCAAGACCTGCAGTTTGGACCCTGAATTGCACAGAACGTGCCGCTAAAAGTGACATCTATACAGAGTTCTACTATAATACTACCTCAAGCTGTGCCAGGCGGGGGAAAGTATTCAGTGACTTTCACAGTACAACAGTGTCAGGAGTTCTACAGTTCTCAGTCTTGGATCTTCTGGACTATAAGTTGAGGATTCAGCACTTCTACAGAGTGTTCTCAGTGTCAGTGAGCGTTGGCTGGCATCAAGGAAGCGCCAACGGGCATTTCAGAAGTAAAGTCCCAATTGTAATTAGTTAGGCCTCAAGGAGTATCCCACCCATTCCCTTTTTCCATCCCCTAATTCCAATAAAAACAACAAACAAAGATGCCGGAGTTGTCGCTGCTTCAGTTGTCACACCCAGGGTCACAGCTCACGTGGGCTGGAGAGATAACCAGTACTAATGGCAGACCCACATCAGGCCATAGGCCTGGAAACCTTGCTACATACATACACACCTACACCGCACAGGCAGATTGGGGGAGCAGTGCTTCTTTCATTAATGTGTGTCATATTCTGGATTAGTAAATGAACACGCCGGCACCCCATTCCTTGCTGATCTAGGGAAGAGGTTCCTCTTTAGCTTTAAGCGGCGCTACAAGCATTTTAACCCAGGTTGCAGCAATTTAAAAACAACAAAGGTGAGAATTGTCTGCGATACTATATTTGCACTAACAGTAAATTTTCAGTACCAGCTTTCTGGTCCAAGAGGTACTGATACACAGGTTTAGAAAACTAAAGAATCTGAAAAGACAAAAATGTATGGGGAAAAAAACCAACATAAAGCACAGTGGCTAAGTGGTTAACACTCTGCCTAGCAGCACTAGGGTTAGTTCAAATTCCAACCACGGCACTACCTGCACAGGGTCTGCATGTTCTCCCTGTACATGCGTGAGTTGCCCCTGGGTATTCTGGTTTCCTCCCACACTCCAAAGACATGCTGTTCAGTTAATTGGTTTCTGTCTAAATGGCCCTCCTATGTGTATGAATAAATGTGAGTTAGGGACCTTAGATTGTAAGTTCCTGGAGGGCAGAGGCTGATGTGAATGAACAATACACACTGTATTACCAAAAATATTGGGACGCCTGCCTTTATACGCACATGAATTTTAATGGCATCCCAGCCTTAGACTGTAGGATTCAATATGAAGTTGGCCCACCCTTTGCAGCCATAACAGCTTCAACTCTTCTGGGAAGGCTGTTCACAAGGTTTAGGACTGTGTCTATGGGAAAGTTTGAACATTCTTCCAGAAGCACATTTGTGGAGTCAGGCACTGATGTTGGAGAGGAGGCCTGGCTCGCAGTCTCCACTCTGTGCAGGCCAATCAAGTTCCTCCACCCCAAACTCACTCATCCATGTCTTTATGGACCTTGCTTTTTGCACTGGTCCAAAATCATTTGGTGGAGGGGGTGTGATTAGGGTGTGGGGTTGTTTTTCAGGTGTTGGTCTTGGCCCCTTAGTTACAGTGAATGGAACTGTTAAGGCGTCAGCATACCAAGACATTTTGAACAATTTCATGTTCCCAACTTTGTGGGAACAGTTTGGGGATGGCCCCTTCCTGTTCCAACATGACTGCGCACCAGTGCACAAAAGACATTAATGAGTGAGTTTGGGGTGGAAGAACTTGACTGGCCTGCACAGAGTCCTGACCTCAACCCGAAAGAACACCTTTGGAATGAATAAGAGCGCAGACTGTGAACCAGGACTTCTCTCCAACATCAGTGCCTGACCTCACAAATGCCCTGCGTAAATTGACAGTGCTATAGAAGTACCTGCAAAAAATAGGTAAATTAAATACATACAGGATATTAAAAGCCAGAAAGTAAAGCTGGCCAAAGATGGATAATTTTTATTTTATCAGCCAGGCTGATAAAAAAAAAACGGATTCCCCCATCCACACATTGAAGGTGGATAGAGGAATCCTGACAGCTGGCAGTCCGCCTACTGGCTATGGCTCTGATCAAAGGAAAATTTTCCAGCATTCCCAGTCAAGAGAAGCTGGCTTCTCTCAAGTGGTAACACCCATAGACGAATCAACATTTAGCTAGTCCTTGCTGAACTGGCCAATTTTCCATTCATCTATGGCCAGCTTTGGTCCACTAAGGAATAGAGAAGTAGGATAAAAAAACAGACAGAACAAAAAAAATCCAGCCGATTCCACAGAGCATAGGTGAACAAATCTCCCTCTGCAACTATTGTATACCCAAATTGCAACTGTATTTGATTGGATGCAGCTGCAGTTGGCTGTAATTTTTCCATTTAGCGACTATTTTTTTTAAAAGAAACTGCACAATATGCCTCAATGAGGTTTTTTGAACTGCATTTGATATTCGATACAAACACATCAGATGCAGAGAAACAACTCCTGTGGACATGAGCCATATGAGTGGTTACAAATGAAATTTTTCCAGGAATGCAACAGAAAAACTGGAATTTCAGTAAATGTAAAGAACAGACTTGTTTGCAAAATAAGGTCTGTTAGCTCAGCTTCCTCCCCCATTCATTTCACACTACATACACCCATGCATTCTGACAGATGAGTGAGACATTCTTGGTACAAGGTTCTATAGTTTGCCATTTAAACCCGTTTACATACAGTACTTCCAATAATAATCCAAAGCTTTCAAAAAACATCAGAGCAGCAGACAGAATGGTCTAGTACACATGGCCTATGAATTACTAGGCACATACCATTTGCAGAGTGTGTTCTTCTGGACAGCAGCATATGAACCAAATCTGTGAGCTATGAGGAAGTTTTTACCATGCTTCCTAACAAATTCTTCAATAGCCTGTCCCCACCAGCGGGCATGTCTGTAGCTGTTACATTTCAAGATTAGAGATCTACAAAACAAAAACAAAATCAAGGGTAATGAATTCCTCCCAAAACCATTTTCCATAGTTAAAAGTGCAACGTTAACAACTGATGTGCGCAAATAAGAACAGTTTTAGCTGCCAAGGGTGTGTTTTACTGTTTAGCCAGTTTTGTGACACACTTCTGCCACACTGCATAGTCAGGCAGGTGACCACAATTTCCTTTTTCAGCTTTGAAGCATCTTGTGTCACCTGCCAGGTCACTGAACAATTAGTCAGCATTATCACACAATTTAAGAACTTTAAACAGGCAAGGATTTACATATTTGTGTTTTAGATTAGTATTTTGCAATTGCCTAGAGTTCCAGCTAAGGCCTCTGGTACCTGTACTGGTGCAAGATGTGTTTGTTTTGATTTCTGCATCCATCCCCAGCTATGTGCAGGCAGCCTATGGAAATGGATGTGAATGCAGTGGCTGCAAGGACTCAGCCGCACGTCAAAATTTTACAGCTGCACAGGAGCGGGTACACGGTCACGAACTAACGCGGTGTGCATTTAGGCCGTGCAACTGCTCCTGCATGACTTTTAAATTTTGGCATGCGGCTGCGTCCATGCAGCCGTATCCACCTTCATAGGCTGCTGCATGCAAGCAGCTGGGAGTGGATGCAGACTCCAAAACAAATGTCTACTGCTTTTAGGACAGGTGCCACTGCCAGCATCTATCTGAATGAGACCTAAAACTGATGCACTTAACATGGACCCATATTTCAAAATTAATTCCAACCTTGTTTTTTTTCCCCTGCTTTCTGTTAAAGTTTTGGCTACTATAAGCTCGATAAAGAAAAGATTTGAAGTTAGATGAAGCGCATGGTTGAATCACTTTAGATGTACAGTGGTGACAAATTAAAGCAGTAGGGAACTATATTTTGAATGTGATAACAATGTATGGGGCTGGTCCTTGCTACTGGTGAAAATATGCTGGAAGGGAGGAAGTTTTTGTCCTCTCCTTTCCCTTTAACTCCCCCCCCCCCTTTTTTTTTTCTTTCTTCTCTTCCCTTGGTAGTAATTGGATATATAGTGGATATTGAAGGGGAATTTATGAGATTATTGCCCTTATTGGGGTAACTGAAATTTCTTTTGGACTTATGGTCCTTTGATTGTATGTATGTTGACATTAACAATGCTGTTATGTTTGCATTGCTTTTTTGTTGTATTGTTATTCTGAAAAATTATAATAAATAAATACTGAACACAAAAGTGATAAGTTAGTACAATAAGAGCCGGTTCACACTGGGGCGACTTGTCAGGCGACCTGGCCTTGTCAGGCGAGCAGGCCCACTACCAGTATGAGCAGGCCCATACTGGTAGTGGGCCTGCTCTACTCATATTCCTGCTGCTATTATTTATTATCAGGTCCATATACATATATGTTTTTAATTGTCCTTTTATATTGAGTTTTTAAATTTATTATATGTTTTATATCGTTTATCTCCCATCTCGCCAACCTGTTAATTGGTTATGCTCCTAGACTATTTGAACAGCAATGCCATGATTTTTAACAGCTATGTCAGACTTTTCATATGCGTTTCCTTCACCCATTGATTCCAAGGACCATTGCCGCTTTAATGCTGCCCTTGATATTGCCGCTTTTACAATGAATGCACGCCCCCTTGTCTCCTATATAACCTCCCTTCCTTCCCCCTATCCGGACACTTGATAAAGGAGTGCGCATGCCCGACAGCGGCATGTTGCGCATGCTCTGAAACGCGTAGTGAAGCCCGGATACGCCCACAAAGCCCACACTGCCCTTGACGTCAGACGCTGCCGGCCGCAGCTACAGCTCTCCGCAGTTCCATTGCCGATCCAACCCGGAAGTCGCCTGAGCCTACCCCCGGACCTCTCCCGGATGATCGGACCTTACCGGATCCAGAGCAGGCACCCAGCCACTGACAACACCACGGAGCGCACTACAATGAATGTACAGATGTGAGTCACCATATCTTGCTTGTCCAATAAAAGCTTGTTTACTGCACTCAAGTGGCGCTTCTTCCCCCTTCTTTATGCTTGATACAGAGCTGCTTCGCTCACCCGGATAGCAGCCCAGAGTGCCGCCCAGCCCACCTCCCCCCCTCCACCTGAAGAACAGTGGATTCACACCCCTGCCTCTCCCCTCCCTGAACCAAGACTAGCCCATCACCACCACTTTATATCACAGGCACATGAACCCTCCATCCTATCCCCTCCAAGGCCTTTCAAGCTTGCAGCTTTCCGATGTGCCAGTGCCCTTATTGACTACCACCTGATCACTTGCTTTTACTAGCAGCCAACAAAAAGAGTAGCACCCCCTGTGAGCGCCTAAAATATACTTTCTTTAACGCATACTGTTAGACAGGTTAATTCGGTTGGTAAGCCAACTGGTTGGCGAGAGGAGCTGGGCATTTTTCTGTACGGGTGTATATATATATATAAGTTTATTTTTTTCAGTGGTAGGATTTAGTGGTGCAAATTAGGAGTGCCCCCCCAGTTTTGACTGTGGTATCTTATGTGCCCCCCCCCAATACATTGTTCCTAGAGTCGCCACTGTTTTCTCAAACCTCTTCACCAAAATAAGAGTAAAAATTTACCAAAAGAATTAGATTTTTGGTGAAATACGCTCTAAAAAAGTTTATTCACACAAATAAAGAAAACATTATTCAGATATAGTACGTTCAGTGTGCAGTTTTGTATGCATCTGAAAGCAGTGCTAATGAAGTCTATGGTCCCATACACACCCGTGTCCTGCAGCACTAATTTGTGCTGCATTTTGTAGCATAGGAAAAAGTGCATTTTGAGCTTTATATTTGAGTGTAATTAATGATGTATGCATCTAAATGTTTGTGCAACGTTGACATGCATACCGACTTACTGTACAGCGTTGAGTGGCCCCATAGGCTGCTGCTCAGGGCTTAAATGTAAATAGCAACAAAGTGTTTACACATTACTGATCTAACATGTAGGTTGAATGAATGAGTTATTCATCTATTGGCTATGGTGAGGGCGGAGATAGTGGTTACTTAGCAAATGCTAAATTCTATAAGATCTGCTCTGACAATTTGGTCAGTCAGAAATGGCTCCTCGCATTGCCAAATCTGACGGGATAAGTAGGGGGCAGAGCGAGAATAGTTTTACAGCTTTGCATTTCTCAATCAGGTTAACTCCTGACGGCAAGTGAGAGGTACAGTTTCTGCTGATGAATCCGATTGCCCAAGCCAAATAAATTAAACACCGGCAGAAACAGTTACTTTCAGCAGTTATAGGAGTGGACTTGATTGCCTTTTTGCGGTAGGATTGGCATCCTTCTTTGCATCTGCTGGGAAGATCTTGCATAGAAAACTGCAGTAAAGTGTGAATAGGGCTAAGCCCTTGTTCACATTAAAACGCGGCTTTGAAATCGTGCAACTTGCAACTTCATCTGAACTCGCACGATTTTAAAGCCGCATTTCAGTCCGACTTCAAGGGCGACTTGAAAGACATCTGTTTGGGTTCATGCACCGATGTCTATTGAAGTCGCCCCCGAGGTCACCAAAAGTAGTGCAGGAACTACTTTTGGAAGTCAGTGTCGCACTACTTGGGACAGTGCCATTGCCGGCAATAGGCTGTAAATTTGACCTGTCAAATTGCATGTCAAATCGCGCCGATGTGAACGGAGGCTTAAGGCTTAAAATAGGAATGTAGACATTGCACCTTATATAATCAGAACACAGGTTTGTTCTGGAGATTATAATAAACACAAGTCTTCCCATTTAGGAAAGGACATAGGACATGGTGAAACACAGAAACAGACCACTAATTTCTAGAGCGCTGCGAAACAAAGAAACAAACCGCTAATTTTTAGAACCTGAAAAGGTAGGAGTCTACAATAAAGTTTGTTAAAACCCTTGCAATGTGCAAAAATCACTCAAAGGGGATTAATACAAAAAAGGAGTTCCACTTTAAGTCTATGACAAAACTATTTAATGGCATACACATGAAAATTTCAACCAAGCCATTACAATATACACAATACATTTCAACTATTCTAGCATACCTCTCTGCCTGGAAAAAAAGAATGCATGCCTTAAAAAAACAATTATTTTCAATATATAAGCATTGCCTCAAGGAAAAATGATGGGCCCTAGCAATTACTTCCCAAGAACTAGAGCTACATCCTGGGCACATTCAGAATTTTGCCAGGATTCTAAAATTAGCAGTTAGAAAAGAAAGCTGAAGCATTATGGCAAGCTACATAAATAATGTGCATGCAGCAGTAACTCATGTCACTAAGGCTTTTACATAACAAGCCATAAATAAAAAGCTAATTGATGTAACCCACTGCAAACATTCATAAATAAGATATCTTTGCTCCAACAGCTCTAAACTAATTAAAGATAGATTCTGGCTGATATGAATACTGCATATAGCAATAGATTACAGTTTTCTGCATTGACTTGTTGCACAGAAATAATTTGCCACAAACCGGAAAGAACTAAAAATATTTTTTTGGCCTAGGTCGTCAAAGGAATATTCTATGGCTTTCCTCTGCACGAAACTGCATTGCAATTTATAGGAATTAAATAAACTACAAAGAACTGTATCTACCAATTTCCATATCTGGGATTATAGTGAAAGAAATATATGAGCTACATCAAAACAGAACGCAGTGCGTTCTTATTTTGTTATGTGATGCTCACCGAGAAAGATTGTCTATCCGCAGTCCGTACTCCGTCTCAGTGTCCTTCTTTCCAATCTTTATGTTAAACTCCTTATCAACCAAAAGAACAAAGGAAATGGAACCGTTGTCAGTCTTCATGTACATAAGGAAAGAGTCTTTCACAACCAGCCACCTGAGAAATAAAAAAGGTAAATGAAATGATTTAGAATTTCATTGCTAACTGGCTAGAAAAAGTTTACAAAAAATAATATAATGAAAGAAGAATGATTTTGCTTAAAAGTATTTAAGTAGACATCCAGCTTTACAATCACTTTAAATAGTTTGTTTTTGCCAACCAGACCTAAAAGGAACTTTGCAAGTGCTGTAGCTAGCTACATGCCGTAAGCAGCACTGCATTTCATTATCAATATGGTTGACTTCCTACATGCCACTAGAATAAAAAAAAAAAAAGGCAGACTGTGTACTTCTTTTTACATTTAGGAGAAGCCTTGTATTTTAATGAATGAATACAAGGGTCCCTCTGATTGGCTGAGGTGGAAATTGTGACCACATCCTCCCGCCTCTCCACCTCAGCCACTCAGAAGAAGCCTTGTATTAACTGAAAAAATGTCTGGTAGCAGATAAGAAGTCGCCGGTACTGCTGACAGAACACAGCACAACTTACTGTATGCAGGTAACGACCACATCATTATAACAGGAATAGTTTGCTTGGGCCAACCTGATTTTAATTAAAGTGATAGGAAAGCTGGAATTCTTCTCATATTTATGGTGTAACATGTACTACCCCCTCCCACCCTCCTACCCCTCCAAACCCTGGTTATGACAGTGGGCAAGAGATCCTCTCCCCCACACCCGCGGGCATCATTTTAAAAATGCTCCACCCATCTGGCCGCATCAGTTATTCACAGAGTTGTGTGAATGGGAGAACCACAACTACCTTCAGCCATTGCAGCTCATGACTTGTAGTTCTCAATTAACTACCAGGCAGCTGATGAGCACTCTAGGTAGTTCATTGATCTTTCCTCTCATTCAGTATTTGCCTGCCCGTACAAGGTATGGGCAGACAGCTTCACTGAAAGTAAGCAGGAGCTTGAGATTGAACCTATGCTGATTGCAGGTGCAATGCTTTACAGGCTCCTGTTAAAAATAAAAATTGATAAAATGCACATTTATATACCGTCACAGATTTTTAAAAAATGGTGAACTTCTCCTTTAAGCATTTTCCTTTTTTGGATGTTAGTTAGGTACTGATGTAAACCCGGCCATTCAGAAAAAAGATCACCTCTTCCACAAAGAAAGACTTACTATACCTTTTTGACCATCGGTAGCAAACACTTCTTTGTCCACAACAATTTAGGCCGGGAATTCTGTGACCTCCAGATCTCTTCTGGATCATGCCTTCTCTAAAGCACAAAAGAAAATGATCATGTACATCAGGTGGAATGCCTTTAGATTTGTTGTATAATATTTTAAAGAGATAAACAAAGTAGCATACCAAGATGGTTACTCTCCAATATATAAGCAATAATGGGTCTCCTTACTGCTAATTATAAGTTATGATTCATCAAGGAGCATATACATAATAGGGACAAGCTTATAAAGTTACAAAAATCAGAAGTCACAGTTAAATCAGATTCATTTTGAGATGGGGTCCTCCAGGGTGTGGCATTTGTTTTTAATAGCAAACTGAATTTGTTCAAGGTAACCCTTAAGTTCTGTTTACTAGCATGTTCACTACATGCACTACCGACCCATCCAAACACAAATCCCACACCGCAATGAAAACATGCTGTATGCAATGTCATTTTAACAAGGAATAACTCCTCATTTAAGGTTGCAGTCACAAGGGGAGCCAAAAAAGCAGGATCCTCTTCGGATTCTGTCAGGCAACTTTCACATTCTGAATCGCCAACAGAGAAGATTTTACATTTTGCTCTTCTCAAAAAAATAAACCACAGGCCAAGTGTGTTTCTAAAGGTCAACAATTTAAGGTGAACCTGTATATAGAAGCGGTCATTGCTGACTTGAGTATTAAGGGTGCAGGCTCCAGGGCTGTCCCCAAATCGGGCCAAGTAAAACACAAATCAGAAACCAGCATGTAGGCTGACCGGTCAAATATTTCAGACTTAACTTTCAACATTCTTTTTCTAGGTCAGTGTCATACTAGGCTCTCAAATTTCAATTCACAGAGGCCTACTTTAAACATATAGCAGAGGGAATGTTATTTTTTTTTTTTTATTATACTGAAGCAAACTTACACAGACCTCCACACAATCATGGACAGATATACATGGGTAAACAACAAGTAAATAAATGGGTTAGTCAGTGGCACAAAGCTACATTCTCCTCAAACAGCCCAGGCCAATTTCAAATTAAAGACTGCTGGAATGGTAATGGAATTGTGATTAGGGTGGGGGAGGGTGTGAACATTTGAGAGCTTTATACAGGTACAATTTATAGGAGGTACCATGGGAACATTTATAGAGTGTAATATAATAAAGTACAGTATCAAAGTTTCTCATTGACTGTTTTTTATTATACGCACACTCATATGCAAATCGTTTCACACAAATAAAACTTGCAATGTTTTAACATTGCTAAAGAAATTAATGTGTGTTTTGCATAGACCCCAGGGGAATTGTAGACTGTGTAAATATGGATTCTTTCCTCTACCCAATCCCAAGTGAAAATCTTCCATAAGTGTTCTCCCACTTCCATGGGAAGAGCAGCGATGTGTCATAAAACAGCTGTATAAACAAATCATAAGAACTTACATGCCCTTTGGTCCCAGATCATGGACGAAAGAGAGCTGATTCACATCAATGAATTCTCTCTATGGAAAAACAAACAAAATAAATTTACAAAATGACATTTTCTTCAGAGTTAACAAAGCCACACAGATGGTTGAAAAATAAATTTTTAAATACACTGCCACCATTGAATCCATATTTTCTATGGAGACCGAAGTGTTAAACCACCAAGAAAACCCATCCATACTCGTGAAGACACTAGGCAGAATAGCGGGAGACCCCTCAGGCAGAATGATTGGAGAAAGAGTCCTCTCTGGGCATAAAACCCCCTCTCGTTTTCATAGGTGTGCGCAGCCTAATGCATTAGGGTGTGCACACCAAAGCTCAAACACACTACCGATCACTCACGATGTTCATTCAGAAAGGGAAGGGGCCGGCAAATGATATATTTACCGGCCCCTTTCCCCGCTCATCCAAAAAAATCCCCACAGCAACAGTCGGCTGGAGAGGAGTGGAGGGAAGCCGGAAGATCTGTGGGGGTAAGGGGAGCCAGGGCAGTAGGGGGAATCTGTGCTGCACAGGGTGATTAGGGTGTGCCTGGGCACACCCTGTGCGCACACCTATGCTCGTTTTATGCCCAGAGAGGACTGCTCATATGAGGAGCTGAGTTTTTTTTTCTGCCTAGTGTCCTACTCCTGTAGGTAGGGCTATAATGCACTGTTTGGTGATGGCTTATGAAGAAGAGGCTGTGTCCATTAATGAATGTAAGAGATAGCTATTTATCAACATTTTGACCTCATTTCAATGAAGACAATAAGCTGGCAAAAAGCAATTCAGTTAGAAGGCTAACATTAATTCTTCACAGAAGGTAAAACATGCAAGTGTTCTAGGGTGCCCCCAAAGAAGTTCAAGGAGGGGAGATCTAGCAAATGCTGGGTGACTTCATGGGAAAGTTTTCTCTTTTAATCCCAATTGAAGCAATTCTGATAATGGGTGTACAAAAGGGTGCTGCCTCAAGACACAATGCTTTTATGAAAGGAAAATGGGAAAACCAGTCAGCACAGCTCTAAACTCCCCTAGTTAATGAAGTGGGAATAATTAGGTAAATTATTCACTATTTTATCAAAAAACTATGTGCTCAATCCTAAAGTGCAGTGCAATTATTGTAAACAATCACTCTCACATAAAACGTGATAAGTCAGTGCCACATGCAGAACACAAAATACAATCTTAAACCTACAAATTCATATAGCGCATAACAAATGTATACTGTGAATACAAAATCAAATATCATTAGCAGGACGGGGCTAGAACGTTGGACACCACCGCGCATGTCACAATCTCGCTCGTGGCTTTGGAATGACAGCCGGCGGTGATACGGATACATACAAAAAGAGCTTGTTCCTTAGTGTCGGGCAGACACTTTTAAAATGTGAGTGATACTATTGTTGTTTAATATAAACTGATAGAGTTTTATGGTTTTACGTGGATTCTCCTTTTATCTTAAAATATATACCTCCATACATCTCTATAAGAAAGACTAGCAACAAAGACGGGAATATCAACTATAGGGTTAGGAGCCAGTCTGCTGGACATTTTAGAAGAAGGCGTTGAAGCTCGTTCATAATATTTCCAGCCACTTCATATGGCGATTAGGTTTGGGGTGATCGGTGGAAGGATCGCACTGGGTGTTAGCACAGACTTGTTTAGTTGAAGATTTTGCACATTGCTATATGCACATTTTTTACTTTTTTTCTAAGGGACTTTATGAAATAGGAGACAATTTTTGTGGTTTTTGATTTTTGGATCACTTTATAATGATATTTGATTTTGTATTCACAGTATATGTTTGTTATGCACTATAAGAATTTGTAGTTTTAGGATTGTGTTTTTTACATGCATGATGTGTTCTGCATGTGGCACAGATTTATCACGTTTATGTGAGAGTAATTGTTTAAAATAATTACACTAGCACTTTAGGATTGAGCACATAGATTTTTATATAAAATAGGGGACAATTTACTTAATTTTCCCTGCTTCATTAACAAGGGGAGTCTGCGCTGACTGATATTCCCATAATTCTGGTGTTTGGTATACCTACAGATAGTTAGCAGCGTTCACAATTAAAAAACCCTCCTTTTTTCTGGTTGTTTGTAACCATTGATAACCTGGGTGCCATATTTCCTTTTTTTTTTAATTGTATTTTATATAAAGGAAGCTTCTTCTTCTTCAAACCACTCCTCAAGAAATCTTGACAGAGCTGTGTACCAGTGGTGACATTTACACAAGACAAGAACAGTCCATGTATCGACCACAGTAGGATGTGCCATTGGTGTGCACAGTTCCACAACCTTTGCCATAGGAATACTTTGAGAATATTCTGAAGTCAGATTGCCTACTAAAGCCTCGTACACACGTACCGATCGTCGGCCGAACGATCGGCCGTCTTTTGTCCAGGGCTGTCGTGTCTGTTGAAAACTGCAAAAGACTGCACACGAATTTTGTCGGCCAACAACAGCCGACTGCAGAAGTGATGTCATGTGATGGTTAACTTTCCTTGTCTTTTTTCTTTTCTGAGCATGCCCAGTCTTGCTAATCTGCTGTCTGTCGGCCGAAATCTGTACTGACTGACGAACAATCCGCCGTTCTGGTGTTGGCCAACAAAAATTTTAATGCTTGCACGACAGATTCTGTTCGGCCGAAAATGCGCTGTCGGCTGTCAGAAGCATCATACTAACAAGCCTACAATCGGCCGATCGGTCTTCGGCCGAATATTTACGGCCGACAATCGGTACGTGTGTACGGGGCATAACACTTCATGCTGAGGGTTGAAAATATCCCTCAGAAAATCCTACTAAATGAAACACTATTTTTCAAAAAGTATTGGAACGCCTGCCTTTACACGCATATTAACTTTAATTGCATCCCAGTCTTTATCCGTAGGGTTCAATATTGAGTTGGCCCACCCTTTGCAGCTATAACAGCTTTAACTCTTCTGTTAAGGTTGTCCACAAGGTTTAGGAGTGTACCTATGGAAATGTTTGACCATTCTTCCAGAAGGGCATTTATGAGGTCAGGCACTGATGTGGACAAGAAGGTCTGGCTTACAGTCTCCCCTCCACTTCATCCAAAAGGTGTTCTATCGGGTTGAAGTCAGGACTCTGTGCTGGACAGTCAAGTTCCTCCACCCCAAACCCGCTCATCCATGTCTTTATGGGCTTTGTTTGTGCACTGGTGTGGAGTCATGTTGGAACAGGAAGGGGCCATCCCCAAACTGTTCCCAGAAAGTTGGGAGCGTGAAATTGTCCAAAATGTCTTGGTATGCTGACGCCTTAAGAGTTCTCTTCATTGGAACTAAGGGGCAAGCCTAACCCCTAAATAAAAAAAACTCCACACCATAATGCCCCTGCACCAAATGATTTGGACCAGTGCACAAAGCAAGGTCCATAAAAGACATGGATGAGTGAGTTTGGGGTGGAGGAACTTGACTGGCCTGCACAGAATCCTAACTTCAACCCAATAGAACACCTTTGGGATGAATTAATGCGTAGACTGCAAGTCAGGCTCTCTCATCCACATCAGTACCTGACCTCCCAAATGCGCTTCAGGAAGAACAGTCAAAACATTCCCATAGACACACTCCTAAATCTTGTGGACAGCCTTCCCAGAAGAGTTGAAGCTGCTAAGGGTGGGCCAACTCAATATTGAACACTACGGACTATGACTGGGATGCCATTTAGGTTATTGTGTGTGTAAAGGAAAGCGTCCCAATACTTTTGGTAATATAGTGTATACCATCTCACTTTTTACCATTTCAAAGCATTAATAATTGTCCCATCATCTTGTCCATTTCTTCCATAAATTATGGGTAACCTTTCTTCCTATCGAGTCATGATTATGTATTACCTTCTGGTCTGTAATTCACTCATTGCTGTTTGTCATCCTTTACAGAGATTTGTTCCACAAAGCACTTTAAAGCAGACATAAATTGGAATAACATCCCTTCATCCTACCCATCCAGTGACTTTAAATGCAAGTATGTTAAAGGAACCCCTTAAAAAAATGCATCAGTGTTTCAGAAAAGAAAGGTAAGTGAAGCATATTAGTCACAAAATCTTTGCTGAAAGTGGTATTAAACCCGAAAATACATTATATTGCAGCCTAAAAATTCTTCTTATTGTGATGGTCGCATTCATTTTCTTTTAGACTTTTATTCTTTTTTCATGTAGTAATCCAGCAAGTGCGCCTGTGGTTTTTCAAAAGAACATGCTCACCAACAGAATGCATCAGTTACAGAGATGAGACAAACCATTTACCAGTGGCGGGGGTGCTTACAATGATCAGCTTTTATGTAAAACCTTTAATTATGCTGTAACTGCTTATAAAGTATTAGCTGGAGTTTGGCTTCAATAATTAATGTATTTATATCTGATAGCGTATCTAACACTTCCCTTCCCCCATACTGACAATGCTGCAATCCAAAGGTGCCCCTGTGCTCCTTCATCCACAGTGGGGGCACTCAACTACAGGTGGTGTGTAAATGGGCAGATCACCAGGTAGAAACAGAGGGGGGAAAGCGTAAATAAAAAAACCTAATGCAGCCGCAGCTAAATGATTGCATATATTACATTTTTGGGTTTGGGTTTAGTGCTGACTTGAGGTGGAATTTCATGTAAAAGAAAGGTAAACATTTTAGGGGTTCCTTTATTAAAGTAAAATACTTGGTGTGAGTGTGTGTTCTTGTTTGTTAGTCTTTTTTTATTTGTTTACAAGCTTTACAGCAGACTAACAGACTAATAAATGCATTGAATGGATATAGGTCTACAATAAAGCAATCAGGAATATAATCCCATATAAACAGCTGTAAATCCTTTCACTACAGACACAAGGGATTCTGAATACCTCAGAACACTGCTTGTAGCTTTTGCATCCAAGAAAAGAATACTATTAATACTGCAACATTAGAAGGGCGATAATGTTTAGGAATGATATTCAGATATTCCAGAACCCACTTTACAGCAACTTTTACTCATAACATTTATAAACTGTCAGTTTATGCTTCACAGCATATGTTGAATTACAAATCATATGAGCGTTCCGATTGCTGATGACACAGTTTGCTTCAGAAGTAGAATTTATTAAATAAATTTATGGAAAACAGATCAGCAAATCCAAACAGATCTCTGCCTAGTGATGTTTTTCATTTGGCAGGTTTGACATTTATAGCATGCCTACATCTAAGATTTGCCCTTTCAAAGCAAACGCCAAACACTTGACGACTGATGAGAAAATGAGAAACCCTGGTCAGAAAAACACTGCATAGCGTAAGGGAAGATCATGATTGCTACGCTGATAATGGCTCTTATAGAGGGCAACTTGTAGTTTTAAAGTCAATGTAAACATCTACCAGTATAGCAGCATCAATATTATAATACTGAAATCATAGTCATTTGCCAAATGTCTATGCAAACAGTAATGTAGCTAAATGAAAAACAGTTTCAGCTGGAAAAACATTGAAATTGGCCCCTTTTTCACTTACTGTAGCATGATAATTTCTGTACATTGGCATCTTTAATAGTGCGGTTATGTAGTCTTCCAGCTGTTTCTGTAATAGAAAATGTAAAACATTCTCATATTAGCTCAGAATACTCAAAATAGAAGATGGCTTTATAAAAAATAATCTTCATTTCTCAGGAAGTGAAGGAGCTTACTTGCTCATGTACAACAAAAAGTATGAACGCACAATTCAACATATTCTATACAACTGTATACATTGGAAATAGAACATATACAGTACCTGTATACATGATCCTCTCAGCTCGGTATTATGTAGCAGGAGGAAATCCATTTTTTATTCAGGTTTTTTTATTCAGGCATAGCTGTAATATACCAATCCACCCACTGCATAAACCGCCTTGCTGTTAGTACCTTGTAGTCACCAAACCTGTTTGGGTAAATTGGCTATATGCTAGTACAATGGTCATTCCAAACCTTTTGTTTCAAATGTTCAATTTTCAAATCATTAGTGGAGTCAAATCGATGTTAATTTTCAACCTCAGTGACAGGAAAATTAGAACTAGAATTAAGCCAGCGACTGTAAAGCAAGATGGAAGATCGGTCCCTGAGACCGCAAATCCTCCCCGAGAGGAAGTCTCCAAGGAGCGTCCGCGACTAGCCTCGCCAAGTCGGCGTACCAGGCTTGACGAGGTCAATCCAGAATTTCCAGAATAACTTGAATTCCCTCCACCTCTATCCTGCGAAGAAGTTCCCGCAGCAACTTGAGAGGATGGAAGGCATGCCGTAGCTGATACTGCCCCCACGGGGCGATCAGCGTTTCTTCTGCGTCCGCTAGAGGATCGTGGCGCGAGCTACAAACCTCCGCACCTTCCTGTTAGGCCAAGGTGCCAACAGATCCACATCCGGGATGTCCCAATGAAGGGACAGCTAGGGAAAAAACCTCTGGATGAAGAGGCCATATGCGATTGGATCCGAATCGGGCTGCTCTAGAGCTGCTCGATCCAGTAAATCAGACAAAATCTGATCGCTCTCAATTCCGATACCCTTATTGGTAATCTGGATACTATCGGAAGAAATGACTTCCCCTGGTTGAGCATCGGAGACTTCCTGGTCCTCTCGCTCAACCGGATCCGATTGTCCAGGGAATCGGAATTCTGATTCCATTAAAAAAGAATCTCCTTCAGGAGAATTCGGGTATGAGACTGGGTATACGGTACTGCCTCTAAGAAGGCCACCATCAGTCCCAGCCAATTGACGGACAGCAACATCCGAATCGTTGACTGAACCTTCTGGAGTTTCCCAGCAAGGAGAAACTCTCTTGCCCAGGATGTATCCAACCTTAGGCCCAGATAGTTCAGTCTCCTGGTGGGAACCAGGGATGATCTTTGGGAAAGCGAAAAAACGCTGATGTCCTGCGATGATGGAGATATAAAGATAGGCATCCTATATGTCTATGGACGCCAGGAAATCTCTTTTATGCAGGGAGGCCACCACTGTACGGATGGACTCTATTTCTTCCCAAGTCCAGATTTGGACGCACCTTGCCCTCTTTCCTGGGCATTGTGAATAGGTTCGAATAGAACCCCTGAAACCGTTCAATGTTAGAAGGGCAGAGTCGCACCGGTGGAAGTGATCGAAACTCGATCCTGTGTCCTCCAGAAACCGGTGAAGACATCCCCCCCCCCCACCCCAGAGATGGGTAGGGGCGCATCAGGCTATATTCTTCAGGCTTGGCTGAGCCGGACTCTTTGTTTACCCGACCAGCGCCCTTTGAAACCCCTCTAAAGGGGCTTTGGAGGGTTTCGCCTTATCGCCCGCCCTCGCGGAACGAACAACTCTATATGAGCAGAAAAGGAAGGTCCTCGTTATTTACGAGGTCTTTTTATCCTAACAGTCTGTGGCAAGACAGCAGGTGGTACCGTCTATCCTATAAAGAGGAATTCCTCAAACGGATAGCACCTAGCCATGCGTTTGGAAATAACAGGGGTTCGTTTCAAAACGACCCCATTTGGGTAAAGGAAAATCCTTCGCCCTTTTGGTAGGCTAACAAGTACCAAAAAGGAATCTCAGTCTCAGCTACCTCTGCCGGTGTAACCTCAAGACTAAAGGTTTCCTGGACGGACACAACTAGTGCATCCACCACTCTTGTGCTATGGCGGAGGCAGAAACGTGCTCCTCACTGCTGAGGAGATATTACCTGAGACAACAGCCCCCTAAGAGGGACCTGCAACTGCATTGACCAGTTCCGAATCCGTATCTGAAGTATCTGATAAACAATAGGGGTAGGCGGGGGTCGCTACTTGACCCCCGTCCCTGACAGGCCACCTCCACCCGGGATACCAAAGACTCCAAAATTGCCGATAATGCATTAAAAACAAGTGGGGTACTGGAGGGTCCTGCGGCCACCTTGAGGGGATCAGGTGGGGATACCTATGCGGCAGGGTCAATGATTATACAAGACACTTGCCAGCGACAAAAAATGACAAAGTAAAAAAAAAAAAAACTTTTTTTTTTTTTTGTGTCCCCCAGTCGCAACAGCGCCCCTCAGTGTTACCTGCCTTTTTGGACCCCACAGAGAGAGAGACAGACCCCAAGGCTCATCCCTGATGCACAGAAGTTTTCATCAGCTTGCTCAGTGCTTGTCTTGTTACAGACAGGAAGTCTTTGGCCCTATTTCCTGGGTAAAAGAGGCGGCTCCGCCCCTTAACACGCCTGCCGGCTCCTCCCCCTGGCTCCATGAGGTGTTTGAGTCACCTCAAACATGGCCGCCCCCATGCTGGAGACACGAGGCTACACCAAAATGGCGGCCTCGTGCGATCTACCAGACAATGGCGGCGGCCTGCACAGAATAACGGCATGTCTGCAGAAGGATCTCGGCCTCACAACCCTTCACCCTCATGGTGGTCAGCGTGGTCGGAGGTACCGGACCCTAGCGGGCCGTATGCGGTCCGCTGCTTAGCTGGAGGAATGATCTGGAATGCAGTATACATGTATAGACATCGCCCTGTGGCTACTGACAGGTAGGATACCTTATACTATCACAGTAAAGTTCTAGTACTGGCACTGACTACAATCATTTACACATCTTTACAATTAGATTGTCAGCTCCCAAACCAAGCCTCCTGGCTTCTTGTACACAAAAATCACACTCAATTAGGGGGATCTGTGACATGTTGTAGGATAGAGGGGAACCCATCCTTACCATTACAGAGAGGGGCCCGCGTTCACCACAAGACCCGTCAGGGGGAAAGGGGGAACATACTACTCACCATACCGGAACCAGGCGGGCGCCAACTCCTGACAGTACCCCTCTCCACCGAGGTAGGAGGGCTGTCGACCAATACGGGCGCCGTGACTCATGGTCTTTGGCGTTTCAGCGAGACGTTTAACTCGCAGGGTCAGTCCCCGTCCAGTGGGACTATGTCGCGGCCGACCCAGCGCGGAGCTATGGCCTGCACGTGCTCGTAGGCTGAACTGGGGTGACCACTGGATCTCAACATCCAGCCCGTCGCCCAGTTCAGCTTTCTTGCTTGAAGATCTCACAGGAACACTGGAGAAAAAAAGCGGTCTTAAAAAATTCTTTTCTAAGAAAAAAATCCTGCCAGGACCGAAGATCCCAGCAAGGTATCTAGGTCCTTACTCCTGACTAGACAGAAAAAAACTGATTTGCTGAGGCAGAGAGAGAGAGGATATACCCTCTGGGACTGCCCCTAGGGTGTGGCCAGAGCATTTTATTTCCTGTCTAGTCCTACTCCTGTGGAGGCAACATAACCCGAAGGTGCTGTATCACCGAGGACTACGTCTGTCAATGAGCGATAGAGAAATACAGTTTTGCTGAACTGTGCTAGAACTTAACCTTAACACTTTGGTTAACTTCAAAAGATCCTGGACTGTGGTGAGACTTGACTTTTGACACTCTGAATAGCTCAAAAGTCCTGTGAACATCTCCCTCCAGCTCTTCACTGACTGAGGTAGCTCCTTGTAACTGCTTGTGCTGCTGCAACTCTCAACACTGCACACTTTAACTCTTCAAGGCCCAACCGCTGGCACCCCCTTTACACTTCAGGGTCCTCTCACTAGGCTCCCCCTCTACACTTCAGGGTCCATTCACTAGGAGCCCCCTCTACACTTCAGGATCAACTCTGGCACCCCCTTTACCACTAGCTGGCTCCTGGATCCCTTGGACCTTCCCCGAAGTTGTCCCCTCTGCTAGGCAGACTCCCGGGGAAGTATACAGTACTCACAAAACTGAAACTGGACCCCCTTTAGCTCTGCTGGTCCTCGGCACACCGGATCCTCTCTGCAGATTAGCTCAGCTCACTCCGTCCCCTCAGGCAAGCCGCCCGGGACACCCGATCCTGCTGACAGGAGGAGGGAAAGCCACACTCTCCCCCCTGGGACTCTGCTTCCTGCCAAAGACGCTGCATCATGCTCAAACTTACACCCACTCCCAGAATTCTGTGTGGCAGAATCTGCCTTTCTGGGGTAGATACAGGCCTGAATGTGCCACTGATTGGTTTTCCTCCACTGCCCAATGAGAACCCTTCTTGTGGAGCCAGTGGGGAGACTCCCCAGTCTCAATAGCAACACCTGGGAGACATGACAGCCCAGCTGAAAATCATGGCCCTGCTGTTAGGCAGCTAAGGCCCACTATACTTTGCCTAGCACCTACCTTGTAGGGTGCTACACTACCAACAACCATATACTGGTAAAATCTATCTGAAGGGAAACAATTAAATAGGTTGTTTAGTTAGGCCCACACACTACATAAATAATAGTAAATCCAAAGATTGCAATGTGTGTGGACAGCTTGAAAAGGAGGGCATTGAACACAACAAAATCACGTGAAAAAAATCTGGCTGTGTAAATAACATTAAGTATAAGCTAGGGAAAGGGAACATCATTGCAATGGTGGTGAAGTGCATGTCAAGGCAGTGGGGGAGAGTGAAGACATGCATATTGGTGCAGTGGGAGCAAGTGGGGTTGTGTGTGTTGGTATAGTGGCAGAGAGAGAAGAAGGGAATGCTGGTTTAGTGTTGAAAAGTAAAGAAATGCATTGGAGAGTGGAGTTTAAGCACGGCGGTACAGTGGTGTAGAGTGAGGAACCGCATATGGTTGCAGCAGTGGGGAGTGAAGATGTGCACATCAGTGCATTGACTGAGTGAGGAAGTGTGCGAAAGTGCAGTGATGGGGAGCAAAGCAGTGGACTTGAGGGCAGAGGTGGAGAGTGAAGAATTGTGTGTTGGTACAGTGTCAGAGAGTGAGGTGAAGAGATGACATCAGCAAAATGAAAATTGCTCCAACCCTTGCTATAATAATAATAATAATAAAAAAAAAAAAAACTTCAGCTGCCTATTTCTTTCTCTCCACCCCCTCCCGATATAAGAATCTTCACACTATCACACATATGAGAAACCTAAATAGAAAACATATGTCTGAAAATTATAGATAATAGTGTAAGGCAAGCTTTAAATAAAAGAGGTCTTCTCCCAAAGTCCAGTGTTAGAAATAGCATTGAGCTTTGGCTAAAATTACCCTTCTACTTGATGACTGCTCCTCTCTGACAATCTCGGCATTCCGAGGTAGAGTTGGCATGGACCTCACATCTCCTCTTCTTACAGTCTGTCTTCTTACTGTGTGGCTGTAAATAACAGCCATTAGTCTTGGCCACGGGCAAGAGATTCCAATCACAGAATTAAGCAAATGAGGACATTACCTTCTGGTGGGAATAGGAATGCGGATGAAAGCTTTGTATCGTAGGAGTTCTCGGTGAAGATCCTGAAAATGCTTATATTTCCTCTTGACTTGCCATGTGAATTCTGCATGAGTCAGCTCAATTGTGTAAATGCTCAAAACTGAAGTCTGAAATGAAACCGAAATAAACATTAATAAATGTAATTTTCTGGGATACTTTTTTTACAGGAAATGCAAGTGAAAAAAGGATGGTGAGGAAACTAGAACACAACATTAGCAATAATGATTTTTAGAAATTAAACAGTCTGACAGATTAACTCTGAAATCACATCTATAAAATTCCCAACCTGGAGAAACCAGACTGGCTACAGGCAATGCAGATAGTTAACTGAGACATCTACAGACTTGAGGCCCATAGCAAGTATATGTTCTCATGTCTAAATTATTATATCAAGTGTCAGACACTGCTACTGTAGAGAAGTACAATTCTTATGCTGGCCACACATCTAACTACAAATAAAACAAATGACTTGATCATTATTAATGGTCTTTCTCTAAACAAAATAATTTGATACAAGGGAAAAGACTGAGTTGGTTGTAGTCAGCTAAATTTTCATGAGAAAGCAAACAGAATGCACTGGAAAGTATAGATAACTCAATTTTTATTAAATCAAATGTGAACACAATTGCACACTTGCACAAAATGGTGACTTGATCAGAAAATATCAGCAGGAAAAGCAACTCATATTGGATGTCAGCTCACATCTACAGATGCATAAAAACCTCCAATCTGGCAAGGATGGAGGTAGAAGTAGAGGTGTGTTGCTGGATGGATGCTAAACCAGTCAATGGACAATGCACTAGAGTGTCCCACAACTTGTTCAGGAATACCCTGGCTGCACCCCAAAGAAGGGGCAGGACCCCAAAATATGTCAGTGGAGGTACTCTTTATCTGGGCTGCAATCAGACCCACACAGCACTTTACATTCCTGAGCAACTTCTAGTGCAATTTGCTGTACTGGGATTCTGGTGTGTCTCTGCACCTTTAGCCCTCGTTCCCACTGAACATGGCTTTAAAATCGCGCAACTTCATCTGGACTCACACAATTTCAAAGCCACATTTCAGTCCACCTTCAGGAGTGACTTAAAAGACAACTTGGCAGGTTCATGCACAGAAGAAGTTGCCAAAAGTAGTGCAGAAACTACTTTTGGTAAGGAGTGTGGCGCAGCAAGGTGGCATTGCACCAATTCGGATGCTCTAATTGCTGGCAATAGGCTGCAATTTGACCTGCCAAATCGCGCCGATGTGAACGGGGGCTTAACGGGCTACCTTCAGGTATATCTGCAAGGTAATCATTGCTATTTATGTCCCAAGATGTATTTAAATCTAATCTCAGTGAGTTCACAACACTTCACGCAAGTTCACAGAGGGTCCTTGACCGTGTTGCTTCTACAAATATCTTTGCAAATATACAATATGCAACTACAAATAGAATACAAATAGTCAAAACAGTGCAATTTTTTTTTTTTGCAGACTAGTTGATGGAGTGTTGAGACATTTGACATTTTTTTGTCTTATTTACATCCATTTGTGTCCCAATCTGGCAGATTTTCCAGGACATGACATAAAATGAGAAAAAGGGTTCATCAGGACAAGCGAACATTTCCACTATACCAAAAAAAGTTGTATTTGCTGTTTTGTCCGTCCTTGCTGGAGAGAGGTTCTATCAATTACCATCCTTTTGATAATCTGTTACAAGGGCAGGAAGCAAAATAATCTCTCTTCACTTTGACATACACAGAAATAAAACCTAACCAATTTCCTAATTCTTCCCCAAGCTGTGCCCAAAAATGAAATTTTTTTGGCAGGAGTCAGGTTCTGACTCAGTTATAACGGTATGACCACTGACAGGTGAATAACATTGATTATCTCATTAAAATGGCATATTAATGTGGGTGGGATTTATTAGGCAGTGTGGTTGCCATTAGGAAGTGTGTTGCCTTGCCAATGAAGTTGATGTGTTGAAAGCAGAAGAAAACAGGCAAGTGTAAGGATTTGCGCAACTTTGACAAGGACCAAATAGAAATTGCCTAGACAACTTTCTAGAGCAAGGATAAATAGTTGTAGGATGTTCCTGGTGTGCTGTGATCGGTACCTATCAAAAGTGGTCCAAGCAAGAAAAAGTGGCAAACCAGTGACAGGGTCATGAGTGGCCAAGGCTCATTGACGTACATGGTGAGCAAAGGCTGGCTTGTGCAGTCCCATCCAATAGAAGAGCAACTGTAGCGCAAATTGGTAAAAAGGTAATGCTGGCTCTGATAGAAAGGCGTCAGAACTCACAGTCTGTTTGATATGACGCTGCGTAGCTGCAGACTGGTCAGGGTGCCCATACTGACCCGTGTTTACAGTCAAAAGTGCCTACAATGGGCATGTAAGCATCAGAACTGAACCACAGGGGCATTGGAAGAATGTGGCCTAGTCTGATGAATTCAAGAATGGTTTGAGGAACACAACAAATTTGAGATGTTGACTTGGCCTCCAAATGTTCCAAATCTCAATCCAAATCGAGCATTGAGGGATGTGCTGGAAAAACAACTTACATCCATGGAGGCCTCACCTTGCAACATACAGGATTACTACTAGTATCTACTATAGTAGTATCTACTACTAATGGCTTGGTTCCAGATACCATAGCATACCTCTTCAGAGGTCTAAAAGGTATGGTGTTTCAGTATATGGTAACTTTCCTTCATGTGTTACTTACAGGGTAACAAAGTCTGAATAACAAAGGCTGTGTCATAGGCAGCGAAGCTTCTAAGTAGGACATAGTGGGGGAAACAAGAAAATGAAAAAGATCTGAATTTTCTTATTGGGACAGGAAAGTATTATTAAAAAGATTGGAAAGAAAATGGTTTTTAAAGCTGTGGATTCAATAGTAACACAATCTAAACAGCACATTGGGTATCACATATGCCTTTACATTAGCTCTCATTTCCTACCTTCCACTGACTATAGGAATTGGCCTCCTGCTTTACTGCGTTAGTTCCTCTGACCTTAATGTTTCCTATCCCCAAGAACATATGATGAAAGGACAAAGAAGGTTCTTACTTCCCTAGGTACCACAGAAAGTAAGGCTCTGTTGAGAGTCATAATGCAGTTACAGCAGGCTGGGTCACTAACTATTGATGCACTGTTGTCCTTTCTCCTACTCCCTAACAGATTATTTTGAATCCTGACAATGTGACCCAGACTGTGGCATTCAATTTGTCACTTTTTTGGAAGAAATAAAGTCTGGTGGATCAGAGTTAAGTTAAAATCCCCTTAAGGGGTGAAATAGGTCCAAAAACAGTTGCATCCTATTTTAACCACTTGCCGACTGCCTAACGCCGATCTACGTCGGCAGTCAGCCCCTCACAGGCAAAGTGACGTAGGGCTACGTCACTAGCTTGTGAGGGTCTAGGGAGCGAGCGCGCGCTCCCGCTCCCGCGTGGTCACGGACCCCCCCCGCGCGTGTGACCGGCGGACCCGATGTCCGCCGGTCACTCGGCGATCGGCGGGGGAGAGGGAGAATGTCAGGCAGCCTGTGTAAACAAGCTGCCTGTCATTCTCCTTGCTGTTAGGATACTGATCACTCGGATCTAGTATGTAGATCCGTTGATCAGTGTCCATACAGCTCAAGCCCCAGCCAATCACAGTAGAAAGCACGCCCCTAGGGATACACACAGCCCCTCCCTCCCAAATAAAGTTAACCCCTTCACTACCAGTGTATTTTTACAGTAACAGTGCATATATATAGCACTGATTACTGTAGAAATGTCACTGGTAACCCCAAAAGTGTCAAAAATGTCAGTCAAGGGTCCGATCTGTCCGCCCCAATGTCGCAGTACTGCAAAAAAAAATCGCAGATTGTCGCCATTACACGTTAAAAAAAAAAACAACAAAAATGACAGAAATCTTTCCCTTTGTTAGTAAACGCGATAACTTTTGCGCAAACCAATCAAAATACGCTTTTTGCGATTTTTTTTACCAAACATAGGTAGCATAAAACAAATTGGCCGAAAAAGTAAAAAAATTTTGATTTTTAAATTTTTTTTTTGGGGAATTTCATATAAAAAAAATGTGAAAAATATTGCTATTTTTGCAAAATTGACGCTCTTTTTTTGTTTATAGCGCGTGATCAAAAAATCGCACAGGTGATCAAATACCACCAAAAGAAAGCTCTGTTTGTGGGAAAAAAAGGACGCCAAATTCGTTTAGGTACAGCATCGCACGACCGCGCAATTGTCCGTTAAAGTCACGCAGTGCCGAATCGCAAAATACCCCCTGGTCGGAATGGGGGTAAAATCTTCCGGGGCTTAAGTGGTTAAAGGGTCAGCATATTCTAATAGGATGTATACAGAGCAAAAAGCATATTTGAATAGAGTGTACACAAAGCAAAGAACAATTACTTGAAGTAACAAATGGCAACAGTCATTGAAATTATTAAAGAGCATTCAGAACCAAAGTTGACAGCCATGGATTACTGTGGCATGCTTTATTAAATTTTAATAGTACTCACCTTTGACGTAGAAGAAGCAGCAAAACGCTCTGCCTCTAGAACCTTGACTTTAATAGGACATCCTGGCAAGAATGTTTGGAGATCAGGTTCTTTAAACCCCTTTGTGTTATAGATAGCAGAGAAAGGAATGCTGGCACCTAAAGAGAAAACATAGTTTTTATAAGCAAATCAAAGAACTAATGCTGATAAAACACCACCATCAGGACATCCTTATTGAAACCTGCATACCTGAAGCTAGGAGCATAAAGCTGAAGCAGGGTTTTCCCGCATTAATTAAAACATTTGGAAGTCTTGGACAATTTAATCCCAAACTTGTGGAAAATCGCTACAAAGCAGACCTACAGTATTCACCAGTGAGTGCATTCACCAGGAATCCATAATCTTCACAAATTGGTCTATGCATTATCACCTTTTCCAGTGAGTCAAGTTTTCTCATATGTCCAAAAAAAGACTGCTTCATTTAAGTTATCTGGGCTTCCAGTAAAAAAGGTTGGGCTTGATTTGTTAAACCATTAATATTGTTTTCTTTCCTGATATTTTTAAAGCGGAACTTCACCCAAAACCGGAAGTTCTGCTCTTCTTACTTATCCTCCACTTTTTGGGACTTGTTTTTGGGGGGGAGCGAGTATCTAGCTTTGGCAGGTACCCACTCCCACTTCCTTGCCTAGGTGATCCGAGCAGCTACTCCCTCCCTCTCTGCCTGCAGCCTTCTGGGACACAAGTCCTAAAAAGCTGCGGGACCCACTCGCATGGTGCAGAGCGGCTCACCCATGCGCAGTGTGCAGCTGGCTGTGAAGCCGCAAGGACTCCAGGAAACAGTTAACATGCCAGTGCCGGGACCTGAAGACAGATAAAGAAAACCGTTCAAGTGAGGACATAACTGGACAGGTGAGTGTCTGTTTATTAAAAGTCAACAGCTACAGTTTTTTAATTTTTTTTTTTTTTTTTTAAATGACTGAAAAAGCACCCTAGTTCACATCCTTTACCCTCTTTTCCTTCCTTGCTTCTTCAATGCACTACTGTGTGTTGTGCTGTGACAGGGAAAATGCTGCATTGGTAGGCCATTAAAAATTTGTGGAATGGAGTAGTAAAACATATATTAACAGATATGACACAAAAATACTGCATTAATGGGCTCGTCCTGATACTCACCAAGTAGTTTGACTATTTACAACAAGCTGGAATGCCCATGGACGACAAAGCAGAGGCTAAATAAAAAAAAAAAAAAAAAAACAAACAATCTGACCCAATTCCCCCGATTCACCTTAAAATGTGTGAATCATCCCTGCTGAGCTACTGTATTCTGACAGTGAGCAGACTTCCCTACCGTCACAATATACTGATCAGTGTTGAAGGCTATAGCCTACAGTGCTGATTGAGTGGAGAAAAGAAAAAAAATCAGACAGGGCAGTCGTACAGAAGTCAATCAGTAGATTGACTTCTGTACAACCTCCCTGCCCATACAGGAATCAAAAATTGTCTGGTTCCTGCTGAACAGGCAAAATTTAAAATTCATGTATGGCTGGCTTTAGGTCAGACTCTAGAGTACACTTAGATTGTAATACAGTCATGTAGTGCTTAGGGTTATCAAATGGCTGATATGAACTTATTCACTTGACTCAATTATGTTTTTTGGGCTCAGATGTGATAGAACACTTACGGCTTGCTTTAGAGTCACTAATGATATCAGCATCCACTTCCTCTCCATCAAAGTGGAGCTCGCTGGTGTCCAGATTCTCTATTAAGTTGCTCATGTCTGCAGCAATCTTGTGCAGAGCAGAAGAATCAAGCTGCCTTCTCTGCGGTTTCAGAGACATGATAGCACAGGGGCCTAGTGGGGAAAAAAAAATAGAATGTTAAAAATCAATGGAATGTAGCATGGTTGTGTAGTATCAATGCACCCACATTAAATATAAGTAAAGACAAAACGTTTGGTTTGTTTTAGATAGACTGGAGAGGGATTAGAACACCTATCCAGTCTTTGCCGCCCCCCCCCCCCCCAATTAGAAACATTCACCCTATTTGTTCTGTTTGCTCTTATCGTCGAAATTGAAAGTAATAGAAAAGATCAAAAAAGTTGTCCCAAAAGCAGTAAAAGAAAGGAAAGCTTCCAATGGGGACACAGGGGTTATAACCCTTCCTTATTTTATCCAAAAAGAAGAAAAAAGTTGCCTACTATTCAACTTTAATAACATTGTTAACATTATTCCATATTGAAAGCGTGTTGACAAAGCAAACATTACCGAGAATAAAGTAGAAAAAGTATGGTAATTTTTTATTACAGATCAGTTTGTATCAGCAAATATTAGCAAACAAAAACAAAAAAATAAGGGTCCTTTCACATGGTCCGCATTCCGTTGCGGACCGTGCTCTGCTCAGCGGGGATCGATCCGCCGATCCCCGCTGAGCCTGCGGATGACAGCTCCGTCTCCGCACTGCGTGCGGAGAGGGAGGTGTCAGAGCCCCGCTGCTCTGTATGGGGAATCGGATGAGAGTGGACCGCCTGTCCCATCCGATCCGATCCCCTGGATGGATGGAAAGTAGGGTTTCCATCCGTCCGGATTTCACGGACAGGATTGGATGCGGATGGCAACTTTTAGGCCCCTTTCACACGAGTGATCCGATCAGATCCGCCTGTCAGTTTTTTAGGCGGATCTGATTGGATCCCCTATGCATCCCTATGGGGCAGCGGATGTCAGCGGAGACATGTCCGTGACACCCGCTGCCATCCGCATCCGATCCTGTCCATAAAATCCGGACGGATGGAAACCCTATTTTCCATCCGTCCAGGGGATCGGATGGGAGCGGACAGACGGTCCGCTCTCATCCGATTCCCCCATAAAAATGCATGGGGCTCTGACACCTCCCTCTCCACACACAGAGCAGAGAGGGAGATGTCACCTTCCTGCTCAGTGGGGATCTGTGTTTACGATCCCCTGCTGAGCAGCACGGATCCGCCTACGGAGGCGGACCGTGTGAAAGAGCCCTTAAGCGTATCTCCAGCAAAGTAATTTTTTATTTTTTTTAAATCCCATTACTAGGGACAGAATGAAAGGAAGCACACCAATGGGGACAAAAAGTATATATTTATTGCCAAATGAGTCCTCGTTGAAAGATTTTACTTAAATATGAACACTATCCAAATATAAAGCACTAGAAACTATAAAATGTGTAAAATGTAAAATCTGTCTCATTCAAAAACTGAACACATCAAGCAATTTGTTTTACAGTTGCAGAGTTCGTAAAAAAAAAAAAAATATTCTAGTTTGACACTTTTTGCTTATATTCTTCAGACAAAAAAAAAAAGTGTGATAAGATCAGGGTGTCATTCTTCAGTAAAATGTGAGCACACACATATCAAACATTTCTCCTACTTGAAGTGGAACTATACCCATGAATTTATAGGCTTTTCAAAACAGTGACATTTAAGGCATGTCGTGAAGGATAACTCTCACAGTTGCTGGTGCTCCTAACCCAACTGTTAAGCTATCTATTGGATGGTGTCATAACTGGTCACATGTGCACTACCATTACAACTGCAGATCCAACAGAGGCAAACATGGAATATAAATTGAAAATAAGAATAGGAGGGCGTAGTTCTGCTTTAGGCCCCTTTCACACAGGCGGACCGTTCAGATCCGCCTGTTCGTTTTTTTGTTGGATCTTAACGGACCGTCCCCCCATGCATCTCTATGGGGCATCGGATGTCAGTGGAGACATGTCCGCTGACATCCGATCCGTCAAATCTGGACGGATGGAAACCCTATTTTCCATCCGTCCAGCGGATCGGATCGTATAGGATCGGATGAGAACGGACCGACGGTCCGTTCCCATCCGATTCCCCCATAGAGATCTATGGGGCTGTGACAGCTGTGTCTCCGCACACAGCGCGGAGAACAGCTGTCATTCTGCTCAGCGGGGGATCGGCGGCTCGATCCCCTGCTGAGAAAAGCGGAGTCCATTTGACGGACACACTGTGTGAAAGGAGCCTAAACCAAAATGTCACTATTGATTTAACACCCAGAGAGCAGTACTACGATATTTTAATCAAACATTATCCATTTAGCATGTTTTCAAAATAAAGTACAGTTAAAAAACAAAAAAACTTTCAAACGTAACTAGGAACTCAATAGTAAGCCTTGCCAACATGTGATTTATTTATAAACTACCAACAGATTGTGCAGTAACGATAAAAAACAGAATTCTATAGAGAAACTGTTCCCATGTTTAAGCTGTTATTTTAGAGGTATGGTTAGAGGCAGGCCCAGGGTATTGATTCACTACCTACACTTGATTGATGGCTGGTTCATGCAGTTCAGTGTGCTTTTATTTTGCATCAAAAACACAAGGACAGTTTTGTTTTTTTTTGTTTTTATATTTATAATTTAATTTTACTCTCCAGAAAAGCACATTGTACAACAGATGGTTGTCTTCATACAAGAGGAATACATAACAGGCATATATCACAGTATAAGACCAAAGGCGGCCTGGTTCACAGCAGAAATAGAGCTCTAAAGTCATTTTTAAAAAGCTATATGCCCCAGTCCATTGCAAAGCTACATAACAATAGAGGCCCCCATGAAATTTCATTCCTATACCCACACACCAAGGGCAAACTGAGACAACTCATGGGGCCCCCGGGTAATAGGCGATCCTGGGGCCCCTAGGTTTAAAAAAGGTAGACATCTTTATGATGCAACAATAATGCAGCAGGTCAGTGCGGAGGGGTACCAAGCTCGGCAACATGCAGAGTGGCAGGAGACTTAAAGCTGGCAAACCAATACAAGCACCAGGAACCTCTCATGGGCAGTGCCACCCTAAGAGCATCATGGGCCCTTGGAAAAGTTATGCACTTGGGGTTTCTACTAGGATGATGGTGACCTGTGGTGCTAGCACACAGTGGGTGTAGCTAAATAATGATACACATTGGGCATGTGTTTTTAGTTTGATTAGAAATTATAGTCTAATAGATTTTTTTTTTTTTTTTTACAAATTGTATTTTATTTTTTCTTTATTATTTTCAATTAATTTTAATTTAATAATGTTTTACATTTTTTTTTCATAACTAAAGCTGTTGGGGGGGATCTTTGGTGAAATATCAGGGGTCTAGAAAGACCCCTGAAGTCTCACTTTTGAGACAGAGAAAGGGACTGAGGACACATTCCCCAGTCTCCTCCTTTGTCACCTCAACTGCACTGCAGATGAATTAACAGGAGACAGAGCCCTTGTCCATTCATCAACTGAAGCATAATAAACACAGTTTACTAGGCTTCAGTTATGAATGGACACAGTGAGTGGTCAGTATGGATCACTTACTGTGTTAATTTAGAAAAGGGAGGTGCCAATATCTGAACTATGACATCAATATTTAAAGGCTACATTCATCATGAAGGAAAAAATAATAAAATGTACATATTTTTGCAGGAAATAAAATGTGAATTTATTATTTTTACCCTATTCCTAAAGGAACAATGGGAGCACTTTGGAGGAGGATATAAGGGGGCACTCTGGAGGTACTAACTTAGTACCTCCAGTAACCTCTTTACATCCTTCAGAGTACCCCTTATGTCCTGCCCCTCCATAGTCCCCCATTTCAAATACCTGCCCTGGCCGCAACTTGCGAGTGCCTGTTGGTTAATCACCTTAGGAACAAAAATCCTCGTTGGTGACTCTGAACTGCGCATGAGCAGTCTGGAGCCAGCAGATTACTTGGAGCTCGGCCTCTACTTGTGTGGTGGGGCATGTGAAAAAAAGCCAGATCCTGCTGCTGCCCAATCTGAGGCTAAGCCCAGCAGTTCTTTAATCGTCTGGCTCCAGACTGCGCATGTTCATTTCAGAGTCACCAGCAAGTATTTTTGTTTTCTAAAGTGTTTTACCGCCAGTTCCTTGTGAAGGAGGTAACAAGTAGGTTTTTTTTGTTTTCCAAGGGAGAGGAGTTTACTTGCTGCTCGCTTCCCCTTTGTCTTGCCTGGTAAAGCTCGGGAGAAAATCACAGGTGCAGCAGTGTGCATAAAGAAGGGCCAGAAATTGTGATGACAGACCAGGCTACTGTTAAGCAAGACAGGTGCTCTTAATGTGCCCCCTCTCCTATTGTGGTGTTTAATGGAGTTTGGGAAGATTCCAACTAGGGCTGCAACGAACGATTAATTTGTGTGTCGACTAATCTATCGATTATTTACATTTTTTCTTTTTTTGCTTAATCTAGTGTTCTTTCTTTAATTAGTTAAATAATCCTTTGAATAACTTTACAAAAAATTATACGTACAACTTCTAATATAATATTTCAACTTTTATTAAAGTTTTTCCAAAAAATACTTCAATGTGGTTGAAGTTAAAGTGGCAAAAATAAAATGTAAACAACACTTTAACAGGCAGGAATAATGCCATTATTCAAAACCTAAAGCATTCAGAATGCCATATAAATTATAAAGCACTGCTCAACAACACTGTGTGTGCAAAAAAACAAGAGAGACACAAAGTGAAAAACACTTTAGGGCATCAGGCATGAAAAATGCCATATCTGACTAACACTTTAACTTCTTTAACTACTTGCCTTAAACCCCCTTCCCATCCAGACCAATTTTTAGCTTTCAGTGCTCTCACACTTTGACTGAAAATTGCGCGGTCATGCTACACTGTACCCATATGAAATTTTTATCATTTTTTTCACACAAATAGAGCTTTCTTTTGGTGGAATGTAATCACCTCTGGGTTTTTTATTTTTTACAAAAAAAAAAGACAAAATTTTGAAAAGAAAAAAAAGTTTTTTCTTATTTTCTTCAAGTAAATTTTGAAAATAAATTTTTCTCCTTCACTGATGTGCGCTGATGAGGCGGCACTGATGGGCACTGATGAGGAGGTACTAATATGCCGCACTGATAGGCGGCACTGATAGGCGGCACTGATGAGCACTGATAGGCGGCACTGATGAGCACTGATAGGCGGCACTGATGAGCACTGATAGGCGGCACTGCTGGGCACTGAGAGGTGGCACTGCTGGGCACTGACAGGCGGCACTGACGGGCACTGATAGGCGGCACTGATGGGCACTGGCGGAAGGCACTGATGGACACTGACGGGTGGCACTGATGGGTAGCACCATCAGTGCCCACACTCAGTGCCCATAGTGCTGCCAGTCAGTGCTCATCAGTGCCTAGATGAGCAGGCACTGATGGGCACTGACTGACAGCACTATGGGCACTGATTGTGGGCATTGATGGGGGGCACTGATGGCGGGCACTGTGTATATGTTTGTTTTACCTCTAGTAATCAGGGCACTGGTGATCGGTGCCCTGATTACATTTTGTCCCCGGCGCTGTGCAGCTCTCCTCCTTCCTCACACTGCAGGCTCCGTGTGAGGAAGGCGCGCTGGCGATGAGAGATGATCTCATATGTTTACATATGAGATCATCTCTCATTGGACGGTCCGATCACGTGGTGAATGGCCGCTGTGATTGGCCATTCACCACGATCTGTGATCGACACAGATTTTCGCCGATGCGCGCTCGCGGGAGCGCGCGGGGAGACTGTTTCTGGGAGGCCGTTTTTAAAAAACGGCCTCCCGAAAATTCAAGTCCGGATGGGAGGTGGTTAAACTATAAGTCAGCTCTCTGCCTTCAGGTAATCTTTTGCTGTATTGGCCATTATTTTTGGCCATTACTTTTGCACAGTGTTGAGCAGTGCTTTTGTTGGACTAGTTGGCTCCTTTAAAACTTGGTTGCTTTTTAGGTATGTTTTACATATACAGTGTTATTGTTGACCAGTATTTTTTTTGGTGTGTTACTTGTAAATGTAAAACATACCTAAAAACTAACATAGTTTTAAAGGAGCCAAGTCCAACAAAAAGCAAGCACCGCTCAACACTGTGCAAATTATAATGGCCAATACTGAGGAATGATTACCTGAAGGCAGCCAACAGCCGTCTTGTAGTTTAAAGAAGTCCAACATTATACAACCCAAGAGTGCAACAGGTACAGGTTGGGGGCCTGTATCTATAATATAGCATTGCAATGGAGGAAGGTTAGCATATCGACATGCCCTGCAGTTAGGCTTGCTCTTTTTTTAGTCACAATGTTGCCAGCAACTGAGAAAAGCCTTTCAGATGGGGTTGATGTTCAGGCACAGACAAGTAACTCTTTGCCAGCATGGCCAAGATGGGAAACCTCCCTTCATTTTCCTTACACCATTTCAGTGGATTTTCTTCCTTTGGAATGGCCTGCTCACTAAAGTACATGTGTATCTCATTCCTCACAACTTCACTGTGAATTTCTGGATCTTGGATGTGACCAGTGTCATCCTCACAATTACTGTGGTGTTCATCTGAATCTGAACCGAGCAAAGAGTCCAACATAGACACTTGCCTCTTTTCTGAAAGTTTCATGTCTGGACTCATTGCACTGGCTGACTGAACCTGTTCCTCACATTGACGTTGATGTGTTTGCTCTTCCTCATATCTTCTTTTCTCTTCAAGAGCAAGAGCTTGGACCTTGAGGTGAACTTTTAAACTATCCTCTGCTGCCAGGAATTTTAGTTTGCGGAATCTGGGGTCCAGGGCTGCTGCAATAAGACATATATTTTCTCCACCGTCATCTCTGAATTTAATTTTCCGCTCCCATCTTGAGGTCATCTCCTGTGCAGCAACATTTTGGAAAGCCTTGACTGCCACTGTCTCACAAATTGTGCTCTGTATGGATTTCTGGAGGCCTTTTACCAAAGGAGGTCGAGCGGAACCAGTCACATAGGACTCTCCACTCAAGAAAACCGTAGCACACTCAAAAGGCTTCAAGACTTTGTTCCACTTCCTCAAGTAAGCTCCACTGATCAGGTTTTAAATCCAGGAAGCGCTTCCCTCGTGGTGTGACATCAGGATTGGAAAGAGTTGCAGTCACAGGCCACCTCTGTTCAAGCAGGCGACTGATCATGTGTAAAGTACTGTTCCATCTTACGGATACATCATTTATTAGTGCATGATCAGGGGTACCCATTGAAACTTTTTTTAAAATGTTCCACAAGGCACTTCGCACTGATCTGGGGATCCCTCAGGGCATGGTTGACAACTAACTGCAATGTATGACCAGCACACCTGAGAGAAGAAATGCCAGGATGCTTTTCTTCCAACATTTGCAGCATTATCATGGACAACTGCAATTACATTGGCCATGGATATCTCAAACTTCTCAGCTGCTTTTTCCACCCAGTTAGCAATGTTTTCAGCTGTGTGGCGATCTTCAAGTGGCATAGTGGTCAGATTGTAGGATGTAAGCTTCCAGTCTTCATTAATGAAGTGGCATGTGACACCCAAGTATGGCTCTGTGGCAATACTGGTCCATGCGTCTGTGGTGAGAGCTATTTTGGATTTGACATCTTTGATTGACGCTTTCAATCTTTCGAAATTCTCCTCATATTTTCACTCCATCAGCTTAGTGAAATGGGACCTGGAGGGAAGTGTGTATCCTGGGTAAAATGTGCTGATCATCTCACGAAATCCTTGACCGTCTACAATGGAAAGAGGTCTCATATCTTTTACAATCATGTTGAGTATGCTATTGGTAAGTGTAATGGCCACTTGGGGTGTGCAAGCAGTGACATCCTTTTTATGAAAGAAAAAATCTTGTACACAGCTTTGCCTCTTCCTGAGAAAAACAACAATAATATAATAATTAATAATAATTAATAACATAACATTACCAATTTACACATCTATGAATGCTCAGCCTCAACGCTAACAATATTAATTGTATTTTTTCTAGTAGAAGTTTGAGATATCCATGGCCAATGTTGTAATTAATAATGCTGCAGTCAAAATATGTTGTTGCTCTCTGCGTATTTTGGTGGTCATGGTCAGATCATTGCACTTGTCATGTCAATCATGCCCTGAGGGATGCCACAGATCAGCAAGACAGACACTGAGGGCTGCAAATGCAAAGTGCCTTGTAGTCCATTTAAAAGAAAATTGAGCTGGCCCGGCCTGAGCAATCATCAGCTAGCATTAATTATATTGTTGAAATTAGTAGTACTAGTACTTACAAAGATGGCTGGTCCTTTGTGGTCAGTGCGCCAGGATGCTTTCTTCTGAGGTGCTCGTGCATAGCAGTTGTGCTGCCGTGGTACGCCATTTCATTTTTGCAAAGGGAACAAAGGACCATTTTATTTGGCCTCTGTTGAAAGTATTCCCATACCCTTGACGATCGTGATCGTGCTCTCGCTGCCTTTTGTGGTACTGGAACTGTGCTCAGTGTGCTGCTGGAACTGCTGCTTGAACTTTCTCCCCCAGGAGTCGCCATTACCACTGCTAATTTCCGCTATTAACAAGCAACTCACGCGAGATGCGTGTGACGTCACGTGCTGACGCGTCGACGCCTTTCACGCACGTCAACGATTTTTTGTAGTCGACGTAGTCGTGGCAGCCCTAATTCCAACCACCAGGCATGCAGAGAATGCAGCATATGGAGATATTGTATGAATGCTGACAAGGAGTGGATGCAGTGACAGTGCTTAACCTCCATTATCAATCCCAAGCAGAGGAGGGGAGAGAGCGCGGGAAGGATCAGAGAGGCAACGGCAACTGTGCTGCAGGTGCAGTGCTAGAATAGACAGTGTGGCAAGCTGATTCAGTGCGAGAGCTGAATGTACTCACAGCTTTTCTACCTGTTATGCCCAAAGGAGGGAGAGCAGAGACAGCAGTGTGGAGCTGCCCAGTAAACCTGCAGATTGGGCCAGAACATGTTAAGAGGCAGCAGAGCTTCCATATCATGCATTCGCTCGGGATCCTGGGCATCACAGTCACGGGCCCACTACTGACCACGGGCCCTTAGGGAGTGCCCAAGTGCCTAAATTGTCAGTCCACCCCTACCGCACACCAAGTTTGTGGCCTGGGAAACTAGTGCTGAAGCCAAGAGTGCAGTCAACAAAAGGTAGAACATGTTGCATTTTTTCTGTATGGAACACACCTAGAAAGCAGCAAAATGCAATTTCAATTGAGATGATGGAAAAAAAAGGAGGGGGGAAAAAACTCACTGGAACGCACAAAAAATGTACCAGAACGCATCATTGCTTCTACACAGTCCTGTCCCAAGCTTTGGGAGACGGAGCTGTCATTTGGACCTGAAGCTATAGTAAACAAAGGGGTAATCCGGTGAAGTCACAGGGTGATCATGCCCCTTTCTCTACTTCATTGGCGGGACCAAATGACCGCTCCTTCGCCTGATGCTTGGGACCGCACCCTGCGGAAGCAGGGCATTATACAGAATACATGGACATACTGCACAACGACAACAGCTCCTTCTTCTGGTACTTGGGACCAGACCATTCAGAAGCCAGGCATTATAGAGAGTAAGTGGACATATATGCACAACAATGACAGCTCCTTCTCCCGGTACTTGGGCCCGGACCATTAGGAAGTCAGGCATTATGCAGTCAGTGGGCATATATATTCAAAACTCAACCACAAAGCACAGACTTGCATACATATATTATACACACTCTGCATTTGCAGCCGGCAAGTGTACATGCCATTTAGAGCTGACAAATTTTTAGTCCGGCATTTTTTTCAGGTCTGTTTACATTCTGCTGTCAGCAGGAATTCCCCACTGACAGCAGAGAAGAGTCACTGGTCTCCAGATGGAAGAAATTAAAAAGATGTAAAAAATGGATGAAGAACTGATGTAAAAGCTGATGAAAACTCAATGTGTTTTTTTCTTCTTTGAAAAAACATGACTGAACTGATGAAGCAGGCGTACCTACCGCCCATGTGAAAGGGGCCTTAGTGACTTAAAAACGGATTTAAACTCAATACAATGGCTGTGGCCTAAACTATTCCAAAATCCTTTACTTTATTATTTAGGTATGTTCTTATGGTATGATGGGTGTTAATGGGGTTTACAATCCCATGGCTTCTGTAGAACACACAACTTTACACATGAGCTGAAAGTTGGCCAGTTGCTGCCGGACCAACTAATTTCGTCAGATTTTCGGGCTGTGTGTACAATCCTTTAGGCTGTCAGCATATCAGCCTCTAGTGACGCACTTTTTATCAGCACAGTGCCAAGAATAAGAGCAACTGAGTCTGTGCAGAACAGGATGAAACAGTTCATTCCTGGATTTTAAACAAGATAGGCACTTAGTTTTAATGTTTTACATAGCTATACCTGCAAAAAAGGGGCCAGCATGAAGTGATCTAGGACTTGAGAGAAGTATTGCCAATGCTCTTTTGCCAAGCGCTAAAGCCGGCAATTGGCTGATGTCACAGAGCCAATATTGTGGGGATACACTCAGATGCCTGACTGGCAGCTGGCTAAGGCTCTCAGCGCACCACTGAAAGCCTCAGCCAGCCGCTCCCACCCCCTCCACAGCTCGGCGCTCCAATAAGTGCTGAAGAGGCAGAGCAGAAAAGCAGTGACTGGCTGAAGACTGAGCGATCATGTATTCCCTTACTTCTCTGTTTTATAGCAGGCGGGGGACCAATGCTACAGCCTCATAGATCAGTATGTATGTGTATTATTTTGACATCCCGCACTTCTCCTTTAATGTTCTGACTAAAAGCTCCACTTTAACTATTTCCCCAGACAGTTACATACATAGCATGCTGTAAATAAGTGTCACAAGTGCTCCTGTTCTCAACCCAAAATGTCAAGCTATCAGATGGCTGGTGTCAGAACTTATTACATGTGCAGCACCGTGGCAACTGCAGATCAAACCGAGGCTAAGATGGCAGCTTCCTTGGCTGTAAAGGATAGAAGGCTTAGTTCCACTTTAACTGACCATCATGTTTTGGGATCACAATGACAGATCGTTGGAGAAATAAACAGTGCATACCTAGAATATCAGAAATCTGCATATGATATGCATGGACTACAATATGCACATTTATCTCCTTTTTAACAGTGTTCAGTAATGACAATTTATCACCATTTATTATCCTACACAGCAGGCATATTGGTTACTTGATAACACTATCAGGAAAATCTGTGTGTACCTGTCTTTGGCATCAAGTCATTAGGCCCTACCCTAACACTAGGCTAATTTGAAGAGAAAAGATAATGCTACTTCTTTATGACATTAGTATTTGTATTTCAGTACCTGTTACGTATAGCATTAAACATCACATGCTTATTTTATTACTACTGAAGAAATGCAATAGGCAAAACACATTTTTCATGACGATGATCACTTTTACAGCCCCATCAAAGATATTGCACTGTGCATACAATTATTGATTGTTGTTAGGTTTTGTTTAAAACTGCGTTGCTCTCTGAAAAGCAATCTATGGTAAATCGCTTTCCAGAGAGCGGTATAGGTGTGGTTTTCAGGCATTCAGGAGACCATACTGTCATACCTGGAAACAGGGTGTTTCAATGGGAATACCACAAGCCAAAATGTGGTGCGGCTCCTTATGCACTTTAAATGGGTCATATTCAGTAGCAGTAGTAAAACAGCAGCTCAACATTCTATTTTTACTGCCTCCCTACCACAAATGTACATGCACACTGCAGCTGATCAACTGTGTGAGATTGGGCACTTCTCTTTTTTTTTTTTTTTTTTTTTTTTTTTTAGCCCTTAACCTCTGTGTTATCCTCTGTGTTCATGCACACATGGACGTTTTTTTTGAAGTTTAACACAGCAGGATGGTTTATGAGCTGTAGTCTGAACGTCCGAAAAACACGTTCAAGAGCAGTTCAAGAGCAGTTCTTCTGACCACAAAAAACACTGGAAAACGTGCATAAAACGCATTTTTTACATTGCAGAGCTGAATGTAAGCTTGCGTAATTTTATAAAAATGCCCAAAAATGTTGAGGCTGAAAAACACTCAAAAACGCAATTAGTAAACGCTGTTAAAAGCACTTTTTTAAAGCAGCAGTTTCCTGCCAATAATCCGACATACAGAAAGAGTTTTTTGAACATCCTGTGTGCATGCTTCACATAAAATAGGCAATCATTTCTTTACGTTTTCTCTACTGTATTAAGGTGTTACCTATGGTTTTTTTTTTCAACATTTATAAAAACAAAGAAAACCTTCCCCCTTACCATGAAAACAAGATACACAGTTTGTATTCATCAACATGACAATGTAAAGGTGTTATATTTTTATATTTTAGATCAGGGAAATTCTATTAATATTAGGTCAAATTGTAATATCTTAAAGCGCCACTCTAGGATAAAAACCATTTTACCTCCCACACACACCTACCACCCACCCCCTTTATCTAAAAATTAAAAGTAAATTAATTAAAAAAAAAAAAAAAAGACATAGCCCTATCTAAAAGCCCTATTTACTTACCTGTAGCATAGTCACAGGAAGATCCAGCCCCAAGTCTTCTACTCTTCTTTTCACTGTTTGGTTTTAGTCCCTGTTTGGGGTGTCCACATCAGTGCCTGCCTGATGTAAATACTTCCTAATGGATGGGCAGCAGTGTGGTCCTCTCAGGGGAGAGAAGAGGACAATGTCATCAGAAAGGGATGGTGGAGGATTGGCAAACTCATGGGGGAAATATCCAAGAGCCGATTTAGTGTGTTAACAGTGGTGGTGTAAAACCTGGATGGGGGACTAAAGCTGGCCATAGATGTATAGATCTTTGAATGAAAATTAAGAGGAAAATTCGTATGAAAATTCTCAGAACATTCAAATGTCGTTTGAAAGATTACGTTTTCTTTTAACATTTGATTTTTGGAATGAATGGACTTTACCAAACAGAAACCATACACACGGTTAAAAATTTGATCAAGAAAAAAATGTCCATCCTGATCCTTCGAGGGTTCTCTTCACTGTGGTCGAAAACAAACATCAATTTGACCCCACTAATGATATTTTTTAGAACATTATTTTTTAAAGAATTTTTGTTCAAAATTCTACATATCTATAGTCACTTGAGTTAATCTCACTTCACAAGTTAAGGCAGGCCATAGACTGTTCGAATCTTGTCAGGTTCAGCAGGAACCAACAGATTCGAACCGCGTATGGGCATGCTGAATGTACCAAGTGAGATTGATCAACTTTGGTACAACCAGCCTGCTGGATGTTACTTGCAATGCACGCAAGCAGCTGCTATAGCCACTAGCAATAATCACCATCTTCTCCTGGCAGGAGTGGCTTACTGTGGGCGAGTGGCCCAGGCAGGCCAGACAACGTACTGGTATATCAGTGGCTTGCTTCCAAGGTTTTGGGCGTGCATCTGATGTTTTTGGCTGAAGTCAGCTGATCGGCTGTGGCCAATCTCATACAAAATTTTGTGTTTACACAAAAAAACTTCCCGTAACAACCCGTAAGAACACAAAACAGGTGGGGAGGAGTTTAGAGTGCTGACGTCATGCAGTCACATGTGCTGGGGATTTTTTGGTTTGTTTTTAACCTATACTTGGTACTGTATGCAGAGATTTTAAATACTATATTTTGGAAGTTATATCTGGCTCAGTTTGGTGAGCATCTATCCCATACAGCCACACTCTATATTCATGCACCCTGGACTATGAAGATCTGGTCAGTTGAGGAGTTTAAATGGACTTCTTCCATGAGAGAGAGGTTGTCATTTGGGTGGTTACATAGAGCGCTGTTGCTGCTTATAATTTTTGGCAGCCACATGTTCTAGTGAGTACAGAGTGTTAGGGGTGGTTTGGCATAATGGATTTTCACAGTGTAAGTCACACATCTTGAATGAAGTTAAGGAGGAATTGGTGGCCTTATTATACACCTTAATATATGGATTATTAATTGGTAGTTTATTCGTGTATCATTTTTCCAATTTATGTTTTTGCTTGTGAATTTAGTTCTATATAATATATATTTTTTTTGCACTGAAGTATTTTCACTGACTAATGGTATACATTTTTGGATGTTAAAATGTGCTTAGCGCTGCACCCCTTTAATTTTTAAATACTTGAATTTTATCCAATTTTGTAGGTTGGAGACAGGGTCTCTAAACAGAAAATGTTTAATCCTTCATAGCTTTAAAAAGTAGAAAATGAAAAGTAAAGTAAAGAAGTCTTTAGCTTGCACAACTCCTAAAAAATATTTAGAAGAAGTAGTCCGCAAGGGTTACGTACATACTTATCTCAGTACAGGTTTCGTCAAAGTGCTGACACCAAAGGGAAAGCAAAATAACAATGCACTAAGCGATATCATGAAATCAGTATTTGTCTGCATTGAAGAAATTGGTGAATTTAAAGAAATCAAGCTAGAGAGGGGATTTGAATTAATTTTTGCTTTGCCTTTTGAGGGAAGCTCCGCTTTAATGTTTGTTTCTGTTGTTTCAATTGAATGTATTGAAGCTTCAGAAATAGCTGATCTGTGGTAATGTGGCAAAGCGGCAAAGCAAACATTTATTAAAATCCCCTCTCTTACCATAGATCAGCTATTTCTGAAGCTTCAATACATTCAAATGAAACAACAGAAACAAACCTTAAAGCGGAGCTTCCCTCAAAAGGGGAAGTTCCGCTTTAAGCATTCCTCCCCCTGCTACATTTGGCATGTCCTTTTTTGGGGCAGGGAACGGATACCCGCTCCCACTTCAGCTCAGATCAAAGTTCTCCTCTCCCCCTGCCTGCCTCCAGTCTTCTGGGACATGTCACAGGTCCCAGAAAACTGCCAGACCATTCAGCAGGCACAGCGTGATTCACGCATGCACACCTGGCTGTATAATCTGTCACAGCCGGGTACTCACAGGTGAAATGCAGGCACCGGGAAGAGGAGAGAAAGAAGCAACTGTTTGGGTGAGCACATCGCTGGATCCTGGGACAGGGTTGCGAGTTTGTCAAAAGTCAGCAGCTACACGTTTTGTAGCTGCTGACTTAATAAACATAAAAACAACTGGAGCTCCTCTTTACGTAAGCACTAGAGCAATTGGTCATTTGGGGTGAGTGACTTGAACTTGAAACTTACACCCTAATGTGTAACTGATCAAATGGGGTACGTAAAAATATACAGGAAAATCTGCTAATATATTCTATTAACAGGGATACAAAAATGGGTTACATTCTGAGTGATTTTTTTCCTCCACTAAAAGTAATGGCTGTGACAGGTGAGATGAAGAGGAGTGGCACTTGTGTCACTAATAAAACAAACTGACATTCAGCTTCTGATAACATCTCCTGTGGAATTGGATCGATAACACAATATCACCGTTCCCAAAGACAACCAAGTGACCTTTGTACAGTACAAACCAAACAAGCCATCAAAAGCTTGCAAAAGAGATAAAGCCATAGCAGAAATGGAGGTTTCCCTGTGCTCTGGATAAACATGACATACAGTCTGTGCAACTGCAATAATTTGAGTTTATGTGATCACAATATGACTACTGCAGATTCTTTCCAATGTTCCACCTTTCTGTATTATACCACATGTGCTATATATTCAATAGTTCTGTCTCAGTCACAGACCTATTACTCAAGTTCAGATCAAACCCCCCTTTGCATAAAACAAGGACAGATCTTCAACCTCTCCCATTTAGGAACTGAATTCCTCCTTCCTCAATTGTTGCTCCTTTAGATTTCATGTAAAGACTTGAATAACTAAATGTACTGCTTACAGTCCACTAAAATGTTCACCTAGTCTCTAAACCAGTGTTTCTCACCTTTTTTTAGTCAAGGCACCCTTTACAATTATGAACAATCTTGAGGCACCCTCCAAAATTATGGAGTCTTAAGACACCCCATTCTCAAAATGTAAAAACTATTCTGATAATTTTACATAATGCGCAACATCAATACACGTAAGGCACCCAACATTAAAGGTGATGTATTCCTCCAAAGCAAATACACTTTTGCAAACTAGTACTGACTAGTAATCCAATGTTTCTCTTCTCCCTCAGTTTTTCTCTCATCACTTGGCTAATGAGATCCTAAGGCTGATGGAGAGGGGCAAGGGAGGGTCAAACAAGTATGATATGTAGACAACTGACATCCTCATCAATGGACGAGGTCATTGGTTAAAGACGTTGGCAGCTAAAAGGTTGTAAGCCCCGGTTCACACTTGTGCATGTGCGGGGTTCGCATGTAATGTCGGAGCGCACTGCTCCGACATTACATGCGATCGGCTGTGCGGTGCGAGTTTAGCCATACAGTTTGTATGGCTAAATTCGCACCGCAGCCGCACCAAACACGCACAGGGACCCTTTTTGGCAGCCGCATCAGGATCGGATCGCACAGCGGTTCACACTTGTGCGATCCGATCCTGTGCAAACTGCACGATCGCACTGCAATATGCAATCAAACTGGGGGTGTCGTTAAGATTACATTGACACCCCCAGCGTATCGCATATGGCAGTGTGAACTGCCAGGGGTGCGTGTGCGATGCGGGAACAGGCTGCGGATTCGCAGCCTTCCCGCACTCGCATAAGTGTGAACCGGACCTAATGGTGTACAATGAAAACCTGTGGCTTTGTGTAACTAAAAGGCAGGCTTCATCCACCCGCCCGCTTGTGAACAATGTTGGGGAAATTTTTAGGCATTTTGCCAAGGCAACCCTGAAGAAATCTCAAGGCATTTAGGTTGAAGAAGGATGCTGTAAATCCGTGCATTAGTATATTCAGACGCAAATCTAAAGGATAAAAAGTGATTAAAAAGGCAGCAGTGGGTTGACCATTTTTAAAATTTTGCATGGTTTGAATGCCAGGGTTGTTGCAAGGATTTGTCCTTTTATTAAAGTGTATGCAAACCCCAACAATAGACTTATATTTGCTGCCTTTTGGTCTGTTAAAGGGTAACTCCACTTTCTAAGATTAAAAAAAATATATAGCATAGAAAATGGCTACATAAGCCATATTGAAATTTAATGTTTTTAAAAACGCTCTTTCCTTTTCGATCTGCAGCTGCTGCAATTTTATATTCTGTAAAATTAATGCAATATGGTAGTCTGGAGGGGTTTTGTACACATTTGGTGTAATCCCCTAGAAATGTAATTTCCTGCTTATATGATGCATGTTAGGTTTTAGGCAACCTCTGCAGCAAAAAATAAATTTTTGGTGGAATACTCCATAATGGCCCGTACACACGATCAGAAAACTATACAAAAAATACCGCTTTTGAAGCGATCCTACAATAATCTTATTGTTAGCATGCAGCTTTCAAGAGCTGATCATGGCTGTTCATACGATAATCGCACAAAAGGGGGGGGGTGAAAACGGGGGGGGGGGCAAAGAAGGGGGACAGGAAAGAAAGGAGAAACATAAAAGGTAAAAATGACTGAATGAAGAACCTGGTTACCATGGTCAGAAACTAAAAGAAATCCGTAAATACTAAGCAATAGCAAAAAAAGGAGGGACTGTAGGGGAATCATCTGAGTGGTCCATTTGCTAACAGGTGGTACAAAATACATTACCGTGGACCTTAAAAATATCACTAGTGCCCATGGACACATGCGCTACTCGACTACCGGGCTGGGCTGCATATCATGTGCCGCCATGGTAAACAGAGATTAAATAGGGAAAACAGAAAAATACTGTACATAAATTGCTATGAAACCTAATCGATCAAGTGCACTCCACGCAAAAGAATTACACATCAGCTGAGTTCAGAACGTGTATATCTAAGGCCAAAGAATTATCTGTTTCCAAGGAAACATCATGTAAGGGACAAATTCATATTCGGTCTACCTGGCTGCACTGTACTCAATATTTAGATCCAGTAGGCCTCGCGGCAAAGGAGCAATCGATCCCGATCACTTCGCCTGGTGGGTCATTTCACATGTTTAATCACCAGCCCACACAGCTCATGAGTCTGATGTTTAGATGTAGCAAAATGTATTGCTACAGGCTTGTTCAGGTGAATTTGTTCATCCTTCTCAATTTTTTGCCAGAGTGGTCCATGTGGGTAAATGCGCACGGACATTTCAAAATATAAACGCAGAAGTCAGTGCTGCAATTAAAGTCATCAAGTATTTGGTATGGATTGTCCCTATGTGGGTGTGAGAAATACTCACCACAAAAGAGTGAAATGCACAAATTGCAGTAAAAAACACTTGTAGCAGCTTTTCTTGTGCGATATTCTGGTAGGAGTTTTGGTGTATTTGTGTATGGGATCAGCTTGAACCAGATGATCATGCAATGTCCTGCTGCGTTTAAATGAAATCATGGGTTTCACTCTAGGATCAGGTGGCAAAGAACTATCAGCCTGTAAGATATTAGGATTGCTTTCCACCGCTGGTTTAATCCTATCTGATTTTCGACTAAATGTGTTTGGATGATTGACTGGGCCTGGATCAATCTGACAAAGCTTTGGCTAAAGCGTGATCCAGCACCTGGGCTGGATATCCTCGCTCTAAAAACTTTTTGTACATTGTTTGAAGCTGCTGCCGTCTTTTACGCATCTGCTCAGACACCGATAATACTCACAAATTGCGAGCGGCGCACTTTTTTGGCGAGATGGGCTGAATGAGTGCTGGCCTCATGCACACTAGACGTTTTTACAGCTGCTTCTGGGGAGTCCATGCACACATAGGCTTTTAGCAGCATTAACTGGCAGGAAAAAAAAAAAAAAGACGAGCAGCAGAGTTTGGGCAGAAAAACGCTTGAAGCTTTTAACAGCTACTAAGCGTTAGTGCTTGAGCATGTTAATTAGTTAATTTCATGTTAATTAGTTAATTTCAATGACCAGAATAAATTATTTATTCTGGCCAATGCAATGAATGCTGGCTGTTGGCTTTTAGGAGAGTTAAATAAGCGTCCTATGTACATGAGGAACATCAGACCCAAGCTGTGTGGGATTAGATTGAACATGTTAAAAGACCCACAAGGGGAGGTGATCAGGGTTGATTACTCCTTTGCCGTGAGGCCTACTGGATCTATACATTGGGCACTGTGTAACCAGGTGGTCCCTTACATGTTTCCTTGGCGACAGAAAATCCTATGGCCTTAGATGCACATGTCCTGAACTCAGCTGGGTGATGTGTAATTATTTTGCCTGGAGTGCACTTGATCAATTATGTTTCATAGAAAATTATGTACGGCATTTTTCTTTTTTAATCTCTGTTTACCAAAGCGGGACATATGCAGCCTGGTAGTCAGGTAGCACGTGTCCATAGGCACTAGCAATATTTTTAACCTTCTGCTGACCGCCCACAGTAGTATTACTGCGGCAGGGTGGCTCGGCTGCGCAAAATCACGTAGTACTACGCGATTTCGTGCATGAGGTCTTGGCGACGCGCGCGTGCCGCCGGAGCCGTTCTCCCGCTGTGTTTAGACACTCCACGGGAGGAGTGGTGGTGATTGCCGCTGGCCTCCCGCGATCGTCAGATAAACTGACAGAAGACCCGCCTGCTTATGTAAACAAAGCAGGCGAGTCTTCTGTCAGACAGGCAGGGAGAGATCAGAAGTTTAAGCTAAGCTGGAACCCCGATCTCTCTATGCCTGTCAAAGAACCTTCCCCCTACACAGTTAGTAAGCATACTTAGGTACACATTAACCCCTTTGATCACCCACAGTGTTAACCCCTTCCCTGCCAGTGTCATTTATACAGTAACAGTGCATAATATTTAGCACTAGTAATTACTGTAGTAATGTTACTGGTCCCCAAAAAGTAACAAAAATTTCAGTTAGAGGCCCGATCTGTCCGCAGCAATGTCGCAGTCCCGCTAAAAATCGCTGATCACCATTACTAATAAAAACCAAAAAATAAATAAAAAATCCAAAAATCTATCCTGTAGTTTGTAAACGCTATAACTTTTGCGCAAACCAATCAAAATACGCTTTTTGGGATTTTTTTTTTACCAAAAACATGTAGCAGAATACAAATTGGCCTAAACTGATAAAAACAGATAGATTTTTTAAATTTTTTTATTGGGAATGTTTTATAGCATTTTTCTTTCTATCACTCTGCTTGTCATTCACCTTTGCACCCTTTTCACCTTCGGTGCAGTGTTTACATTTGGGCAGCAGGGCAGAACTGACGTCATGGGTTCCCATGACAGCGGCGGCCCCTCTGTTTGGCGTTCTTCCATTGCCCCATGATCTAGCTCCCCACATGGCAAACTTTAATTGGTTCTAGGTCGTGTTGCCTTGACAACAGGGACGCCAGGCCCTGCTGGTTGCAAGTTTAGATTGAACACATTTCACTGATGTGCCGGATTGCTATGAAATAGCCACATGGTCAGGGTTTATCTGGCCCCCCTGAGTTAACAGATATTTAACAGACACACTCACTAGATGATGTACATGTGAATCTTTTTAACAGTTTAATTGATCTTTGGCAGGAATATGACTTTATGTGATGTCTTAGGAGGGGGTGTCATTTTTTTCATGAATTTGATTGGTGGTAGTTCATTGTTATCACATGCCTGATGAAGGGGTCATGCGTGGCCTCAAAACATTGTACTTGCACATGTGCATTGATCTGTGATATCTAGTGTCCAGCAGGTAGTCGCTACAGATGAATTTAGTAATCCAGGAATGTATGCGATGGGAATATAGACAAGACTTTAAATAATCCATTGAAAGCTTTAGGCAATATCAATAAATGCAAAATTACTTGATGACCCTGCAAGAAATCTAGTGAACCGACAAATTCCTATGCTCTCTGCCTGTGCTGTACGCCATCAGTTAATATGGTTCCCAGGGCTGTTTGAATTAAAATGCATGCTTCCTCATCCCTCCACACGTGGTGACCAGGAGAGGGGGGTGCTTTGTAGTCTACACCTGTGATTCTTAATCTTTTTTTAGTCAAGCAACCATTCAAAATTAGGCACAATCTCGAGGCATCCCATTCTAAAATATAAAAACTAAACTAATAGTTTTATAGAATGCAACAACATCCACACACTTAAGACACCCAAGGTTAGAGGTGATTTATTCTTCCAAAGCAAAATGCACACTGGTACTGGCTAGTATTCCAGTATTTCTCTTCTCCCTCACTCAGCTAATGTGACCCCAGTGCTGATGGAGAGGGGCAGGGGAGGGGATGAAAAAACAACCCTAAATAAGAAAAATACAACAATAAAATAAGCTGCAGTATATTAAATTTTTGTTCTTGGGTTAGGATACACTTTAAATATTCTGCACTTCTTTCCCATCTAAATCAGGAAAAAAACCATCTTTGCATGTAATCATAAGCCTTTTACAGCACAAAACAATATTCTTGATGAACAATGTGAAACTAGCTCAACACTTTACACAGCCCTATGTACTATATGCAATCCAGCACTGTAGAGGTTAACTCCCAAGTCATTAAAAAGCATTTGGAAATGTTTGTCACCCCAGAAAATATTTGTTCAATCATCGTTTCCTTTTCTCCACAGATACGGGACCAATATTTTGTGTGCACTGTATCTTATCAGTCCAATGAAGGACACCTTCTGATGGGTGCACTACAATGGTGCCTGCTAAAGTACAAATCCCAAATGAAGACCAAGCCTGCCTTACTATTAGCTGATGTACATGAGTATGTTTTGAAAAATCAATCAATCAATTAGCTACAAGTACAAAATAAAACTGCCAAAATAAAACTGACATAAGCCAGGATCTCTGCATTATTTACCAAAGGCAACATTTTAAACAAACTGTCCATTTTGAACTCGTAAAACATAATTTACACGATACAGCAGGGATTAGAGATGGGAAGATCTCCAGCAAATCATCATATGGGAATACATGTTCCCATAACATATGCGGCAAACGAACATCAAGCCACATAATTAGGTTTATCATTCGTGAACTGGAAAACTAACATCTTGCATTATGTAGGTTCTAGCTGTTCACACCATGGGTGTTGACCCCAACCGGAAATGCAGAAAAATGTAAGTACATGACCCCCATCGTGTAGTGTGGAGTCTTTCCCTCTGCTGTGCTACCATTGCCTTATCCCATCAGAAGCAATATATAATGTATTTTTTTATTATTTTGTAAGGTTTATAAACTCTTCCACACAGCTAATGCAACGTGAATTCTGGTATTTTCTCTAAATGGTAGGTCCAGTGCTGGGAATGGTCATGCATACACATAAATGGGTATGGTTGGTTGTACTTGGGTATACACAAATACATGAGTAAACGCTCAAAAACATACGGGTATATTCTGGGAAGAGAACATTTGCTATTTTCTCAGGACAGCTGTGTGCAAGGGCCCTTAAAGTTTACTAAACCCTCTTACCTAAAAAGCATATAGCGATGCCAACCTCGACACATACCATGTTTAACACGTGCCTTTCTTGTGAAGTCTGTCATTCATTTGTTATTTGCTTCTAAACCTCTTGTTGTTCACGTAACGCATTTATGCAGGAGGCTGTGTGCTGAAAGCACGCTCACAACACACTGACCGCTCTTAGTCAAGGCGTCTGATCAGGAGCCAGTGAGAAGAGCTCCCAAATATGTGAACGCTGTGAAAGCCAATCACAGCAGTCACATGATACAGAAGCCATGCTACCTTCTGGGCATTAAAGTGATTCTAAAGGATTTTTGTTTCTACATTACACAGAATACACTTGCCTGCTCTATGCAATGATATTGCACAGCCCGTTCCATCCTGTGGGTGCTCTCATAGCCAGGCGTGCGGGCACGCTACCGCTATGAGCTGTGTGCATCCATAAACACACAGTGCCTGTAAGCCTCACCCCCTCTCACTCCTCACAGGAGTTTGACTGACAGCAGCGGAAGCCTATGGCTCCCTATGCCCTCAGTGTCTCCTGTGAGACCAGGAAGAGGGGAGAGCAGTGCTGCAGTTGAGACAGCAATGGATAAGGAGATGTTTCCAGGTGTTTGGGGGGGGGGGGGGACAATTAGTGGGGTGTTTTTTACCTTAATGCAGGAAATGCATTAAAGTTAATAGATATCCTTTAAAAACACTTTAAATCCCGCTTAAAGGGCTGCCAGGATGCGGCATTAGGAGTTAAAATCTTCCCTCTTGTATTAGGGTGGATCCATTACCTTGCAGAGTCCCATGGAGCCACCCTTGTATGCATGCTCCTGACTGCAACTAAAGTTGTCTATTTATATGATGCCTCTACACACGCACACTGGAAGCCCTGGGACTAGCAATACACGCTGTGCACCCCATCCTTGCTGTTCCTTCAATGTAAAAGAATGACTGCCGCTCTTGAGGCTGGGTCTAGGAAGATGGAGCATGGTGATCAGGATGATGGGACATGTAGTCCCAAAGGGGGTTATTATGTGACTCAATCAGTATGCGCTGCTCTGGGAAGGGCCACTAAGTGACTTGTACCAATGGCAGTGATCAGCAGTGTGTATATAAGCGTTTTCCTACATTTGTAAAGGTAATGCTTCAATAAGGAGTGTTTTGCTTGTGGATTTGTATTACAGCCAACACACCTTTAAAATGATTAATGCCTGATAAAATCAATCTGTTGGTAAACCATTGGCTAGATAAGGCTTCAAAAGATAGATACCTATCTAACAGAGTCATACTAAACATTTTATCTTCTTCAAGTCTGAAATATATTAACAGGTTATTGACATGTATAGCAGTTGTACAAAGGACAACCACCCCTGTCCGGATACAGGAGACATTTTTAATTGACAAATTTCCCTAGACATGGGGCTAAATAAACATGACTGTGTATTGTATTGTGTCATACATTATACCAAATACAATCATTTTAGTTTACATATTAAGCCAAATAACGTGGCTGATGACTTCTTAACCAACATATATATTCTAAAAGGGAAAAGCATAATGGGGCTTGGTTAATTTAATTATTTTCTAAAAGTTTAGAAGTTTATACATCAGATTTTCTATCATTTCTATTTACATCATATTTTACAAATGAACAGGGTGCATCTATGACACTTGCTATGCGTTTTAGAGACTTGGCTCTCTAAATAAAAGAGCACAACCAATATTAACCCCGTATAGACCTTGCAGCAGCCTCCCTATCCCTTTGTAGAAGTGATTTGGGTGCTTTAATCGCTTCTATATGTAGGAGAATGTGCCCCTGCCTGCCACCCTTATACAGGGTCTCTGCTTTTAGAAAATATATCATATATGGGTAGTTTTAAAGTGTTACCAAACTCAGGACTTTGCATTCACTATATCTGGGCTCCAACAGTAGACAACATGGAAATGCAATTATTTTATTAAATATATACTGCTAAATACATTTTCTCATCAGCAGTATTGTGATTTCTATCAGTGTCTGGTTAAAGCTTGTAGGATGAGTTTTCATTCTCCACTGACTGTCCTATGAGGCTGCATGACCCCTGACCCTCTGTCTGGACAGTGCTGATTGACCCTGTGCTGATCACATGCACCCTTCCAAGAAAAAAAAAACACAATCTAGCAATACACAAACTGAGCATGTGCAGAGTGCCTCAAATCTCTGTACTATCAGCAGATGGATTGGGGACAGTGAAAGACAGGACAGATCAGAGAAGACAGGATCAAACAACCTTTTTTTTTTTATTTACACAATGTGGAGGATTAGCCCCCTTGGTTCCACAGAGACTATAACAAGCATGTTTTACTGCATATGCAGACTGATTATATGGTTGTGGGTTTACACTAAGTAATCTTTAAAGCAAAAAAAATGCAAAAATGCAAATGCATCCGTCTACCCCTACTTCCCACAGTGACCCCTCTTTATAAAAATAAACAGGTGGTTTTACAGCAGTGACCACTTCTATTAGAAAGAACAGAGCGGGTACTTTCAGTTACTAACAAGCTCCTGGTTACTATAGCTTACATCCTGTTTTCCCCCTCTGAAGTCAGTATCAATGTACAAGGTGTCATTTGCACTTTGTTTTCCCACGATAAATATTCTTGGAGTTACCGTAGAGAATACAGATAATGACAATATTTTGGTGATTTCCAGTTACAAAAACATATCTACTTCCTCAGAAGATGTGTTCTATTACTGTAATAGGAATTCACTACCTGTAAACACAGAAGTAAACAATGTAGTTCAGAAGCCTGCCTGTTTTAATACTTAACTGATACAATTGAACTGTTTTCAATTGTCATTTACTTATATATTTAAAAACAAAGCTTTATTTTTTTGGCAAAAACATGGTATGGGTGGATTTCTGCCAGTCACAGGCTGTGTCATGATGCTCCAGCCTGTGTCTTCGAATAAGAGGGAGGTGAAGCCACCATTCTGCTACACGTAATATCCCGCCCCCCTTGGGTTTAGCTAGTTAGTGGGCATAGAGGAGGAGGGAGTGGGCTGTCATTTACCACTGTGTATACGCCCACATGTGTGACTCTATAGTCACATGGGCTGGTCAGATGGGATAGGGAGGAAATGGTCAGCATGGAAACCCACTGAAAACAGAACGCTCAGAGTTGCCACCAGAGTTGCAAAATCCCTAGCTGAATTCGGGACACGGACAGAAGGGGGGGGGGGAGACAGAGCAGCAGGATCAACCAGGTTTTTTGCAGAATACAGAAAACAAATCTCATAGTCACTGAGTGAGTATGAACAGCATATAATAAAGCATGTATTGATACTTTTTATGATGTGGGTTTAGTGAAAGATTTTTTTTTAAGATCTCTTATTAGAAAGTGTTAGTAAATTCAGAAGAGATCGTAAAATCAGATTGTATAGCAAATGGCCAGCTTTAGAATTGCAGTGCCTTTTCATAAAGTTTCTCCAGCTCAAATGTCCTTATCCAGATATCTTCTAGATAGCTGGAAGACAAAAGAACCTTTATACTCTCCTTTAAATAAAATGAAGCGCGTCTTCAGGACTAAATGAAAATTAAAATGTTTGTTATCTTATATAAAAGACATTAGTCAAAACTACTTTAAGACGGCCATCAAACCTAAATGGTAGTGTTGTGTATTGATTCTGGCAATCAACTTTACCATTTTCTCTGTAAAAGCAGCCTTTGAGAATTCTAATTCATGCAAACAATATAGTGAAGAAAAGGATGCAGGCCCAACTTCTCTATTTGATTACATTAGAGAACACGCCAGGGCCTCTGCCAGAGTTTAAGAGCTCTACAGAAGAAAAGTGAAGAACTAATTAAATGGGGAGAGTTTTTCATAGAACAAAGTTGAGCACTAGAAGAAGGGTAGATATGCAGGTTCATGATTGGTTCAAGTAAACCTAAAACTTTTTATAGCCTTAGGTAAAGCAGGGAACAGTTAAAAACGGTCAGTTTTTTTGGTGTCCCATGGGGGAAAATTCTCTTCACTTCCTATAGACACAGCAGGAAGTGAAAGGGAATCTCTAAAAATCAGGGAATTCACTTTGCTACTAGGGATGAGCTCAGTATTCACATCCTAGTCCAAACCCACCTGTGCAATCCTGTCAGGAAGCTGCCACTGTACTGAGCCAATTATAAGTAGCTGAGGCAGTCTCTGCCCCATAGTTGCGTGTATATACTGTAAAAGGCAAGTGTAGATGTGGCTGTGGGTTGGAGAATACCCTGGCCGCTTAGAATTGGCCTAGCACAATTGACAATTTCTTGGCAGGATCACTCAGGTGGCTTAGGACTAGAATCTGAATATGCACGAGCTCATCCCGATTTGTCACTGAAAAGTGCAGAGTGAAGGATCAGACCCGCTTTAGGGAGATTTTCCAACAAACTGGTATATCTCCCTGAGTAATATTAAATGCCCGCAATCTCTAGAGGTCTTTGTTATCACCTCGAAATTTCAAGTCACTGAAAGAACTGTGGCTTTGATATATTAAGATTCAATTCATTTAATTTAGTTTCCTTGGTTTAAATAGAGCTAGAAAAAAAGTTGGAACTTCTCTTTATATTATTGTCATGGGTTTGTGTGCAACAACTTGAAATACTTCCATCCCTACATGTCTTGATTACAAAACAGGAAGTGAGGGGAATCTGGGCCAATATGAATAGACGTAACTTTCACTTAAAATCACTCGATTCCCAAATCTCCGGTAATGGTTATCGTATTTTGACAGCCAGCACCTGTGGCAATTAGAATACTCAAAGAGTGCCTGCATCTGATTGGAGAATTTTCCACCTGGTTCTTTTGACAGACATGGAATGAAAAGTTGACTTTTCAATCCATGTGAGAATCCCTTTGTGAGAAAAACGCTATACCAAAATTGGAAAAGGTCACTTAATCCTGGCAGCAGGGCATATAGTGTCTGCAAAAAATCATCAGATTAAGTGACCTTTTCCAATTTTGGCATAGGGTTTTTCTCACAAAGGGATTCTGTGGCTGTTTTTTGGACCCCCCACTTACTACCACCGACATCCCAATAAAATCTGTATACGGATATTTTGAAAAAGACCAAAAGTGAGGATTTTCCTCCTTCCTTTTCCAAATCCATGTCCATCTGATGCATGTTTCACCACTATCCAGGCATTTTCAGGGTAAGCACGGGTAAGCATGTAGATGTATATATTATATATATATATATATATATATATATATATATATATATATATATATATATATATATATATATATATATATATATATATATATATATATATATATATATATATATATATATAGACTGTACCTATATATAGGATCTTTTGAATGCCATAGTCAGTTTTGCATATGCATTCACAAATTTAATTTTGAAGTTTGTTGGCTGTAATACATGCTCTCTCTTGTTCTACTATATCATCTCATTTTGGACCATTGTTATATTTATATCTATTTTTGTATTTATTATGTATATATTTTGATTCTAAATATCCATCTCTAATAAACAGACATATCCTGTGCTATCTCCACCGAAGAAGGAAATTTATTTTCCGAAACATGTTGGGACTACTGGTTCCAAAGTGCTACCTTCTGGCTTCACCCCATGCCTGTTAGCATGTTTGGTAAACTATGTTATAGCACAGATGACTGACCTATTGTCGTGTAATATATCTGTATTTTAACGGGTTGGGACTCATATTAAGTCCCCCCCTTTTGTTTTTCTGATTGTACACAGCTTAAAACAAACTTTTTGAAAATTTTTATACTGTGTTTGAGTGCTGGCTGTATTTAAACCCCACCCAGTTGGGACCCCTTTTTCTCCTGTTTGTTCCAAATTTGGGGGGACAGCCTGACACTCTCAACATCCTCTTCCACACAACCATCCGTCTTGTGTTCAATATTCTGCAATTGGGCCTCATTCAAACAGGATTAGAAGCCTATAGTCTCTGGAGCTGTACGGTTCTGCATGCAGGCAGCCCATGTAAGTGAATGCAGGTTCACTGCCTGAATGCACCCTGTGTTCAGAGCCACCCATGAGAATACAATTTCTTTTGCATTTACAAATAATGATCTAGTGCTGAGGGCTACATAAAAAAAATAGAACTCTCTTATCCAATTCAGTGCCCTACTAATCTGAAGACAATTGCACAAACTGTAATGTAGATGTGTAGGTTAAGGCCAGGAGTCTCAGGATTGTTTCCACTGAAGCCCCACCCTAGGCCTCATCTACATTAACCCCAGCACTAAAGAAATAGTGCACCTGGATTGTATTGGTGAACATTATTTAAAAGTAAAAAACAAATCTAAATAAACTTTACATCGCATAATTAAAGCGGAACTTCACCCAACTTTAACTTTTGGGCACTTTTTTTGGAGGGTAGGGGGGGGGGGGCAGGTACCTTGTTTCGAATTCTGCTCAGATTGCCTAGGTAATCAGAATGACAGTTCGGCCCCCTCCCTCTTTACCCGCAGCCTTCTGGGACACATCACAGGTCCAAAAAAGCTGCAGGACATTCACAAAACTCAGCGCGGCTTGTGTATGTGCAGTGGGAAGCTGCTAGACATGGTGGCGCCAGGGACCCAAAGACCAGCCAAGAACTGGCCCAGGTGAGGATGGCACTGTATCCCTGGACAGGGGAGTGTCCTTTTATCAAAAAAGTCAGCAACTACAGAATTTTTAGCTGCCAACTTTTTTTTTTTTTTTTGAGGGAGGGGGGGGGGGGGACTGAAGATTCTTAAATTAAAAAACACTTTTTGCTCCTCTGGAAAGAAAACACCATAGGGAGAGAGGCAGCCATCTTTTGCACATTGTGTAGAGCCCCATAAAGGGCATTCCATGTGAGGAGATTGCACATGTCAGCCCATACCGCACACGGGGATGCATGCCCTATAAACATTATCACAGATCAATGCATGGTAGCTGGGAACATACACAGCAATCTCTGCAGCTGTAAAATATAGAAGATATAAGCGAAACCTTCATGACAGCTATAATTAACATCGCTATTAATTAGGAAATCATACCCTAAACCTGTAACTAGAAAAACGCAGTGTATGTTGGCAAGATATGGTTTCCAGATGATTAAAATCACATAGCAACAAGAGCTACACTTGTAACTAACTCCTTCCTAGCTGTACCCTTCTCCTATCTATGTATTTATAATGAATGCAGAAGGCCATCCAGAACAAAGCATTTTAACAACGAATATAAAAAAAGCTGTGAAGAATTCTATTTCAAACATGTAGTACGCGGTGGTGTTTAAACCAACAGCAAAATGATCAAATTATTTTTCTTCCTGACATTTTTGTAGATCATCAGCTCCCACTCACATCTCTAGTACTTATTATAGGTATGCTTGCAAAAATAAGTAAATAACCATATGGCATGTGTTTCCACTTAGGCCTTGCTCTCATGCATGTACTATGGCATACACCCGTGCAAGGGTCGTATTTGCCTGCAGAGAAATTCACAGGTGTTCCGTGGTGCATATTTCCCACTGGATAGAAGTCAGTGTTGTAGGGCGAGTACATTTTAATTTTCCTCACATTCAAGTCTGGCGGGCAAATTCACAGATCATACATACCCCTGCACATGCTACTTTTATAGCACAGACACTTAATGAATTCTTTGCAACCAACACTCCCTCTGTTTCCAATCCTTCTACTCTGTGGTGTGTCCATAAGGCCCTCATTAGGAAAATACGAATACAACTCAGTTCTCGAGTTAAAAAGCAGAGAGCACAGAAGCTTGAACAACTGCTGTCTGAAATCGAAAAGGTAGAGTCATCCAGCAAAACAAAACCAGAAACAGAAGCAATGCAAAAACTATCTAAATTGAGATTGGAGCTTGGACTTTTACTTCTAGAGCAATTCAACATTTGACCTCCCTGAAATTATCCCCTTATTTCCCCGGCAACAGAGCAGGCAAATTCCTGGCTCAGAGATTTCAAAGCCGTAAGACCCAAACGAAAATTCACCAACTCATCCAGTAAATAACAGCAAAATTATGAACCCCAGTGATATAGCCAACTCATTTGCTGATTATTACTACTCTTTATACAACCTTTCTGAAGACGGTGGAACCATTCAGCCTACTGACAGTGCAATTCAACAATTTCTGGCTAAAATGAATCTACCTTCACTTTCTCCAATCCAGTTGGCATCAATAAATGCTCCAATCACGGAGTCCGAGATTGCTAAGGTTTTCAAGAATCTACCTAATGGTAGTCCTCTAATGAATAACCACTATAAAGTATTTCAAACACACCTCAGCCCCTTTCTTGCTTCTGTGTACTCCTCAGCAATAACCACTACCTCGTTCCCATCCGAGATGCTACAAGCATACATGGTCACCATTGCAAAACCTGGGAAAGACCTCACAACTATATCCAACTTCAGACCTACGGGATGGCAGACAGGACTTATTACTAACTTAACTTGTATTAAAAGAAATGAGACCACACATAGCTCTGGAATTTAAAGGCCGCGGCCGTTTAATGCTTGTTAAAATCATTAACAAAGTAATACTTTAAAGTTGACCTGATTACTGAAATCCGGGTCAAAACAAATCCAAATAACTTTCAGAATTTATCCACACATAACTTAACATCAACCATCGTAAACATCGTCCCCCTTTGCATTACACAAAGGGGACCAAAACAGGCATAAACTGACCGCGACAGAAGGAAAAAAGGGGGTGGGGGGGGAGGGAGACAAAAGCTGAGTCTTGACACGTCGATCTCTCCTGAGGCGAGTGACTGCTTGTGCGGATGAGCCCCCTTTTTATAAACACAGGCAGGCTCTAAGGGCGGGAAGAAAACGAGTTTAAACTGGAATAAAACCTAAACTCCCTAGCTACAGATATAGAACTGATATGATTGGGGCTTATTTAACCAAACATAAAGCTATGTGCCTAATCTGCCCTAGTAACAGGTTGACCTGTACACTAACTCATAACTGGCTCCTTTTTTAAACTAGATTTTGCCTGTCACCATCCCATCTGAATAAAGGGGCTCATTCAAACCCCTTTCTTCTTACATTTCACTACTAAATACTGACGTCAAGATCTATGCAAAAATTCTTGCCCTCAAGCTACCTATCCTACAATCTTTAAAAAACCCTGACCAGACCGGCTTCACCTCATATAGGCAAGCATCAGACACCACACAGAGAATAATAAACATAATTCATCACTCTATAGCTCATCACACGCCTTTTCTGTTCCTAACATTGGATGCAGAGAAGGCATTTGACAGAGTCCATTGGGGGTACATGACACACCCTTAAGAAATTTGGCTTTTCTGGCCCTGTCTTGTCGAACATCCTTGCTTTCTACTCTTCCCCATCAGCACAAGTTAATTCCTCAAAACAGCCTCTCGAGACACTTCTCTATAACCAAGGGAATGAGAAAGGGATGCCTGTTATCTCCCACAATATTTAATCTCCTCCTAGAACCCCTTGCAGCTTCTATCAGATCCAACCCAAATATACATGGCTTTGCATTCCAAGACAGATCCTGCACAATAAGCATCTTTGCAGACAACGTCATTCTATGCCTAACCAACCCGACCTCCTCCCTAACTAATGCTCACAAAGTACTCTCCACCTTTAGTAAGGTCTCATAGTATGAAGCCAATTATAGCAAATCCGTAATCCTGGGTATGAATATACATCCATCCCTCTATTAAATCTAAACTCCAGACCACTTTTCCTTACTCTTGGACTGACTCTACTATCTCTTACCTAGGACTTTAACAGCAGACCCCCTAAAATTAGCTGATGCTAACAATATACCCCTGATAAATAAAATTTCCCAGGAAACTAAAAGACTGACCAGAGTGGAGCTATCCTGGTCAGGTCATTTGGCTTCCTTTAAAATGTTATGCCTTCTAGAGGGCTCCATTGGGTTTGGGGACCCGCGGGAGCAGTTGGTTTTACCTTTGCTGGGGGCGGGAGTGAGCGGTCAGAAAATTTTCCTGGAGACCCGCGGGAAACGGTGTAGTAGAAATGGAGTCAACACAAGAAGTTAACAAAATTAGAGCGGCTGTTTACTTGACAAAATCAAAGCAAGGCAAGTCAGACATCTGGAAACAATTCTCAATTGTCACTGAAAAAAATGGGAAAGCGTTAAACTTCGTAAGTTGCGATAAATGTAAAAAGTGTTCGTTTACAACGGACATAAATCTTGCACCTCTGCCCTGAGGCGACATACCTGCACAGTTCTCTGTGGTTAAAGCATGCTCTCATTCCCCCATAAAACATTTCCTGCTCACATTAAGAAAAACTAGAAAGCTACGATGCTGCAAAGACATTAGACCATATGACTTTGTTATCGGGGAAAGGCTTTGTTGACATAGTTTGACACTTTGTTAATGTAGCCGCTAAATTTGGTACATTTGATGTGAGAGATGCTCTGCCACATATTGTATAATAGGTGCCTGCAGCATAACCCTAAGGTAATCCTACATAGAAGAAAAATAGAGAAGGCCCCACTGCATATGTGGAGATGAGGACCAAATGTTGCAGTGGACCCAATACTGTAAGACTTAGGGTTCCCTATAGTGAGCACACATTAAAGAAAATCCTATACATGGTTCAACGCGTTTCGCAATTGAATGGTAGCTTCTTCAGGAACCATCATAGTGAATGTAACATCCTTACAACTTGAAAGTAAAAGTAAAAAAAGAGACAACATCATAAGCGTATCTGTCAATTCTCTACAATTTTTATAGGTTTAGCAGTCATACATTAAAACTTTTTACATAATGGCACCGGAAGTGACATTGGGGGCGGTGCCTCAGCAGGTCCAGCCCTTGTAAGTGCGGTTAGGCGGGGATGCCGCAGTCGGCTCCTTGCCGCCGCCGCCGCGCCATACATACAAGGACCAAACCATTCATCAGGTGAGATAATTATGGAGTGGGATCCACCTTGCAAGAATCTAGATACCCAGATATATATTATGGCCAATACTGGGGAGAGTTTTTGTATATGCGATATTGCACGGCCAGCACTTACATGCTTCATGGACCCCCTTATGGGCGACCAAAGCTTCATATATGGGATAGATGACCCCGAAGAAATACATACATATACAGAACTTATTTCTCACCCAAGTTGGGATGATGTGTGATATACACAAGGATAAATATATCCAGAAACCCTCCCCCCATAATAGATTGACAGAGCATTACTCCTGTTGGATCCCTCTTGGTACCTCCCCAATGGCAGTACAAATAAGGGGATGCACATGGTGATAGATATTCGAACTTGGCTGTCTGAATGAAGTATGCACACACCAATATCACATGTCCACTATCTAGATACATACTAGTGTCCCCAAACAACCACCTGGGAGGTCCGTATCTGATGGTCATCAAATATCTGGTTTGGGTTCCTGACCTTTGGTGTTTGGTCCTGAGGAAGTCTGGTCCAGGCAATTTCCCTCTGCACAGGGGGGGGGGGGTTCCCTCTGCACACCCACCTGCCCGTGGGGACTTGGTTGGACTTATGTATCTGCCTGATGGGCTGAGCGGGCCAGTCAAGTAGACGCATGCCAAGATCATCTTTGCTATGATGGTGAGCACTTATGTTATGTAAAAAGTTTTAATGTATGACTGCTGAACTATATGAAAATTGTAGAGAATTGACAGAAACACTTAGGATGTTGTCTCTTTTTTCTCTCTGTCTTTTTATTTCAAGTTGTAAGGATCTTACATTCACTATGATGGTTCCTGAAGAAGCTACCATTTATTCAATTGCGAAACGCATTGAACCATGTATAGGATGTCCTTACGTATGAGGTTTACAGTTTGTAATATAAGGTGACAGTTAGTTTGTTGTCATTTTAATGATCTTTGAGAAATCAATAAAGTTTTGAATTTTCCATCATGTGTGCTCAGTATATGTAACCCTATGCCCTTTAAAGTCCTACAATATTAGGTCCACTGCAACATTTGGTCCTCATTTCCACATATGCAGTGGGACCTTCTCTATTTTTCTTCTATAGATGCTCTGCCACATCCAACCACTGTGGCTAGACATACTGAGGGAAAAGCACAGGTCCTGCAGTCATCTGTGGCAATGGAGATATTCATTGAGACGTACGGGTGTGCCATTACAACGGATATATGGACTGAGGATTACCATAAAACTTCATTCATATCCAGCACCATTCACTACACAAACAATGATTTTGTTCTTGTTTCCAGAGTATTGTTTGCGGGTCCATTCGAAAATGGCATATCAACAACAGGAGAGAACATTAGAAACTTGCGGTTCCAGAAACTCGGTAACTTGAACAAATATTTAGTCTGAGTATTTGTGTGCATTTTTCACAAGCTCTGAGATAAAGTCCACGGGAGCGGACACAAACATTGCGGGTGCGGGCGGTCCTGGTCGTACATTCAGCGGGAGCGGGTTTAAGAAAACAGTCCCACGCAATGCCTACCTCAGATATTGTACATCTTTCATACCCTACCCATACCTTTGAAAAATAATCACTTAAAAGCCCTGCAAAATATACTAAACCAGAGCTTGATAAACTTGCTTTAAACCTAGGAGCCAGCTAAAAAAGTTAGGAGCCAGTTTTTTTTTTTTTTGACAGGGCTTTGTTTTCAGTGACAGAGATGGCCAACCATTGATCTCTAAAGGGGGACTCTGATATAGTGGGGGGGGGGTTCTAAGGGGGGTTATCACGTACCTGGCGGGTGGAGCCTGAATATGCTGAGGAAGGCCTCTCTTACACCTCTGACTCGGGGCCCCTGGTAGTGTAAACAGGAGGCGCAGGAGTACAAAGTCGCACGAGTGCCTGATGGCGTGCTGGTGCTGGTTAATAGCAGAGTAGGATGTCAGGTGGCCACAGAACTCCAGTGGAGAGAAGGCAGCGGGTGTGACTGGGAGCTTCCAGGAACTGAAAGTAAGCAGAGTTAAACAAGCCAGGTCATACACAGGAAGAGCAGATCAGATTAAATCGTTGGAGCAGAAGGATGGTCAAGGTCAAGCCGAGGTCGATGCAGGCAGAAGGCAGGGGTGGTCAAAAGCAAGCCGGGTTGGTATTTCACAGGAGACAGGTAGCAGATGCAGGAACAAACAGGGGAAGCTGAAGACGAGACAGCACTGAACCTGTGTTCTGATCCAGCTTAAAATAATGCTGTTCCTTGATGAGAAGGGTGGAGCCAGGATTAGCCTGTGGGTTTAACTAATCCTCTGCCAGAGCTTTCCTGACATGGCCCCCCCCCCAATGGGCAGCCTCCGGATGCCCAACTGGGCCATTCTTGCTGGATGGGCCCGGTTGAAAGCCTGTATGAGTCTTTTGGCATGGATGTTTTCTTCAGGTTCCCAGGAATTGTCCTCAGGACCATACCCCTTCCACTTAATCAGGTACTGTACCTGATTCCTCCTTTTCCTGCAACCCATAATTGCCTCGACCTCAAAGTCCTCTTCACCGTCCACAATTACTGGCTCGGGGGGACCTGTATTTCGCTCAGGAAAAGGATCAGGGGTGGCGGGTTTTAGCAGGGTGACATGAAAAACCGGGTGGATTTTAAAGGAAGCTGGTAGTTCCAATTCATAGGCTACGTTGTTAATTCTCCTTTTTACTGGGAATGGTCCTACAAATTTAGGTCCCAATTTCCTTGAAGGACAGGCTAATTTCAGGTTAACTGTGGATAACCATACCTGATCGCCAGGTTCCAGGATTAACTTCCCACGTCTTTTCTTGTCAAAGTTTCTTTTACTGTATTCCTGTGCCTTGGTAATTGCTTCCTGTAACAATTTATTGTTAGCCTCGAGGAAGGTTACTGTTTCCATCACAGCTGGAACGGGACATTCAGGGATAGAATTGGGTAGAAAAGATGGATGAAAACCATAGTTAGCAAAAAAAGGAGCTTGCTGGGTAGCTGAGTGTTTAGTATTGTTATATGCAAACTCGGCTAATGGCAGCAGTTTTACCCAGTCATCTTGAGAGAAGGAGGAAAAGCACCGTAAGTATTGTTCCAGAGTCTGGTTCGTCCTTTCCGTCTGTCCATTTGTTTGAGGATGGTAGGCTGAGGAAAAGGATAACTCAATCTTCAGGGCCTCCGATAGAGCTTTCCAGAATCTTGAGGTGAATTGTACCCCTCGATCAGATACAATATTATTCGGGACTCCATGAAGCCTCACAATTTCTTTAATGAACACTTGTGCTGTTTCCAACGCAGAAGGGGTGTCTTTCATGGGTAAAAAGTGTGCCATTTTAGAGAGCCGGTCGACGACTACAAAAATGGCTGTACACCCCTCAGAAGGGGGAAGTTCCACTATAAAGTCCATTGACACCATTTTCCAAGGTCTGTCTGGGATGGGCAGTGGTTTGAGCAAACCCCATGCTTTCGTCCTGCTGCTTTTGTTCCGGATACATGTGGTGCATGCCCCCACATATTTCCTACAGTCTTCCTGTAAATGGGGCCACCAAAATGTACGGAGTACTAATTCAGCTGTTTTGCTGGCCCCAAAATGTCCTGCCAACGCATGGTCATGGCACAGGTTCAGAACAGAAATGCGTACACCTTCTGGTACAAAGATCTTGTCCTGGTGCCATAATAGACCATCCCTGGTTTGTAAAGGTGTCTCAGGGAGCAAGGGAATTCCTACAGAAGCCTGCTTGATTCGAGAAATTAAGTCTTCCTGCAACAGGAGGAAGTTTCCGGGAGATAGAATGGTGTCCGGGAGATCAGCTTCTTCAGATTCTGCGAACATTCGGGATAGGGCATCTGGTTTAGTATTTTTTGACCCAGGTCTGTAGGTTATGTGAAAGCAGAATCTCGCAAAGAACAATGCCCACCTAGCTTGACGTGGCCTCAGGCGTTTTGCTGTCCTTAAGTATTCCAGGTTCTTATGATCTGTAAAAATAAGAATAGGATGAGCTGCCCCTTCCAGAAGATATCTCCACTCCTCCAATGCTGCCTTAATCGCTAGGAGTTCACGATCCCCTACATCGTAATTCCTCTCGGCTGGAGAGAGTTTACGGGAAAAAAATGCAACTGGATGCAGAAGGCCCTTGGTTCCTTGGCGCTGGGAGAGTACTGCCCCTACTGCCGTTTCTGAGGCATCAACCTCCAGGACATATGGTAGAACCGGGTCAGGATGCTTAAGAATGGATGCTGACGTGAATAATTGTTTGAGGTTTTCAAAGGCAGACTGGGCCTCAGCAGTCCAGGAGAACCTGTTGCCCTGTTTGGTTAATTGGGTAATAGGGGAAATGATGGTTGAAAATCCTCTAATGAATCTTCGATAGAAGTTTGCAAAACCAATGAAACGTTGGATTCCTTTTTTATCAGTGGGAGCAGGCCAGTCTAGAATCGCAGCAACCTTCTGAGGGTCCATCTCTATGCCTCCGGTAGAAATTATCAGTCCCAGGAACTGGATGCTCAACCGCTCAAACTCACACTTCTCTGGTTTGGCGTATAGACCATGTTGTCGAAGACGAGTTAGCACCTTCCTTACATGTTCCCTGTGAATCTCCAAAGAAGAAGAGAATATCAAAATGTCGTCCAGATAGACAATAACAAAAAGGTCTAAAAAGTCTCGAAAAATATCATTGACAAAATGCTGAAATGTAGCAGGTGCATTACACAAACCAAAGGGCATCACCAGGTATTCAAAGTGCCCAAATCAGGTACGAAATGCCGTCTTCCATTCATCCCCGGCCCGTATGCGGACCAAGTTATACGCTCCTCGAAGATCCAGTTTTGTAAAGATCGTTGCTGATCTGAGTCTTTGAAAAAGTTCGGGTACCAAGGGTAAGGGGTACCGGTTCTTTATTGTGACTTTGTTAAGTTCACGGTAGTCGACACAAGGTCGAAGGGAATGATCCTTCTTCTCAACAAAGAAATTGCCCGCTCCGGCCGGAGAGGTGGAATGGCGGATGAACCCCTTTTTCAAGCTTTCATCAATATAGTCCTTTAGGGCCAAGAGTTCTGGTTCAGATAAGGGAAAAATCCTACCGAAAGGTACCTCAGCCCCGGGGAGTAACTCGATTGGACAGTCATAAGACCGGTGAGGGGGAAGAGTTTCTGCCCCCTTTTTGCTAAAGACATCCAAAAAGTCCAGGTAGGCAGTAGGAACAGATTTATAAACTTCAGAGTCTGAGTCCATACAAAACAAAGGTGAACCAGGGGAATCTGATAAGCAGTGCTGGCAACAATAGGAAGAGTTGAACTGGATCTCTTGTGTAATCCAATTGATGTGTGGGTTATGAGCCTGCAGCCACGGCATCCCCAAGATGATAGGAAACAAGGGTGAGGCGATGACATCAAGACATAAGAGTTCTTTATGGCAGGAAGCAATGATGACAGGTACTGGTATGGTTTCCTGTGAGACTAGTCCGGATTTAATAGCGGATCCATCCGCAAGGTGAACAGAAAGCTTCCGAGTCTTGGGTTGCAGAGGGATCTGATGCTTGGCAGCAAAGGTTTGGTCAATAAAGCAACTACAGGCTCCTGAGTCAATGATAGCTGGAACCTGAATAACTCTTCCTGGGAACTGTAATAGAACAGAGATATTTAGATGAGAAGAGTTGTTAAGCTGAGTGAAAGGCCTGGGAGAGGAGATAGACAGGCACTTACGGAGTTTGGCAGGACAGTTCCTCACGTAATGACCTGGTTCCCCGCAGTACATACACAGATTATTCAGACGCCTGCGTTGGCGTTCTTCCTGGGTGAGCGAGGGACGGAGTAGGCCGAGCTGCATAGGTTCAGCAAAATCACCAGCAGATCCTGAATTCTCAACGAGAGCGGGGCCAGGAGGACTGGGGACCCGAGGAAGCATCCATACAGGGCGATAAACTCTGGTAGACCTCTCAGACCTGCGCTCCCTTAACCTCCGATCGATCTGAATAGAGAGCTTGATGAGATCGTCCAGGGAATGTGGCACTCCAACTCTGGCAAGTTCATCCTTTAGGGATTCTGAGAGTCCCATACGAAACTGGTAACGGAGAGCTGCGTTATTCCAATTTGTATCTGCACTCCAACGTCTGAAATCAGAGACATAGTCCTCGACCATTCTGCGGCCTTGTTGGAGAGAATAAAGCGCAGTTTCTGCAGTGGCGGTGCGTTGAGGGTCTTCATAAATCTGGGCCATGTCCTCAAAGAAGGAGGATAGAGTATTAAGGGAAGCAGCCTTCTGTTCCAATAGGCGGTGGGCCCATGACTGGGGCTCACCCAGTAGCAAGGAAACCACGAATCAAACCTTTGTGGTTTCCAATGAAAAGGTACGAGGCTGTAGGGCAAAGTACAGTTCACAAGCAGTGCGGAAGGCTCTAAATTTGCTGCGGTCACCAGAGAATCTTTCTGGGATAGGCACTCTGGGTTCTGGAGGTAACATCACAACTGATGGAGGTGCAGGGTTTCCGGTGGAGGATGAGGAAGCAGCACTGGGAGCGGAGGTAGTAGAGGAGAGGGATAGGACCCGTTCCTCCAGTTGAACATAACCTTCCTGTAAGCTCTTCACGGCCTGTGTAAGGCCAGCCAGGTGTTGGCAAAGTTCATCCATGGGAGAGGTTCCTCGCTCAGGCTCAGACATGGCTGTCTCGTACTATCACGTACCTGGCGGGTGGAGCCTGAATATGCTAGGCCTCTCTTACACCTCTGACTCGGGTCCCCTGGTAGTGTAAACAGGAGGCGCAGGAGTACAAAGTCGCACGAGTGCCTGATGGCGTGCTGGTGCTGGTTAATAGCAGAGTAGGATGTCAGGTGGCCACAGAACTCCAGTGGAGAGAAGGCAGCGGGTGTGACTGGGAGCTTCCAGGAACTGAAAGTAAGCAGAGTTAAACAAGCCAGGTCATACACAGGAAGAGCAGATCAGATTAAATCGTTGGAGCAGAAGGATGGTCAAGGTCAAGCCGAGGTCGATGCAGGCAGAAGGCAGGGGTGGTCAAAAGCAAGCCGGGTTGGTATTTCACAGGAGACAGGTAGCAGATGCAGGAACAAACAGGGGAAGCTGAAGACGAGACAGCACTGAACCTGTGTTCTGATCCAGCTTAAAATAATGCTGTTCCTTGATGAGAAGGGTGGAGCCAGGATTAGCCTGTGGGTTTAACTAATCCTCTGCCAGAGCTTTCCTGACAGGGGTGCTAGTATAAAGGGACTCTGATCTAACGAGGGATCTCTAATTGGGGTGGTAATGGGGGGGGGTCTCCAAGGGGTGTGCCAACAAAGGGGCCATGATCTAATGGGGGTGCCAACATAAAAGGACTCTGATCTAATTGGGGGGTGTCTCTAAGCTGCCTGCCCTACAACTTCAGGACACATCAGGCAGAGAACACCTTTTGCTGGGACAATGTGGTAAAAGTCATACACTCCGCTCACACAGTGTCCCCCCTCCCCCATAAATTCCTCTCACTTGGGCTGCCCTCCCTGCAGGGCTCAGCTAGATCACTCTCAGCTATCTGGCAGAAGCGGGGCTCACAGTCGGCTCCTCCGCGCACCGTGCTCGTCATCTTCCCAGGGCAGCCAATCGCAGAAGACGCTGTTCCCAGCTCCCATCCCGATTGGGGGAGGGCCAAAAGGGGGTGGGTAGCTCCTCCTGGTGGAGAGGGGGAGAGGCTGACAGGCTGCCCAATCATCGCTTCCCCATGCAAGGTGAGGAGTGCACGGCTGCCTGCGGAGTTGATCGTGTCTGGTTTAACTGGCATCAGTGGATGGGCTGGTGGGAGCCTGGGCACCGAGACCCGATTTATGGTTGCCATGGCGACTTGGCGCCTGGGCTTTGTCGAGCCCTGTACTAAACAAAACTAATACTTATGGAACTCTAGGCGACCCAGATGCTCCCGTGCCCTCTTCATAAAACAGACTGGCAGGAGGGATGGGTGGAATAGACCTTGGAGACTACTACCATGCTTCCCTACTCCCCCAACTTAGGCACTGGTTTTTCCCATTACCTGATATTCTTTGGTCCCAAATAAAAACATCTCTCAGCCCGAGTGGAACTTGGTTCTTTCTTAAGATCAGATTTATGGAAACCACTTCCTCTGCAACGACTTCCACGCACATTACAAGCATTTTTGTTGGCCTGGAGGGTGCATCATCATCCCTGGAGGGGGAACATCCATCCTCCTCCAACCACTCAAGTCACTATTCCCTTACCTATTACAATCTTAGAAGTTCTCATCCCAAACATATCCCTCGCTCACTGGCAGCAGAAAGGTATCCCCCTAAATCACAGACCTCTTTGCTGATAAGCAAATCTAATCATTTGAAAAACTCTCTACAGAGTTTTACCTCCCTCCCCAAGAACACCATGTATACCTTCAAATTCTCCGCCTTTTGAGATCTCTAAAATCACATGAAATCTCCCTCCCTACTGTGGCCTGGAGGTTCCTCAGTGTCCTCCCACCTCTCTAAGGGCATCTCCATCTTCTATAGTATACTTCAGGACAAACTCAAACTTAAAATGGGCAACATATATTTAGGTGCATCATATACTTACACACAATGGCAAGCTGCACTAAAATCCATTTATAAGGCCTCACACTGGTATCTCAATCCCCTGCGCATTTCCAAGTTTCTCCCATCCTCCTCGCCCCTTTGCTGGTGGGGATGTGGAGACACTGGACACCTCCGACACATTTTGGACCTGCAAAAACCTTACTGGTTTCTGGAGGAATATTTTTGTTTCATATCTAATAATTAAAGGCATCCTCACTCCTCCAGATCCTGGGCTTGCGATACCAAACCGTATTGGCAGATTTCCCCCCTGATGTCGTTCAATAGCTACCCACATCCTCCTAGCGGCTAGACTTCTTATAGCAAGAGGGTGGAAAACAAATAGCGCCCCAAACCTTACGGAGGCTGTTGAGATTATCTGCTTGCATTTCAAATATGAAATCATGCTAGCTACTAAACACGGTATTAGGAAAAGTTTCGACCTACAATGGAAACTATGGACTGATTATTCCCAGCAAATTGAATGTTGCAATGTTCTTATCTGGAAAACTTACAGCGAGTTAAATAGATGTAATAACAGCACTATAATTTGTACCGAACCTTGTTAGTACCTTTTGTATTTTTCTTTTTGCTATACACAAGATGCATCTGTGTAATGTTTGTAAAACTTTGTATTTCCATCTTTAAAAATAATAAAAAGAATGGAAAAAAAATGCCAGTCAGTGCAAACTAACATCTAACACACACCAATAATAAATGCCTTCAGAGGTTTATTGGTACCCCACAAAACAAGGCTAGCCTTGTCTGTTGTACTGTAGGTTTTAAATATTCTCTGAGGATGCACAATATCACTCTGTCCTTTTTGGTTATAATAGCTTATGAAAGCTCATACAAGTGCCATCTCTAACTGGAAGTTCATAGTACAATGTTCAGTTGAACATCTCTCTATCAAATGACACTGTACTAAATGGCCAGTAATATTAGCATGCTAACAACAGAACACTGACAGGGGAGCTCCTGGTAATCTAGAAGGCTTTTCCTTTGCAAGATTCAAAGAACTTTAAAACTGAGTAAAAGGATAATAGCAAATATTAAGAACAAAAGGTGCATTTATCACTCACGTCAAAGTTTACATCTTGTTTCCTGTTAGCAACGTTTTATTATGAGGCAAACAGGTGCGCCAACAAATCAAAAGTGCCCTTTCCACAGTCAAACAATAGATATGATATCTATTTTTGTTAAATATTTACTCAAACTTTCATACCAAGACAATAAGGCGCTTTGCATATGGGGCTTCTGCAGTACATACTGCCTGGCATTTAGTGCATTCCAGACCTTTGACCCAAAATGCACAAGATGCTAAACACAGGTACCACTCGGTACTGCGCTCAGCCCCGTTTAGCAACAGCCTACAGCCCATGGATGAGTCAGTTTTGTTCAACCAATAGGAAGAAAAAAAAAAAAAAAAGGACTCCATTCCGCATTTACACACTGGATATGGATGGGTAATCCTCTCCACCGAGCCATTGTATTCTGACAGGAGAGATACTTCCCCACTGCCAGAATACACAGATCAGCATTGCAGGCTATAGCCTGCAGCACTGATTGAGCCAGAAAAAAAATCTGACAGGGCGGTTGTACAGACGTCAATCGGTAGATCCATGCCTGTACAACCTTTCTACCCAGGCATGGATCAAAATTATGTCCATTATGGACATGCTGACTGCATGTCAATCACGTAAACTGCGTCACTAATCCAGAATAAGGATGTAGCCAGTGAAATCAGTCAAAGTAAAAGGCACTCCTGATCTATATACCGTAATTGTACTGGGTCAGAGACTTAAAGTATTAAAGCTACTGGATAATCCAGAATACAAGCATGTTTTTAAGTAGAAATCAGAAATTTCAGCCCATAGGTTTTATTCTTCAAAATAAATAAAATACCAAAAAAAAACAACTACGTTTATTATTAACATTACATAAAATAATCAAATACATTGTAAACTGTATGCCTCAATTTCTGACACACATTTACCAGATAATTCACAATTACAGCAGTACATTTTTAATAAAATGTGCACATAAATTGCAATGGCAAGTGAGGATTATCAAGTTATATATTTTGTGTGGACAATCCCATGACATATTTGCTACACTCTGAGCCTAATCTACAATCTTTACTGATCCTTGCTTTAAAAAAAATACTCAATACAATAAAAAGGATGTGGAATCTCTAGATTTGATTACTGCCCGAATACAGTATTCCCCTGAACACACCAAAGCTGAAGTCTGGGGATTTTAGGTATAATTAAACTGCACTTTTTTTTTTTTTTTGTTTTAATCAGATCGTTTTTTAACTTTTCACAAAAAAAAAAAAAAGGTCTATACAAGTTCATATAGATACATATAGTAAGCATTCTAATTATAGCATAACAATGTGATATTGGGCCCATTGAAATTCAGCATTTAAAAGAATCGAAGAATAATGACAATTGGTACACAGCCTGGTAGCAAAGCTTTTGTTACTCACAAAAGGCATATGATATTTACATACTGGCAAGTCTAGCATGGCACATACATAGACCACAAAACTTTTTGTTAACTAAGGTCTTTAAAACTGTAGTTCAGCTTAAAAATAAAAGCCCTTATAGCTTTAGTTATTTACCTGTAATGAAGTATGCCCTACATTGTGCAGGCAACTGGATCCTGGAGAAATCTCAGTGTAGGAATGCCTGTCCTCTTCCTGTCTTTGAACTTCCAGCTCTGCATAGTTTAAATGCTTTTACTCTTCAGGCAGAACAGCAGTACAGGTGGTGATGGGGACATACATCCCATGTTTACATGCTTGTAACAGGAACTGTGATTGGCGGAGAGAATCCTGTGACTGATCACACTGCCCCCCATTCTCTGATCTGGCTACAAGCAGTGTAATTAATGAAAGAACTTTCTCAATGGGGGAGGAGGAAGGAGGGGGTACATCCCCCATTAGACCATCTATAGTTCTGTTCTGCCTGAAGACCCAAATCTTTTAGCCACAATAGTGCTGTCAGTTGAGAGGCAGGCAGAGGACAGGCATCCCTGCAGTAAAGATTTCCTCAGGATCCAGCACAAGGTGGGACATACTTTATTACAGGTAAGTGATGTGAATAAGCTATGGGTGTCTTTTTTTCCAACTCAACTTTAGCTTTGCATTCTTCCAAAGTGACGATAAAAAGCATAATGTTCTACCTAAAGTTTTTAGAGGAAGGAAGGAAGGAGAATTTTAGGAACCCCATCACCCCAGAGTAATCTGTATACTGTAGAGGACCAAGGGCCTGAGATGAAAAGTCCAACAGATAGAGAGGAACTCCACCATCATAATGATCATAACTGGGTTGTATAACCAGAAATTCAAGGATTTAATCTACTGAAACTTATAGTGTTTGTGACCCAAAAAAAAAAAAAATGATATCCTGTTCCCTTATAGCAGGTTAAACAGCACAGTGCTTGTGCTGTCTAACCTGCCCCTCTGGGAGCTGTAAAAAACCTGGCTGATCCTGCCAGTTTCTCCCCTCTCCCCTGTAAACTGACAACAGTTTATCATGGTTGCTGAGCCCTGACACCTTGGTCAGTTTACGTGCCTCCGTCATCTGCAGCTCTCCTCTGTTCTCTGTCCTCTCTCTGCCTGTCAGCTCGGGAGTCTGTGTCTATCTCCGGGCCTCCCTTCTGCTGTTTGTAAAATACTAAAATAAAAAAATAAAATAAAAAAATCACTGCCAGCCCCTCTCAAGCTTCTATCCTGCACTGTGAAATTGTCTGTTAGAAATGAAGCGTCTCAATACCCTTTTGTGATGGATCTTCAGGCTGGTCACGCGACTCCAAGCTGCTCTGCTACTCTGTTCCAGGGCTACAGTGGGAGGAGCTGAGCGGCCAGCTCGGTAGTCATGTGACTCCCGGCCTCTGTAATACTACAATCCAGGGCTACAGCGGGAGGAGAGGTCACCTGGTTGTCCCGCCCCCTCGTGACTTCACGGACTGGTGCATGCTGGGTTGGTTGCTGACGAGTCATCGATTGTTAAGGACGCGGCTGCAGGCTTCCTGGCCTACTCCTTAGTAAGGATGATCGAACTTTTGAAAAGTTCGGTTCGGCCAGAACATCCGAACTTCCTGAAAGTTCGGCCCGGATTTCAGAACCCCATTGAAATCAATGGGACCCAAACTTCGGTAATCAAAAAACACAATTTTTAAGCCCTAAAACCCAATAAACGCCCCTAAAAAGTGCCCAGGGTTCTGGGTCATGCCCCATTAACTATTAATCACACAAAAAAAAGTTCTTAAAAATTGTCATTTTTGATAAAAAAGCCAATTATTGAAAAAATTTAAAAAAAAAAAAAAGATTTTTTGATTTTGACTTTGGATTTAGTATCTGGGGGGTCTAAAAAGGTGTGCATGTGAAGTTTCAGCTCTGTAGCATGTCCAGAACCATGAAAAAAAAAAGATAATTTTTCAGTAGAACAGGGATGTGGGTCGGGACCCTCCTTTAACTTTAACACTTATATGATCTATTTTTCTGGTTCTGGACATGCTACAGAGCTGAAACTTCACAAGTACACCTTTTAGACCCCCCCCCCCCCCAGACACCAAATCACACAAAAAAAGTTCTTAAAAATTGTCATTTTTGATAAAAAAGCCAATTATTGAAAAAATTAAAAAAAAAAAAAAACAAAAAAAAAGATTTTTTGATTTTTACTTTGGATTTCAGATCTGGGGGGTCTAAAAGGTGTGCATGTGAAGTTTCAGCTCTGTAGCATGTCCAGAACCAGAAAAAAAAGATTGTTTGTATTAGAACACTTTCTTTCAGGACAGGTGGTTAGCTTCTCTCCCGGTTTAATAGCCGGCATTTTTTGGGGTTCTTTGCAGTCAGGAAAAACATCTGAACTTGTATATAGTGGTACTGTGCACAAGTTCTGATGTTTTGCCTGCCTCCAAAAACCCCCAAAAAATGGCAGCAAAAACACACCTGGGCATTTTTTTTTGGACGCTAGCGTTTTTTTTGGCATTTTTTTGGGTTCTTTGCAGTCAGGAAAAACATCTGAACTTGTGTATAGTGGTATATAGACACACATACATATATTTATATACACACCTAGACATATATAGGTGTGATAGTAGCAGAAATATATTACTGTAAATGATTTAATTAGCGCAAGCATTTATTTCTGCTACTATCACACCTATATATGTCTAGGGGTGTATATACAGACATATATGTATATATATACCCCCTATACACATGTTCAGATGTCATGTCTGACATCAAACATGTCCTCAAAAAAGCACTGACAGTGGCAGCCCCTGCAGCATAAAAAATGCTTGGCTGGTGAGAAGCCATAATGGTGTCCCGAAGCTATTCAGAGAAATGATCATTTCTCTATAGCGGTCACCCTGCTATGGAAGGGTTTTGTCACCCTGCCATAGCAGTCACTGTCAGTTAACCCTACACTACACTACACTACGGTCCCCTGACACTTCATACTTTCCCTACAGAAACTGAATTTTTGAAGCTAACTTAAGTGTAAAGGAGCACTCTAACTACACTAGATATCCCTTTCCTCACACTAAAAATAGCTAAATGACACTTTTAAAGTAAAATTAACAGAACTGCTTCCACTCTCTTCCATGTCCAGAATAACAATGCTAGGAATATGGCGGGGGCGATCTTATATACTGGGGGGCGTATTCACTAATGATTGGTCTAGGGACCCCCTAGTCACTCCAATCACATTCCTAGCATTCTCCTGCCCCCTCAATTGGCTTTTGCTAATGGTTCTGGTCCAATCACAGGCTTTTAAAGCCCATTACCTAAAGCATTGCATTTTGGGCGGTTCTGGTTGGGCAAAAAGTTCTAAATTAGGCCGAACCTCGAACACCCAATGTTCGGGCCGAACCGATGGTCGACCCGAACCGTTCGATCACCCCTACTCCTTAGCAACCAGCTCAATGCGGTAATTACCACTAAATCAAACAAATACCGCATTGCACAATTGTTACAGCATGCACTTGGCCGAAACTGAAAATGACAGTGTTAAAAATATATATATATATATATATATATATATATATATATATATATATATATATACATATATATATATATATATATATATATATATACATATACATACACACACACACACATATATATATATAAATTTATTGTTATACATAATTGTATTATAATTGACTTTTTAATAACATGACTTTAAATGAATATGTGGATATTGGAATGTGTGGATAGAGGAATCTATTAATTTTCTTGCGTTCAACCTGCTGGTTAAACGAAATAAATGGAATCATGTTTGGCCTGCCTTACTATTGCCCATTTCTTAATAAAAGATACATTAAACTTACAGGGGACTCTATTGCACAAGGAATATGAATATTTTTCCCTTCTACTCAAAGCATCTGTCCAGGGTTGCTCTAATGGTAACGGGGTGGGCAACTTTATAAAATAAAATACTTTAATCAGCATTTTTGTAAAAAAAAAAAAATACACCTGCGGCCTAGATCACTAACCAAACTATGAAGAAAATGTGCAGCTGCTGTCAAATACACAATTCTATGTATTCTAAGAAATAAACAAAACAGAGCATGCACCAATGTACAATATACATAAAAGTGAAAGTCCAATAAAAGTATTTTTCTAAAGATAATATAGTGACGTGTATTTTTTAAACACCATGTGTTCCAAAAGAACAAGACTTGTGCTCACATCCACCATGATCACAGATAGCACTCGGCACTCAACAGGTAAAATGTACTTCTTGTTCTCACAAGAAAGTCACAGAGAGCGCAATGGTAAGCCAACGTATCAGACCATACCCTGGGAACCAAGAACACCTTACAATTCACATTGTACACAATTCACAAGGATTGTACAACACTGAGCTACTGGATGGGAACTCTCACACTGGAATAGAGTAGCTACTGCCTCCACATCGATAATGATCCTCTCAGGTGCACCAAATTCATGCAGGGACATATAAATAGAAGGGGAAGCCTCCCATAGAGTAAAACCCTTTTAATATTGCCTCAGAAATATAAAAAATTCACTTGAATATATAGATGTTAAATACAAGCCTCTATATAACTGAGTGCAACTGGTCCCCCGTGTGCATTCCAGCCAGACTGGAATTGATGTACTGAAAGGTATATTTTTGCATGCTTCGTGCAGGCTAAGCACTGTCAAGTGAAGCACTTTACAGGAATCACCCATCAGGTAGAGATCCCTGGAATTTTCCTGACAATTCCTTTCTCTGTTTTACTCTTCAGAAAAGAGGCACCACTCGTTCAGACATTATCTGGAGCCAACATCTACTTCCTGGACTAAGACTTACCATACATGTTCAATTGTCTTGTACAATTTTCCTTTAGATTTACCAAAAACCATGTATTATAAAAGGTCAAACAAACGAAACAGCTTTCCATTGTACCCAATTATGCAGGTTCTTTCACTACATAGTTTGAGGTAAAGAAAATTGAACATTTTATGGTCTGCCTAAGATACCAGCTCAGATGACAATCATGAAAATCCTGGCTCCTGTGAAGTTCCTGGCTGTGTTTACAAATGTCTAACACTGATCAGTTCCTACTACAACTTCTCACCATGCGACTTGCCACAAACTTAAAATGAAAGCCCTTTGAACCCCCCTTAAGGGAAAAGAAGGGAGCCTTAAATGTTGGAAGCATGGCATCAGCATAGGTGTTAACCTAATGCATGGAGGTTAAGTGACTCCATTAGGATTGGCTACAAAGAACTGAGATGGGATGGAGCCTGAGCCCTGGAAAAAGGCTACGCTAAAGCACATCCCAATGATTAGAGAAAATTTGGTTTTAACTAGAGTTGTCCACCCTCCCACCCGTTATGATGTTTTGTCATGTTTATTGGCAGTTTTGACCTTCTCAGCAGTTGATGTTGCTTTAATGGGCCATGCCATCAACCTAAATTATGGGGTCAGTCTAATGCCCGTCTGGCACTGATGGCAAGGACAGGCCACTTAGACTGAGTTAGAGAAAAATGCTGCTTCTGGGGGGGGGGGGGGGTCATTTTTTTTTAAGCCTCTAAACGCAGTTCAAAGTTAGCCTATGCAGTCATGCACGTTGGGCATTTACAGATGAGTATTTGGAAACTTCACACATTTGTCTGCATTTAGACATGTTTGTGCAAAGACGCATTTCAATATCCAGAATAACTTATAATTCTGGCCAGTAAAACGTATAGGTATGTACACTGAACACCACACGAGCAGAAATGCATTTATACATATGCAACATTAGAGGCATTTTTTCTACCAAGTTCTGGCAGAAAGAAAATCAAGCATATCCGAAACCTAAAATTCATACCCCCATGTGCATGAGGCCTTATAGGTGCTCACAGTATAACTGTGAAAGGCATTGGCTATTTGTTACATTTGGAAAGTTCAGTTAAGTTCATTAGTTGGTCATAAATGATTCAGTGCTTCACAGCAGTCATTTTACAGTTAAAGAAGAAAGTTTAGAAATTCTTTCACCCTACTGCTGAGGACAGATGACCTCATCTCAGCTGATAAAATCGCTTTAGTGGAGTTTAAGGACTGCTGTTCAATGATAAATAGTGGAGTTAAAAAAAAAAAAAAAACAATAATATACTCAACTGTATGTTGTAACGTCAGAAATTCAATTCCGAGATACACAAACCAGTTGGAAAACTGCCGCAGCGGGCAGCAGGTATCTGACATAGAAAAAGGGGAGATACAGTTGTGCTCATAAGTTTACATACCCTGGCAGAATTTATGATTTCTTGGCCATTTTTCAGAGAATATGAATGATAACACAAACATTTTTCTTTCACTCATGGTTAGTGTTTGGCTGAAGCCATTTATTATCAACTGTATTTACTCTTTTTAAATCATAATGCCAACAGAAACTACCCAAATGACCCAGATCAAAAGTTTAAATACCCTGGTGATTTTGGCCTGATAACATGCACACAAGTTGACACAAAGGGGTATGAATAATAAACACAGACTGAGATAATAATGAAATGACTGAATATTATCGCAATCACCCCGCGCTCAGGAAAAAATATAAAACAATATGCCAGATATAAATACGTTAACCTGGCATATAGCTGCTGCTTTAAAATAATCAAAATGATAAAAACATGTGCTAAATCCTCTTAAAAGTCAGAAAGTATGAAGAGTTCAACACATAAGCAGCGCTCAGCAAACCCAATGAAAGAGTCCACATATAGAGTCCACCTTTGTGAATGAGACAAAATCCACAGGAGAATGGTATCCACGGATGAAGACACAAGAAAAGACTTCCACCACACCACGTGTCCCCCTTAGGTATTTCTCACTCACCAGAACTCTTTGTAAGGAGAGCCTTTAAATATCCTCCAGATATCTGCCCAATCTGCATACCATACACTAAGCGATCTACATACTCCAGCACAATCCAGTATATCGGCAGTAAATATATAAGCAAAAGAAGGGGCTCATAGGGCAGTATGTCAATATAAATTTTATTGTTAAAAAATCCACCCTAACCCTCAATCTATGCACTTACAGCAATCTAAAACGAAACTCTCATTGTACAAACAAATCAGCTGATCGAGACCTCCGTAGAAGCCAGTGTAATGGCGAAACATGTCAGGGCTTGAGCATGCAGACAACCCGACAACATCACTGATTAGCTGCAAGAGACGCACCTCCATGTCCTGCCGATTGTAAGCTGAGTACTGAGATCGGTACAGTGTTACAGAGGAGCAGAGCGGTGAGGTCTCGATCAGCTGATTTGTTTGTACAATGAGAGTTTTGTTTTAGATTGCTGTAAGTGCATAGATTGAGGGTTAGGGTGGATTTTTTAACAATAAAATTTATATTGACATACTGCCCTATGAGCCCCTTCTTTTGCTTATATATTTACTGCCGATATACTGGATTGTGCTGGAGTATGTAGATCGCTTAGTGTATGGTATGCAGATTGGGGAGATTCTGTGCCTAAGGATCACAAAGTAGTCGGCATCCGGTGTATCTGGAGGATATTTAAAGGCTCTCCTTACAAAGAGTTCTGGTGAGTGAGCAATACCTAAGGGGGACACGTGGTGTGGTGGAAGTCTTTTCTTGTGTCTTCATCCGTGGATACCATTCTCCTGTGGATTTTGTCTCATTCAAAAAGGTGGACTCTATATGTGGACTCTTTCATTGGGTTTGCTGAGCACTGCTTATGTGTTGAACTCTTCATACTTTCTGACTTTTAAGAGGATTAAGCACATGTTTTTATCAAAGGGGTATGAATGGCTATTAAAAAGGTAACCATCCTCACCTGTGATCTGTTTGCTTGTAATTATTGTGTGTCAGTGAGTTTCTGGACTCCTTCCAGACCCTTGCATCTGTCATCCAGTGCTGCACTGATGTTTCTGGATTCTGAGTCATGGGGAAAGCAAAAAGAATTGTCAAAGGATCTGCGGGAAAAGGTAGCTGAACTGTATAAAACAGGAAAGGGATATAAAAAGATATCCAAGGAATTGAGAATGCCAATCAGCAGTGTTCAAACTCTAATCAAAGAAGTGGAAAATGAGGGTTTCTGTTGAAACCAGACCAACTAAAATTTCAGCAACAACTGGCAGGAAAATTGTTCGGGATGCAAAGAAAAACCCACAAATAAACTTCAGGTGAAATACAGGACTCTCTGAAAACATGTAGTGTGGCTGTTGCAAGATGCACAATAAGGAGGCACTTGAAGAAAGATGGGCTACATGGTCGAGTCGCCAGAAGAAAGCCATTACTACGGAAATGGTGGATCGCTGATGTTTTGGGGTTGTGTGAGCTACAAAGGCACAGGAAATTTGGTCAGATATGATGGCAAGATGAATGCAGTGTTATTAAAAAAATACTGGAGGAAAATTTGCATTCATGGGACGTACTTGGACATTCCAACATGACAATGATCCTAAACACAAGGCCAAGTCGACCTGTCATTGGCTACAGCAGAAGTCAAGGTTCTGGAGTGGACATCTCCGTCTCCTGACCTCAATATCATTGAGCTACTCTGGGGAGATCCCAAGTGTGCAGTTCATGCCAGACAGTCCAAGAATTTACAGGAACTGGAGGCTTTTTGCCAGGAAGAATAGGCAGCTTTACCATCTGAGAAGATGAAGAGCCTCATTCACAAATACCACAAAAGAATTCAAACTGTCATTGATGTTAAATGGGGCAATACACGGTATAACAAACTGGGGTATGTAAACTTCTGATCAGGGTTATTTGGGTAGTTTCTGTTGTCACTACGATTTAAAAAGAGTAAACACAGTTGATTGATAATAAATGGCTTCAGCCAAACACTAACCATGAGTGGAAGAAAAGTTTTTGTGTTATTCATATTCTCTAAAAAATGGCCAAGAAATCAAATTCTGCCAGGGTATGTAAACTTATGAGTACAACTGTACTTGCCTCGGCTGGGATCTGCTACATGGAAATGTTTGGGCTGCCAGAAAGGTGAGTATACAGGCTGATTTTTTTAATTTTAGACCCTGTAGTCACAGGGTCACTTAGATCCATAGTACTTGTTTTATCCACATAGAGCCTGAAAGGTGAAATGTACAGTAAAATAAAATGGGGATTAGCACGAATCACATGTTCATTCGATCCTCTTTGAAATTCAATAACCCCCAAATTAGTGGTGAACCCATTGGAATCTATGATGGAATAATTAGGTTTTAAAACTCTGGGTGATAGGGAGGAGAAATATCGACCCTCTGGATGGTGGGTGGACATTTTTTACCCAGCAAGCACTCTACCACTCAGCTCCAGGACACCCCCCCCCCCCCCCCGGATGCCTGGATTGCTAGGATGGTGTTAAGATCCTGAAACTATGTTAAAATACTGAAACAGTCAATCCGAATCCAAGACAGTTAGGGGAATGGGCTTAGGCAGGTGTTTTACTACAGGATTAAACCACAAACCATGAAATTGGGAAGCAGCAGGAAATGTTTTAATCAGAGAGCCTAACCATTTATTGCCTAAATGTTATTTCTTCTATGAAGCTGAGGGGATGTGGTGAATGAAGCAGCACGCTACGCTGTTCTTGAATTAAAGCTGGCCATAGACTTTTTTAAAACTGATTTTAACTGATTTTTCTTTTGGTTCAGTCAGTGGGCTGAAAAAACAAAAAACAAACAGATTCCGTTATTCACACAAATAAGGTCAAGTCCCTGCTGAACCTGCCAAATTTGGGTCAGTGTATGGCCAGCTTAAAGCGGAGTTCCACCCTAAAATTATACTTACCTCCATCTTCTTGCTCCGGGTCACCTGAAAAACAAATGGCTAATCGCAATTTTTTTTTTTTTTTACTTACCTTGTTTAGAAGAAAATATACTTACCTTACTTCCTCTTCCTCCCCTCGGCGGCCACGGCGATTCGTCACTTCCTGGCTTGCAACAATTCCTGGGAGCTGAACGTCATCGCTCCCAGGAATCAATGCGCCTGCACTGGCCCCGACGTCAGTTCCGGTGCAGGCGCCGTCATACCTTGCTAAACAGCTTCTGGGCATGCCCAGCAGTTGTGCAGGGATGACGCTGCGGCACCGGAAGTGACGGCGGGGCCGGTGCAGTGCATCGTGGGACCGAAGAAGACGGAAGAGGACACAGAAGAGGATCGCGCTGGCTTCAAGCTGCCCACACCTGAGATGGCAGCGCTGGACAATACATTTTCAAGGTAAGTATTTCTTCTAAAAGGTAAGTGCAACCCGGGACAGATCAGAGGCTAGCCATTGTGGAATGCACTAGCCCTGACTGTCCCGGGGGTATTTTTATTAAAGAAAAAAAAAAAAAAAAATTCCCAGGGTGGAACTCCGCTTTTGCTTTCAAATGATGTAGCATGTGAATGCTATGCTTTGGAACACAAAAGTCGCAAAAAACTCAAAGAAAAGTTTTGGATGGGACACCAGCTACAAGTAACCAATTCTCAAATATCGGTAATCTACAAAACCAAAACTGAACAAGGCAGCAAAGGGGGCAACTGCCCAAAGTCCCAGCAATCAGAATCAAAGACTTCCTAATTGACCCTTAGGCCTAATGCAAACTGGACTTTTTTTTTTTTTTTTTTTACAGCTGCTTCTATGGGCGTCTGGATTTTTTTTTTTTGCCTCTGAACACCCCTCCATGTTAGCCTATGTATCCATGCATGCATAGGTTTTTAGCAGCGTTTAGTGGCAGGAGCTTTTAGAGGCAGGAAATAAAACCCACTGCCAGTGCGTCCAGAAGCAGCAGAGTTTGGACAGTAAAAAAAAAGCTTGATGCTACTGAAAGCTGCTAGAAGTACATACTGTAAATGCTAGTGCTTGAGCATTTATTCATTTCGATGGCCAGAATAAAATATTTGTTCTGGCCAATGAAACGCCCTAGAGCTTGACGCCTGTAAAAGCTTAAGATACTTTTACAAACGTCAAGCATTTTTCCCTGCAAAAACGCTACTGGCTTCTAGGAGAGTTAAAAAAAACATCCTGTGCGCATGAGGCCTTATCTTTCCTATGCAGTTTGTCAGCTATCCCTATCTTCGCCCTATAGCAGCTTTATATTTCACAAACTTTGTGGCTCCCAACCTTCCTTTCTAGGCCTCATACACACAGGGTGTTTTTACAGCTGCTTTTAGGAGCGTCAGATGTTTTCCTTTTTTTGCATCTTTCAAACGCCCCTCCATGTTATTCTATGGCCTCTTGCACACATAGGCTTTTAGGAGCTGTAAGTGGCATTGGCTTTTTCAAGCTGTAAAAAAAACAGGGCCTGTGCGTTCTAGAACAGCAGCATTAAGCTGTAAAAATGCCTGATGCTGCTAAAGGCTGCATTTAGTGTTGGGCCACGTCAGACGTTTTTAAGCTGTAAGTAGTTGGATTTGAGGTTGGAGAATAGAAGGCGGCAGAGAAAGGCTGCAAAACACTAACGCTGCTAAACGTGGCTAAAACGTGCATTAACGCCAATACAAAACGCTTCTAAAACTATGTTTTTACAGCTGCTTTTTCCTGGCGTCAGAACTGGCTTTGTGCATGAGGCCTAAGGCCTATAGTCAGGAGATTGGCTGGTTATAGACTGTGAAAACTGTTGGAGCTATATAAATCCTGTGCAACAATAATAATAGTAGTAATAATAGACGGATTTGAATTCAAATTTTTAACCATCTATGGGCAAGCTGATCACTGCTGTAGAATACAATAGGCCAGCGGGAGGGATTCTCTCATCAACACTGGCTGGTATTGATGGGGGAATTGAGTAAATAACCTGTGGTTGAAGGAAAGAAAATTGCCTGATCTATGGCTTGTTTTGTAAGGCAATGCAATGCATTCTTGCACAAAAAAAATAAATAAATAAAATTGGTTGGCAACTTTGCACCTAGGTTCTGCAAATTTCAAATTAACATTTTACTGCGAAACCATGGTTGCAGTGAATTTGAACCTATTCCAACTTAAATTATTCAATATTCATATATTTTTTTTCTATTTCGTCTTTAAAACATGTCAGTCTCACCTTACCTATACACATATAGTTGAAAGGGTTTTCAATGTTCTCACATGTTTTACTGTGTCAGTCAGCAAGAGGCAGACGGAGCGATACTGTGACACTGCTGTCATCTTCTGATGGAGAACCACAAGAGAATAGGCACAGCTGTGCACATTTCACATATCCAAATACATTAAACGCATTTTTACAACTCAATATGAGAACACATATGGTTTGTCATCCAAACATAGGACAATCGTCTGTCTGCTACCACCAAAAATCTCAAGTATCCATTTTAAGAACTGCCAAGGACACAAGTGCACGTTTCTATCACATTTTTTTTTTTTTTATTAATATTTTTTTGACCCAAGAAGCCACACATTTTCCAGTTTGCTGAAAGATTTCTGTTACTAACCCTGAGGATTTTTGGTACTTCAAAATGTTAACCTACAGTCATGGCCAAAAATATTGGCCCTCCTTCATTTCTGTCAGATAATGCACTCCTTCACCCAGAAAATTGTTGCAATTACAAATGTTCAGGCATTCTCATGTTTATTTCTTTTGCTTGTATTGGTATGACAAAAAAGGGGAGAGAAAGTCAAATCTGACACATTCCACACAAAACTCCACAAATGGACTGGACAAAATTATTAGCATCTTCTCAAAGTTATAAGAAATAATTGCATTCCAAGTTTGTGATGCTCCTTTAATTGGTAATTAAACTCACCTGTATTAACAGGTGCTGACAATATACAAATTACACCGGCAACCAGTTAAATGGTGAAAAATTGACTCAACCCTTCTGTTCCGTGTCCGTCTGCCACACAGAGCATGGAGAAAAGAAAGAGCAGCAAAGAATTGTCTGAGGACGAGGGGAGGAGCCTGAACATGGCGCCTGCAAGGAGCTCTGGCTAGGAGCTTGGAAGAGTCCCATCCATGTGGGTCAGCAAGTAGTTGGGCTCCCCCGAGATCCCCATTTGCTCAGTGCCCAAGGTTGCAGTGAGCCGGCCCTGCCGCTTAGTCTGAAGCCTGGAAGAGAAGCAGGAGAGGCAGAGAGATGTGTGTGCCGCCTGTAGGAGATCCCGGTGTGAGTGGTCTTGGTTGCAGCCGAAGGGTGGGACTCTGAGGCAGCCGGGGGAGGCATTGGGAGAGGTCGGCGGCGGCTCACGCTGGTGCTCGGGGGAGGAAAGGCGACAGAGGCCCAGGTGCCTCAAGGATCACAAGAGACTGCAGAGAGACACCGGAGAGCCCTGCATCGTGGGATGAAAGAAAAGCCAGCCGCAGAGCTTAAAAGCTGAAGAAATAAGGACATTTACCTAGCAGAGCTTAGAGTGGGAGCAGAAAACAGACAACCACACGCTTTCATGCTAAAACAGTTCTTTAATTGAAAGTGAAATCCTGAGATACCAAATAGGAGCATTCCAGCATTTTCATTGAACAGGAGGGGTGAGTTTTCATTGCAAACTTTGTTTTGTATATCAATAAATCGGACTGGTTTTCTATTTTCCCTTAATTTGCTTCATCTGTAACATGTGTATATAAATCACCACCAACTATTTAAAGAATTATAGGAAGAAAAGAACGGATAATATAAAGATACAAGGTAATGTAAAGGAAGAAAGTGTAATGGTTGGAGAAAATGAAAACTAATCTGTGGACTTCCCATGAAAGAGCTAAACTAGAGTAAAAGAAACAGAGACTAATAAAAATGAAAGGGAAATCAGCCAAAGCGAGCGGAGTGGTATAATCCACTAAAATCAGTGCCAGCCCAGGAACAATAAAAAAATTCATGTAAAAGGTGGGGAGTAGTGACAAGCAGACAATGGAAAAGAAGCAAGGAACCCGAGGGAAACAAGAGACAGGAGACAACAAAAGCAATCAGAAGTCAATCAGAAATAGATCTGGAAATTAAAAGCGACATTGAAACTGTAGGCTCTGAAGAACAAAAACTCAACTTCCCACAAAGCTAGAAATGGCGGACATGTTCGCAAAATTAGAGAGGTCCCTAAAAACTGAGATGGCAACAATACACTGAGACCTGGGCCAGATAATAACAAGAGTGGAAAATTGTGAAAGGAGGCTGGATACTCATACGCAAGTAGTAAAAGAGGTAGTGGTAGACGGGTACAGAGGACATCGCGGAAGAGAGGAACGATCTACTCAAGATCAGGGGCAGGTCAAGCTCTAAATGTACAAGATCACTGATATTAGAGAAGGGAGGGGGAAGGGGGTGTTGAGAAGGAAGGAATGGGTGGGAAGAAGAGGGTATTGGGGGAAAATTTTACTGTACTGGTTGCTCTGAAACCCCATTTTGCTCACACCTCACCTGTAGCCTTGGCTAGATCAATCTTGGCTTAAAAGATGACCCCAATTTCCACGACCCTGCCCAATGGCAGAGTCAGGGGAGGAGGTGGAATAAGGAGTAGGAGGTGAGAGAAAGAAAACAGCATGACCACATTAAGATTCCTAAATTATAATGTAGGGTTAAATACACCAATAAAGAGGCACAAAATAATGAGAGATTATAGTTTAAGATTGAAATGTTAGATTACACTCAAAACATCACCCGATATGGTACTATGGGGACTCTCCAACAAAAAGAGCAACAGGAGTAGCAACAGGAGTAGCAAGAAAAACTAAGTTCCAATTAGAAGATAGGAGGGTGGACCCTGAAGGTCGATACATATTTCTGAAGGGGAAACTACAAGGAATGGAATGTACACTGGTGTCAGGTCACCTGTGGCCAGGTGACGAGTGCACCCTGTTGGAGGCAGGAGTGCACCACAAGGTAGTGAACCCAGTAGCTGACTGCTGCGGATGGACAGGAACGTGAGCCCAAGATTCCCCAGGGCGCGGAGTCTAAGACCCAGCAGGTGTTCACCAGAGCCTCTAGTGGTGAGGATGGACTTGGCTGCAGCTGGGCCCAGGTCGCGGCCCCTGGGGTGCCCCAGGTCACACTCCGTAGGAAGAGAGGGGAAGCAGCCAGTCAGGACACAAGAGATAGTGATGGGTAAGCCAAGGTTGGGATAATAGACAGACGAGGGTAACCAAGGAACAGGCCAAAAGTCAGGGTCACAGGCAAACAGGAGAAGTCAGAGACAAGCCAAAGTCGGTACACAGAAAGGTAGATCAAGCACACGGCAGACAGGAAACAACTAACAAACACTGTTGAACAGCAAAGCAGACCTGCAGTGCACTGGTTAATATAGACTTCCTGTGATGGCCTGGGGTGGGGCCGAACAGGAAGGAGAGATGATAAAAAGGAGCCAGAAGTAGAGTCTGGCCTCTAATGCAGGCATGAAGGAGCAGGTAAGCTGCCAAACACTATTGCCAGTCCATAACAACTGGCTAATATACATTGTCCTAATAAGGAACTACTGCTTTATTTAACCACTTAAAGAGGAAGTAAACCCTCCTCGGACACTTTTACCTATAGGTAAGCCTATGATAAGGCTTACCTCTAGGTACTGTAAATATCTCCTAAACATGTACCGTTTAGGAGATATTTACCTTACATGCATCCAGTGACGTCACTGGCGCATGCGCTCTGAAGGAACGGCCGCTGGTGCCGTTTCAGAGTCCCATGCCGTGACTGTCGGCTCCCGCGCGCGCGGGAGTGACGTCACCGCGGCTCCGGCCAATCAGATGGCCGGATGCCGCGAACCCGGAAGACGGGCGACTGGACATGACGCCCGTCATACAGGTAAGCGAGCTGCATGGCGGGGGCTCGTTCTAAGGTAAGTATTGCATAATGAGCTAGTATGCAATGGATACTAGCTCATTATGTGTTTCTCTTACAGGTTACCAAAAAAAAAAAAAAAAAAAAAAAAAAAAACTTTGTACGTGTTTACAACCTCTTTAAGCCCTGGAGGATTTGGCTGCTGAAAGAGCAGGGCCTATTTTGCAATTCGGCACTGCGTGATTTTAACGGACGCTGTATCCAAATGAAATTGACGTTCTTTTTTTCCCACAAACAGAACTTTTTTGGTGGTATTTGATCACATGTGCAATTTTTACTTTTTGCGCTATAAACAAAAAAAAGGAGTGACAATTTTGAAAAAATTGACCTAAATGAAAAAGGGGAGATAGTATATTCAGCAACTGAAATAGCTAAAGCTTTCCAAAACTATTAGGCTCCATGTTCACGGTACGTTGTAAATGGCCGTTTAGGAGCAGTTGGGCGTTTTTTTTCAGAAGCCACCTCTATGTTATCTTTTCTGTCCATGTACACAGGGTCGTTTACAGTCATTTGCAGGCAGTTGGGTTCAGGGACGTTTTTTGGAACGCAATTATTTGCATTCGAACATGTGTTTCCCGGCGTTTCAAACGCAAAAACGGGACCGAACGCGATCGGACGTGATGAAGTATGTTCAACCCCGTTATACGTTGTTTTTTCTTCCATTCAAAATCAATGGTTCCCTATGGGAGCCTACTGATTTGAATGGAAGGAGCACCACAAGTCGGATCAGGATGATCCGACTTGCGGTGCGACTTGCGCTGTGAGAATCCTTGAGGGGGAACTCCACTGCCCGCTCCCCCCCCCCCCCTTGTTTGTACTGTCTCTCAAACCACTACTGGCAATTACACGAAACAGTCCAGATATAAAAGGGGGGTGAGGATGGGAGAGGAGGAGCATAAAAAAGCAGCATCTGCCGATGAGGTCTTGTTCTACATAACAAATCCTAGAACGACATTACCTAATCTAGTAAAAGAATTAAAAAGATATAGAAAGCTGTCAAATTTGAAGATCATCCCAGTAAAAATCAGAAATTTCTAATATAAAAGTCTGAGTAAAAAAGAACAAGCCCTAGGGTCCTTTCACAGGGGCTTTCAGCCCTGCAGACTCCGTTTTGCTCAGCAGGGATCAATCCACCGATCCCCGCTGAGCAGGCGGATGACAGTTCCATCTCCGCTCTCTGTGCTGAGATGGACCTTTCAGATCCCAGCTCTCCTCTATGGAAGATCGGATGAAAACCGACCGCCTGTCCGTTTTCATCCGATCCTATCCCATCCAGTCCTCCAGACGGATGGAAAATAGGGTTTCCATCCATCTGAATTTCACGGACAGGTTAGGATCGGATAGCAGCGGGTGTCAGCGGACATGTCACCGCTGACATCTGCTGCTCCATAGAGGTGCATGGAGCATCCGATTAGGTCCGCATGAAAAACTGACAGGTGGACCTGATCGGAAAGCCCGTGTGAAAGGGGCCTTACAGAGAGAATTCCCTTTTACATGGGCAAAAACAGAATTAAAATAACCATGGATAAAATGAACATCTTCTGTAGAAAAGCTGTATCAGGTAAATTACATCCCACTATTAAACAAGATCAGGTCAGAACTTAAAAAAATAGCTACAAGACCCCTTTCTTGGATAGGACGACGGATAAATATAGTACATATGGCAATATTACCGAAAATCTTATACAAATTCCAGATGTTGTCAAATGTACCTCAGATAGATTTTAAAATATTAAAAACAATGATTTCAAAGTTCATATAGCAGAATAAGAAGCCAAGAATTAGTGATGGGCCAAACACCCCCCCCTGTTCGGTTCGTACCAGAACATCGCAAACAGGGATAAAGTTCTGGTGAACACGCAAACTTTATTAAAGTCTATTGGACATGAACATGAAAAAAAATCAAAAGTCCTCATTTTAAAGGCCTATATGCAAGTTATTGCCATAAAAAGTGTATGGGGACCCGGGTACTGCCCTGGGGGGCATGTATCAATGCAAACAAAAATGTTTTAAAACATAGTTTTTACAGGAGCAGGGATTTTAATAATGCTTAAAGTGAAACAAAAACTGAAAAATACCTTTAAATATCGTGCCTGGGGGGTTCCCTTAATGTGCCTGCAATGTTGCCCTTTTGTACAATGTATGGATCTCGCTGCAGCAATACTGACATTTCTAAAGGAAAAAAATCTGAACATAAAATATTCAGTGCTGAACGTTAAAAGTGGGAAAATTGGCGGACTAGCAGCTGAACACTCAAGAGCAATCACATAAAACCTCCTGAAAACATATATAAAGTGCAGCGTAATGCTGAGTTTTACACATTACACAGTAATGAATATATAATGGTATTATATGGATCTAATATACTGTAAAAACGTCCTGGAAATTGCAAGGTGATAGACAAGAGGAGGAGAAAAGTCATTTATAGGTGATGGAAATCGAGATCCCAACAATAGGTGGCATAAACTCCACAATGTGCATTAAGGTGCTCATATCTTCCCACCACTCTGCCTCTCACCTCATATCATAGAACCTACAGGGCCAATCAGCATAAAGTATCCAGACCAATCAGACCACTGTCCACAGATCCCAAACGTGGGGCCAGCCAGCAATATCCAGACCTCAGCTTAATTAGAGACTTCTCACCCGATGCAGATGGTCACTCTGGGAATGACCATTTGATGTTGTGGCTGCATCAGTTTTCTTTTTGCATGGAGAAGGGAGGACAGATGAACCCACACTATCCAGAGAGCTGACCCAGCAGATTGAGCTCACAGGAAGAGCCCAGGATACATCATTTCTGGCAGGATCAACAGGTCTTTTCTGTACAAGCCTACGGGTTTTTTTTTTTTAGTTTACAACCTCTTTAATTATCCTGTTTGCCCACTGTGCACCACATTGTCAAGAAGTTTATAGCCCATGGCACTGTAGCTAATCTCCCTGAACATGGACAAAAGAGAAAAATTGATCAAAGATTGCAACAAAGGATTGTTTGAATGGTGGATAAAGTATGTACATCTTCTGGACAAATTCAAGCTGACCTTCAGGCACAGGGTACAACAGTCAGTGCGCATTGTACATTGTCATCTGAAAGAAAAGGGACGCTATGGTAGGAGTTCTAGGTGGATCACACTGCTGATACAGAAACCTAAAAAAAGCCAGTTTGCCAAAACTTACTTGAGGAGGCCAAAATCCTTTCGGGAGAATGTGCTGTGGACAGACAAAACATTTACAGCTTTTTGGTAAAGCCCCTTCATTTTACTGTTTTCCGAAAAAGAAATTGGGTCTTTAAAGAAAAGACTACAGTCCCTACATTCAAACATGGTGGAGGTTCACCGATATTTTGGGATCACTTTGCTGCTTTAGGCACTGGATGTCTTGACCGTGTGCATAGCATTATGAAATCTGAAGAATACCAAAGAATTTTGGGGTGCATTCACGCATTGTATGGCCCAGTGTCAGGAAGTTGGGTCTCTGTCAGAGGTCATGGGTCTTACAGCAGGACAATGACCCAAAGCACATGTCAAAAAGCACCCGGAAATGGTTTAAGACAAAGTGCTGGAGAGTACTGTACTGGCCAGCAATGAGTCCAGATCTAAATCCCATTGAGCACCTGCGAAAAGAGATCAAAACTGCAGTTGGGAAAAAGGAACCCTTCCAATCTGAGAGACCTGAAGCAGTTGGCGAAAGAAGAGTGGTCCAAAATTCCAATAGAAAAGGTGTAAAAAATGAATTGATGGTTACCAGAAGCAACTGATTTCAATTATTTTTTCTAAGGGGTGTGCTACCAAATATTAAATTAAGGGTGCCAATAATTTTGTCTAGTCCATTTTTGGAGTTTTGCATGTAATGTGTCAGATTTGGCTTTATGTTTCTCCACTTTTTTGTGGAGAGAGCATGCCTAAACATTTTTATTTACAACAATTTTCTGGGCGAAGTGGTGCATAATCTGACAGAAATGCAAGGGAAAGGGGGGGGGGGGGATATTTTGTCCCATGACTGTATATATGATAATGTTTAAAAAAACTTAGAATTAACACGACAAAACAGAAGTAGATATGATCAGCCTAATTTAAATGCAATCCTTGCCTTTTATGGATTGAACTCCTTCCACCTCCTGAACTTCTCTAATTGTCAGTGTGGTTACACTAATCCCTTCAGGACCAGAGCCCTGAGTAAATTTAGCATTTACCAGTACGCAACAGATTACATGAATTTAAGTGACTAATTTGCATACCTAGGGCATGCCATAGATTATGCAATTTTCTTTGATGCAAGAAAGAAAAACGATCACAGCAGTTATCATTGCATTCTGACAGCTGAGAAACCTCCTGATGTCAAAATACAGAAGTGCAGTGGGGGGATTCTCACATCAATACTGACTGTGTCGATGGGGGAGTCGAGCAATCTTCTTTCCTTCAACCATGGGTTTCATTAGGTCCTGTGAGTAGGTACTGCTGTGTCACAAAATTCACATAGCCTGGCTTCTGAACTACAGAGGTGCTGAAAGGAGGAGTTTCATAAAGCGGAGTTCATAGGGGAATGCAGGCAGCAGGGTACAATGGGATATGTAGTACTTCTAAATTGAAAATAAATAGCAAAGCAGAACCTCTAAAGCCAGAAGGAATTCAGAAAGGTGTGGAAAGAGATGGCCAGCAGTCATCAAATCAGCTTATATAAGACTGCTGGCTTTATTGTAGAGGAGGGACAGCAGACAATGGTTGCCCCAAAGCAAGCCTATGGGTGACCTCATCGCCCAGTGGCATTTTAAGAGCATTAAAGGGCCCCGGGCAATGCAGTGCACTGGGGCCCTGCCTATACAATCACCCACGAGAATAAAAATGCAAATTATCGATAAGGCGATATTTATTGGTACAGCAGTGCCAGGCTAATGACAGCTTCCAAGTTCGGCAGCTGGGTTCGTAGAACACACACAAGGACGGGAGTCAGACTCGACTGTCCTGTGTGTGCCTGTTCCCATGGAGGCGGACAGGCATTCCTGCAGTTGTGGGCTCCCCCGCCACGGCCCAAGTGGTCTGACAGCAGTGCAGGGCCGACAGGCCCTTGCCACCTGCTAAGTTTGGCGACGGGATGCATATGGGAATCGGGACTAATGCTTTGCTGGGGCTGGGTCACTGGGCAGGTGGGGCCCCCGGCAACTGCCCAGCATGCCTATTCGGTAAGAGGACCCTCTCATCGCCCACGTTCTGTTGTCCCTGCCTCTGCTCTATACTGAGGCCGGTGCTGGGACCTGATCATGTGACTGAACTGGAGCAGCTTCAAAATAGGTAGCTATAGACAACTTTTATTTTACAGGATATATAGAATAGGCTTAAAATGGGGGTAGGAGTAGACTTAGCCTTTTGTTAGAATTTCACTGAAATTCCACTTTAAGTAGGCGGGTTATAACTGTTCCACCCCTGGAATTTTTTTTTGTACATTAGTTTATGCATTATATGACACTAGGTATATAATATTTCACCTTGTTTGTGGTAAGAATGGATGTAATATATGTTAGGAAAATTGTATGCAATTTCAGAAGAGGTTGTTTGATAGAAGGAAACACACACACACATACATAAGATATATATATATATATATATATATATATATAGTAATTCTTTTTTTTCTTTTCTCCTCCCTTTTCTCATTTGTAACCTATTGTTTTGGAAAATTCAATTAAAATTAATTAGGCCAAAAAAAAAAAAAAAAATGAATGGGCTGCCTGACAGAACACATTAATCTCCAAAACACCACTTAACGTGCATTCTGTAAAAGGTCTGTATAGGACCTTATAGCAGAAACTGTCCTTTTTTTAGACACAAAAATATCAGGCATGGTAGTGTATGGATAGTATCAGTCCAAGATCTCTTCCTCGGTGGTTACAATGATGATACTATCAGGAAAGAAAGTGCTGCTTTATTTTTCCTTCCATGTTGTAAAAATTGGTTTGCAAACTACAAATGGCAAAAAAAAAAAAAAAAAAAAACAAACAACTGAGGAATAAAATCATAAAGAAGAACATAAAGTACATGACTCGTCTCATCAAAATATCTGCAAGAAAAAAAAAAAAAAAAAAAAAAAAAAACTTCTCTCTCCGACTTTGTTTGCTAAAAATAATCTACTCCCGCCTCCCCATGTCTTAGCTTGAGTGCTAAAAATCAATCAAGCACTTAATAAGAGCACATGTGGAAAATAAACACTATTAATTGTCTTCAGTTGTGCAGCAAGAGAAGATTACAAGCTGTGTGGCTCTTTTTATGACAGTAGCCGAAATAAAATGATGGCTATGTATTGCAAAATGGAGCGTCTAATGAGCAGAAAATTGCTAATTCATGTCGCTTTGGGAATTGCCTGGACAGTAAAGAGTTGTATTCCACATATGCAAGCAAGAAATGATTTGTTGCTATAACAAAGCTTAGCTGTATACCTTTTCTATGTGCCTCTTCGTTCTATTCCATTTGAACGGCAGAATGGTTGTAAAAGAGGTCAATGATCAACAGCAAGGGAAAAGGGTAGGTTAGCAACTGTTTGAGCTAATGTAGAAAAGGTCCCCAAAACATGTTGTACTGTATATGTAATCTTACAAACACATACAGAATCACAAATCTGGGCAAAAATATTACAAACAGCTGAAAAAAATAATCATGATGATCATTGGAAACAAGTATTTTTAAACAGCTCTTCCAGGCAACAAGCAACAACCAATCAGTGAGCTATTAATTCTGCCAGAAAGGCAAGCCATATATGAATCGATTTTCTTTCCTTGAAGCACGGGTGGAAGGCAAGAAAATTGCTCGATTCCCCCAGCAGCACAGTTAGTAATGATGGGGGGAATACCTCCCACTGCACTATTGTATTTTGCTGGTAGGAGGAGGGAGCCTTCCCAGCTGGCAGAATACGATTACTCCTAGCGACTATATTCGTTGGCAGTAATTACATGTAGTGAAATCCAACAAGCTGGTTGTACCAAAGTCGATCGATTGATTGACTTGGGTACCATCATCCTGCCCATACATGGATCGACATTCAGCTGGTTCATGCTGAACTGGCTGAATTTTGTCCCCTGTATGGCCAGCTTTAAGGTTGCATGCACATGGGCACATTTGCCATGCAGCATGCATATTTTTGGTGCCCAGGATGTCCTGGAGCTGCATACAGCCAACCATAGACATGAATGGGTGAATGCTGCCATCAGCGTAAAATAGCACACATACTTAATGTCCCAAACACATGCTACCTGCGTTCAGGACATTATGTCCGTGTGCGTACGCTAATTTATGCTAATGGCTAGGTAAAGCGGTTTCCACCCATTCATGTCTATGGGGGACTCTACGCAGCACCAGGACATCCTGGGTAAATGCAAACATGTGAGTGTGGCCAAAAATTACATGTGCACGTAGCAAAAAAAACCAAAAACAGTAAACTCACTTTACCTAGACTCCTAGTGGAAAGTTAGGCTGGTTGTAGATGGATCAAAATCTGGCCATTTGGTCTTTTCAGATGGGACTGGCCAAATTTAAACACTTCAACATTCTGCACCCCCCTCTTCCTGTGTACCCACTGTGTTTGCATTATAGATTTCAAGTATGATAGGCTACCAACTTACTGCTGGCAAGGGGAATAAAGTTGTCTGAGACAGAACGAGAGTGAAAGTAAAGTCTCAGAAAATGGAGAATGTGCACGGTGCCTGCAGTTACAGAGGTTAGTGATGGCTTGTTTTAAAACAGTGGCGTCCAACCTGCAGGCCAACACAAATTCATAAACGTATTTTAAAAAGGTTGGATTTTTTAATTAAAATTATTTGTAAAAATGAGTTTACACTTAGCGAACACATGCGCGGTTGAAAAAAGATTTGGCAGTGTCTCTTTACTGGACTTTTAGACGTTTTATCTTCCTAAAGAAAAACATCCAACTCTTTACAACCACGCCTTATTGATGTCATCAGTTTTCGGCAGCACCTATATTTGCAACAATTTTCAAAGATGAAGAACACGAAGGGCAAAATTAGAACCAAGATATCCATAGAGTACCTTAAGAATGCATTGAGAATTGCTACTCCATCCATTGAACCAGATATTAATGTGTTAGTTTATAGAAAAACAGCGTCAAAATATCACACTAGTTTTAGGTTTCCCTCTTTTACAATAAAAAATATTACAAAAAAAAAAAATGAGTCTTTTAACTCATATTATCTAGATAAGTGATCGTTAATTTGCTGTCTGCCTGACCATTTTCGGTTCATCAGCTATCCGAATTATTGTATTTTATGTGCGACCCAAGACATCCCTTCTTCCAATGTGGCCCAGGAAAGCCAAAACATTGGACACCCCTGTTTAAAAGCATTATGGCTTCTTAGAAATGTATAAGTAGCTGCAAATCCCTAACCTGGCCACACTTCTGCTTTCCCTACAAACTTGAATTGGTGGGCAGCCATGGATGCACAAAACTGTTCTGTAAAACGTTCACACCAGGTGAATGGACACAGTGCTATTAAAAAGGGTTCAAGCGGATGCCAACTCAGCTTGGGAGAAAACAACAACGATCAGCTGGGATAATTTCCAGCCCAAATAAGAATGTCTCTTGGAGTAAAGGAAGGTGCACAAATATGAAGCCACTGCTCAACTGACCACAGACATGAATTCTTTTTTGTCCAGATTTAGTTTAGATATTTATCAGCATTGAAGAAGGAAGAGAGATCTGCCTGTCTTTGTTCCCACTGTCAGACTTAGCTATGTTAGCTCCAGCACACAAGAGTTCAAAAAAAAATATTTAGCAATAGGTAAATCTTTCCCTGTAATCTATAGTGGACAACATGCCAAGATTCACTTTACTATGCAGATAATCTTACAGAGTAGTGGAGAACTGGTGAATGTCATGAGTCCCTGTAGCATGGTCTCCCACCATCTATCCATCACAGACCTTCAGCGTATGAATAGATGAAAGTAAATGAGTATCAATGGGCATCACACTGTAATTGATAAAGGAAGCAAATGATTATGGGGTGGGCCCCTGCCCAAATAAGGTTGTAGTGGGCCCATATAAAGTTGTAGTATAATCTTTAATAGATTTTGCCTGAAAAGAAAGCATGGCACTTCCATATTAAAAATTTGTATTCATCAATAAAAGTGGGACTGTAAGGAGACCAGGCTACGAGACACCCGAGAGCAACTATTTTACCCGAGGAACCCATACAACAGTTTCAAAGCGGTAGTAAAGTGCATTGCATACTAGTACATTCATTAAAACTCCTTTACGACCACCCACCGCAGATGTACTGCGGTAAAAGCCGCTCCTGGGCGAATCGCCGTACATGCACAGCCCTCACTCTCGGGGGCGGCATGCTCCCACTCGTCAGCGGGGAAGCCGATGCGTGTGTCAGGCGGCTCCGATCGTAAACACAGCCGACCGTCCTTCTCCCTTAGATGGTCACAGAGCCCATGTGATCCTGCTATTTAGAATCACATGTCTCTATGGTCATCTCAGAAGCCACACCCCCCCGAGTTAGAATAACTCCCCTAGGGTCACATTTAACCCCTTGATCACCTACAGGTTAACCCCTTCCCTGCCAGTGTCATTATTACAGTAACAGTGCATATTTATAGCACTGATTACTGTAGTAATGTCACTGGTACCTCCAAAAGTGTCAAAAATGTCAGTTAGGGGTCCGATCTGTCCGCCGCAATGTCGCAGTCCCGCAAAAAAAACGCAGATCACCGCCATTACTAGTAAAAAAAAAACAATAAAGATTACATAAATCTTTCCCGTAGTTAGTAGATGCGATAACTTTTGCGCAAACCAATCAAAATACCCTTTTTGCGATTTTTTTTTTTTTACCAAAAATGTGTAGCAGAAAACAAATTGGCCTAAAATGTTAAAAAAATTTGATTTTTACATTTTCTTTTGGGGAATGTCCTTTAGCAGAATGTGAAAAATATTGTTTTTTTTTTTTTTTCAAAATTGTCGCTCTTTTTTGTTTACAGCACAAAAAATAAAAACCGCACAGGTGATCAACTACCACCAAAAGAAAGCTCTATTTACGGGGAAAAAAGGACATAAATTTTGTTTGGGTACAGCGTCGCACAACCGCACAATTGTCCATTAAAGTAACGCAGTGCCGAATCGCAAAATAGGGCCTGGTCAGGAAGGGGGTAAAATCTTCCGGGGCTTAAGTGGTTCAAGACTTGCTTTAGAACAAAGCAGTGGGCTGGAACTGCTGACAGGGCTTCCATCTTCACCCAATTTTCCTTCCAGGTTGGCCAGCTCTGGCTTTTCAAATGTACAAAGAGCAAATGACTCCTGCGCTTAAGGGGTGGCCTTGCAGCTGGTATCCGGAAAATGCGATTGAGGTCAAATTGTAGTAAATTCAGGCTGTGCTGCCACTCTCAACGGGTCGTGGTAACCCAAAGAAGATACTGGAAAAGAGCTCTGATGAAGGGGGAACACCCCGAAACGCGTAAGTGGCTTTTGGGAGGTCTACATCCTTCCACGGCCTGCGGCAGCTGAGGAAACCCAGTGGAGACCCCTGGTGGTCCCTCATTGCTTATTGCCCGTGTTTCATAATCGTTTTGTGAGTATAATGTGTATACATGTCTATTACAATAAATTGTTCTAAAGATAATGCGCTAGGCTGGTGCGCCCTCTGTCCATTTCTCTTTTCTGGCTGATCAAATGGCACAGCCACGATCATGTAACCCCTGCTCATGCACGCGGGAGCCACGGCACGCCATGCCGTCTATTGAGAGCTCAGTGCAAATGCGCCAGTGGCGACACTGTCTACTACTACAGTAAATATCTCCTAAATGGTGCATATTTACTATAGCAGCAGCAGGTGTTGGCACTGGCGCATGGGCACTGCGCTCTCAATGGACGGCATGCCGGGGCTCCCAGGAGCATGCGCCAGTGACGACAACGGCTGTTACTAAAGCAAATATCTCCTAAACAGCGCATTTTTAGGAGATATTTACAGTAGCTACAGGTAAAGCCTTATTTTAGGCTTACTTGCAGGTACAAGAGGGGCTTTACTACCACTACAAGTAGTCAAGTAACCGCTGCTAAAGATGGTTACACCTATAGCTCATGCTACATTAACATGATCGGTAAAATTATACAACGTTTTTTATTTTTGTTTTTTTTATTATACAATGTTTTATAACAAATAATGGGGCTGTTTAGAGTACTTGACATCTAGGCCAGAAAATGTTTAACATCCACCTGCTGTATACTATAAAACTTTTTTCCAGTAATTACACAAAAAGATGCAGATAGTAAAAATTGTGGTATTAAAACCGTAGTGTACCCCAACAGTGGTCAGCGTAACCGTAACCCCAGAGGTTGGGGGGGGGGGAGGGGAGAATTGAGTACTGTAAAGAAACTGGTAAGGTGCCCAGGACAACATTTTTTGGTTTATTGAAAAGATGATCTGTGGAAAACATTTCTATAATTGACAAATTTGAGCAATCTTTTGTTTGATATTGATCTTTATTACTGAAAATATTTTTTTTTTTAACTAGACCTACAGGTGCATCTCATAAAATTAGACTATCATCAAAAACCTAATTTCAGTAATTCAAATCAAAAAGTAAAACTCATTTTATATAGATGCCTTACACGCAGTGATATATTTCAAGCATGTTTTTGTTTTCATTTTGACAATTCTAGCTTACAGCTAGTAAAAAACCCAAAATTCACTATCTTAGAAAATTAGAATACTACATAGCACCAATATAAAAAAAAAAAAAAAAAAAAATACAGAAATGTTGGCTTACTGAAAAAGTATAAATAACAGCGCTTGCTAAAAAGAAAAAATAATTAAAAGTGAACTGCTAAAAAAAATAGTAGATATAAAAAGGTGCTAAATGCGTAGAATCCATATTTGAATAAAGGTGCAAAAATATGGATGTCCATGGATCAGGAAGGCGGGCGAAACGTCTTGGCGTAACTTCCAGCGTACCTTAACCATCTACTTCGCACGCGAGACAGCATTCGCACAAAGTCCTTTGTAACTGACTTACTGCTCATTTTTATCTTAGTTTTTGTGAGTATATCTGCTACTTTCGATATTAAATGGGATTTTAAACAGTACTTCACTAAGATTCCTTTATTTTAATTTGGGCTGAGCCCGTTAAGGAAATACCATTTGTTACCTGAAGTGAGCGTTCTTTCTGGATGGTACCCTGATCATATACCCAGGATTCCATACTCCCCCTTAAAGCTACATTTGACCCAGAGAGGGTCTTTTTTTTGGCAAGTAGGGGTGCAAGAGGGGAGTGTGGTGCCTTTGTACTGATGAGCACTTTTCAGCACAAAGAAATGAAAGGAATACAAGCACAGTTTGAGCACCTTTGCACTTCTTTTTGGACATTTTATGGACTTTTAACAATATATGAATTATTTTACAATTAATGATGTTTTGAGCACTTTATGCATTTTCTATTTATTTTTTGCATCTTTATTTAAATGTGGTGTGGATTCAATTTTTTCAAGCACTTTATTCACTTTTAAATTATTTATGTATTTTTTAGCAAGCGCTGTTATTTATTCATTCTTTTTAGTCTATTTTCCCATTGGGTGAACAGCAGCTGCTTTTTGTTCTTTATTCATTATCCAAGCGTGGGTTTTTGGTATTATTATTTACTGAAAGTATGTCCATGTACAGTATAGTATGCAATCAATACTTGGTCAGGGCTCCTTTTTCATGAAATACTGCATCAATCTGGCGTGGCACTGAAACGATCAGCCTGTGGCACTGCTGAGGTGTTATGGAAGCCCAGGTGGTCTTCAGCTCATCTGCAGTGTTGGGTCTGGTGTCTCATCTTCCTCCTGACAAAACCTCAAAGATGCTCTATGTGGTTTAGGTCAGGCTGGCCAATCAAGCATAGTGATACCATGATCATTAAACCAAGTTTTGGTACTTTTGGCTGTGTGGGCAGGTGCCAAGTCCTGCTTGAAAATGAAATCAGGAAATATAATATATTATCTATATAAAGCTGGTCAGCAGAGGGAAGCATGGAGTGCACAAGAACTTCCTGGTAGAGGACTGTGCTGAGTTTGAACACTGGACCAACACCACTAGCTTATGAAAAACGCTAACGTGCATGGAGCCTGAACCATGGTCTACCAGTGCCTCTCATCCCCTCCAGCAGTCTGAAGCATAGTTCACAGCTCACAAAAGCAGCAGATAAGCACATGCAGCTATCTTTTGGCACACCCTTACCAATCTGTAGATCTGAAGCCAGTAGCAGGCATTTTTCAACTGCCTCAACCAGTTAGGGCCATACAATAGCAGCACTATGTTGGAGAATTTCTGTTTTTGGAATATTTGGTCAATTTTCTAATGGTTAAAAAAATTGTCAAATCAATGTTCCTTTTTGACCAGAGAGGTTGTTTTCTTTTCATTTGGGAAAATTGTTGTAATAAAACCTGTTTACTACAGCCAGGGTCCTATTCAAATAGGGGTGGATGAAATTTTAAGTATCCAGAAGACAAAATACTGAAAACGCCAGACATGCCAAAATCACAGCTAGAATCTGGCAGCCCCATAATAGGAAACACCTCCTTGTACATTGGTTAGATGTAACACTGCCCTCTGCCTATCCATTATAATGCATGTGCTTCTACTATGGAGGCTCTCAAAAATGTATAGAGTTAGGACTGCGGAAAATAATGGGGTGCCTTGTTGTTACAGCTTACGCATGTATTTGCAAATGTGTGCAAAGGAAACTCCTGTTTTTACCTCAAACTTTTGGACAGGTAATGCCTCGTACACACGCACAGATTGTTGGCCGACCGATCGGCCGTCTTTTGTCCAGTGTTGTTTGTTGGTTGAAATGTGCTCTAGACTTGCACTGGACTTTTGTTGGCCAACAAAAACCAACTTCAGAAGTGATGTCATGAGATGGTTGACTTTCCGTGTGTTTTTTCTTCTCTGAGCATGCCCAGTCTTGCTCATCTGATTTTTGTCTGCCGAAATCTGTACTGACTGAAGAACAATCGGCCGTTCTGTTGTTGGCCAAAAAAAATTTTATAGCATGTACACCAGATTTTTTTTCGGCCGAAAATTCGCAGTTGGTTGTCGAAAGCATCATACTAACAAGCCTACAATCGGCCGATCGGATGTTGGCCAACAATTTACGGCCAACAATCTGTACGTGTGTACGGGGCTTAAATTTGGTTGGTTGCAGGCTGGCTGACAAGTTGGGCTGGGAATAATCTTTGGTTTTGTTTGACCCACGAACTTTGGCATTACCCATTCACTTGCTAAAGGTAGATAGCACAAGCCATTTCTACCTTCTTGTCTTCCAGCAATATATCATGGCTTTAGGGACTTTCACCTGCACGTAAACCCTTTTGAAGAACATGAAACACCACCTTGGCTTACATGCAAATGATAAAACCTTTGCCAAAATGTAGCTCAATATGAAATACTTGAATATTCTTTAACACCCCCACCATTTCATCTGCCATCTCTAATAGGAGGCAATTCCTTGTCCTAAGAGGAAAATGATGTTCTATTGACAACCCACAGAAATTGATTCAAGTTTATTTTACAAAGCAGAAAAAAAGGCTGCATGTGGAAATCTCTGTAATCCTTTTCTTGACAGCCGTAAAAACAAAGCCGGTTGTGTCTTTGGTCTTATGGTTCAGCAGAACAGGTTTTCCAAGTAGGTCAGGAAATATCTCACATGGTATTTATTGGTGCCTTGTGCGACAAATCCGTACAGTGCTAACTACATTCATATTTAACATAATAAAAAGCTATAAAACAATACAGCATCACCAAGATCAAGCCATTAAATAGTCCATATAATGCCACAAGATCTGGCTGCGGGTTACACACAAAAAGACAGACAGACTCACAGACCATTAGCAATCTAAAGAACCAGATTTTCAGGTGAATGTATATTCATGATTAACCACATAAAATAAAGCTAATAGAAAAATGCCGTGAAGTTGGATTTCATTTTGGGCCGTTTGCTTTGGACAACATTTTATTTCCATCCATCTTAAAGCCCAACTCCGGGGGGAAGTAAAAATCTTCTAGTGCAGTGGGGTCACCCTGCACTAAAAGGGTTAAATGTTCATTTAGGTCTAGGGGACAGGAAAAGCAGTATCAGTTACCTGATCCTCCACTCCTCCCGCAGATGGAACTCCCCTATACTCCACCAGTGTACTGTTCCTCAGCATCCTCATATCCAAGGGAGAGCTATGGGCTCTACATTGTACTTGATGATGTCAGAAGGCATCTGACTGCTAGAGTATAGGGGAGAATAGGCTGCCTGGACCCATCTGGTAGTACAGTGGGAGCCTGAAGGACCTAAAATAGCATTAAAGTGGTTCTAAAGGCAGAAGGTATTTTAATCTTCATAGATTCTATGCATTAAGAAAAAAAACTTCTGTGTGCAGCAGCCCCCCTAATACTTACCTGAGCCCCATCTCGATCCAGCGATGTTGCATGAGAGCATCAGCTGTCCAGGACACTCCTTCCTGGTTGGCTGAGACACAGCAGTGGGGGCACCATTGGCTCCCACTGCTGTCAAAGTCAGGGAGCCAATGATGAGAGAGAGTGGGTGGGGCCAGGCTGCGTCTCCGTGTCTCAATGGACACAGAGCAGTGGCTTGGCTGCCCCCCTTGCTGTGGGGGGCACTCAGCAGGAGGGAGGCCCAGGAGCGCCAGTGGGTGACCCGAGAAGAAGAGGATCTGGGCTGCTCTGTGCAAAACCACTGCACAGAGCAAGTATAACATGTTTTAAAAAAAAAAAAAAGGAGACTCTAATATCACTTTACCACTTGCAGTAAAGATGGGGTCCACTGAAAAGGAGTATTAGTACTTATCCTGGATTCTGTAGAAATCCAGCCTTACCTTCCATCTTGACCGGTTGTATACCCAGTCCTATCATGTACTGAAATTGCTTACTCTGATTTCAATGCACACTGTAAGCTTTTCAAAGTGTACAATAAAAGCTGCAAGCAAGTCAGATAGAAGCCACCTCATTTTCTGGCTGGAGAATATCCCATCATCTAGCCCTTTCCTCCCCAGCCTTACTGTCCCAGACTTGCCCTTTCATTCATTGGAATTCAGATTTGTCAATCACTGAGGCTCAGACTCAAACATAGGCTTTACTGTTGTCAGGAAGCTACTGTATGTACAGCTCCCTGCTGGTCCCTCCCGCCAGCCAATATTTACCTGTATTGCTCAGAGAAGCACAGTGAGGACGTCAATGGGTCTAAGATAAGGCAGGTAATGGAAACAGAAAGGTTTCATTCAATCGTTTTATTAGTGTGCTGTTGGAGAGGAAGACCAGGGAAGGCAAAACCTACGCTGATCAACCTTCAGCTTTAAAATAACTGAATACAATATGCACACCACTCTCCTGAACTGTCCCCTTGACTACTTTTCTTTCCAAATAATATTACAACTACGGGTGAATCATTTACACCAAGACAAGCCTTTTTCAAACAGGGTGCCCAGGCACCCTGGGGTACCTTGGCAAAATGTCTAAAAACTGTATACATGCCAGCAGGTGGATCATGCCTGACTTTTTAGTTACACAAAGCTATGGATTTTCACTGTGCACCATTCCGACTTTCTAGACACTGGTATGCTAATAACGAATGACGTCATCAGTTGATAAGAAGGGTGTCTGTTGCCTCCACAGCATGCTTGTTTGACCCTCTGTGCCCCTCTCCCTCAGCACTGGGGTCACATTAGCTGACTAATAGGGAGACATTGAGGGAGAAGAGAAACATTGGAAAACTAGTCACTACCAGTGTGCAAAAGTGTATTTGCTTGGGAAGAATAAATCACCTCTAACGTTGGGTGTCCTACGTGTGAATGCTGCTGAAATAAGAAAATATTAGAATAGTTTTTTTTACATTTTAGAATGGAGCGCCCCGAGACTGTGTAGGATTTGTAAGGGTGCCTTGAGATGGTCTATAATTTTAAAGAGTGACTGGACTGAAAAAAGGTAGAAAAATACTGCACCAAGCCTGCAAAGCACTGTTATAAATCTACAAACAGCAAACAGATACACATGAAAGCACAATATTGTTTTGGCAACAGTTTAATAAAATGTATCCTGTTGTACAGATCACCAACAGATGAAAGAGGAGATGATCTGTGATCAGTGTGTAATAGGAGACTTTCATACCAATGCATGTTATCATAATGGTTTGTTCATACAGAGCTATCATCTCCTCTCATGTGACATTCTATGATGAACTCCACACACCTCACATGATAAAATAGTGTTTTCATTTTCAAGGCACCCCTAATGTCCTGAAGTATGGACAGGACTATCTGATTCAGCTGATTGAGCAATAGGATGAGATGTCCTTAGAAATGGCAGTATGGATCGTACTCTCAGTTCAGACAGAACCCCCAGCAATGCCTTGTAGGTGACTACACCGGGATGTCAGGAATGTATGTAGCCTGCACTAACCTGTGGCCCCTGTCCGATCCGGGGAGTCATGGTGCTGTCACCCAATAGACTAGTAGATGTCACAGTCCGGATTCCAGCGATCAGCAGCAACAGGCGGACATCCAGCAGACACACACCGCGCACTGAGCCGCCTCTACACCGTGTATGGGGAATTCAGGCCAACTCCCTACAGGCACAATGACACTTAGCCAAGCCCCCCCTCGGCTCCTTAACCTATGAAAAGCCCAGCTTACAACTTCAAGACACGCCTCCCGTGTTAGATTGTGTGCTGTGAGGCCAGTGATGGGCGGGGCTCCTTAGTGTGGGAACCGATGTATTATATTTCCGTATAGTAATCGCGGAGTGTCCCCGGTCTGTGTGTCTGTGCTTGTCACCTACACAGAGCAATGACTGGGCTCACCTCCCCCACAATTTATATGTGTATATCCGATCCCTCCTCGGATTCCTCATCCTCCCACCTAGCTGACAGGGGTCACTTCCCTTTGGGATTAATAAAGGATTCTGAATCTGAAAAGAAGGCAGCACTCCTACACTGGAAATGGCTTTAACAATTCATATTCATATTTAAACATTTAAGGATGGCTACATACCTATCAATATGATCAATTGATGGGCCTATTGCTATCAATACATGCTTTGATTATCCAATCAAAGTGCAATTCAATCAAATCGGCAACCAATCAAATTTGCATAACTTCCCATCCGATCAGAGACATGCACAAATCAGGAATATTGCTGCACTCCTTGGTAAATTTATTGAAGCATTAAAATCACATCACAGGTATGACAGGAACATAAAAGGTAACGCATTTCGCACTCAAGTCAGCGCTTACTCAGAGGTTTGAGTAAGAGCTGGCTTTAGTGTGAAATGCGTTACCCTTTAGGTTCCTGTCATATCTGTTATGTGATTTTAATGCTTCAATAAATGTACCAAGGAGTGCAGCAATATTCCGGATTTTTGCATGTCTCTGAATCTCACAGAGGAGCTGGGTTCCTTTTCCCAATGTGTGAGAGTCGGTCACTCACCTAGGGCGGCATTTCTTTGGCTTTACTTCCCATCCAACCTAGGGCAGCATTTTTGGCTTTACTTCCCATCCAATCAATGTCAACTGGATTCCATCACACTGAGTACCAGTTCACACATATGCGATGTGAGAGACATTGCATGTGATTCACACCGAACTGCTGTGCAAATCACATGCAATGTCTGTGCGATGCATAAACAGCCATACAGATTGCATGGCTGAATTTGCATTCGAACCAAAGTCGCACAGGACCCTTTTTTTGGTCCGCACCACAATCTGATCGCATGGGTGGTCACATCTATGCAATCCAATTCCTATCTGAACTGACAGTTCGCACTGCAATATGCGAAGACTAATCTGGGGGTGTGGTTAACTTTATTTACACTCCCAGCAGTTTGTATATGGCAGTGTGAGCTGCCTGCAAGTCGAGTGTGATGCGGGAACCTGCAGTGGATTCGCAGGGTTTCCGCAGCGCACCAATGTGAACCGACACTTAATCAGCCAGGGTGGAAATATAGGATCATGTTGAATAGAACAGAGATGCTTCCTAAAAGTGATTGTAAACGATCACCTTGTAAGAGCCCATTCACACTAGCGCGACTTGTCAGGCGACTTGTCAGCCTGACAAGTCGCGCTCCCTCGCGGTCTATTGACCGCTACAGGACCCATTCTAATAGAAGCGACACAAGTCGCTCCGACTTAGAAAAAGGGTCCTGTACTACTTCGGGGCGACCTCGGAGCGACTTGCATAGACTTCCATTATGTGAAGTCCCTGCAAGTCACTCCGAAGTCGTGGTGCGCTGTAATGCACAAGTCGCCCCGAAGTAGTAAGGAGTCGTGTCGCGCTAATGTGAACCGGCTCTCAAACAACCCATTCAGTTTAAAATAGAAATGCAAGGCAAAACATTTAGGTATAGATAAAAAAACAAAAACCAAACAAACCCATTATAAAACACTGGATTTCCTCTTTTTTTTTTTTTTAAGTGATCACATTCCTTCTGTTCTCAGCTGCATAAGAGCTAAGGGGAGGAGGAAAAGCAGCAGCACACTGAGCTTACCAGTGGATGGCTGTGCAGCGGGACAGTTTGATCATTGGAGGAGAGTACACCAAGTTTCCAGCAGTGCTAGAGAACTGACCACAATGTGTTCTCCTGCTTAGTGTAGTCAGTTTCTAAAAGGAAAGCAGAGGCACTGGCTGGGACACCAGGGATTTCACCTAAAGGAAGCAATACAAAGAACAGAATACTTTCTCATACAAGTGCATAGTACAGCAGGCACATATCAAGAATTGTACGTTTTGGGGTAACAAACGCTTTAGGGCCCCTTACACTTGGGAGGACCCAATTGAACCATCTATTGCCCTCCATTGAGCAATGGGTGTCAACGGACATGTGTCCATTGACACCCACCGACATCTGATCTTGTGTAATAGATTGGCTCGGATGACCGTTGGTCCATTTCCATCCAACCGCCCATACAGGAAAGCTAACTGTCCATGCCTGCTTTGTATAAGCAGACACAGACCTGATATCTGCCTGCTTAGCAGGGATTAGCAGAGATCCCCCGCTGAGCAGGAGGATCCACTGGCAGAGTGTATCAGTGTGCAAAGGGCCTTATGAACTCAATCAGATTAGGAGATTGTATGGTAAAAACAGATGTGATTGCTAACCTATGATCATGTTTTCCAACAACAGAAATCTGCTTCACTGTGTAGCATATCGATCCAACGGGTTGCTGACTGACTAGATCAAATAATCCTATTGGAGAGATGTGAGTAATTTAAGCATAAGCGATCACAAAGAAGCAATTCAGCATCAATGAAAATGCATAACGATGCAACACCTTGAAAAAATTGATCAGAAATGAAAAATGACTATCAATCTATTTCTACCAGCTCTCTGATACATGCACAAATATTTGTCTGGGAAAGCAGACAGAATCCAGATAATTCTGCCATGGCTGACTGATGTGCCAGAGACCAAATCAATTGAGAGCTCACTAAATCATCTGAATTGAAGGGTCTATGGCAGATCATACATTATACAGTTTAAGGTTTCAGAAGGCTGAAGGAAAAAAAACAGCAGCTAAATGGTTAGATCTTCCACCTAGTAGAACAAGGGTTGTCAGTTGGAATCCAAACCACAACACTACCAGCTCAGAGTTTGCATGTCTTCCCTATGCCTGCGTGGGTTTCCTCCCACACTCTAAAGACATGCAGGTAGGTGAATTGGCTACTGTCTAAATTGGCCCTAGTATGTGTATGTATGAATGGGAGTTACTACACTTGATCTTAGCCAAAAGGCCGAGAAGCGATGTATGAATGGGAGTTAGGGGCCTTACATTGCAAGCTCCTTAAAGGCTGGGACTGATGTGAAATGTACAATATATATATATGTAAAGTGCTGCAAAAATTGACATCACTATACAAGTAACTGTAATAAAATAAATTGTGCCATTTCCCCCCCATCAACACATTTGAGGTGGATAGGGGAAATCCCTTCCTCTGTTCTATTGTGTTCTGACAGCAAAGAACCTTCCCCGTCATCACAATACAATCCCTGGAATTCATAAAGCGCAGGCAGATTTTATGAATGGGTCTCTCATGCATTGTAAAAGTGGTGAAGAATACGCCAAGTTCATCTACCTGTCTAAAACTTGTACTTAAATTTGGCTCCTGCAGTGCCACTTAGAGTGCTGGTGGGATACGGGAATCCTGCAAATCTACAACAAGAGGGATTAACACCAGAAACGTGGGACAGCAGCTTTATTGAGTTTCCCCCACAAATCAGTGCTGCAGGCTATAGCTGATGGCACTGATTCTTTAGACAAAAACAGATTGTCTGAACAGAAGTTGATCAATAGATCAACTTCTGTATGTAGCACCCTCCTAGTCAGGTGCTAAATAGAGAGTATAGTTTTGGCTCTGTCTGCCAAAATCTATATGGCTCTTTGGTTAACAGAGCAGGATCTATGAGTTAGGTCTGCTCATGTTGCTCAACGTGTGATTCATCTGGTTTGGGGAGTGTCCCTACTGGTCCAATAGGTAGGCATGTTGGACAGTGGAGGAAACCTGACCAATGGGCACACAGACTTTGATACAGCCCCAGTGATTGGCACAGACTCCTGTGTTGGTGCATTGCGGGGTGTAGTATAAAAGCAAGGAGCACATGTGCTCGGGGTTTTTGGCTGGTGAGCAGAGTCCAGGAAGGAGTGTGGCGGCTGTCTCCTCTTCTGCAGCAGTTGGTGTATGGTCACAGGCAGTCGGCCTGGTGAGCCAGAAGGAAGGAACTGAACCCAGAGGTCCAGGAGAGCTGACTAGAGGGGTTGAGACACTGGAGAACCTGGAAAAACAGTATTGCGAGTACAGGGGATCGTGTCTAAGGGCCTGACCAGGAAGGGGGCCACCCCAGAGTAGAGTAGTCAGAGGACGGCTGTCAGCTGGTGGAGTGAAAGGGGGTGCTAGGCAAGTCCCTTGAAGACCATGTGCAACCAAGTCTTTTGTTCAGAGACTCAGTATCTACAATTCATCTAGTGGCAAGGTGAAATTCACAGCCTGGCTGCATCTTCAGATAGAAGTCCTCAGGATTGTGAATAGTTCAAGTTCTGGAGTATCTCACTCTTCCCTTCTCCCATCCCCATTTATAATAAAACAACAAAAACATCCAAAACCCCTAGACTGTTCATTGACTGACCCGGAAAGTAAAGTGTTATGTTTCTGCATGCAGTTGCTAATGGTAACCCAGGGGGATCTGAAAGGTAAAGAATTCAGCAGTCCTCAAGGTGGAAGTGCTACATGTACAACCAGAGTGCCCATATATGGATCGAAAGTCGGTGGATCCCTGCTAAACTGGCCACATTTTGATCCATGTATGGCCGACTTACAGTATCTTACAATTCATATTCAATTCACTCATTTGAATCATCAGTTGACTGAATAATCATGCTGGTAAAAAGGTGTGTCCAATCAAACAACATAATCACATGGGTACATTTACACTGAACGCGGGTTTGAAATCGTGCGAGTTCAGCTGAACTCACATGTAGCGCCTTCCTAGGTAGGTAGGTGCTAGGTAAATGCATCTTTCAATCCTTCTGCTTATCAGGGGAGCCTGATCTATTAGGTTGCCTGTTGCATGTCTCCAGGTGTGATTTACTGGGTCTGAGGGAGTGTCCCCACTGTATTCAATGAGGGAGCTTGTTGGACAGTGGAGGAAACCCAGCCAGTTACACATTGGCTTTTGTGAGAGTCCCAGTGGGAGGGCATTCTTGCAATGCATCCTGGGATTGCCCATAAAAGCTGAGGGGACATGTGACAGGGCATCTTTGGCAGGAAGCAGAGTCCCAGAAGGAGGCTGACGGCTGTCTCTCCACCTGTTGAGTATGAGGAAAGGGGTTTCAGGCAGTCGGCCTAGTGAACAAGGTGTGGAGTTGAGCTGCAAAGGATGCAGTGAAGCTGACCATGGAGCTGCTGGCAGAGTCTTTCGGGAAAAAAAAAAAAGCACAGTGTCCGTGAGTACCAGGAAATTTGCCAAAGGGTCTGCCCAGGAAGGGGGACCACTCCAATGGAGTCAGGGGGATCAGGGAGCCAGCTCACACAGAGAGTTACAGTAAAGGGGGTGCCGTGTAGAGAACCCTGAAGAATAGGGACAAAGGAGGTACCAAGAAGGGCCTTGAAGAGTGTTCTACAGTACAGTACAGCTTATCTAAATATTTCTTCACTGCATAGTCAAGGTGAAGCAGCTAAGACTATGAGTATCCAACTCATCCCTTCTCCTATCCAAGTTCTCAAATAAAACCACAAAAAAACAAAATCCCTAGACTGTTTTCTGACTGAGCCAAGCACTTTGAAAATGCTAAACTGCAATGTTGTTGCTATGGGTAACCCAGGGGAATCTGTAACCAGCAGCTCCCATGGGAGTAGTGCTACATTTGAGGGCTCGTCCAGGATGTCACCCTGGGTTACCGGCCCGGTTGCTAATGGCAACGGTCGCAGAAAAATGTAAAGCACGTAATTTCTGCTTCAGAGACTGTGTTCTAATGCTCAATATAAGTGTGAGGCCTGCTCTACAGGAGATAGGGAGAGTGGGATGAAGAAAAAATTGCACAATAATGGTTGCTCAGGGCAACCGGAAGATTCCTGTCAGAATCGCAATCTGCACTTACAAATGCCAGAAATCTTCCGTCTGAGCCATGAGTTGTACACTCCCGTGAAGTCCTGGGGGGGGGGGGGGTTGTGAGAGAAATGCATTCTTCTGTGAAAATGTACTGTGTCTGCTTAACAGTGAAAGGTGCAAGTGTGGATGGAGAAAATGGCGGCCCGGGGCACGTGGATTGGTGTTCCGGGGGCCGCGTGTGTGCCAAGACTATATGGAAAAGTGTTGACCGTGCATATGATGACAGCGGAACATTCTTTCTGTACAGTGGCAGTGTGGATACTGTGAATAAATCTGTAGGCCATGCAGTTAATGACAGTGGGACATTTTTTCGGATACAGTATGGTGGGCCTTGTTTGTACATGTGCTGGGAAGAGGACGACTGTGCATACGACAGCGTGACAATTCTCCGGACTGGCAAAGAGGGTCAGCTGGCTCATGGTGATGGAGGCGCAGCTGGAGCCCTGTTACAAGCAAAAAGAGCAAATGTGTGTCAGGTGAGAGGCACGTTCCACTTTACAGTAACTTCCATGTCGTTGAGATGAGAGAGCGGCATTGGAGGGGTTACTGCTCCATGCGGGAAAACGCGAGCTGAAGAGTTCTGCCTAGCAGGAAGAGCCACCGCCAGAAAGGAAAAGTGAGTGGAGACATCGATCGCGCACAGCCAATCAGGAGTGAGAAGGGAAGTCTATAAATTACTTCTGCCTTCGGGTGTGGCTGAGAGGCAGACACGTGTGTGGAGGAGCAAGATGGCGAATGTCGGAGCAAGTCGGAGTGCATCAGCGATTGACTCACATGTTGGCGGAGAACATGCTGGGCAGACCGGGGAGCAAACCGGAGAGCCAAAGACGTTTACCCTGTGGGATACAGGGGTGTGGATGGTGCCCGATGGGAGGACTGGCGTTGTGCCCCGGAGGAGGCGTGGAGCATTTGGGCCTGGTTTGTCCCCAGTGTTTGAATGTGACCATGGGGGTGAAAGCTTGGAGCCAGTGCGGACATTGCGGCCATCTGCTGCTGTGGGCGGAGAGGAGTGATGGTCGGCCCAAGAAGTTGTGTGTGCTATGGGAGACCGAAGTCACTCGGGCCTTGTTGACTGCGGAGTCCGGGCCTCTCCAGGGTCATGGGAGAGGAGTGCTGAGAAGTGATGATACAGCTGGAGGCCATGTGACCTGACAGTGGTCCAGTTTGCTCATGGAAGGAGACCCGAATGTCCGAGCCAGAATGCATGCAGGTAGTGCGGGCCGAGGAGTGGCACCTGATGCGTTGAAAATTCCCGCAGTAGATGGCTGCTAAGTCTGCTCCCATAAAACTTGAAGAGAAAAGATGGCCAGCGGTGACCAGGGCTGCTAAAGTGAGTGCAAGCAGTGTGGAAGAAGCCGGGGTCATCGATGTGGGGTCTACTAGTTTCCAGAATCGATTTGGGGGCTTAGAATGAATTGATGTCTGGAAATCGGAAGATGAAACTGAGTGGGACTGGGGATCTGAAGAGCGGAGCAGTCTATCTTGTCCTAATGTGTTAGAAGAGCCAGATGAAGAGACTAGGGCCTCTGTGGTGCGGGGAGAGTGTGCCAAGAGTCTGGGGTTCTGTGAGGCCTATGCCAGTCGGGTACCAGATTTAACCCCACCCAAGAGCTCGGGATCAAAGTGAGGCCTATGACTCTGACTGAGCCAAGCACTTTTGAAAGTGCTAAACTGTGATGTTGTTGCTATGGGTAACCCAGGGGGAATCCGTAACCAGCAGCTCCCATGGGAGTAGTGCTACACACACAATTTCAAACTTGCATTTCAATGAGAGTTCAGGGGCAATTTAAACAACAACATCTGTGCGGGTTCATATACAGATGCCTATTAAAATCATCCCCGAAGTCACCAAAAGTAGTGCAGAAACTACTTTTGGAAATCGGTGTGGCATCACACTAATTGGAACAGTGCCATTGTCCGCAATAGGCTTCGATTTGACATGACAATGTATAGTTAAATTCATTTTAGCCCACACAAATACTGTTTTTGTTAAAAAATAAAACATGAGGTTGTGTGGATACTGAAAAACATTCCAGGTATGTAGCTTCAAAATTGTGTGTGCCCCTGAAAAACAGCAAAAAACATTCAAACTTGTGTACAGTCAATTCTTTAAGGCTCAGTTCACATTGGTGCGATGTGGGAACCCTGCGAATCCACTGTGGGTTCTTGCATCGCACCTGACTCGCAGGCAGTTCACAGTGCCATTTGCAAACTGCTAGGAGTGTCAATACAAAGTTAATGACACCCCCAGATCAGTTCGCATATCGCAGTGCAAACTGTTGATTTGGACAGGAATAGGATCGCATGGGTGTGAACACCTATGTGACCCGATTCTGGTGCAGACCAAAAAAAGGGTCCCGCACGAGTTTGGTCTGAAAGCGATGTAAATTCAGCCATAGAATCTGTATGACTGAATTTGCATCACATGCGATGTCTGGCATCGCTACAGTGTAAACCAGTCCTAAAAGCACTTAAAAGGTCATCAGTTTAGAGTTGACCAAAAAATATGTCATAAATGTATTGCTCTCACTTCAGGTTTTGAAGCAATATCAACTGTGTTGTGCAATTGTCGTTTTTGAACACATGCGCAGCAACAGCTATTTGGATTTATATGTGCATATACATATGTAGGGTGCTTTTTCAAATGTTTATGGGTGTTCTATTTTATTAAACTTTACATTTTAACCACTTTACCACCGGAGGATTTTGCTGTTTTACGTCCAGGCCACTTTTTGCGATTCGGCACTGTGCGACTTTAACTGACAATTGCGCGGTCATACAACGCCGTACCCAAACAAAATTTACGTCCTTTTTTTCCCACAAACACAGCTTTCTTTTGGTGGTATTTAATAACCTGTGCGATTTTCATTTTTTGTGATAAATAATTAAAAAAAGCGACAATTTTGAAAAAACAACAATATTTTTCTACTTTGACAGTTAAAAAAATATCCAATATATTTAATTTTTGTCATATATTTGGGCCAAAATGTATTTAGCTACATGTCTTTGACAAAAAAATTCTCAATGAGCGTATTTTTAACCGCTTTATGACCGGAAGGTTTTACCCCATTCCTGACCAGGCCATATTTTGCAATTCGGCACTGCGTTACTTTAACGGACAATTGAGCGGTCATGCAATGATGTCCCCACAAATAGAGCTTTCTTTTGGTGGTATTTGATCACCTGTGCGATTTTTACTTTTTGCGCTATAAACAAAAAAAGAGTGACAATTTTGAAAAAACAACAATATTTTTCAAATTTTTTTTATATGAAATTCTCCCCCAAAAAAATGTAAAAATCAAAATTTATCATTTTAGGCCAATTTGTTTTCTGCTACATATTTTTGGTAAAAAAAAAAAAAAAAAATTGCAATAAGCGTATTTTTATTGGTTTGCGCAAAAGTTATTGCGTTTACTAACTAAGGGAAAGATTTTTTGGTGTTTTTTTTTTTTTAACGAGTAATGGCGGCGATCTGCGATTTTTTTTGCAGGACTGCGACATTGCGGCGGACAGATCGGACCCTTGACTGACATTTTTGACACTTTTGGGGTTCCAGTATTACTACAGTAATCAGTGCTATACATTTACACTGTTACTGTAAAAATGACACTGGCAGGGAAGGGGTTAATTTTTATTGGTGATCAAGGGGTTAATGTATGCCTGGTGCTTACTAACGTGTGTGGGGGGAGGGGACTGAGTGACACAGGGACAGATCGCAGGTTCATCTACGCTGAACCCTGCAATCTGACCCTGCCTGTCACTTAGGAGATCCGCCCGCTTTGTTTACATAAGCGGGCGGATTTCCACACTAGATCCCCGACGATCGGGGAAGAGCAGCGGTGATCACCGCCGCTCCTCCCCTGGCCCAACTCCCGCTGTAACTGAATACAGCGGGAGCGAGCCTCCGGCGGCGCGCGCGCGCCGCCGAGAGAAGGGAATGTCTTCGTCGCCAGACGATAACGAGCCACTTTGCCGCAGTACAGTCAACGTTTTCATTACTTTATTTCTATCACAAGTGGGCTGACAAGCCATGAATGTGATAGCATAGTGCAGGTGACAGGTCCTCTTTAGAGAGATAATCTGGGTCTATTGGCCACTAATGTCATCTCTGCACATGGGCATCCGCAGGTAGGGGCAGGGGGGGGGGGCAAATGCCCCCCCCCCTGGAATCTCAACTTCCCCTTTCAAGTGGTCATTAAGCCACTTTATATCATTCTGTCTGGTCTGTTTAATAATCCTGCGTACCTGTGTATGTGTTTTTTAAAAAGAAGCCGTTCTTTACCAATTTTCAGAGGGCTGAGCGCCGCTCATGTGACCCGTCGGCTCTCTCCTCTCTCCGTCTGACAGCTGCCTGCAGCGGGCGGGGCTGAGGATTCCTCACTGATGTCAGTCGGGAGGAGAGAGGTGGCAGGTCACGTGAGCGGCGAGTGGCACCCTGAAAACTTGTAAAGAATTGGTTATTTTTATAAAACACCGACACAGGGGCACACAGGATTATTAAATAGAATGTAGACAGGATATGAAACTTTAAATTAAACTACAGCATCAGGAGGGGAGGGGGGGCACTGATACAGGAGCAGACAGGCAGGGAGAGAGGGGTGAGAGAGGACAGATGAGGACAGGAGGGCTGCAGGTGACGGAGGCACATAGACTGACCACGGTGTCAGGGCTCAGCAGCCATGGTATACTGTGGTCAGTTTACAGAGGGGAGGACATAGCCAGGCAGGATCAGCCAGGTATTTTAGGTGATAGAAGGGGCCAAATGACACAGCAAAGCACTGTGCTGTATAACATGCTTTAAGGGCAGGATCAATTTTTTTTTCTTTTTTTTAGGTTAACAAATGCTTTAAAAATAAATGCTGCCATTTGCTCCTTAAAAATAAACTCAAAATAAGTATAATAACTAAGCCCCTCCCCTTCATGACATTGTTGAAAAGGGGCGGAGCATGGGTGACCTTAAAATGATGCCCCCCCTGAAAAAAGTTCTGTGGACACCCATGTCTCTGCATTCAGCTAAAGCCAATCAAGCGCATACTGTGCTCATCCAGCTTCTTTCACAGCCAAAATCCACTAGGATTTGATCATTCTGAATGCAATGTTCTGAGTTCATACTACCTTGGGGAGTTCAGCGCCAATCTCTTGTTGCTCTCCAGCCACTTAACTTTGTCGAAGCCCGCAATTCCTATGTATTGCTGACTTCCTGACCCTGGATGTCGCTTTTGTTTGCTGTGGCCCCTGTGTTAGCACTACCAGGCTCATTTGGGCTGGAGATGCAAGAGAGACTTGGGCCCCTTTCACACGGGCTTTCCGATCCGGTCCGCATGTCAGTTTTTCATGCGGAACAGATCAGATGCTCCATGCAGCCCTATGGAGCGGCGGATGTCAGCAGTGACATGTCCGCTGACACCTGCCGCAATCCGATCCTATCCTGTCTGTGAAATACAGATGGGTGGAAACCCTATTTTACGGACAGGTGGTCGGTTTTCATCTGATCTCCCATAGAGGACAGCAGGGATCTGACAGCTCCATCTCTGCAAAGTAAGCAGACACAGACCTGTCATCCGCCTTCTCAGCGGGGATTGGCGGATCGATCCCTGCTGAGCAAAACTGAAGACCCGTACACATGATACGAAAATTGGAAGTAAAATTTTGTCCGACAAACGATCTGCCGATTTTCGGATTGTTAGTATAGTGCTTTAGACAGCCGATTACGAATTTTCAGACGACAAAATCAGGATGTGCAGGCTATACAATTTTTGTCGTACGTCAACACAACGTCCGATTTTCGTTTAATTAGTACAGTTTTCGTCCGAAAAAAATCATAATAGCATTATGACTAGGCATGTCTCAGAAACGAAAGAACACATACAAAACAATTCAACACATGGACATCACTTTTGAAGTTGAATTCTTTCTTACGAGAATTTTCATATGAAAGTAACCTCTTCACTTTTTATATGAGACTAGCAAGCAACAAAAATTGGACAAGATTGTTTCATAATCTGATCGTGTGTACGAGGTTTAAGTCCGTCGGGCGCAATGCCCGTGTAAAAGGGGCCTTACCTCTATGGCTGAAAGTCTCCAAGTTAGCAACCCCGTTGCTAGGACACAGAAAAACGTTTTTTTCACTCTTGCAGTGCTAGGAGTGAGCGTTCCAATTGTTTTCACGACCTAACAACTAGTCAGGATGTGGGGATTGAAAACTAGGTTTTTGGGCCAGGCTTCTGAGAGAACCAAAAATGGCCTACAGGTAAAAATACAAATAATGATTTTACAAAGCTGCACAGGTTTTGAATATCTAGTAGGACCCCTTGACTGCATAGGCTATGTTTTGGAAATAAACCCAGGTACCTGGATTCACTATATCTGGTCTCCCATAGTACACAGAACATGGAAATGCAATACCTTTAGTAAATATAAACGGCTAAATACCTTTTCTCCCCAGCAGTATATAGCAGTCTTGTGAGAAGTATATAGCAGTCTCGTGACTTCTATCAGTGCCTGGTTAAAGCTTGGAGGAGGAATTTTTCATACTGCACTGGCTGTCCCATCAGGATGAAGACCCCTGACTGGCCTTGTGCTAATCAAATGCACCCTTTTCTCTTGAAAGCTGCCACTGCTGATTGGAAAATTCCGTCCCCTACATGCATGCTGCAGAGAAGAATTCACTTAAGCGTGGAAACAATAGTCTCTCTGCAGATATTAGACATAGAGAAACATGAGCTTTGCTGACTGAGGTATAGCTGCGACTCAGCAGGAGGCATTTCTGACCTCTGAAAGGAAATCACTGCACTTTCGCATTTTTAGTTATCTATCTACTATCACCACTCTTCCCCCATGTCTGCTAGTTTCACTCTTACTATTTTTTCTCTTAACACAGTATAGTCTTCTTAAAAAGGAAGTCAAGCCTATTCCTCAGCCTTAAAGTGGTTGCAAAGTCTGAAGATTTTTTACCTTCATGCATTCTAAGCAATAAGGTAAAAAAACCTGTGTAATGCTCCCCCCACAGCCTCCCCCTAATACTCACCTGAGCCCCCTCTCGATCTAGTGATGTGCATGAGAGCCTTGGCTGTCCCAGGACTCACTCTCCACATTGGCTGAGACAGCAGGAGAGAAATTGGCTCCCACTGCGGTCAATCACAGTCAGCGAGCCAACGAGGAGAGTGCGGGGGGCGGGCCAAGCCACAGATCGTGTGTCTTATAGACACACAGAGCAGGGCTTAGAAGCGAGCAAGCCCCAGTCCCCTCATAGCAAGCAGCTTGCTTTTAAGGGGCACTGGCCAAGAAGAGGAGAATCAGGGCTGTTCTGTGCAAAACGCTGCCCAGAGCAGGCAAGTATAACATGTTTGTTATTAAAAAAAAAAATGAAGACAAAAAAGCCAAACCTTTTAATGCCTTAAGATAAAAAGCCTTCTGTGTGCAGCAGCCACCCTCTTACCCGAGTCCCATCTCGATCCAGCAAAGTCCATGGATGCCTCCACAGTCCGGTACGCTCCCTCCCAGGGCTGTGGCTGATTAAGGTGGTAATTAAACTCACATAGTGCCTTATGTGCATTATATCAGCCTCAGAACCTGTGTAATTATTATGTGTCCTGGTTTAAAGGGATGAGGTGGCAACCCTACTCCCTCTGGATTGGCTGAGGCACAGCAGCGATGCAAAGTCAGGTAGCCAATGAGGAGAGAGGGGGGTGGACCGAACTGCGGCTCTGTGTCCGAATGGATACATGGAGCTGCAGCTTGGCTCGGGTGCTCCATAGCAAGCTGCTTGCTGTGGGAGCACTCGGCGGAGACAGAAGTGCTGAAGAGGGACCCTAAAAGAGGAGGATCTGGGCTGCCCTGTGCAAAACCACTTGACAGAGCAAGTAAGTATAACATGTTTGTCGTTTTTATAGAATAAAAATATAAGACTTTACAATCACTTTAAATCTGCTCATACTCCCATTTCCAAACCCTAGTCTATCTACACTGTGAAAGGAAGATGTGTATACTTACCTATTCTGAAGGTGCCCCTGTCCGGTCACATGATCAGCTCTCAGCAGCAGCTTCAGTAAAAGGAGACACAGCTGACAACAGACGCCCCATAGTAAGCCTATGGATGACAGTGCCCAGGCTCTGCAGCCTTTGTCGGCAATCTCTCCTCCTCACTGAAGCCGGATGCTGGAGAGATCATGTTGCCAGACTGGAGCACCCTCAGCTAAAGCAAGTATACACATCTTCCTTTCACGTGGTAAATATATTAGGGTTTAGAATGGGCTGGACTTCCACTTTAAATCTGTAGTATTCACATATATCATTCCATCACAAATCTTAAAAATAATCATTCATGGGGGAAGTCATTCCTTAATGTACCCAACAGCCAAATGCACCTCCAGAACCACTGGTGTACAGTACTCATAAGCCGAATATTTCAAAACGGCATACTGCTGTCTTTTTGGCAATCATGGCTTAGCCACTGCCTAAAAAGGAGGATCAATCCTTTCCATTTGGGATATGTGTTGGAATGAGACATTTGGGATATGTGTTGGAATGAGACATTTGGGATATGTGTTGGAATGAGACATTTGGGATATGTGTTGGAATGAGACATTTGGGATATGTGTTGGAATGAGACATTTGGGATATGTGTTGGAATGAGGCGTGAAGAGTTGAGAATTTTTGGATTCCTTTAGTCCCCTTCTCACAATAGCCTACCTGGTTTTATTGACCTTTGCTTTTGTTATTGAAGGGTTTAGATTTTCTTTGTTTAATTACCTTCCTGGCCCAATTTTTTCAATGTTTCAGGAAAGTAGCAGAAGAATGACAAAGTAGAAGTGGTACAGAAGGAGTTCATTGAAATGTAAATGGTCACTTGTTTAGTTCTTTCTTGTCTCAACTTTACAGTAGAAGATGAGGTAATAGAAAAAGTATTTAGGAGTCTGCCTATAACCTGTTTTTTTTTTTTTTTTTTTCTAAGGAAAAAAAAAGAAAAGGTTTATTAATTATTTTTTTTTTTTTTTTTTTATGTGGAGTGAAGGCAAAGCAGCAAGAGAGGCAAAACCTAAGACTGTTCATAGGAAGGAGGACTCCGCACAGGGAGCAAAGAGCAGAATGGCGATAAATCACCAGCACTGAATGACTTATGCTTGATATGTTATCTCGTTGCAGTAATCAGAGAAACCGTGCCTGGCCCGAAGTTTTTTCACCTACTGCCCCCTCAAAATTACTCATATGCATCATACATAAAGCAACAGCAGCTATACAAAAAGAGAAAAAAACAAAACAAGAGAGCACAAAATAAAGTATTTTATTTGGGACTTAGGAGCTTAAAACCCAAACTTCAAAAGGACCCATTCACACTAAGCATCTGTAGCTTTCCTCCAACTGTCAGTTTACACCATTCTGGGGCTGCATGTCTATTGGGCCTCATGCACGCGGATACTTATCTACTGTGTGCTAAGGTGTAAAATTCAACACTTTCTGGTGCCCAGGGAGTCACAAGTGCCACCAATACCAGTGGTGTGCTTGGGAAGAAGTGCCATGTATCAGTAAACGCCAATGCAGCAACCTTTAAAAGGTTTACCCAAGCATGACTGCGTACATCCATTTACTAGCATTGGTACCATACACGGCAGCGTGGCTCCTTGGACGCCAGCAATTTTATGCCTCAGCACACAGGAGCGGTTAAACGTCTGTGTGCATGCGGCCTTAAAAGTATAACTAAAGGCAGAACTTTCAGTTTTGAATAGAGTGCAGAGGGATTAGAACACCTGTCAGTCTATTGCTGTCTGTGCCCCATAAAAGAGATTGACCCTCTATTTGTCCTGTTTACCATTATCATTGAAAGTAAAAGAAAACTCCACATTTTGGGTTGTTCCCAAAAAAGTAATATTGGGGAAATATTCCAATGGGGATACTGGTTCAAGTGATCTGGGGGTCCCCAAAGCATTCCCTTAATTTGCAGAGGTTTCCTCTCACTTCCTGTTTGGCTTTGGGACAGAAAGTAAAAGGGACACAGATGTTAAAAAAAAAAAAAAGTTTTGACCATAGTTCTACTTTACTGTGCAAACTTGCAAATATTTATTTGCTCATAGCATACATTAGAGTACAGACTGGGTAGAGGGGAATAACTTTGAGGCAGTTGGCCAGCTTGAACATGTACTGCAATTAAAGTAAACCAAGAATCCTTGTAATAAAAGTTTGTTAAAGTATTTAAGAAGATTAATTGAGAATTTGTTACTGCAATGCACAAAGTGTAGTACATTGTGAGCTATTGGTTTTTAATGGCAACCCAGCACACCTGTAGACACATATAAACCATCTGTGTTAAGCGCGGTCTTAAATAGGATATTTGACTTGGCATTATATCCTTTTCTTAGTGCACATTACAGGACACATGCGTAGTCTTCAAGTACATAGGATTGTGCAGCTGCCTTCAGGAGATTGAGCTAGAACAGCCTAGTATAACCTGTAATGTGCTCCAAGAAAATAATTTTTGGCAAGCCAAAATTTTGGCTCTCCTAATCATACATTATGGGTCACAGAAGAAAAAGTTAGGTGCATATGAATGTCCAAAAGCAGTCAAACTAAAGGGTTGGGCAACACAATGAAGGCTAACAGGCCCTGGAAAACAAACGGGTTAACCGAAGGGGCTCAACCAATTACAAAGCTACCTGAAGAACCCTATGAACATAGCTGGCATTAGCTGAAGCCAGGACAAAATAGGTCCTGTGATTCCCCATAATATTGCTTCAAATGAGGGGTTCAACAAGGGGTACTCATGATACACTGCTATAGCAGGAAGGGTTAATGATGTCTGTGACTAGTCACTTGAAGGCAGCAGGGACCCAAGTTGTGTCCCGGAGAATCAGAATGATGAACTATTGAGCTGATGGTGAACTGTGTGTGTAGCCCAAAGCACGGCATGCATGTGTAGCATGAATTCCCAGTAGAGAGGTTGCGTAGGCTCAGTAGGAGTGCCCTGACTGAAAAATGGCACTAAATTTAAATGTGTTACCAGGGCCAAAGCACAAAGTTTTACACTGCCTTTCCCTTGCAGCTAGATCTGTAAACAAGATGCAGCAGATCAGCACCAAATCCATCCTCCCTGAAGGGCTGAAGCCATGACTTGCTGCAGTGGTGGTTTTTAGACTACTGAAGTCCCCATCAGGTACATAGGCAGGATCCAGGGGACATGCCCCACCGAGCAGTCTTCCCAGGAAAGTGGACCAAGGCCCTGAACCTGTAAAGCACTCTGTGGCTAACTCACCACATTGAGCCAAGGGTGCCTAAGTGAGTGCCTAATGAAGAGTCCAGTGCTCAAATGAGCTACACTATAGGTCTGGCAGGTGCACTAAGGTACCATTTCTAATGGCACATCAAATGCACGTGCGCTAAATTGCACCGCAATACATGATGACCCATGGCTGTGTGTCGTAGTGAAATGCTTGCATTTATTTTGTGCAATTGCCACTTATAGGGCAGCCAATTGAAATGAATGCGCAAGAACACAATTTAAACATCATGGGTGTGAATTAGGGATCGACCGATTATCGGCAATGCAGATATATCAGGGTCTGATATGCACTTTCCGCGATATAGCAATATCAGCCCCTAAGGTTACCTATATTGCTGATATTTCGGGAAAGTGATTGTACCGGAGTGATGCCTGCGGCTAGAGTACCGGCGTCCATAGCCGACAGTTGGCTGTCTTGTAAGGACGAATGATAAATGAAACAGTGCTGCGCTATAACCTCTAAAATCTAAATCTAAAACAATAAGACTAAGGATAGTCCATATTCATGAAGCAATATAGAAAAAAGACTAGGAGTAATAGTCCATAAAGTGCATAGCCAATAGAAATCCAGAGGAGCCAGGTGCAGATAGAAGCATAAACACACCCTCCACCTTCCAGAGTGGCCTCTCACCTCAATTAGCTAATAGACTGGCATTGCAAACACATCGCCTGAACAGATCACAGAACTCCAGCTTCTACCGTTCTTATAATCATCGATGGTAGACGTTTCCTCAATGGGCTAAAAAGCATAGGCAGCCCAAACACTCACACTCCTGTAAGGGTCCCTCCGATAGCCAGATGGCACAAAGGAAGAGAAAATCCCAAATAGTGTAATACTGTTTTATTAAGCACTTGAAGTTACATAAAGTTAGCCTCTTACTTGAAAGAAAACGGATTGCAGCATGTCACAATGGTGAATCAGGACAGCGAGACACACTCGGTCCTGCTCGATCTCCTCCGTGTCAGTGGGTGACATCAGACGCTTCACTCCTCCTCCCTCCGCACGCGTATCGCCTCCGTGGGTGGAGGCTTCGTCAGCGGAAATGAGGATTGGTCGGACGTCACCCAATATATCCTCCCTCTTTGCAAGTGATTGGCCGGACCTTCTGAATGATTTCTATGGAGACCCTGACGCCGCAGCGAAGGAAATCCAGCTCTAACACTGATCCTGGAAGTAAGTGTCAGAACCGAGGGATAAGAGGCAGAATTAACCCCTTCCAATCCCAAGAGCAGCATAAAGTGCCACACAAATTCATCCGAAAGAAAGATAGAGAATATATAGCACCATTGGGAACATATATATAAATTATATGTAAAATATGATGCCAATGCATAAAAGCAAAAATGTAAATAATTAAAAGCATAATGAGAAGTACTGAAACGTGTAACGTACTATACCCACTGACACGGAAGGCACATATAATAAAACCATGAGATAACATATATAAAACCTGTTATATATATATATAACATACATGTTAAAACAAATGGGTTAAAACATATTATATCTGTTAAAATATAAATATACTAAAACTCTGCACATATCATAAAAACTGGACAAAATCTTCATCGATCGGAAATAAAGCAATTTAAATCAAAATCGGTGTTCAGACCCCGGGGTACGGCAACCTTCGTTTCATAAATCCAAAAGGATTCCCTCTTGCTTAATTGTCTAACAAAATTGCCGCCCCTCCAGTGTTTTTTTACCTTCTCAATTCCCCAGAATCTGAGATCCGTGGGGTCTTTATTGTGAACATTTTTAAAATGCTGATATAGGTAATGGGGGGATTTTCCTTTTCTAATACACCTGACATGTTCGGCCAATCTAACCTGAAGGGCTCTAGACGTCCTTCCCACGTACTGCAACCCACAGCTACATTCCATCATATAGACTACCCCAGTGGTCGGACACGTAATAAGATCGCTGATTTTATAATCTTTCCCTGTGGCCTGGGCCACAAATTCTTTCCTGCGTTTCAAATTCTTCTTCGCAGTACGGCAAACTATGCACTTGCCACATGCATAGAATCCTTTCAGGAAGGCAAACAACTTATCGTGTGCTTCCACTGGGGGGTCTACTACTCCTGGGGCTAAAATGTTCCTAAGGGTAGGAGCCCTTTTATACACAAAGCGGGGTCTTTCGGGAAGATGGTCACATAATACCCGATTCTGCATCAGAATAGGCCAATGTTTATTAAAAATCCTTTCGACCTTTCTATATTGGATATTGTAGTCTAAAACGATCCTTACTTCCCCCTTAGGGGCCTCCCTTTTAGGACCGCTAGATAACAATATATTACGGTCGATCTCTTTAACACTTAGAAGGTCCTTAGTTAGTCTCTCTTCATTATACCCCTTCTGTTTAAACCTTTCAGATAGTACATTAGCCTGTACGATATAAATCGGCTTCCGAAGAGCAATTGCGTCTCAACCTCACAAAATGCCCTTTCGGGATATCGCAGAGCCAAGAAGCATGGTGACAGCTGTCAAGAGGGATGTACGCATTTCTGTCTGTAGGTTTAAAATGATTGCTGGTAATAAACCCACTAGTTCCCTTCGTGATATCCAAATCAAGGAAGCATACACTCACGGAGCTAATGGTCCATGTAAGGACTATGTTTTTGTTGTTATTATTTAGTTTACTCATAAATGACTCAAGATCTCCCATTTCTCCGTTCCACACTAGGAACACGTCATCAATGTACCTTTTATAGCACACCAGTTCAGGGGGGCGGTCATGGAACACCACCTCCTCCTCCCAGTGGGCCATGAAAAGATTGGCCACACTGGGAGCGAAACGGGCGCCCATGGCCACGCCCCTTTTCTGGAGATAAAAGTTGTTACTATACCAGAAATAATTTCTGGACAGGCAAAACAGTAAACTGCTCAAGAGGAAACTCCTTAGTTTCCTTGGAAGGTTAGATGTAGAGAAAGCCCACTTAACTGCCGCTTCTGCTTCCTCATGATCTATAATGGTGTACAGCGAACCTACGTCCGCTGTAACCAAGATAGAGGCAGGGGTGCAGGGAACATCTTGTAAAAGCTGGATAATATGCTTTGTATCTTTTAAGTAGGCTTCCGTAGAGACTACTAAAGGTTGAAGGTGCACATCGACATATTGGCCCAACCGGGATGTCACGGAATCAATACCGTTGACTATCGGCCTTCCCAGTGGGCGTTCTCTGTCTTTGTGCACCTTCGGTAAACAATAGATAATTGGGGTTCTACAAAATAATGGGTCCAAATAAAGAGACTCTTTCTTATTGAGAACCCCCTTATGTTTGCCTGACTCTATTAGTTTACTTAATTCCCCTTTGTATTTCAATAGAGGGTCACTCCTTAGTAGTTCATAGGTATCCTGATCAGCCAATAGGCGGTTCATCTCCTCTTTATAGTACTCCAAGCTGAGTACCACTAAACCTCCTCCTTTATCGGCCTGTCTGATTACAATTCGTTTATTTTCTTCTAGAGATTTTATCCCTGCTTTGATGAATTGTGGATTCGATACCTTTTTAACCTTCAAACCTTCTAAGTCCTTACAAACCATATTCTTAAAAACTTCGATGTATTTATTGTTTTTGTTGGGGGGATTGAAAACTGATTTATTCCTCAGATTGGTACTGGGCATTACTGTATTTGAAGAACTAGTTAGTGCAGAGAAAACTGGATACGTCGAGTTCCTAACAATGGGATTAGATAGACAGTATTTCTTCACGTTTATTGTCCTCACAAATTTCTGTATATTGACATACGTTTGAAACTTGTTCAGGTTACGTGCTGGAGCAAACTTGAGACCTTTATCTAAAGTTTTTAACTCTTCTACTCCTAGGGTGACACCACTTAGATTGTATATCCCTGCCCCTAACGGGATCTTTTTTCTTTGGACCCTCCTGCCTCCTCTTTTTCCTCTCTGTTTCTTTTGGCCGATTTGTTCACTGGGGTTTCCTGTGTCGGACCTCTCCACCAGTTGTCTATTTGGCTCTGAGATGGAGGCGGGGGGGGGGGGGGGGTGGTAGACCTAATGACGGTCTATTGGATGACGAATCCCTTAGCGAATGGAGGGAATTCTTCTTAAAAAAGGGAGAACAGCTGTTGGAGTTTTTGCTGATGAGGAAACGCCGTAAACTCAAGATCATTGATGCCCAGATCAAGGAGATCCAAGCAGCATTGGAACCCTTTAAGGATAAAGAGGGGTTTACCAAATGTTCTGGGACCCTTCAGAACAGACTAATTAAATGGGATAACGATACTCAGAATAAGAAAAAGAAAAAAATTCTTAGAGATTGGGATGATTTCCAAAAGAATGACATTTTCAAATGGCAAAAAAATCCCATTGTGAATGCCCCTATGGAAGAGGAGGAAAGTGGACGGGAGGAGGCCCACCTTCCGTCCACACCCATCCCACCAATCAGAAATGTCCAAACGGATTATCGGAGGGCACCATCCACCCCTATTTATCAATATGATAATGGGAGTGGACCAGGCAATAGGGGAAGGAAAAGGGGAGGAAAAGGGGGTAAGGGGAAAAATAGCAACACCCCTAGGAGAGGACAAGATAATTATAATCATAATGATTATCCACATAATGACTTTACCCCCAGACCTTTTGTCCAGTATCCCCAGAACCCAGGTTGGCAACTCCCAGCTCGAGGCCGAGGAAGAGGAAGGAAACCTTATACACAAAGAGGGGGTTATCCCAATAGAGGGTATTACCAACCGCCCACACAAGTGACAACACAGAATAGGTATGAACCCCTAAGTGAAACCCAAGGGAATGGGCCTTTTTTAGGGAATCGGGGGGGGGCAGGCAGCTGCATACCACCCCCCCACCCCCCCAACCCCCACCCCCCCCCGCCTCCATCTCAGAGCCAAATAGACAACTGGTGGAGAGGTCCGACACAGGAAACCCCAGTGAACAAATCGGCCAAAAGAAACAGAGAGGAAAAAGAGGAGGCAGGAGGGTCCAAAGAAAAAAGATCCCCTTAGGGGCAGGGATATACAATCTAAGTGGTGTCACCCTAGGAGTAGAAGAGTTGAAAACTTTAGATAAAGGTCTCAAGTTTGCTCCAGCACGTAACCTGAACAAGTTTCAAACGTATGTCAATATACAGAAATTTGTGAGGACAATAAACGTGAAGAAATACTGTCTATCTAATCCCATTGTTAGGAACTCGACGAATCCATCCAGATTCCTCTGCACTAACTAGTTCTTCAAATACAGTAATGCCCAGTACCAATCTGAGGAATAAATCAGTTTTCAATCCCCCCAACAAAAACAAATACATCGAAGTTTTTAAGAATATGGTTTATAAGGACTTAGAAGGTTTGAAGGTTAAAAAGGTATCGGATCCACAATTCATCAAAGCAGGGATAAAATCTCTAGAAGAAAATAAACGAATTGTAATCAGACCGGCCGATAAAGGAGGAGGTTTAGTGGTACTCAGCTTGGAGTACTATAAAGAGGAGATGAACCGCCTATTGGCTGATCAGGATACCTATGAACTACTAAGGAGTGACCCTCTATTGAAATACAAAGGGGAATTAAGTAAACTAATAGAGTCAGGCAAACATAAGGGTGTTCTCAATAAGAAAGAGTCTCTTTATTTGGACCCATTATTTTGTAGAACCCCAATTATCTATTGTTTACCGAAGGTGCACAAAGACAGAGAACGCCCACCGGGAAGGCCGATAGTCAACGGTATTGATTCCGTGACATCCCGGTTGGGCCAATATGTCGATGTGCACCTTCAACCTTTAGTAGTCTCTACGGAAGCCTACTTAAAAGATACAAAGCATATTATCCAGCTTTTACAAGATATTCCCTGCACCCCTGCCTCTATCTTGGTTACAGCGGACGTAGGTTCGCTGTACACCATTATAGATCATGAGGAAGCAGAAGCGGCAGTTAAGTGGGCTTTCTCTACATCTAACCTTCCAAGGAAACTAAGGAGTTTCCTCTTGAGCAGTTTACTGTTTTGCCTGTCCAGAAATTATTTCTGGTATAGTAACAACTTTTATCTCCAGAAAAGGGGCGTGGCCATGGGCGCCCGTTTCGCTCCCAGTGTGGCCAATCTTTTCATGGCCCAGTGGGAGGAGGAGGTGGTGTTCCATGACCGCCCCCTGAACTGGTGTGCTATAAAAAGGTACATTGATGACGTGTTCCTAGTGTGGAACGGAGAAATGGGAGATCTTGAGTCATTTATGAGTAAACTAAATAACAACAAAAACATAGTCCTTACATGGACCATTAGCTCCGTGAGTGTATGCTTCCTTGATTTGGATATCACGAAGGGAACTAGTGGGTTTATTACCAGCAATCATTTTAAACCTACAGACAGAAATGCGTACATCCCTCTTGACAGCTGTCACCATGCTTCTTGGCTCTGCAATATCCCGAAAGGGCAGTTTGTGAGGTTGAGACGCAATTGCTCTTCGGAAGCCGATTATATCGTACAGGCTAATGTACTATCTGAAAGGTTTAAACAGAAGGGGTATAATGAAGAGAGACTAACTAAGGACCTTCTAAGTGTTAAAGAGATCGACCGTAATATATTGTTATCTAGCGGTCCTAAAAGGGAGGCCCCTAAGGGGGAAGTAAGGATCGTTTTAGACTACAATATCCAATATAGAAAGGTCGAAAGGATTTTTAATAAACATTGGCCTATTCTGATGCAGGATCGGGTATTATGTGACCATCTTCCCGAAAGACCCCGCTTTGTGTATAAAAGGGCTCCTACCCTTAGGAACATTTTAGCCCCAGGAGTAGTAGACCCCCCAGTGGAAGCACACAATAAGTTGTTTGCCTTCCTGAAAGGATTCTATGCATGTGGCAAGTGCATAGTTTGCCGTACTGCGAAGAAGAATTTGAAACGCAGGAAAGAATTTGTGGCCCAGGCCACAGGGAAAGATTATAAAATCAGCGATCTTATTACGTGTCCGACCACTGGGGTAGTCTATATGATGGAATGTAGCTGTGGGTTGCAGTACGTGGGAAGGACGTCTAGAGCCCATCAGGTTAGATTGGCCGAACATGTCAGGTGTATTAGAAAAGGAAAATCCCCCCATTACCTATATCAGCATTTTAAAAATGTTCACAATAAAGACCCCACGGATCTCAGATTCTGGGGAATTGAGAAGGTAAAAAAACACTGGAGGGGCGGCAATTTTGTTAGACAATTAAGCAAGAGGGAATCCTTTTGGATTTATGAAACGAAGGTTGCCGTACCCCGGGGTCTGAACACCGATTTTGATTTAAATTGCTTTATTTCCGATCGATGAAGATTTTGTCCAGTTTTTATGATATGTGCAGAGTTTTAGTATATTTATATTTTAACAGATATAATATGTTTTAACCCATTTGTTTTAACATGTATGTTATATATATAACAGGTTTTATATATGTTATCTCATGGTTTTATTATATGTGCCTTCCGTGTCAGTGGGTATAGTACGTTACACGTTTCAGTACTTCTCATTATGCTTTTAATTATTTACATTTTTGCTTTTATGCATTGGCATCATATTTTACATATAATTTATATATATGTTCCCAATGGTGCTATATATTCTCTATCTTTCTTTCGGATGAGTTTGTGTGGCGCTTTATGCTGCTCTTGGGATTGGAAGGGGTTAATTCTGCCTCTTATCCCTCGGTTCTGACACTTACTTCCGGGATCAGTGTTAGAGCTGGATTTCCTTCGCTGCGGCGTCAGGGTCTCCATAGAAATCATTCAGAAGGTCCGGCCAATCACTTGCAAAGAGGGAGGATATATTGGGTGACGTCAGACCAATCCTCATTTCCGCTGACGAAGCCTCCACCCACGGAGGCGATACGCGTGCGGAGGGAGGAGGAGTGAAGCGTCTGACGTCACCCACTGACACGGAGGAGATCGAGCAGGACCGAGTGTGTCTCGCTGTCCTGATTCACCATTGTGACATGCTGCAATCCGTTTTCTTTCAAGTAAGAGGCTAACTTTATGTAACTTCAAGTGCTTAATAAAACAGTATTACACTATTTGGGATTTTCTCTTCCTTTGTGCCATCTGGCTATCGGAGGGACCCTTACAGGAGTGTGAGTGTTTGGGCTGCCTATGCTTTTTAGCCCATTGAGGAAACGTCTACCATCGATGATTATAAGAACGGTAGAAGCTGGGGTTCTGTGATCTGTTCAGGCGATGTGTTTGCAATGCCAGTCTATTGGCTAATTGAGGTGAGAGGCCACTCTGGAAGGTGGAGGGTGTGTTTATGCTTCTATCTGCACCTGGCTCCTCTGGATTTCTATTGGCTATGCACTTTATGGACTATTACTCCTAGTCTTTTTTCTATATTGCTTCATGAATATGGACTATCCTTAGTCTTATTGTTTTAGATTTAGATTTTAGAGGTTATAGCGCTGCACTGTTTCATTTATCATTCATCATCAGAGGTCTTTTACTGAACCTGTTAGTGTCCAGCTGCTAGTAGGCAGGGTTGAGCGCTGATATTTTACCGTATTATATGTCTTGTAATGACAACTGATGTGACTAAGAAGCCGCTCGGCTGTCATTACAAGGAGCGGGAGGGGACGTCTCCCCCCTCCTGCCGCCTTCCGCGACTCAGGCATCCTACCTGCATGGCCGCCGAAGAGAAGACCCGATCAAAGCCGCGTTCGGCTCTGATCGGGTCTCCATGTAAAAAAACGGAAGTGATGTCATGACATCACTTCCAGGTACTCAGCGGCAAATTTAAAAAAATGCAAGCATTCAAAACAGCTAAACTTGGAGTGCAGGAGGTGTTTGGGGTCTTTTAGACCCCAGATCCCTACCTACACCAGAGTACCTGTGAAAAATAAAAAAAATTTAAAATGTCCGAAAATATCGGTCAATATCGGCTGATACCGATATCCAATGACCAAAATATCGGTATCAGCACTAAAAAAAAACGATATTGGTAGATCACTAGTGTAAATGGAGCCTAAAACTACAACTCAGTCTCCCAAACAAGAACACAAAGCATTAAAAAGTTACTACATGTAATTAAAAGTGAAAAAAAAAAAGGATTTTGGCTGGAGTTGCCCTTTAAAAATAAAAATGCAGAAAGAAGCACCACTTAATGAGAAGAGCACTTTGTGGCTGTAAGACAATTTCAGCTTGCAGCTTCTTTTGAGACGTCCCTCTCTAGTGGTCAGAATTCACATTGCATCTGAAATGAACAGCTCACAGTCATCTGTAATAAGTGTGAAAGCAATTCTGGAACAGAATGATAATCCAAAATGCATGCAGAAATGTAGCACACAGGCCATGTACACTGTCTGGCCACAAAAAGGTCGCCACCTGGATATAACTAAACAAATAGGTAAGAGCCTCCTATTGAATAGTTACTGCATGGGCGATTATCTTTCAGCTGGCAACAAGTTATTTAACCCCAACTGATGCAATAAATAGCTTCTCATTTCTTAAACAACCATGTCGAAAGACATCTCGTGGTCGTGGAAAAGAGGTTAGTCCATTTGAGAAGGGTCAAATCATTGGCATGCATCAAGCAGAGAAAACATTTAAGGAGTTGGCAGAAACTACTAAAACGGGGTTAAGAACTGTCCAACGCATTATTAAAAACTGGAAGAATAGTGGGGAATCATCGCCTTCGAGGAAGAAATGTAGTCGGAAAGAAATCATGATTGATCGTGATCGGCGATCACCTAAATGTTTGGTGAAATCAAATCATAGAAAAACAACAGTAGAACTCAGGGTTATGTTTAATAGTGAAAGTAAGAGCGTTTCTACACGCACAATGCCTGAATATGCTGAATGACCAGGCTTTTCCATCAGTGGATTTTTTATTCTCTGATGGCATGGGCATATTCCAAGATGACAATGCCAGGATTCATCGGACTCAAATTGTGAAAGGGTGGTTCAGGGTGCATGAGACATCATTTTCACACATGGATTGGGCACCAAAGAGTCCAGAACTTAAAGAGAAAGTAAACTCTTCCTTTTTTTTTTTTTTTTTTTTTTTTTTAGTTATTTTTGTCCCTGCAAAGTAAATGTATAATCTGCTAGTATGCATAGCATACTAGGACATTATGTGATACTTCCCCCCCAAACGAAGCCCTCGTCATCCCCGCTGGTGGCCGCATCCATCTTCTGCCATCTTCCTTCCTGGTCTGCGGACTCCGGCTAGGTCGATGGCCGGGAGCCAGGTGACGTCACTCCCGCGCATGCGCGTGGGAGCCGGTGGTCATGGCACAGGGCTCTGAAGAAACGGTACGGGCAGCCGTTTCTTCAGAGCGCATGCGCCGGTGATGTCATTGGCTGTATGAAATGTTAATATCTCCTAAACGGTGCAAGTTTAGGAGATATTTACAGTACCTATAGGTAAGCCTTATTAAAGGCTTACCTATAGGTAAAAGTTCTAAGATATGGGTTTACAGCCACTTTAACCCCATTGAGGATCTTTGGGATGTACTGGAGAAGGCTTTGCGCAGTGGTCCGACTCTCCCATCATTTGGTGAAAAATGAATGCAACACTGGACGGAAAAAAATCTTGTGACTAGCCTCTCACCGAATAAGCCCCGCTGATGAAGTCTGATGTAACGCGTACGTGGGAGGAGCCTGCTCGGAGTACGTCGATTCCTGGAGGTGTACAGAGAGCCGTTTGTGACGCTTGAAGCCCGCACTGCTTTAAGTGCATCCCAATGCAAGTGTAATGGTATCTGTTTAGGAGGAAATAAATAGCTTTTTGCAAAACAGAGAGCATTAGATCTTCTCTTCTTTTATACACACTGGGTTCCTGGTCTAAACGGAGTGATAGCTGGAGGCGGTGAAGGAAGGGACATCAGGCTGTTATCCTTACATCCCAAAGCGTGTTTGACTCTCATGAGTCTAGTCCTAAGGTGAGCTGCTTATCTTGCACTAGCTACTGGGAGCACTGGAGTGAAGCATGCAGCACTTTATTTTATTTTGTGATCACAGATGAAGATTGTTTTTTGATTTCATCTTTATGATTCACTATTAATTGGGACTTTTAATATCACTATTATTAGAGTTGATTTATTAACATTGAGTTGTTATCTTATTTATGTTATTTAGACACATTTATTGATATCTTTTCACTTGGTGCAGCAATATTGTTTATTGATTAGTCACTGGTGTTTTGTGTTTAGCACTGATTGTTTGCAGCCTTGTGTGCACTATTTTGTATGGTTTTTGAATTATTTGAATTTTATGGTTTGCGCTGATTATTACTGTTTTATTATCCAATCACAAGTAGCCTAGTTTTATGCAATCGGTTCCAATGCCATAAAGTTTATTTATTTTTTTATTTTTTTTACCTTAATGCATTAAAGTTAAAAAAAAAAAAACACACACACGTTTCTGTGCCTGAATGAGTGCCCCCCATAAAAAGCATCTTTCTATGGGGCAATCGCTGAAGGAGATGAGCCAGGAGCACCAACAGAGGACCCCAGAGGAGGATCGGAGCTGCTTTATGTAAAAGCATTTCACACAGCAGGTAAATATAACATGTTAGTTATTTAAAAAAAAAAAATAAAAAGTAAGGTTTACAATCACTTTAAAGCGGTATGAGGCTCGGTTCACACTTGTGCGATGCGGGAAGACTGCAAATTCGCAGCCTGTTCCCGCATCGCATCCACACATCTGGCAGTTCACACTGTTGGGGGTGTAAATGAAATGTTAAACGACACCCCCAGTTTGATCGCATATCGCAGTGCGATCTGACAGTTCGCACAGGATCGGATCGCACAAGTGTGAACCACTGTGCGATCCGATCCTGATGCGGCTGAAAAAAAGGGTCCTGTGCGCGTTTGGTGCGGATACAGTGCGAATTCAGCCATACAAAGTGTATGGCTGAATTCGCATCCGCACATCCGATCGCATGTAATGAAGGAGCAGTGCGCTCCGAATTACATGCGATCTCCGCAGCCGCAATAATGTGAACCGGCACTTAAACCCAAAACCAAAATTGTATTATATTGCAGTTTACCAATCATATGTGGTTACTGCATTCATTTTCTTTGCTTCAGCTTTTCCCTTTTGTTTTCATTTGGTTATCTGCCCAGTAACAGATCTTCTGTATTAGTGAGACACCACTCTGGATGAAGGAACACAGGGAGCATACAGCAGCATTGTCAGTCAGACGATTAAAAATACACAAACAAATTGAAGCCAAACTCTAGCTAATACTTTTGAATCAGATATAGCAAACGGTTTTTGTTTTTTTCTTTCGGGATAAAGGTTTTGCGTGAATAAATAAAAGCTGCTCATTGTAATCACCCCTGCCAGTGGTTAGGCTCATCCATGTAAACTGATACATTCCACTGGAGAGTTTGTGCTTTTGAAAAACAGACTTGCTGGTTGGATCACCATATGAAAATAGAAGAAAGCCTAAAAAAGGAAGCAAATGCAGCCATCACATTTAGGAATTGGAAAGCTGCAATATAATAATGGTTTGCTTTTGGGTTTATTACGGTTTTAATCGCTCTAAAACAGAACCATCATTTTCTACTGTTTTATATAAGCTCGGCTTCCCTTGTTCTTGATATAGCTATAAGGATAAACAATGATCGTTTATATTGTGCCATTTTTTTTTTTTTTTTTTTATTTCTTTGCAAACGCAGACTATTTTTGGGTCAGACAGCTGAGATGACTGTATAGCAGATGCTTTGCAAGCTATTCATGGAAAATTCAGTTCCAAGAAGCGTACAGTTTCAGGAGGATCATGCCAGAATAATCAAGAAATCCAAGGAATATGGAAAACTTCATTATGACTGTAGGCAAGTTAGCTGCAGAGAAACAGCATGTAGTTCAAATATGCCATCTTTAACTACTTCAGCTCCGGAACATTTTGCCCCCTTAATGACCAGGCCATTTTTTGCGATTCAGCACTGCGTGGCTTTAACTGAAAATTGCGCGGTCGTGCGATGTTGTAGCCAAATAAAACTTTTCGATTTTTTTCGCTATAAACAAAAAAAACAATTTTGAAAAAAAAAAAACACTATTTTTTACTTTCTGCTATAAAACATTCCCAATAAAAAATTATTAAAAATCAATTTTTTCTTATCAGTTTAGGCCAATTTGTATTCTGCTACATATTCTTGGTAAAAAAAAAAATCCCAAAAAGCATATATTAATTGGTTTACATAAAAGTTATAGCTGGTTTACACAAAAGTTATAGCGTTTACAAACTATGGGATAGATTTATGGACTTTATTCATTTCAGTTTTTTTTATTCAAATAAATACCAATTTAACAGCTGAAAAAAAGGCATTAGTAGCGCAAACACAACAAGGTCAGAAAAGACAGATGCTCATCCACAACAGACATCCGCCAGCAAAATAATATTGCAATCCATCAAAAACCCATATAATCCTTGATAAAGTCTCTAAATAGATGTGAAAGTAATCCAGGAAAGAAGAATGAAGAAGATCCCAGGTGTGCAGCTTGAAGGAATACACCTCACACTCCTCCACCAACTAGTGTCTCAATCCATTGAAGATGGCAACTCACCAGACTGACGCCTATCCACTCTCATGGAAAGGCTCACAAGCGTAGCTACTAATCACCAACAGGGGCGCTGGATCCTACTGCTCACTCCTAGTCCTGATTCGACAGCCTCTGGACTTATCTTGAAATATAATAGGGGATATAGGAAAAATCCTTTTCTCCACCCCTTGCACACACTCAGGATAAAAGAAAGAATTGTGTGATATTTTCATAAAATCACACTTTTATTAAAAGTTTCCTATATCATTACACTCGCAAGTATAGTGAATCTTAACCACTTAAGCCCCGGAGGATTTAGCTGCTCAAAGACCAGGGCCTATTTTGCGATTCGGCACTGCGTGATTTTAATGGACAATTGCGCGGTCGTGTGAAGCTGTACCCAAATGAAATTGATGTTCTTTTTTTCCCTACAAACAGAGCTTTCTTTTGGTAGTATTTGATCACCTGTGCGATTTTTACTTTTTGCGCTATAAACAAAAAAAGAGCGACAATTTTGAAAAAATAACAATATTTTTCAAATTTTTTTATATGAAATTCCCAATAAAAAAAATGTAAAAATCAAAATTTTTTCACATTTTAGGCCAATTTGTTTTCTGCTACATAGGTTTGGTAAAAAAAAATAAAAAAAATCGCAATAAGCGCATTTTGATCGATTTGCACAAAAATTATTGCGTTTACTAACTACAGGAAAGATTTATGTCATTTTTATTGTTTTTTTTTTTTTTTTTTTTACTAGTAATGGCTGCGATCTGCGATTTTTTTGCGGGACTGCGACATTGCGGTGGATAGATCGGACCCTTGACTGACATTTTTTACACTTTTGGGGGTACCAGTGACATTACTACAGTAATCAGTGCTATACATATGCACTGTTACTGTAAAAATGACACTGGCAGGGAAGGGGTTAACTTTACTGGTGAACAAGGGGTTAAATGTATCCCTAGGGGCGTGATTCTAACTGTGGGGGGGGCGTGGCTTGTGATGAAACCCCAGAGACATACGATCCTACATAGCAGGATCGTATGATCTTTGCAGTTACACCGGGGAGAATTACAGGCGGCTTTGTTTACATAAGCCATCAGCCTTTCTCCCTCTCCCCTTCTCCAGCGGGAGATCGCGAGTGACCGGCAGACATCGGAGCCACCGGTCACTCTCGCGGGGATGTTAGTGAACGAGCGGGGGCGGGAGCGCAGCTCGTGGGCTTCTGACCTTGTCGTTTTGCCCAGCAGGGGCTGACTGCCAGAGTAAATAGTCGTGCGGCGGTCGGCAAGTGGTTAAACAGCATGATTTGCAAGATTGCAGATTAACTGACAGACATCCCGGGGGTCTCCTCACCCTCTCCACGGTGGTGTGGCGTCCTCTTGGAGCAGTCCATCCGTCCCGTCACTGCTGATCAATTCCGGTTGCCGTATGGTCACGCCCTGAAGCTTTTCGTCATTTCCGACTTTGTCAAAGGGGAGTCAAAGTCAGATTCTTCTTTCCTGGATTACTTTTACATCTATTTAGAGACTTTATCAAGGATTATATGGGTTTTTGATGGATTGAAATATTATTTTGCTGGCGGATGTCTGTTGTGGATGAGCATCTGTCTTTTCTGACCTTGTTGTGTTTGGGCTACTAATGCCTTTTTTCAGCTGTTAAATTGGAATTTATTTGATTTTCGTTATAACTTTAGTAGCAGCAACATGTCTATTAGTGGACATTAAACAAGTGGGTTATCCCATACAGGTCATTTATGTGCGCAGGGGACCATTTTATATATTTTATATTGTTTTAAATTTATGAAAAATATTTTTGGTGTTTTATAATATTTTTTTATTAGTAATGGCGGCGACCAGCGATTTTTATCGGGAATGCGACGTTGTGGCGGACAGATCGGACCCCTAACTGACATTTGACATTTTTTGGGGACCAGTGACATTGATATAGTAATCAGTGCTAAATAATATGCACAGTTAAATAACACCGGCAGGGAAGGAGTTAACACTGGGGTGATCAAGGGGTTAAATGTGTTCCCTATTGTGCTTACTAACTGTGTGGGGGATGGGTTGGACAGAGGCTGAAAGATAGCTCTAGAATTGACATAAAAGGGGACATGCCAGAAATCTGCAAAGAGACCACTGCTTCTACATAGAGGTTCAAGGGTCCTTCTCTGTAGCGTGATAAAAACACAAGCCTTTCTACTCAGGCGGTGGCTGCTTTCTAAAGAAAATTAACCTGCACAAATTTTGTTTTTCTGTTAAAAGTAAGTTTGGACTTTTAGGACCTAGTCCCGTCACACAGCATGTGTTATCGTGTGCATAACCTATATGCAGTCTGAATTCGAACTGCCATGCATTATGTATTTGAGCGCTTGTTTATTATTATTATTTTGGTTTTTTTAGTTTTACCTCTATGGACAGCATACATTTTTTTTTCAGTGCTGCACTGGCATACTTCTAAGCCATAGTACATATAGCAAAAGGCCTTATTCTTTCATTGAGACTGTGTTGAGCAATCCTACCCAACACAGCTGGTGTGAACAATCCCATGTAGCACAACCTCTGAATGGGCCGCTGATTGACGATGACCCCGATAATGACCAGGGTTCTTGCCTACTAGCACAGAGGCTGCCAGAACACCAGACCACCAATTCCAAACATGCTGACATAAGAACAGTCTAAGGGAATGTCTTTTTAGGGATTTATAGCTGATACCTTGAACAGTGGGAGAGGCTGCAAGGTATGGGATACTACAGGCTATAAGAATAAAAAACAAGAGGACGGACAATCTTCTTTAAACTGAGCTTTTCTGAGACAATTTCTCTGCTGAGTTTCAGTATACAATTCCCCCTTGAGAGACTATAGGAAGGCCAGAAACAGGGATCCTGCGCGAGCAGTCCCCCTAAGAGAGCTACACTGGTACGGATATCTTTATAGGACACAGCCAGCAGGATCTTTTATTACAGTTAGTACTCCCGAGGCCATAGAGCAGCTGCACTCTCTTAGCTTCTTCAAGGTGCCTTTCAGCTAAATCATCCAGTCCAGATCCGTCAAGTGGAATCTCAGGATGTCAGATTTTTTAGGTGTAGGGCCCACCAGCTCTGCTACAGCTGGGACCTCAAAGACTGTTTGAATCAGTGTAAATGCCTGCTGAGGGAGGTACCCCCAACCAGGCTGGTAGAATTCCTGCAGAAGGAAGAACCAACTGTCCCAGAGCCCAAACTATTTATTGACTTTCCCAGCCACCTGCTGGGCATACTTCCTAGTGATTGGCTGGAGCTCAATAAATATTCAGGCTACCCATTTGACTCTTCTCCCCATGTTCTGGAAACATCCAGAAAGCAGGAGGGAGCAATCAAATCTGCAGCCTGCAAACTCTAGAACAGCCCAAAACATTAGAAGGTGTTACACCCTCATAGTACCATAGGTCTTTATTATTTTTTTTTTTATCTCAATCTAATGCTTGCTTATCTTCATTTATCCATTCATTAGGTTACCTTATTTGTTCATTGGGCCTATTAATCCTGCTGACCGGCCCCATAGTAAAAATACGTCATGACTGACTTAAATACCAGTGTCTTTGGGAGGGTTGGACTTTCCAGTCGTTCCCAAGCTTCCCTGACCTATCAGAAAGCCCAGGGAGCAATCCAATGCAGTCGTTAGCTGGGTAACGAGAAGAGCGAGGCCAAAAAGGCCACCTCTCCTCTCTATGCCTTGGCGGACAGGAGCGACATCTGGCGTCAATTCTGGTTCCCAGGCCATATTTTTTTTTTTTTTATCTTTTGCTTTACAAAGGTAAATGAGAGATTTGCGATCTTTTTGACCCCAGATCTCTCAATAAAGGAGGACCTGTCATCCTTATTTTTATTTCAAGGGATGTTTACATTCAGGGATGTTTACATTCTTTGTAATAGGAATAAAAGTGAAAAGAAGAAAAACAAGTGCCCCATTCTGCCATGCAATCATATGTAAATGATGTTCAAACCACACTTGTTGGGTATCACTGTGCATTTTAGAGCGAGAGCAAAAATTCTAGCACAAAACTAACTCTAAACAAGTAACCTGTAAAAAATGGAATGGCGTCGCCTATGGAGATTTTTTAAGTACCGTAGTTTGTCGCCATACCACAAGTGTGAGCAATTTTAAAAGCATGATACAGTTAGGTCCATATTAGAGCTGCACGATTCTGGCAAAAATGAGAATCACAATTTTTTTTGCTTAGAATCAATATCACGATTCTCTAAATCTTTATTTTATAGAGATCTATATCTATCTTTTTTATTTTTTTATTAACCATTTGAAATAAAGCTGTGACTAGGATTACCCCCCCTCCTCTGTCATGGATTACCCCTGGGTACTGCTGGCTGGTGGGTACTGCTGGCGAGCGGGTACTGCTGGCTGGCGGGTACTGCACTGGATACTGTTTGGTGGGTACTGCTGGTACTGTTGTGGGTACTGTTGGTGGTGGGTACTGCTGTGGGTAGTTAATGGGTGCTGTTTGCAAGGGGAGGAGCGAGACAGAGCTGATGCCTCCTGTAGCTCCGCTCTCCTCGGTCTCCTCTCACAGGCGGAGTGCATTAGATCTCATTCCGCCTGTGATAGAACAGAGCAAAAACTACACAGGAAACATCGGCTCCATTCTGTCAGCTTTGCTCTGGCAAAGACAGCTGTGAGTCGCCCTGTGTCAGCCAGACATCCCAAGTATCTGGCATACGGGCTGCAGCTGACTGTGTCATAGACAAATATAACACTGAGGGAGAATAGTCAACATTCGGGAGAGATCGTTGGGGGGGGGGGGGGGGTTAATCGAGATTGTGATTCCTATACGATTAATTGTGCAGCTCTAGTCCATATATATTTGGACGCAGGCACAATTTTAGTTTTTTTCCAAGTATTTACCAAAACATATTGAAGCTATAGTTCTTTAATGGAAATGGGCTAAAAGTGTACACTCCAAATTGGGGAAAAGGTTTAGGATTTACAGCTCTTAAGAATAGCCACCCCCCTTTTTCAAGGAACAGAAAGTAATTGGACAATTGAATCAAAAGCGGTTTCATGGCCAGGTGTGGGCTACTCCATTATTTCTTCATCAATAAGGAAGGTAAAAGGTCTGGAGTTGATTCCAAGTATGGTATTTACATTTGAAATCTATTGCCGTGAACCTACATCATGCGTTCAAAGGAGCTGTCCATGCAAGTGAAAACAGGTTATTGTAAGGCTTCAAAAACTAAACAAATCCATCAGAGAGATAGCAGCAACATTAGGAGTGGCAAAATCAACAGTTTGGTACATTCTGAGGAAAGACGAATGCACTGGTGACATCAGCAACATCAAAATTCTGGACGTTCACGGAAGACAACAGCAGTGGATGATTGCAGCATCCCGTCTATGGTAAAGAAAAATCCATTTGCAAGGACACTCTCCAGAAAGTGGGTGTAGCATTGTCAAAGTCTACATTCAAAGAAGACTGCAAGACTGCGAGAGCAAATACAGAGGGTTCAAACCATTTAGAAGCCTGAAGAATAGAAAAGCCAGATTAGACTTTGCCAAAAAAACATCTAAAAAAGCAAGAACAATTCAGGAAAAGCATTCTTTGGATGGATGGAACTAAGAATAATCTGTACCAGAATGATGGGAAGAAAAAAGGGTGGAGAAGGCTTAGAAGAACAGCTTATGATCCAAAGCACACAACGTCATCTATAAAACATGGTGGAGGCCGTGTGATGGCATGGGCACTGGGTCATTGGTGTTTATTGATGATGTGACAGAGGACAGAAGCAGCTGGATTACTGCAATGTTTAGAGATATACGGTCAGCCCAGATTTAGCCAAATGCAGCAAAGTTGATTGGATGGCGCTTCACAGTACAGATGGACAATGACTCAAAAGACTCCGCAAAATCAACCCATGAGCTTTTGAAGGAAAATAAGAGGAATAATCTGCAATGGCCAAGTCAATCACCTGATCTCAACCCAATTGAGCATGCAATTTACTTGAAGGCAAAACTAAAAAGGCAGAAAAACCCACAAACAAAAAAAGAACAAATGATGACAGCTGCAGTAAGAGCCTGGCAAAGCATCAGAAAGGAGGAAACCCAGTCAATGGGTTCCAGACTTCAGCCAGCCATTGTCAATAAAGGATTCTCAAAATATTAAACATTTTATTTATGATAATGTAGCACTACTCCAATGGGAGCTGCTGAGTGTGGGTTCCCCTGGGTTACCATTAGCAACAACAGAACATTCTGACATATTTCCAAGTGTTTTTACCTCAGACAAGGACCAGTCCAGTTTCTGTGGATTTTATGATTTTATGCACAATAGGCAGGGACGATCCAGGGATGATCCAGAAAATTGCTGAATAAACGCTGGTTAAATGCTGATTAACGCTATGTTGGGCTAGTCATGGCTAGGCTGCTGATTCACTTTGCCCTTAGCTGTGAAAAAGTCCTTAAAAGGTTCCTGAGGTAGCTAATATTTAAAGGTAGACTGTACTGCTAAGACTTCAGGGCCCTTCCTGGCGCCCCTTTTACCCCCTAATCTTCAGGGCTAGACAACTTGGCACCCCCTTTACTGTATCACTCTGGGTTAGCTGGCTCCTTAATCCCCTTGACCCAGCTGGAGTGGTCCCCTCTCTTAGGCAGACCCCTGGGCAGATGCTTAAGTACTCACGACACTGTTTTTCCAGACGTAGTCTGCCCAACAGCTCCACTTGGTCAGCCACTGGATCTTTCTGCAGCCTAGCTCAACCCCTGGTCCCTAGGCCGAGTGCCTGGACCACCTTTCTCACTTCAGCAGGAGCAGAGACACTCGTCCACCTCCTCCTGGGACTTTTCTCCTGCCAAAATACACACTGTCACATACCCCCCTCCAGATGTATTCCCAATCCCAGGATGCATTGCGGCAATGCCCACCCACTGGGACAGTCATAAACCTATTGGCTAGGTTTCCTCCACTGTCCAACAAGGTCCCTCATTGGATATAGTGGGGAGACTCCCCAGACTCAACAGGTCCCACCTGAAAGCATGTGACAGGCTAACTAGCAGATCAGACCCTCCTGATAAGCAGACAGGGCCACTCTATGCTTTACCTAGCACCTACCTAGGAGGGTGCTACAATTATATTAAATTCCCCAATTACATTTGAGCCCCTGAAAATCGGGGGACTGTGTATAAAAATGGTTGAATTTCCTAAAATATGTACTTGATATTGATGTTCAACCCCTTGAATTAAGGCTGGAAAACGTCTAATTTGGATTGTTTTGATTTAATTTTATTCTGGTGGGATACAGAGCCAAATGTATAAAAATTGTGCCTGTGTCCAAAAATATATGGACCTAACTGTATGTTAGGTATCCATTTACTCGGCGTAACATCTTTCACATTATACAAAAAAATTGGGGTAAATGTGTTTAGTGCTTTCTTAATTCAAAAGTGTTGTTTTTCTAAATAATGGCGTTTGAAAGACTGCTGCGCAAATACTGTGTGACAAAATATTCCAATGATTCTCTAGGGTCTCTGCTAAAAAAAAAAAAAATAAATAAAAAAACGTATGTTTTAAAGTTCTAAGTAATTTTCCAGCAAAAAAATTACAGATTTAAACTTTAAAACAAAAAGTCCCAGAAAAGGCCTGGTCAGCAAGTGGTTAAAGGGACATTAAAGTCTTGTGTTTTTTTCTTTACACATGTTATACTTGCCTGCTCTGTGCAGTGGTTTTACACAGAGCAGCCCGGATCCTTCTCTATTAGGGTCCCATGCCAGCGCTGCGGACTACTTCCTCCTGCCGGGTGCCCCCACAGCAAAGAGCTTGCTCTGGGGGCACCTAAGCAGGCACGCCCCTGACCCACATCTGTGTGTGTCCATTCACACATGGGGCAGCAACACGGAACTGCCCCCTCAGTCTCTTGATTGGCTCACTAGCTGTGGCTGACACCAGCTGGAACCAATGGCTTCCAAAAGCCAATCCGGAGTGCGAGTCCCCAGAGAGGCAAGGCTCTTGTGGACATCGCTGGATCAAGAGGGGGCTCCTGCACACAGAAGGATTTTTACCTTCATGCAAAGAAACTTTGTGCCTCCACAACCACTGTAAAACAAACCCACCCATTTATATCATTTGTGGCATTTTCTGCAATGCTGTAAAATGTAATTTTTTGCAAAATACAGTTGGTAAAAATGTGGGTTTTGTAACAATTTATACCGATTCCTTATACCATGCTAAGAACAGAATGTAAATATGCACATATTGCATTAAAGACAGTAGTTTAGGACCTTGTTATAGGGAAATGGCACTCTTTAACAAGAACCTTGCAAATGACCCTCAGTTCCTCTCTACCTGTCTGTCTGAAAAGAGACTGCCATCGCCAGCAATTTTCCAATAAAATGTTATTACCATTAATTATTTCTGATGACAATATTACTCAGCAGACTGATACAGTTGGAAAGTTACAGTGAAACCACTGAACCATAAACCTTCAGCATTTGCTCTTATGAGCTGACCTCTTCAAAATTCAGGCCTATTACTTTACACAAAAAAAAAAAAAAAAAAAAAAAAAGAAAAAGGATTACAGAATATAAAAAAGGACAAAAAAAAAATATTTCCTTTAAACCACAGTATGTTCATATGTTCAAAGATTCATAAGCAAATCTATTGTACAATCTATGTTTCACATTCTGTACAAGGTGTTGAACAGACAGAACAAACTGCTCAAAAAAGCTACAACTTAATTATTACTACTAATGTTAAAACTTAAACCTGCTAATTTATTTTATGAGTGTTTTGACGCCACTTGTAGGAGCAAAATCACACTTGTTATTAAAAAAAGACCCAATAAAACATTCACATTTTTTGTTATAGTTCTGTATAAAGCTTGATATAACTGTTTTACAGCACATAAGAAATATTATTTTATGACAGAATATAAGGTTTTCGACCACACCCTGCATAAGATGAAACAATACTTCAATCTCCCTTTGCACACTTTGAATTTTATCTTTTTTTTTATTACCCTTTTGGGTTTGCACTGTTCTATGCACATTTTTCATGTGTTCAGTATTTGTGCTTATATATGTTGCATCGGATATTTGTTTTTTGAATTTAAAGGAACAGCGCATCTAAACTTTTTACACCATATACCGGTCCAGTATTCAGGATAATTTGTTGACGGAGTGCGAGAATTATATATATATATTTTTTTTTATTTTTTTTTCAGTACAAAAAGCAAACCTGTCTTTTAGGATTTAGAGGCTACCAACCATATCCCAATCATTCCTCGACTCCTCACATAAGTCGCACCATGTAATTGCACTATAAATCGCATTAATGTTGCATCACAGTAGTGTGAACCAGGCCTTATTCAAATGTTTATCAGTACCCTAAACTTGAAGACAAGTTACTGTAAACAAGGAAATCTTAAGAAATTTACCTCTTAAGCTAGTCATGCATGGATCAAAATTCGGCCAGTGCAGCAGGGACCTGAACATAAATAGGTATTAAAAGAGTCTTAAGCTGGATACACACTATACAACTTTTGTTGTTCGATTTCCTTTAGATTTACCTTCAACTATGTAGTGCAAGGGCCTGTCTGATTGCATACGAATTGAAAGCGTTTAGATTTGACCTCATATTATATGGTTTTGGTAAATCTAAAAGGAAAAATTCTAAAGACAATTGTATAGTGCGTATGGCCCATTAGGAGCCCACAAAAAGTGGATAAACTTGTATACTAGTCTAAGGCACGACAATCATTATACGGTATGCAATACAGTTATAGTGGAATTATTTAAAGGATTCATGTATGGTTCAGGTTTTAGAATGAAGGTGGTCTCAAAATAGAAAAAGGCTTAGAACAATGATATTATGCAAGTTAAGTGCATCTAGTTTCTGCAAAAGAGGAACTACAATGTGTTTACTTCTGCTTTCTAATATTGGTGTGTTATAAAAGAACTACTTGTTACTTTTGCATATTTAAAAAAAAATTTGGTAAGTATTGAGTCTAACATTGCCTGTGAAATAAAATCAACACTATGAATAATGTATGCCTTACACAAAGACGTGTATGTTTGTTCGTACAGATCTACATGATGCAGGAAGTTTGCATGCAACCCGTTAACCTCAGGTGTTTGGAGTTCATTACTCCCCTACTTTCCTGACTGCTTGAAGCACTTCATTTGAATGGGCTGCCGTGCTCCTGAAAATGCAAGGAAAAGGTCCCTGCATAATTTTTCAAATCGCAGCCCACACAGAAACTGCAGGCACAGTGTGGTTCCCAGTACTGGAAGCGGCTGTGATTTCCAGTGCGTGTAGGCTCTATTAGGATTAATGGCACCCGCGAACCAACCGCACAATGAGAACCAGGACTTAGCCCCCGCTCACATTGACTTTGAAATCATGTGCAACTTGGGGTGCAACTTCGAAGACATCTGTGTGGCTTAATGCACAGATGTCTATGCAAGTCGCTCCCAAAATCGCCAAAGTAGTGCAGGAACTACTTTTTCAAATCAGTGCAGCACCGCAAAGTCAGCGTCACACCTATTTGAACTGAGAAATTGCCGGAAATTGGCTGCGATTTGTCATGCGAGTTGACCTGTCATGTCACATGACTAGTCGCTCCAGTGTGATCGGGGCTTACTGAGGACAAGAGCATGTTTCCCTACCCATTATACTTGGCAAGACATGTGCCCCAACTTGGTGTAGGAGCACAAACTTGTTAAAGCAACTTGTACCGAGAGGTCATGTGCACCCACTCCATTCAGCACTTGAGTCACCCAACAGGATCAAACATGCAGTAAGCTAACCTAACACCTGATCTGCATACTTGTGCTGGTTTGGCATCCTTGAAAGGATTGAAGGCATTGGATCAAAAGAACAGCCAGAGAATTAGCCAGTAAAGCAGTACACATTGATAAAAAAAAAAAAAAAAAAAAAAAAAAAGATTGTACTATTTTTTTTCCTTTTTTTTTTTTTTAATAGATGTAGCAACCTCCTAGGTAGGTGCTAGGAAGAAGCATATGGGTGGCCCTGTCTGCATATCAGGGGGGCCTGATCATTTAATTAGGCTGTCACATGCTTCCAGGTATGACCTGTTGTGCCTAGGGAGTCTCCCCTCTGTGTCCAATGAGGGCTCTTATTGGTCAGTGGAGGAAATCTAGCCAATAGCACACCAGGGCTTGTGGCTATCTCAGTAGGTGGAGTTTTCCACAATGCACCCTGGGATGGGCTATAGGTCTGAGGGGAGCATGTGACAGGGCGTCTTTGGCGGGAAGCAGAGTCCCAGGAGGAGGGTGACGGCAGTCTCTCCTCCTGTCAGCGCGAGTGAGGGTGTCCTGGGCAGTCGGCCTAGAGGACGAAGGTTGAGCTGAGCTGCAGAGAGAAGGATCCAGAGTGCTGTATACTGAGTGGAGCTGCTGGGCAGAAGTTTCAGGGGAAAAACAGTGTCGCGAGTACTCAAAACCACCCAGGGATCTGCCTAGGAGAGGGGACCACTCCAGAAGGTAAGAGGGATCCGGGAGCCAGCTAACCTGTGGAGAAGGTTTAGAGAAAGGGGGTGCCAGTCTCTAAGCCCTGAAGATAAGTGAGAGAAAGAGGGTGCCGGTGTGGGCCCTGAAGTGTTTAGCAGCGCAGCAGTAGTACAAGTAGCTACCTCAGCAAGGAGTGCTTAAGGGAGCTCAAAGAGGACTTCTTTAAGTATAAAGAAGTCCAAGGTTAATTTGGAGTTAACAGGCAGTAAGCCAGCGTTAACCAGCGTCAACCGGCATCTAGCCAGCGTCAAGTCTGTGCCAATCGGCATTTTTAGTTGTCCCTAGCAAACTGTGCATAGTTGAGCCAAAAGGAGTATCAAACTCATTCCCTTTTCACATCCAAGTTCTCAATAAATAAAAAAAACCCAAAGACACTGGACTGGTCATTGTCTCAGTGCTCACACTTGGAGAAACATGCACAAAGGTACTTTAGTTGCATCCAGTGACCCAGGGGGTCCCATATCCAGCAAAACGGCTGGGAATCATGCTACATAGAATATAAGGAAAGGTTTTTAACAATAGTGCCCTAACAAACTTATTATGCAAACTAAAAGTTGCCTATTACACAGGAAACTATAATTTCTTAATTATGCAATCACAGGACACAGAATTTCTCTTTGACTACTGTTTTTTTTTTTTGCCACCCCTCATACTCCCATCATGCTTCATTTTTATGCTAATGCACATAAGTGATGGACATCTCTCTAATCTGAGAGAAGAAAAACACTTTTTTTGTGTTATTTTAAATCAAGACACATTGGTTGACTCCTGGGCTGTGCCTTGGGGAATCGTAACTGGACCCTGTTGGAAAGAAGTTGTGGCACTCCCCTGTAAGGACGTTGTGGGCTCTGGAAACTGCATTGGGCACTCCTGTTGATATATGGTGCATTGTGTTGAGTTAGCCACAGGATGCTAAACAGATCCAGGTCTGTGGACCATCTGCAGTGGAGCCCTGTCTCTAAAGACCGTAGGGGGATGACTACTAAAAAGGGCAAAAGATTTGGATAAGGCTTTGTCCCCAACATCCCTAGGCTGCTGGAAGAGCCACAGGAAGACGTCTGTTTGCAGACAGGGCTTTTGTTCCATCGAAAAGTCCCATGTGCTTGTGCTCTGGTCCCTGACAAATATGATTCGATCTTTTTTTTCAAACAGGGCTTACAGATAAAAAGGTGACCTACTGTACTTGAACAAACAAGACATAACATTGACATTTACCAACCCCCTCCACCACTTCAAAACTAGTAAGTAAGAACCATGTGTTTCAGATTGGGTGCCAATGATTGGAAACTCCTTAGAGAGTATGCAGGTGCAACCTATTTTATTTAATCTCTAGATATTTGGGGTCTGGTGTTCTCTTCAGTATTGACGGGTATGGTGTCATTATGTCAAGATCAAACTAGCTGTCTAAGGACCCCAGAAAGAAGTTTGTGGATGCCTAGAAGCCTGGCAACTGACGTAAGGCAATCACCATTTTGAATACAGTCATTCCATTGTAAGGAAAAATATCTACAAGTGGAATAGATTTTAAATAGATGCTACTTTGTCTAAGATCAGCCTGACCATCAAATTCAGCCTAGGAGCTGACCTATTGATGCTAAAAGAAGCCCCCGAAAACCACAAAATGTAATTGTGGAATTTGCATGTAACTCTTAAAACAAACAGTTGGTGTCAAAGTGCATGCACCTACAACTAGAAAGAGATTGTACCATAACCTATATGGAAGGTGTGCCAGAAAAAAAACCTTTTCTATCTGAAAAGAACATTAGAGCAAGACTACAATTTGCCACTGAACATATAAACAAAGGCCAAGCCTTGTGGAACAATGTGCTATAGACTGATTAATCAAAAAGACGTTATACCATGGAAACAGCAAACAAACATTGTACTGCCTGGGTTCCAAGAATGAATGCTGCCCCCCCCCCCCCCCAAAAAAAAAAAAAATCACATCCACCGAAAGGCCCCCACATCCATCATGTTGTATCATAATTAAAATGACATACCACCATATTACCGCTCCCCCATCTTGGCACCCTAGGGCTTCCATGGGTGCAGGGCGTTTCAGCACAGTGCCCACCCCACCCCTCAGGGCGCGTGTGCAGTGAAAACATTGCAACCATGGATGGTATGCCACTGGGATATGGTTGAATAGGGGCAGGCTAGGGTCCATCAGTGCCACCCCATCAGCGCCCACCAGTGCCGCCCTGTAAGGAAGCTCTAGTCAGTGTAGCAGAGCTGTGTAAATCCCAGAACTGGATAGATAGACAAATCTTTTGGCAGGTAAAACAACTCCCTTATATGCATTTCATCACCATCAATAGAATTTTGGCTTGAATGCTTTATTTTTCTAATGTAGACCCAGAAAAAAATGTTTAGCATAAATTTAACCCTCATTTAGTGAAGTCAGGGCACCCTTGGGGGGGGGGGGGTGTAATCACCCTGGCCAGAGTTTGCAGTACCACTACACAAAATGTACTATGAATGTGCTGCTAATGAGACTTTGGTGGGAAGAGAATTGGAGTTCAGCTTTAAAAAAACATAACCAAGAAGATGGAGAATGGAAATCTATAATGGGCACCATATTCCTCATGACAGGTCATTAGAATCATGCACCCAGGCCACCCATCTCCTATAGCAGGCACTAAGAGATATAGAGGGATGGGAATAGACTCCTACTACACCCGCACCCAGCTAGAATGAACTACAAGTCCAAAAATTCCACAAAAAAAAAAAACACAACAAACATACCCTAGAAGCCCACCAAAGTCCAAGTATAAATAATAAAGTCAGCTATGCTAGTGTCCACAGTGAGCAACTAAATCACTTGTGATCAGAGTTCCATACAGTCCATCAGAAGAAATCTGTCAGGCATGATCTGCAGCCAATCTGTCCATGGGATGGATCTAACCTGTGTAACGGCCCTACCTCAGCTTGCAGGATGTCAGTGACAGATGGAGTAGCTTGGTTTATTGTACAACAGTGTATCCTTAGAAAAACAAACAACCTCAATGTATCCTTTCAAAGAATAGCCAGCCAGCCGCCTGAAACAGAGAGAAAGTGCTGGATGGGGCAGTCACATAGCCGCCTTATGTCCAGAGAGGTGAAGGGGAGCTAGGGCTAACAGACAGATGAAGGTTCTCATGTAGTGAGGAGCAAGCTGCGCATACCCTCGAAGGAGCCGCTTAGAACACCTGCTTACTCACTGCCTGTTAAATTTTTGGAAACGTTAATTTCCATAGGGTGTACTTAGTTTCTGTACATGAACGGTTTTACCTGATAAAGGTTTAGCAACTTTGTGTAATCAGTCCTGCAATTTAGGGACCCTTACCACACAACACAGCCAGCCCATGGGCCTCCCTGCAAACTGCACTGTAGTTCATATTCTAAGCAGTCTATGGACTGGACAGTGAACAAGTGTTAATTTCCTAGACAAAAATAATTCATCATCCCCAGCCTATACTAATAGAATATTAACATTTAAACATGTATTGCACTACCACATAAGAATAAGTAGGGGACATCTACTAAGCTGTGGATAGAAAACACAATTAGGAAAAAGGCTTTTTTTTTTCATAATAATATTTAATGTTGGTAATATATTCAGGTAATATGTGCAATGGCATTACAGGTAATCGAGTTGATGGTTTTTTGTTTACATTTTAAAGTTAAACTTCTGTAAGCCCCTGTTCACACTAAGGCGACCTGTGAGGCGACCTGGTCACATAATGGAAGTCTATGCAAGTCGCTCCGAGGTCGCCCCAAAGTAGTACAGGACCCTTTTTCTAAGTCGGAGCGACTTGTGTCGCTCCTATTAGAACGGGTCCTGTACTACTCAATGGACCGCGACATACCACAACTTGTCAGGCTGACAAGTCGCGCTAGTGTGAATGGGCTCTAAAACCATAAACATGTTATTACATTTTTACTTCAGTAAAGCATATAATGAGTTTGGCAATTTTAGAGAAATGCTTAAAAATGCATTACAAATTTAACTAAACCCATTAGATTTTAGACTTTTAAAATGTGCTGGAGATTTTATTCAACTAAAATAAGACTAAAACAATTCAGATTACTTAAATAGGACTAAAACTAAAATGGCATTTTAGTCAAAAGACCGACTAAAATTAAATCAAAATTTGACATCAAAATTAACACTGCAGTGACAAAGCAGCAACAGGTGTATTAAGTCCTCCCTGTGCTCTCCTCCTGTAAACATGTTCAGTCTGGGAGCACTGTGCAAAGTAGCATAGACATGAGCTTGAGTTGTGTTATACGAGAAGATTATAAAGACTCACTTAGGTAGTTTCGCTAGTCGAAAGTAAAAATGTATAAAGGATTTTATAATGAATAATTGGAATAAATTATGTTTATCTGCCTGAGCTCTACATAACACAAAATGATCCTCCTAATTTAGGACTCTGCTATTTTTGGTGATGAGCCAAACACCTTCCGGTTCGGTTTGCACCAAAACACAGCGAACAGGGGAAAAGTTAGTTAGAACATGCAAACTCCCATTAAAGTCTATGGGACTCGAACATGAAAAATCAAAAGTCCTCATTTTAAAGGCTTAAATGCAAGTTATTTCCCAAAAAAGTGTATGGGGGTCTGGGTATTGCCCTGTGGGACATGTACCAATTCAAAAAATCGTTTTAAAAACTATTGTTTTTACAGGAGCAGTGATTTTAATGATGCTTAAATTGAAACAAAAATGAAAAATTCCTTTAAATATTGTGCCAGGGGGGGCCCCCTTAATGTGCCTATAAAGTGGTGCATTTGTACAATATATGTAGCCTGCTGCAGCAATACTGACATTCCCAAAGGAAAAAATGTCATTTAAACTTGTTAATGGCTGTAATGTATTGTCGGCTTCCAGCAATAAAGATAAAAAAAAACATGAAAAAAAATAGTGTGGGGTCCCCCCAGTCCATACCAGACCCTTTAAGTCTGGTACGGATTTTAAGGGGAACCCAACGACAAAATTGGGGAAAAAAAAAAAAAGATGGCATGCGGTCCCCCCAAAATCCATACCAGACCCTTATCCGAGCAAGCAGCCTGGCTGGACAGGATGGGGGGGGGGGGGGGACTAGCATCTCTTTCCGACAACCTTGGACTGTGGGGGTCTTATCGGAATCTGAAGATCCCAGCCCCTCCCCTATGTGATTGGATATTGGGTACATCGTACCCCTACCCATTCACCCAAAAAGTGTACAAAAAAAAAATAAAGACAAAAGCCAATTTTTGATAAGTCCTTTATTAAAAAATGAAAATAAAAAAAATAGTGTCCCTCGATGTAAATCCATTATCAATCATGTCACCCGCCGCCGCACCCGAAAAAAAATAATAGAAAAGGAAAAAAAAAAAAAAAAAAAAAAAAGCTCTTTCCTCTTCAGACGCCTCCCGCGCAATGAGCCATTTGAGTTTGACAGCACTTTTATAGGAATCTGACGTAACGAGCGTCCCATAATGCACTGCTCAGGTGCAGTGAATAAATTACTGACATGTCAGAAGGGGCGGTGCCACTGGGTGGTGTCCCCCGCCCCTCTCCTGTAAAAGGAGCTGTCACAGCTCCAGCAGCTCATTACGCCAGAGGCGATTGAAGTGGCGGGAGCATTTTTTTTTACTTTTCTATTTTTTGGGTGCGGCAGCGGGGCAAATTTCCCGCCAACGGCCCTATTTGTTCGTGTGTTCGCTGAACTTGCGTTTGACTCAAACTCGAAGCTCATCCCTACAGTTGGATAATAGGGTGCCCTTCTGTAAAGGCTCATTATAGTATATACAGTCCTGACTTGGATTGATAAAGGTCTACTAGCACTCCCTACCTTTGCAAATTTGGAGGCTAGCTTTTTTTTTCTTTTAACAAACACAGCCCAGCTACACAGGCTATAAAGCAAGAATCCAAAATATGTGTATACTGATAAAGATTAGATCTTTAGGTGGGCTTTCCCATTGTAGCTCAGGTAGTGGAGGCAAGTGTTAAAAAAAAAAAAAAAGAAGGATTTTGAAATCGCCATTTTGCTTGGTAAACTGTGTTGCCTAATAAGGCAGAACTTGTTCTGCAGGTCATCAGTTAATGACTTTTTAGTTTGCAGTGGTAAAATCACTAGCTAGCAGCATGTAGTACAGACTGCATATTGCGATTACTACTTGACCATTTGAAAAGTGAGGACTTTTTGACATGGACTGCAGCTTAGCTACCCCTATTGTTTCAAACATTTTCAGGATAAGGAAACGGCTTTTACAGAGCAGTGAAATTAAGGAGAGCAAAGGGGTAAAGAAGCGGCAATGTAATGTGGGAAGTTTGCTATAAATATTTAGTGTAAATGTTACAACAAAGCTAACCTGTTCCCTAGAACAAATCCTGCACAAGGCACTTTAGAAACAGGGAGATGATCCACAGTTTTACAGCCTTCTGACTGCCAAGCTGCAATTTAAAGTGGTTGTAAAGCCTTAGGGGTTTTTTACCTTAATGCATTCTATGCATTATGCTAAAAACCTTCTGTGCTGCATGTGTCCCCCCCTCACTCCCTTATACTTAGCTGTAGGAAAAGAATTAGCCGCACATCCAGGGATTTCAATAGGTTTCAAATACCTTTATTTCCAAAAAGTTGCAAGTGATGACACCAAAGACACCAGCATAAAGTCTCGTAGACGCGTTTCACACATACATCTTGTGCTTAATCATTACAATGACTGTAGCTGACTATAGATCTTAAATAGACCGCCCCAATGAAAACAGGTGTACCGGGGGCGGTAACAATCAGCAGTTGTGCACAACTCAATTAATCACCTGGCCTCAGCCCCAAAGGGCATCTCAGTGGTGATTTAAATATAAAAATCAAGCTGAAGTTCCAGCCCATCGTGTGTACCGTGAACTCACCCATACACACAAAGACCTGGACCGACAATCACATAGAAAAACGTTTAAAAAAACGTGTAAAAAGTACCAATGAAAATCATTGGAAAAAATGTAAATACATACAACGTAACAAACAGAGAAGAATAATGACTATAACAAATGTAAGAACCTTTGTATAGTATGTGTATGTACCTGTATGCAGTGGCGTAGCGTGGGTTGTCAGCGCCCGGGGCAAGGCATGTAATTTGCGCCCCCACCTGTGGAAGTCCCGCCCCGAGGGACGTAACGCATGCGGAAGGGAGGGAGGAGAGTCTGACGTCACCCGCAGTCAATACACTATACACACAGTATACATACAGTATACACATACACTATACACACAGTATACACTATACACACAGTATACATACAGTATACACATACACTATACACACAGTATACACTATACACACAGTATACACACACTATACACACAGTATACACATACACTATACACACAGTATACACTATACACACAGTATACACACTATACACACAGTATACATACAGTATACATACAGTATACACATACAGTATACACACAGTATACACATACACTATACACACAGTATACACACACTATACACACAGTATACATACAGTATACATACAGTATACACATACACTATACACACAGTATACACTATACACACAGTATACACACAGTATACACACAGTATACACACACTATACACACACTATACACACAGTATACATACAGTATACACATACAGTATACACACAGTATACACACACTATACATACAGTATACACATACAGTATACACACAGTATACACACAGTATACACACAGTATACACATACAGTATACACACAGTATACACACACACAATACATACAGTATACATACAGTATACATACAGTATACATACAGTATACACATACAGTATACACATACAGTATACACACACTATACACACACTATACACACAGTATACACATACACTATACACATACACTATACACACACACTATACACACAGTATATACACACTATACATACACTATACATACACTATACACACAGTATACATACAGTATACACATACACTATACACACAGTATATACACACTATACACACAGTATACATACAGTAAACATACAGTATACACATACACTATACACACAGTATACACACACTATACACACAGTATATACACCAGTATACACATACACTATACATACACTATACATACACTATACATACACTATACATACACTATACATACACTATACATACAGTATACACACAGTATACACACAGTATACACATACACACAGTATATATACACAGCATACACATACACACAGTATATACACAGTATATATAAAGTACACACACCATCTAAATATCAGCCTGATTGAACACACTGCTGCTGCCCCCATTTCCTGGCATGCTGGTACTTGTAGTGCTCCAGCAGCTCACAGACATTGGATGTGGTAATGCAGAACAGGAGGGGGTGGGCAGGTAATGAGTAGGGAGGTGTAGCAGAGATTGGGGGAGAAGTTTAGGGCATGTCCTTCCTCCAGAAGCAGTGCACTGCTCCTCACATGAAATCTATCGATCAGCCTCAGAGACAGGAGGAGCCCTGCAAGAGGAAACACAGCCTCTCCCCTCCCCCCTCCCCCCTCCTCAGCAGGGTAAGTACTGACAAGAATACATTTGGTTTATCTTCCCCAGCTCACCTTCTTCTATGAGGCTGCAGCCCCTCCTCTCCTCTCTTCTCCAGCTGTCCACATCTTCTGCTCCGTTATCAAACAAGGCGCGCTGGGGAAGGGGGCGTGTACACTGTGATCCCATAGGCTGAGAAGGCAGTGAAGGGGCGGAGCAGCTATAGACTCTGAATCTTCTCCGTGAAAGGATGTCCGTAACTGAGATTTCAGGGACAGCACAGCCGCCGTGACTGCGCCCCCCTGAACATTGCGCCCGGGGCGGCCCGCACCGGCAGCACCCCCCACGCTACGCCACTGCCTGTATGTCGGTATACACCCACACATACCTGAATACACTTCCTACATGAATATACAAAAATACAAAAATAGGTACATAAAATTATTGTGTCTTCCATATGGTGTACTATCACCACAGAAGGATGCATGAACTAGTGCATCCATGTATACATTACAAGGAAACTATCCCCAACACATTAACCATGCGGACACATGTAATCCACCTAAAAGGAGAATAAACCATAATGTAAAGTATACCCAAAAGAATAGTTTGTGGAAATGTGCCCATACAGAAATGTATGTGGATAACGGAACACTAGCATGATCATAAATATGGATCTTATAAAAATACTGAAAAATACATGGCATAGAGCAATGTGAAAAAAGAGGAAAAAAGGAACAAGGAAGGGAGAATGGGGGAGGGGAAAGGGTGAGAAAGGGGGGGGGGGAGAGAAATACTTACTTACCTGAGCCCGATCCAGCGATGAGGCTCTCCCGACTCTGTCCCGCCTCACTGCACAGATTGAAAGCAGCAGTAGCCATTGGCTCCCGCTGTGGTCAATCAAATTCTCTGACGAGAGAGCAGGGGGCGGGCGGCTGCAGACACAGAGAATGGATGCAGACAAGGTGGCTTAGGAGCGAGCCTGCATAGGTGCTCCCAAAAGGTAGGCTTTTCCTATGGGTGCACGTTCCTAAGAGGAGGCGCCAGGCAGGAGCACCAGTGGGGGATCCCAGAAGAAGAGGATCAGGGCTGCTCCGTGCAAGACCATTGCAAAGAGCAGGTAAGTATGACTTTTTCATTATTTTAAAAAAGGGAAAAAAAGCAAACCTTTAATGTTCCATGTCTAAAGGCCATGTTAGTACACATTACTGCAGTTGCCGAGCAGTGAAATTGACTTCATCGCATTTAGAGACATTGGACAGGCAGCGAGGAGATCACATATCACCTGTGAGCCGCCTGTCAAATGTCTCTAAAAACAAATCCATTGTGATCACTTTTTAGAGGGCAGTAACATCTTAATGAGGCCTTACTGAGTAGTAATTAATGATGGCATAGTCACTTCGGTTGGATAATACCATGTTTAATCCAGAACAAATTGAATGGCAATTTAGCTGATCGACTTGGAGAGGTTTGCTCATGTGCCAGGTTGTCATAAATCTCATGGCAGTCAGAGTGGTGATCTTTTACTGCCTCTGTTGCAGCCATAATTTGGCATAGTCAGCTATGTGCTGGGTCACAACCTAAGGAACTGTAGCACCCTCTAGTGTGCTATCAGGTTAGTACAGGTAAATTTGTGTGTAAAGAGCCTGAATCTGGGTCAGGGTTTACTGCAGGTCAGGCTCTATGACTCAGAGGAAGGTCTCTGGAAGTTTGGAGAACGTTCTAGAAGTTAGTGGGTGGAGGCCAGGAGGGTTGATCTGCATACTTAGGGTTACCTCAACCAGTTATGCTATGGAAACCATTCTCTTTTCAGTACCCACCTGGTTACGTGTGTCTGCTTATTGCCCTAAGTGGAAAGTGCCTTCATGCACCCCTTATCCTTGCTGCCCGTTTGCCTCAGGTGGGAGCTCAGGCTGGCTTGGTAAGATCCTGACAGTATCACAGTTTGTACTGCGAGTACATCAGCACACTCAGAGATTCACTGATTCACTGGTGGAGAGACAGCAAGGTAGGTAGAGCAGGGATCAGTGTTTACAGTGGAGTGGGAGATAATCCTTTATGCTGCTTACGACACAAAGTGCTACTTTCCAAGGGACTGAGCATTACTAGTCTTTAAGGGGCTGTTGCATTTCATCTTCTGAGACAGTTGGTGTCCAGGAAGGAGGACAGTTTACAATTGGGAGGAAGTCGTCCCTGATTTTGTTGATATCAAATTAGGCATCCCATAATTCCTATTCCCCATCCAAGTCATTACCTCTAACAACAACAAACATGTTCAAAGATGGTTTTTCATGTATGGATGAAAGTGGGAAATTCTTGTCCTCTTGCTGTGTAACAGTAGGGAATCCAGTAATCCCCCAACCCCTGCGGGGGTAGTGCTACACAACATTAAGGGAGATTCTACCCACGAGGGTCCTCTAGGATCTTACAAACTTGACTGAAATCCAAACCATAACCCAAATGAAGTAAACTTATATTCTAGGACAATTCTTGTGGGATTTTACACCTTTAAAATGTATCTCATGTGAAACTCAGGCTGCAAAAAATGAGATAACCTGCAATATGACTCACTTGCGTGACAACAGTTTAATTAAAGAAAGAAGAGATGGAAAGATTTTTTTGCACTTCAGATATCTGTATGATGAGCAATTGTTACATGTCAGTATATTATTTTTGTAAATAAATTGTGCACGAAAAAAATAGGACATATTTTACAATCTAAGCTTCAATATATGTCTTACCTTACCAAACAATCAAAATCAGGGAAAATGTATCTTCTTGAACTAGGTGATGGTCTCCCTATCCACTTGTTCCACTTCACACTTCTATGAAAAAAAATGAAATATATATTAGTATTACATCCTAAATAAAAAAAGGTTTATACTTGTACTAAAGAAATAAGTGAGTCAGTAAAATTGTCCAAATAAACTACTTCCAGTCCGGGCCTTTTCTGGTACTTTTTCACATGTAATAAATCAGTATTTGTTACTAGAAAATTACTTGGAACCCCCAAACATTATAGCTTTTTAAAGCAGGGGCCCTAGAGAATACATTGGTGGCTTTTACTATTTATGTTACACGGTATTTGCCCAGCAGTTTTTCAAATTCCTTTTTTTTGGGAGCAGAATTCACTTTTTTGCTTTTTAATACAAAAAAAAAAAAAAAAAAAACCACACACACACACACACACACACACACACACACAAATACATAACCAAATTTTTTGTAAAATATAGAAGATGAAGTTATGCCGAGTAGAAAGATACCCAACATGTCACGCTTTAAAATTGCGCACGCTCGTGCAACGGTGACAAATGTAAAATGTTACTATCCATTGGCAACACTTTAAAAGCCTGTACAGGTTACCACTTTAGATTTTAAGAAAAGCTCTGGTGCAAGAATTACTGCACATGATCTGATATTTGTGATACCTCACATGTGTGGGACAAGCTCTGTCTGCGTGCGGAACCAAAGCACAAAGTTTGCCTTTGGGGGCAAGAACGCAAGGATGAGGGTCCCCTTATTTATTTTTTTATCACTTTTATTGCTGTCACAAGGAATGTAAACATCCTTGTGACAGTAATAGGCACGTGACAGGTCCTCTTTATGAAGAATTTGGGGTCTATAAAGACTCCACATCCCTTTTTCTGCACTTAAAGCGGAGTTCCAGCCTCAAAAATGGACAAAATCGATTTTGGGCCATTCTCTTGCTCTAGGTCCCTGGTCCTCAACCCTGGTCCTCAGGGCCCACTAACAGGCCAGGTTTGCAAGATAACTGAAATACATCCCAGGTGATATAATTTGCTACTCAGTGATTGCAGTATTCTACTCTGCATCTCCCCAAGGTAATACTTAAAATCTGGCCTGTTAGTGGGCCCTGAGGACCGGAGTTGAGGACCACTGCTCTAGGTCACCTGAAAAAGAAATGGATAATTACGATTTTTTTTTTTTTGTTTACAGTGCCTTGCGAAAGTATTCGGCCCCCTTGAACTTTGCAACCTTTTGCCACATTTCAGGCTTCAAACAAAGATATAAAACTGTAATTTTTTGTGAAGAATCAACAATTGGGACACAATCATGAAGTGGAACGAAATTTATTGGATATTTCAAACTTTGTTAAATATAAAAACTGAAAAATTGGGCGTGTAAAGTTATTCATCCCCTTTACTTTCAGTGCAGCAAACTCTCTCCAGAAGTTCAGTGAGGATCTCTAAATGATCCAATGTTGACCTAAATGACTAATGATGATAAATAGAATCCACCTGTGTGTAATCAAGTCTCCGTATAAATGCACCTGCACTGTGATAGTCTCAGAGGTCAGTTTAAAGCGCAGAGAGCATCATGAAGAACAAGGAACACACCAGGCAGGTCCGAGATACTGTTGTGGAGAAGTTTAAAGCCAGATTTGGATACAAAAAGATTTCCCAAGCTTTAAACATCCCAAGGAGCACTGTGCAAGCGATAATATTGAAATGGAAGGAGTATTAGTATTAGACCACTGCAAATCTACGAAGACCTGGCCGTCCCTCTTAACTTTCAGCTCATACAAGAAGAAGACTGATCAGAGATCCAGCCAAGAGGCCCATGATCACTCTGGATGAACTGCAGAGATCTACAGCTGAGGTGGAAGACTCTGTCCATAGGACAACAATCAGTCGTATACTGCACAAATCCGGCCTTTATGGAAGAGTGGCAAGAAAAGAGCCATTCCTTAAAGATATCCATAAAAAGTGTCATTTAATGTTTGCCACAAGCCACCTGGGAGACACACCAAACATGTGGAAGAAGGTGCTCTGGTCAGATGAAACCAAAATCGAACTTTTTGGCAACAATGCAAAACGTTAGGTTTGGCGTAAAAGCAACACAGTTCATCACCCTGAACACACCATCCCCACTGTCAAACATGGTGGTGGCAGCATCATGGTTTGGGCCTGTTTTTCTTCAGCAGGGACAGGGAAGATGTTTAAAATTGATGGGAAGATGGATGGAGCCAAATACAGGACCATTCTGGAAGAAAACCTGATGGAGTCTGCAAAAGACCTGAGACTGGGACGGAGATTTGTCTTCCAAGACAATGATCCAAAACATAAAGCAAAATTTACAATGGAATGGTTCACAAATAAACATATCCAGGTTTTAGAATGGCCAAGTCAAAGTCCAGACCTGAATCCAATCGAGAATCTGTGGAAAGAACTGAAAACTGCTGTTTACAAACGCTCTCTATCCAACCTCACTGAGCTCTAGCTGTTTTGCAAGGAGGAATGGGCAAAAATTTCAGTCTCTCGATGTGCAAAACTGATAGAGACATACCCCAAGAGACTTACAGCTGTAATCGCAGCAAAGGGTGGCGCTACAAAGTATTAACTTAAGGGGGGCTGAATAATTTTGCACACCCAATTTTTCAGTTTTTTGTTAAAAAAGTTTGAAATATCCAATAAATTTCGTTCCACTTCATGATTGTGTCCCACTTGTTGATTCTTCACAAAAAAATTACAGTTTTATATCTTTATGTTTGAAGCCTGAAATGTGGCAAAAGGTCAAAAAGTTCAAGGGGGCGAATACGTTCGCAAAGCACTGTACTTAACTTGTATTAGAAGAAAATATACTCACCTTTCTTCCACTTACTCCCTCTGCGGCCGCGGCCTGCGCCGTCACTTCCTCCTTGCATTGATTCCTGGGAGCTGAACGTCATCGCTCCCAGGAATCAATGCGCCTGCATCGGCCCCGCTCATCAGTTACGGTGCAGGCGCGTCATTCGCTGCTAAACATCTTCTGGGCATGCCCAGAAGCTGTGGAGGGATGATGCGCCCGCACCGGAACTGACGAGCGGGGCCGGTGCAGGTGCATTCTGGGAAAAGGACACGGAAGAGGACGCGGAAGAGGACGCAGAAGAGGACGCGCTGGCTTCAGCTGCCCACATCCGAGATGGCAGCGCTGGAGAAGAAGGTAAGGATTTCTTCTAAAAGGTAAGTGCGACAGGGACAGTTCAGAGGCTATCCATTGTGGAATGTACTAGCCCTGACTGTCCCGGGGGATATTTTTATCTAGCCCTGACTGTCCCGGGGGTATTTTTATCTAAGTTTCACCCCCGAGGCCGGAACTCCACTTTAAAAGCATTCAAAAACAGCAAGATTTTTTAAAAATGGCTCTGATGGTTTCCGAGTAAACTAGAAGTAATGTCATGTCATGGCTTCCAGGTTAATATTACAAACAGCCAATCAAAGCTGATCCCGGCTTTGCTTGGCAGTCTGCTCTGGTCTCCCAGTGGGCAGGGGAGCCAGAGAGAGCCACAAATGGAGGTGTGTGCGTGTGTGTGTGTTTGTGTGGGAAGGGGGGGGGGGGGTAAGGTCCCCTCCTGCTGCTTGTTATAGCAATAGAGCGGCGGGAGTGATGCATCCCGGATTCAGCCACCGAAAGTCCAGCAATGTACAGGCTGGACAGAAAGTGGTTAATAAATAAAGGGGACATACACTATGGTCACAGCATACTTTAATTTTACATCAGCATTCTAATGCATTACAAACAATAGTTACCAATATAAGCTTACATCTATATAGCACATTTAATGTTGTGAGTGCTGCCTGTCAGCTGGTCATCTTGCCACAACTTCCTGGATTCCCTGCTTCCTTTGCAGCTTCTCCTCTGCTGCTTACTTTTAAATTTTTTTTTTTTTAAGAGGACTACAAATCCCATGGTACCTTGCTGTCTGCAAGCAGTGATTCCCTTACTGACTCCAACTTCTGAAACTCCTCCTATCAGAACTCAAACCTTTTTCAACCAGGGTGCCTTGAGGTTTCTTCAGGAATGCCTTGGCAAAATGCCTAAAATTGTTAAACCAGCATGTGGATGAAGCCTGCCTTTTAGTTACACAAAATTACAGGTTTTCATTGTGCACCATTACAACCTTCTAGCTGCCAGTGTTCTACCAACGGATTGTGCCAATGGCTGTTGAGGATGTCAGTCGCCTGCATAGCATCCTTGTTTGACCCTCCCCTGCCCCTACCTATCAGTGTTGAGGTCACATTAGCTCTGAGTGATGGAGAAAAAAAAAACAGAGAGAAGAGAAACATTGGAATACTAGTCAGTACTAGTTTGCAAAAGTGTATTTGCTTTGTAAGAATAAATCACCTCTAACGTTGGGCATCCTACGGGTGAATGTTGCTGCATTATGTAAAACTATTAGAATAGTTTTTACATTTTATAATGGGGTGCCTCTAGACTGTCCACTTTAAAGGGTGCCTTGACTGAAAAAAGGTTGAGAAACACTGCTCTAGAAGGCAGGTTCTAAATTCTGTGACAAAGCAATGCCTATACACAGGGCGGTGAATATGTCACAGAATGCAGGAAAGTAAATGTCTGGTATCTGCACAAAGTACGTTTCCACACTTCAATATCATTCAGAGTAATAGGAGCAGGCTAGAAACAACTGAAATAGAAGGCAGAAATTAAATAATTTTAAAATTTAGACCATCAATACGCTTAGAAAGCAGAACTTTGGACAACAATTACCACTATATATGCTCTACAGAATGTCCTACCTTATTCTTCTAGTTGCAAACATTTTTCTTATGCGAAGTTCAATACCTTTTCCCCCCTGAAATGATTGTAATGGTTTTCGCCTACCTTGTGGATGACTATGGGAAATATATTGCTGCTGAGCTATTGCTTCTTAAAGCTGCCCATATACTAAACAATGTCATTGTACAATCACCTTTAAATATACTATAATATATGTAGTGCTTTGGCATGCCTAGTTTGATACAAATTGAATGGATTGTTTAGTTTGTCCTTGTATCACATAGCTTTGGTAAAACTAAAGTAGATTGTACAGAGATTGTTCAAAGAAGTAATGTTTTCACCCCATTTATACTTACCTAGGTGGATGTAGCATCGGTCCGATGCTGCATCTGTCCCCCGGCGTCTCTGCACTGAGAACCAAGCGATCAGCGGTGTTTGATCGCTTGGTTCTCAGATGCGCAGTAGGGTTCTGCCAGGTCCCAATAGCTGGACAGAGCACTTTGGTGCATATGCGCATGTACTGGACTATCGAAAATGGTGATGCTGGTGGAGGGGGTAGAGCAACAATAAAGGGGACGGACGTTCTTCCTTAAGAATATGTATACCAAAAATCTGTTTACCTGTATGTTTGGATATCATGTTTTGGAGATCATGTTCTCTCAAAGCAGGTTACAGCACAGTGCTTGTGCTGTCTAACCTGTCCTGTAAGCTGCAAAATACCTGGCTGATCCTGGCTGGTTCTGCCCTTCCTTCTGTAAATTGACCACGGTTTATCATGGCTGCTGAGCCCTAACACCTTGGTCAGTTACGTGCCTCCGTCATCCGCTGTGTCTTCTCTCTCCCCCTCTCCCCTCCCTCCCTGCCTGTCAGTTCCTGTATCTGTGTGAGCCGCTATCTGTTACTCTATGGAAGCAGGCATCTCCCCCTACTTGCTGCAAGTACAACACACTGCAGAGCCGACTGATGCCAACTCAACCTCAGCTATGATGTTTGCCATGTACACAAACAGAAGGAAGAGGAGAAGCTGGGGAGTAGAAACATGGATGGAGACATATATGGGAAAGGGACACAGTGACCAGGGGGGAGGGGGGGGGGATAAGGTATACACTTGGAATGATTTGGGGGGGGGGGGGGCAGGGCTAAGAAGATATGTGCTGGGGGGAAAGGACTTGTGTTAGATGGGGGCTGGGGGGTGGTATTAAAATCCCCCTCATCCTACCTTCCAGCACAATACCTCTCTCAAAGCACTCCACATCAAAGATCCTCCCCCAACTCCCCCTTTTAGCACAAGTTCTCTCCCCTCCCAAAGCACCCCCCTATCACATATGCGCCGCCCCACATCCCCTTCGAGCACAAGCCCTCTCCCCTCCCAAAGCACCCCCATCACATATCTGCACCCCCCCCGCACCTTCTAGCATAAGTCCACTCTCCCCTCCCAAAGCATCCCCCCAATACAAATCTGGCCCCTCCCTCCACCCCCCTTCTAGAACAAGTTCCCTCCCCTCCGAAGTGCCCCCCACACTAAGCACATTTTCAAAGCCTGGGTTTTGTCTAACCATGCTTAAGCCCCTTCCGCTGTAAAGTATGGCCAATCCCACTTTTTGCCATGGCAAAGCAGTCCCTCATGTTCAAGTTTGGGAGTTGGGAGGTATGCTGTTGCCATGTTACTTACCTTGAGATTCTACCAGTAACAATTTGCTTTTGTAGGCGGACAATGCTAATCTGCTGCCTTACAGTTTACTGCGTAGTCAGCCTGCTGTGTGAGCTTCCTCAGTTGGCCGTTGGGTCAGTCTGATATATCCAAATAAACCGCACTGAGTGTAAAAACATGCTGCAAAAGCGGAAACCATTACCACTGGCCTCGCAGGAGGTGGACCACCTTCTGCTCCATATATGCGCACCTGTGTTTGTGATGGAAGCACATTTCATAGTGCGCTCCCAGCACAAAGACTGTACTGTCACCAACATCTCCAGGCTCCCAATCAAGCAATAGCTGTGATAGGCTGTGATCGCTCCCTAAAACCTGTCCAATGTATCCTTTCTTTTCCAAAAAGGGAAAAAAAAAAGTCTTTAAAATAAATAATAGATAAGAGCTTTAAATAGATTGGTGTCCAAGACAGTGTCAAGGTGTTAGGCAAGATAAAAAGTTGTATTTTTTCTATTCAGTGTGTAGATTCTTGGTCCTTCTGCGAGTACAAACAAATAATGTATACATATCTGGCATCACCGTGAACGTCATAAGTAGGAGAATTTATTTTGTTGGGTTTTGTTTTTACTATTTTTTTTTTTTTAGGATTTTTCTGCCCCAGTGCAGCTTGGTAAATGCCAATTTTTTCGAATGTGTGAATTAAAATGCTTGTATAGTTTCTGTTATGAATGAGCCAGCACCATCTAGTGACCAAGTGGAATAATGTCATTTATGCCCTATGTTTAGTCATTTTGGGAGGGTCAAAAGGAAAATGATTTCTAGGAACGGTCATTCATCATCTTAGTTTTCTCTTCAGACTGCAGGGGGAAAAGCACATATCTACACCTCTGCTGCCTGTGAAAGTAGGCAGGTTAAAGCTCTACTTACTTTCACCTCTTACTGCTACTGCCTTTAGAGCAGGGTTAGGGCAACCCTAATGAGGTAAGGATCTACCTAAACAACATGGGAGAAGTCAAAGATAACCAGGCACAGTGTCGCCTCCTCACACCCGATTTAAACCTCTAATTTCCGTAGTACCCTGTTGCAGTCATGTGCATTGCCCAGCAATCATGGGTATTAATAAGGTGGCGAGGAGGCAACATATAGCCTCCTCATCACCTGTCAAAACACACTTAAGATCACTTTTCAGGGGAGCAGCAACGCCTGCTGCACTTGTGAATGAGCATTTGGCAGCGGCACCACGGAGTGCTCATTCCCACAAGGTTGGAGGGTGGCAAAAACATTCCTACCCTATTTACCTGCTGAGGCAGAAGCTAAAGGTGTACACACATTCCACAGGAGGAATTAAGCCCCCTGTTGCTTTTGGTGGGTGCTACCACCTGCCAGTGGTAACCCATTCAAGTAAATGGGGTCACTCTGCAATTGCCACACAACTGAATTCTTCTGCGGGGACCAAGGGGTGAAAGTAGGTGGGGAGAAAGCAACACAACGCTGCTTGCTTTAACCCCTTGTTTGCTGTACTCACAAGGTTGCAGTGCACTTGCAGAGTGGCCTTCTTCACTTAAATGGGTCATGCTTGGTAGGGGCTACACCCACCAACCATGACATGGTGTATAACTCCTGCTGCAGCTAAAACATGTGTACACCCATGACCACTGCAGTTTAAAGGGGGGGGGGGGGCAGTTGGGGGTGCGGTGATAAAAACATGTCTTAACTATGGGGTTTTACCACCCCCCAAACTGCAAATGTAAATGAACCCTTACTGTTCTGAGCACTCTACAAGGCTGCTTTCACACCAGGAGTGCAGCACAGTCCATCAGAAACTTTCCTAGGTTAGGTGCACTTTGCCATAGACTTCTATTATATCCTGCAGGTGTGGTGCATTTTCTGAAAGCGTACCAAAACTCCTGCATTCAGAAAGTGCATCAAACCCTCAGGATGTAATAGAAGTGTAGCACCCTACAAGTAGGTGCTAGGTAAATTATAGTGGGCTTTGTCTGCCTAACAGCAGAGCCATGATTTCTATTTGTCAGGTAGGGTGTCATGGCTTCCAGGTGTGTCTGCTGAGAGGGGAGTCTCCCCACTGGCTCTGCGAGAGGCTTTTCATAGGGCAGTGGAGGAAACCCAATCAGGGACACATTCGGACTTGTAGCTAACCCAGAAAACAGATTCTGCTGCAGAGGAGGGAGAGGATGGCTGTCTCTCCTCCTGTCAGAGGAAGCGGATGTCTCTGGGTGTTGCCTGAAAATCCAGAGGGTGCTGAGTTGAGCTGAAGGGGATCCGGAGTGCTGAGAACCAGCAGAGAAAGAGAGGGGTCCAGTCCCAGGAAAGCCTAGACAGGTCGTGAGTACTGCGGATTGCCCCTGGAGGTCTGCCTAGTGTCAGAGGATCCAAGTGTCAGCTAGCTGTAAAGGGGGTACCTAGTCAGAGAGCCCTGAAGTGTACCCTGAAAAGTCAGTATACAGCGTGGAGTATACTAGTTGAGAGTTGCAGCAGCACAGGAACTTACAAAGAGCTACCTCAAGCCAGCGCAGGGCTGGATTGAGCTATTCAGTGACTTTTTGAGCAAAGCAGTGTCAGAAGTCAAGTATTCTACAGTCCTGGATCTTCTGAATTAAAGTCGAGGTTCCAGCACAGTTTTCAGTGTATTCAAGCGTCAGGGAGCACTGGCTAGCTTCGGCTGGCGTCAAGACAGCGCTAGTAGGCATTTCTGGCCAAAAGAGTCCCAAAAGTGTACCTAGTTGAGCCAGAGGAGTAGCCCACTCATTCCCTTCTCCCATCCCCTTAATACAATAAACAACCAAACCAAAGATGCCGGAATTGTCATTGTCTCAGTTCTCACACCTCACATGGGCTGGAGAGGTAACCGGTAACAATGGCAGACCCACCACAGGCTCAATGGTTGGAAAACCTGCTACAGAAGTCTTTGGCGAAACACAGCAAACCCACAGGAAAGCTGCAGGTAAACTGCACCCGTGGTGTGGGTAAACCTCAGCACATCAGTGTGAAAGCAGCCCTATACTATTATGCCCAGTGTATTGCTTCACACTGACCTGAAGATCTCTTCTTTCCTGCTGCTGGCACCACTCTGGAGACCGCTAGCTGGGATAAGAGGTGGACTGCAGTTGGTATCAAACCGCATTGGGACAGGAGCCAGCACTAGGAGCGGCATCAGCTTATGCGGGTCTCCCTTCCTACTACAGATCCAACTTTACAACAGCAAATTAAATTCAAAATACTAACCACAACATACAAAGCCATTCACAACTCTGCCCCGAGCTACATCACCAATCTTGTCACAAAATATCACCCCAACTGTCCTCTCCGCTCCTCTCAAGACCTCCTACTCTCAAGCTCCCTTGTCTCCTCCTCTCATGCTCGTCTCCAGGATTTTTCCAGGGCCTCTCCCATCCTCTGGAACGCTCTACCTCAACCTGTACGGCTATCTCCTACTGAAAACTAATTTCTTCAGGGAAGCCTATCACACCGCCAACTAATCTGCCATCAGCTCATTCCCTACTCTTACCTCTTCTAACACCTGCCCCACCCCCATTAGATTGTAAGCTCTTCTGAGCAGGGCCCTCTAAATCTTATTGTATTGTATTGTATATGTACTGTCTCCCTCTAATATTGTAAAGCACTGCGTAAATTGCTGGTGCTATAGAAATCCTTAATAATAAGCCCTGGCCGCAATATATCAGTCTCCTGGCCATAATCTACTGGTTGCTGACCCCTGGTTTAGAGATCGTCATAGAAAAAGTGTTGAATTTCTGTTATGCTAGCCAGCTGCAATCAGATATATCCTGTCCACCTCAGTCTATCCTCATTATGGCCCAAATATTAGTGCATTTGCACTGTACTGCATTATTTCAGGTGTTTGTGTCATCATATACTTATTGTATTTCATTGCATGTCTTCTTGTTTGTAGTTTTACACCGCCCCTTGCATGTTTAATAAAACCACAGGTCGTCATCCCAGTCTCGGTTATTAATCGTAGGGGAGGAGTTTACACTGCCTGTGAGACTGCTAGATCTTGGATACAGTAAGCCACTAGTGAAATTATAAGAAATAGAAGATATGCATTACCATTTACTGCCAAATGAAGAGCAAAAATGATTCTGAAATACAAGGTATAATTCACCTCAATACACTAAGTAGTTGCAAACATATGTACAGTTTTACTAACACATGCCAAAATTTGTAAAAAGTGGGCGCAGACATTAAAGCCCAACTCGGGGCAACTAGAAAAATGATTCCTTGCAGTGGGGCTGTGCCTGCACTGCAAGGGTTAATTGAAAAGGAAATGAGGGTTTACTTACCTAATTCAAGGTTACTATCCACAGCTTCTTCTTCCCAACTCTCCAATGGTCTAGAGTCCGGACATAATCAAATCATAGCAGAGTCCATAGCCCTGCATTGGACATAAGGACACCAAGGGACAGCCCACCATAGAAACAATGTCAAATACACACTATCCAAGTGGTTTAAGTAAAACGTCTTCTGTGATTTATAATTTTAGCTTTGTTTTACATTTAGTTATTTATAACTTTGCTATTCCCTTGACTCAACTAAACAAAGTAGTCTTCCTTTTTCTGAATTGCATACAAGTCAGCAAAGGGACTGTGCTATAATACCGGATTTCATGTTATAATCACTGTGATTATGTCAGCTAAAATGAGTCACAGTGCGGTGTGTTTCAATACATCCTCACTTATGGGCTAACTAATCTGTTGGTGTAGTAAGCACAGGAAAAATTGCTTCATGACCAAGTTCCCCACAGTTTTATTTAGTACAAATCCAGTGAGGACACCTAGTGGAAAGACTGGGCTCCGCTGAATGTGACCTGGTGTGAAACGAGCTTGCAACAAACATGTACATGAATGAGCCCCACAATTGTTCTCCAGAATTTACACTTTTCCTTTTATGTGCCATCTTAACGCATTTTTTTTTAACTTTTTTCATGCTCTCTAATTTTGCTTAACATTTATAAATCACCCTTTACAGCTCATAAAACTCCAGCTTATATTACCTAATCACTCCTGTGGCCTGTTTTCAGCAGAGAGCGGTCTGAAGTCCACTCTCTGCTGGCATCGCAGAGTCGGTCCAGGCTCTGGGGGTCATCACGACCATGGAGTCGGGATCTGCTCACATGCCTGGACTGGCACGCCACTCAACGAGGCGCTGAGAGCCTGAGTCCGCCACTCCTGCCCCTTCACAGCCCAGAACCCCATTAAGCGAGGGGGAGGGGGGGAGGGGACGAGCAGCAGCTGTGACTGACACCAAGTAGCTCTCTGCTCGAGGTGCTGTCAGAACCAAGGGATGGGTGGTGTACGATCACTTGATTCCCAGTGTTCGAGGTGCCTGGGGGCAGATGCTGCATCCACCTAGGCAAGTATAAACCAAATTAAAAAACAAACACCCCATGCACCACTTTACCACCGGAGCATTTTCCTGCTTTACGTCCAGGCCACGTTTTGCAACTTGGTGCTGCGCAAATTAAACTGACAATTGCGCGGTCATATCAACGCCGTACCCAAACGAAATTTACGTCCTTTTTTTCCCATAAACATAGCTTCCTTTTGGTGGCATTTGATCACCCCTGTGCTTTTCGTTTTTTGCGATATTAATAAAAAAAAAAGAGCGAAAATTTTGCAAAAAATTTGACATTTTCTACTTTGACAGTTTATTTATCCAATATATTGAATTTTTGTCATATATTTAGGCCAAAATGTATTTAGCTACATGTCTTTGACAAAAAAATTCTCAATGAGCCTATTTTTAACCGCTTTAAGACTGGAAGATTTTACCCCATTCCTGACCAGGCTATATTTTGCGATTCGGCACTGCGTTACTTTAACGGACAATTGCGCAGTCATGCGACGCTGTACCTAAATTTAATGTCCTTTTTTTCCCCCACAAATAGAGCTTTCTTTTGGGGGTATTTGATCACCTGTGCGATTTTTAATTTTTGAAAAAAAGAGCGACAATTTTGAAAAAAAAAAAACAATATTTTTTACATTCTGATATATAACATTCCCAAAAATAAATTTAAAAATCAAAATGTTTAATCATTTTAGGGCAATTTGTTTTCTGCTACATATTTTTGGTAAAAAAAAAATCATAATAAGTGTATTTTGATTAGTTTGCGCAAAAGTTATTGCGTTTACTAACTACGGGAAAGATTTGTCATTTTTATTGTTTATTTTTTTTTTACTAGTAATTGCGGGACTGCGACATTGCGGCGGACAGATCGGACCCCTAACTGACATTTTTAACACTTTTGGGGGTACCAGTGACATTACTACAGTAATCAGTGCTATAAATATGCACTGTTACTGTAATGACACTGGTAGGGAAGGGGTTAACTTTATTGGTGATCAATGGGTTAAATGTATGCCTCATGCTTACTGACGTGTGTGGGGGGAGGGAATTGTGTGATACAGACACAGATCGCAGGTTCAGCTATGCTGAATCCTGTAATCTGTGACTCCCTTCCAAAGGGAGTATAATAAAGGACCAGTGGCGGCTGGTGCTCAAAATTTTGGGGGTGAGGACGCAAACAGAATAATGTAATAGGCATTGCTTTGCGGCAAAAAACGCTGTAAAAAATTGCGTGACTTTAAGGCCACGCAAGTGTGAAAGGGGCCTTCAGTAATTAAGGTATAGTGTGCCCCCTTTCAATGCACAGAGACCAGCGTGCCCCCTTTCAATGCACAGAAACCAGCGTGCCCCCTTTCAATGCACAGAAACCAGCGTGCCCCCTTTCAATGCACAGAAACCAGCGTGCCCCCTTTCAATGCACAGAAACCAGCGTGCCCCCTTTCAATGCACAGAAACCAGCGTGCCCCCTTTCAATGCACAGAAACCAGCGTGCCCCCTTTCAATGCACAGAAACCAGCATGCCCCCTTTCAATGCACAGAAACCAGCATGCCCCCTTTCAATGCAGAGATGCCAGCGTGCCCCTTTCAATGCAGAGATGCCAGCAAGCCCCCTTTCAATGCAGAGATGCCAGCGTGCCAACTTTCAATGCAGCGATGCCAGCGTGCCACCTTTCAATGCAGCGATGCCAGCGTGCCCCCTTTCTATGCAGTGACCAGCGTAAGCGTGCCCCCCCCCCCCGCCGCGAGACCAGTGCAGTTACCTCAGGCAGCGGCAGCTTCTCAGTCCCCCGGCGTCTCCCCGAGTCCTCCCGCCTCCTCCTCGGCCAATGGCATGCGGTTTGCCTTTCGGCCAATCAGGAAGCGGGAGGACACACTTCCTGATTGGCCAGGAGGAGGATCCGTGTGACAATAGTGAATTGTCACACAATGGGTGGGCTCGGGGCGCACTGCTCTGCGCCCTGGGTCCACCCTTTGCTGAAGCCTATTAGAGCCTCTAGCTCTAATCAGGTGATTCAAAAAGAAAAAAAGCCCCATTGAACTCCGTGTGTCCGGCGCCCCGCATGTAGATGCATGGACGGGGGGGGGGGGGGGGGCGGCGCCCCTGTGCCCCCAACGCACAGGCCGCCACTGCCAGATACCCACTAAGTCTTACATAGTCTAATCCCAAGTGAGTCAAGGTCATAGTATACCCAGTAACAAGTCCTCCATCAGGAGCTGAGAAGTATACAACTCATCCTCTCAAGCTCTGGACTAGTGTGAATAGAAGGCTCTGTGAGACAGGTGGAGATGAAACTTCTGCCAGCTGAGTTGTGTTAACAGACTGCAGATTGTACCGTGTGTAGGAAGGCAAGCCAAACACCTGTGATGCAGCCACACCCAGGTAACAGCTAAAGCCTAGTACACACTACTTACCCACTATAAAACTTTCACACAAACCAATATACACGCAGTGGGTTTTTTTTTTTTTTTTTTTTTAAACAAAAGACCGACACCATTTTAGTTTTTTTTCAGGTATTTACCAAAACATATTCAAGCTATAGTTATATATTGGATATGGGCTGAAAGTGCACACTAAAAAGGTTTATTTGAGGGCATGTACATCCAAATCGGAGGAAGGGTTTAGGAATTACAGCTCTTACGATAAGCCATCCCCCTTTAAGAGACCAAAGGTAATTGGACAATGGAATCAAAAGTTGTTTCTTGGCCAGGTGTGGGCTACTCCATTATTTCTTTATCAATTAAGCAGGTAAATTAAGATCAATTAAGCACTGGTGAACTCAGCAACATCAAAAGGCCTGGATGTCAACGGAAGACAACAGTGGTGAATGATCTCAGGATCCTCTCTATGGTAAAGAACAACCCATTCACAACATCCAGACAAGTAAAGGACACTCACCTAGAGGTGGGTGAAGTATTGTCAAAGTCTACAATCAAGAGAAGACTTCATGAGTGCAAATACAGAGGATTCACCACAAGGTGCAAACCATTCATAAGCCTAAAGTATAGAAAAGCCAGGATTAGACTTTGCCAAAAAAATCTAAAAAAGCCAAATCAGTTCTAGAAATGCATTCTTTGGACGGATGAAACTAAGAATAATCTGTACCAGAATGATGGGAAGAAAAAGGTGTGGAGGAGACTTAGAACAGCTCATGATTCAAATCACACAACATCATCTGTAAAACATGGTGGAGGCAGTGTGATGGCATGGGCATGCATGGCTTCCAGTGGCACTGGGTCATTGGGGTTTATTGATGATGTGACAGAAGACAGAAGCAGCCGGATGAATTCTGCAATGTTTAGAAATATACGGTCATCTCAGATTTAGCCAATTGCAGCAAAGTCGATTGGATGGCGCTTCACAGTACAGATGGACAATGATCCAAAACACAGTGCGAAAAGCAACCCAGGAGCTTTTAAAGGAAAATAAGTGGAATATTCTGCAATGGCCGAGTCAATCACCTGATCTCAACCCAATTGAGCATGCATTTCACTTGCTGGAGGCAAACTAAAGACAGAAAGACCCACAAACAAAGAACAACTGAAGACAGCTACAGTTAAAGATTGGCAAAGCATCAGAAAGGAGGAAACACAGTCTTTGGTAATGTCTATGGGTTCCAGACTTCAGGCAGTCATTGCCAGTAAAGGATTCTCAGCAAAATATTACAAATGAACATTTTATTTAGGATTATATTTTATTTGTCCAATTACATTTGAGCCCCTGAAAATTGGGAGACTGTGTATAAAAATGGTTGCAGTTTCTAAAATTTGTACTTGATATTTACATCCAACCCCTTGAATTAATGCTGAAAGTCTGCACTTCAAATTAGCCACTTACCGACCACCCGCCGCAGTTTTACATCAGTCTTTTGATGCTAAATACTGGGGTTATGGCAGCAGATAGCTGCCATAACCCCAGTATTTCTGTAAACGGCGGGTGATCGGTAAGTCCCAGTGGTTGATTCGCCGTGGGATCACCCTTACTGTGCGGCGGAAGAGGTGCCCACCCCCTCCCGCCGCGTCCTGGCCGTTTTCCCCGCTTACCGGACCCACCGGCAGTGGGGAAAACGATCCGGTCCCAGATCCTCAGAGACAGGAAGACAAGTGAGGGCAAGATGGCCCTCACTCAACTCTATGGTCTTGGAGGACCGAAGCAACGTCAAACGTCGTTGCCTAGCAACCGGTTTAAAGGGCCAATTTCTTTTTTAGTGTAGGTGTGAGGTCTGAGGTCTTTTTGACCCCAGATCTCACAATAAAGAGGACCTGTCATGCCTATTTCTATTACAAGGGATGTTTACATTCCTTGTACTAGGAATAAAAATGATCACATTTTTTTTTTTTTAACTGTGTATAAATAAAAAATACTACAATAAATAGGAAAAAAAATTAAAGCGCCCTGTCCCCCGTTAGCTCACGCGCAGAAGCAAACGCATATGGAAGTCCCGCCCACATATGTAAACGGTATTCAAACCACACATGTGAGGTATCGCCACAATCGTTAGAGCTAGGGCAATAATTTGAGCTTTAGAACTCCTCTGTAACTCTAAGCTCGTAACCTGTAGAAATGTTTAAACGTCACCTATGGGGATTTTTAAGTACCAAAGTTTGTTGCCATTCCGTGAGCGTGCGCAATATTGAAGCATGACACGTTGGATATCTATTTACTCGGCGTAACATTATCTTTCACATTATAGAAAAAAAATTGGGCTAACTTTATAGTTTTCTTATTTTTTTAATTAAAAAAAAGTGATGTGAATTTTTCCCCAAAAAATTGTGTTTGGAAGACCGCTGCGCAAATACGGTGTGATAAAAAATATTGCAATGATCTTCATTTTATTCTCTAGGGTCTCTGCTAAAAAAAAAAAAAAAAAAAAAATTATTATATTATTTATATATATATATATATATATATATATATATATATTATATTATATTATATTATATGTTTGGGGGTTCTAAGTAGTTTTAGCTTGTAAACACCAAGTGTCAAAAATAGGCCCGGTCTTAAAAGTGGTTAATTTGGATGGTTTCGTTTTAATTTTTTCTGGTGGCATACAGGGACAAAAGTATGAAAATTGTGCCTGTGTCCAAGTATATATGGACCTAACTGTAAATTTGGACTAAATTTATGTAGACGTTATTTAATTTTTTTATTGGATATGTTGCTCGCCATTGAGTAGTACAGGACCCATTCTAATAGGAGCGACACAAGTCGCTCCGACTTAGAAAAAGGGTCCTGTACTACTTTGGGGCGACCTGGAGGCGACTTGCATTGACTTCAATTATATACACCGCGATTTTACAGGTCGCCCCACAAAGTCGTGTCGCTCCAGTCTGAATGGGCTGTAAAAGAGCCTCAAAATTGGCTTTTTTCATTTTAAAAAAAAACAAACAAACAAACAAAAAAACACAGAGGTTATCAAATACCACCAAAAGGAATATTTGTGTGGAAAAAAAAAACTATATACAATTCAATTTGGGTAAAGTGTTGCATGACCGCGCAATTGCCAGTTAAAAAGTAGGGCAGTGAGAACCTTATGTAGGATGTACTATAAACGTAACTAATTTAGTGTACTGTATTCTACCTTAATGTATTGTATTGATTTATAAATACATGCCGTGGTGGGAGGTTGGCTGCAATAGATCATAAGAGGATTTCTAGTCAGCATGACAAAAGGTCAATTCTTTTATCATGCAGAGCTGTTGACATACATACTGTACTTAGCTAAAAAGTATGTATGTATATATATTATCTAGACAACATAATGTGATGTGACAATTGTTGAAGGATCACAGGTGGAATGTGTTTATTATACACTGTTGCTAATTTAGTTGCCAATTGTAACAAATGCCTGTAGTAAGCAGTTGTAGCAATAGGTTTGCAGCAGCCCTCATATGTCCTAAGAGCATTTTTCGGGTTTTTAATTGTTTTCAATTAATGTTATTCATTTATGTACCTGTGGTTTCTCTACTGAATTAGGACTTTGTTACCTGGAACTATACCCGTTTTAACCCTCTGTATATAAGAATATACATTGAGAGACCACAATAATCTTTAAAGATGATCTCCATGAAAATGCACAATAGCTACATCTCTGAAAGCAATTTCTAAAAGAGAAGTTGACATTAACCTCAAATAAAAAAAATAAAGTGTATATAAAACATCTTTGCAAGTTCTATTTATTGCCACATTAAATTTCAAAGACTACCAGCTTTCCCAACCTATGTTGTCAAGCCTGTTCAGAAGTAGGCATCCTTTTGATGGAAATGTACTAAAGTTTAAACTTCTAGCTTTTATTCTGGCTAGAACTATTAATCCTAGGGCCCTTTCACACTGCTCTGTAGCAAGATCACAGTAAAAACTCATATGCATTTTTTAGCTAGATTTTGCTTAGTTTCTGGGTTGCCTGTGAAACATGGACATGTGACTGAAAACGCAAATCTCGGATTGTTAACTGTGATTTTTAATTTCAATGGGAAGCTGGGCTTTTGGTGCAGCTTTCAAAACTGCACCAAAAATGCAGTATGCAGGACTTTTCAAAACACCTGTAACATAGTGGTGTGAAGAGTCCCATAGGATTAAGGGCATTTTCACATTGATCTACTGTAAAAATGCAATTGTGATTTGCCACGTATGCTGTGTGGTTTTTTAAAGGACACGCGACTCAAAAACCGCACCAAAATGCATTGCGGGTGCGTTTTTTCTATTGCTTTAAATGGGAAGGTGCATTTTTTATGCATTTTCTTTTTAGCTCCCTAAAACATGCTCCAAAGATGCTGCAAGCAGGATTTTTTTTCACTGTAGTGGAAGGGCGTCCCAGTGTGAATACAATCTGCAATTTAAAAACGTCAACATTTTTCTTGAGCTTTTCAGGGTTTTTTTTTTTTTTTTTTTTTAAGGTAGAAGCGCTTGCAAAACTCCTCAGAGTGAAAGGGAAACATTTTTCTTGCAATGTAGAAAGACAGGAAAAACGTATCAGTGTGAAAGGGCCCTAAGGCTCAGTTCCCACCAATGCATTTTTTTCATTGCTTTTTGTAGAAATGCACTACAGTTAACTTAACATGGATTCCTATGGGACACGTTCACATCTATGCTTTTTTCCAGCCGTTAGGATTTTTGGAAAGGGTCAAGGACTTTAAAAGCAAAATGGTGCCTTCTGGGTTCAATAGACTTCAATAGATACAGAAAAGCATATAGTGGGTTTTTTCTGTAATTTGTGTTTTTTTTAACCACTTTACCACCAGAGGATTTTGCTGTCTTACGTCTGGGCCACTTTTTGCGATTCGCCACTGTGCGAATTTAACTGACAATTGCGTGGTCATGCAAGGCCGTACCCAAACGAAATTTACGTCCTTTTTTTCCCACAAACAGAGCTTTCTTTTGGTGGTATTTGATCAACTGTGCGATTTTTACTTTTTGCGCTAAAAACAAAAAAACAGCGACAATTTTGAAAAAATAATATTTTTCACATTTTTTTTTTTTATATGAAATCCCCCCCCCCCCCCCCAAATGTAAAAATTATTTTTTTTTTTACCATTTTAGGCCAATTTGTTTTCTGCTACATATTTTTGGTAAAAAAAAAACGCAATAAGCGTATTTTGATTGGTTTGCGCAAAAGTTATTGCGTTTACTAAGGGAAAGATTTCTGTAGTTTTTGGTGGTTTTTTTTAATGAGTAATGGTGGCGATAAGCGATTTTTTTTGCGGGACTACGACATTGCGGCGGACAGATCGGACCCTTGACTGACATTTTTGACACTTTTGGTGGTACCAGGGACATTACTACAGTAATCAGTGCTATAAATATGCACTGTTACTGTAAAAATTACACTGGCAGGGAAGGGGTTAATTTTTATTGGTGATCAAGAGGTTAATGTATGCCTGGTGCTTACTGACGTGTGTGGGGGGAGGGGACTGAGTGACACAGGGACAGATCGCAGGTTCAGCTATGCTGAATCCTGCAATCTGACCCTGCCTGTCACTTAGGAGATCCGCCCGCTTTGTTTACACAAGCGGGCGGATCTCCAGACTCGATTCCCCGCCGATCGGGGAAGAGCGGCGGTGATCACCGCCACTCCTCCCCTGGCCCGACTCCCGCTGTGACTGAATACAGCGGGAGCGAGCCTCCGGCGCCGCGCGCCTGCCGCCGGGAGAGGGGAAAGTCTGGCGACGTAGGTCTACGTCACCAGACGTTATCGAGCCACTTTGCCGAAGTAGAGCTCCAGTGAGCAGCGGTAAAGTGGTTAATCCACCCAACAACAAATTGGCAAAAAAAAAAGTTCAAAACATGCATGTGCAAAAACGAAGGAAAAAAAAACTGCACAGAAAAAAAAGCACCGCAGAAAAGGATCAAAAGCAAACTGCATAGGTGTGAACCAAGCCTTAAAGCGGAGATCCACCCTAAAATTAAACTTACCTCCATCTTCATGCCCGGGGTCACCTGAAAAACAAATGGATAATCGCAATTTTTTTTTTTTTTACTTACCTGGTTTAGAAGAAAATATACTTACCTTACTTCCTCTTCCTCCCCTCGGCGGCCATGGCGATTCGTCACTTCCTGGCTGGCAATGATTCCTGGGAGCTGAACGTCATCGCTCCCAGAAATCAATGCACCTGCACTGGCCCCGACGTCAGTTCCGGTGCAGGTGCCGTCATACCTTGCAAAACAGCTTCTGGGCATGCCCAGAAGCTGCGCAGGGATGACGCTGCGGCACTGGAAGTGACGGCGGGGCCGGTGCAGTGCATCGTGGGACCGAAGAAGATGGAAGAGGACACAGAAGAGGATCGCGCTGACTTCAAGCTGCCCACACCTGAGATGGCAGCGCTTGACAATACTTTTTCAAGGTAAGTATTTCTTCTAAAAAGGTAAGTGCAACCCGGGACAGATCAGAGGCTAGCCATTGTGGAATGTACTAGCCCTGACTGTCCCGGGGGTATTCTTATTAAAAAAAAGCTTTCTCAGACTGGAACTCCGCTTTAAGCTGGATACACACTATACAATTTTCTTTAGATTTTTTCCTTTAGATTTACCAAAACCACATAATATGAGGTAAAACCTAAACACTTTCAATATGTATGCAATTTGGCAGCCCCTTACACTACATAGTTGTGTAGCTCATGTACTGTACTTTGAGCTTGAGGCAGCAAAACACTCACATGTGAACAGGGGCCATTGAAATGAATGGGATATTGCTTGTTGGGCGTTTTGAGACTTTAGAGAGTAATGTTTTACGAGCTGAAAAATGCTCAGGTGTGAACAGGGCCATAGGCCTCATGAACACTGAGAATAAAAAACGCTGCTTTTAGGGGCGTCTGGCATTTTCCTGCCTCTAAACACCTTGTCATGTTAGCCCGTGTGTCTAAATCACTATTCAGCGGAAAATTTTTCACCCAGCTCATTTGACATGAGTCAATTAAACACTTTTTTTTGTGTCAAACTGGGTGGTGCCAACAGAAGAACCCATGGCTGCAATTGTGGCCAATTAAGGAGATAGGAGTTTATGCACTATGCATTTCCAAGGCTACTACTATGATCCAAGCTGCTCATTTATATCTCAGCTCAACTCCAGTCCAGTTTACTACGTCCCACAGGAAAAAGTCTTGGAGCTTTTAGGTGGCTCACGTTACGTGGCTAATTCATAGGGGTTTAAATAGCAGGACAACTGCTGGTTTGTAAACATGTAAGAAAATTAAAGTATTCATTTTCCATTTTAAGAAAAAAAAAACTACTTTGGGTTATAACCATTAAACGGAATGCTTTAGCTATATTCAGCATTTGCATCCAATATAAACTGCTTTCTGCTGCAGAGTGCAGAGTGCAGAGAGTTGCAATATATAGGTAGCCACAATGACTAAGTTAATATACAGATTGCAGTCATCCACTAAGCATGTGTATTTAAAGTGTTTACACTAAATTCCTGGCTTAGCCCTCCCTAAACATTGATAAGGAAATTGCAGAAAGACAGAATTACAAGCATTTCCATCTGTAGATTACTGGAAAAAGAATTATGTTCTTACAAAGAGTTGGGGGAGAGGCAAGTGACAGATTGCATGCATTCTATACTGTATCAGCAGCAGAGTTTCTGATATCCGCATTGTACATACTTATCTGGGTTTCTCTTTCGCCATGTATGCCAGTTACTGTTGTGGCGGTGTAAAAAATTAAACCTCAAGTGTGACCAAGTACAAGAGGAAATCTCCTTTATGCAACTTTCCCAACACATGATAAAATATTTCAGGCACACGTTGGTGGTAATTGATGTTGTAAACGTATACCATCTTTTGGGAAAATGTTTTATTTTTTTTTAATTTTTATTGTTTTTTTTTTTTAGGCAAAATGTTTTATTTTGATTCTGGGAAGTTAAAGTGGTTGTAATCCCATACATATACCCAGTGTATTGACTAGCCTCAGGTTATACACAGATAAATAAAAAAATCCTCTTGCATAGTTGTACATGTTTATCAGTAGCCCTCCACTCTGTACAGTCTTAACACACACATAGATCAAGGAATTTTTTTTCCTCAGCAGCAGGAGGCAGGGATATGGTGTCACACACCCACTGGAGAGCTAAAGCTCAGAGGTCAGTGTAATCTGAGCTCTAATTGGAGGGAATTGTCACCCCCTCTCCACATAGCAAACAAAGCACAACTGCGGCTGTCAATCACAGGCTGTGTGCTGGAGCTCCCTCTATCTCTTGGAGTTGGGAAAACCTGTCAGAATTGACTTATGCAGATAAAGAGAGACTCACATTCATTGCTTTGGATTGAGACAGCTACACACTATGAAGGACATGACTTGTTCATTTTTCATGTCAGAGGTTTACACTAACTTTAGGTTTGCTGAGTACCCAGCTCTACTGAGCTATTTGGCCCATCACAAATATTCCACACCTAATACGTCTCCAGTGTATACTCAAGATCAGCTAGACACATATCTTTCATAAGCAACAATGATGGCAGATTTGTTTGCCATCACTGTTCCAGCATCAACTTTTAATTTATTTGGACTCAAGCAACGGTTTGGTTTTAAACTTTAAACAGTTATAAAGTTTGTCCAGTTGAGAAAAAAAAAAAAAAAAAAAGACACAAGTCCATCTAGTTCAACCAATAAAAAACAATAAAAACACACATAGTGAAAAATTGTAAGGCTCAACCAGGGGCAGACTGGCAGCTTTTGGCCCAGGGGGCAAGTCCAAACCAGAGGCCCATGGTGCAGCGACTCTGCCCCCCCCCCCCTTCCACTCTCCCCATTCTCCTCCTGACCCCCATTCCAAGCCTTGCTCCAGATACTCTCTACTTACTGGCTGAATCTGGGTTCCCGACCTGGCCAGCAGGGGGTGGTTAGGGGAGATGGGACAGCTTGGATGGGGCTGGTCGGGGGTAAGGAGAGTCTCCAGTGGGACATGGAACCAGCCTCTGCTCAGACACAGTTTACACCATCCATGCTGGGGGGGTTGGGGGGAGGCTGCCTTGTCTTCAACCCTCGCTCAGTAGGTCAGTGGCAGGGACTCTTTACTTCTCTTCACCAGGTATCCGTTAGGCATGCCTGCGGCAGAAGCAGTGCAGCCTTTTTAAGGGGCATCAGAGTGGCCCAGGGGGAAAATGCCCCCCTGCCCCCTGGCCCAGTCCTCCCCTGGGCTCAACAATGATCTTCTCGTGTTTTCACCCTTTTGGACGACTTAATATACCATTCAGGGTCCTTGCACACTGGGCTTAAAAATGCCAGTTCTTTTGGCAGAAAAAAAAAATGCTCATATAGAGTGTTTTTTGTACAAGCGTTTAGGAACATTTAGCTTTTTTTTCTGCCAGAAAACTGTTCTCAAAACAGAAGGGTTTTTTTATGCCTCTAAACGCTGAGCTTAAAATATGCCTCTAAATTTACTAATCTGCATGGCTACATAGGATAACATTAGCTGCTTCTACAGGCAAAACTTTAAAAAAATAAATAAATAACAGTGTGCATGGACCCTAAAATATTGTGTTATATCATTCTAAGTGCAAAAAAAATACTGCTGATCCAATGATGTTATTCTGCAGTCCAATCTCAAACCACTTTATAAAGGGAGTTTTAGGACTACAATACACCACCCCACTTTTATGGAAAACCGGGGTGGGGCAGATGTTCTGTAGTCTAACTTTTCTGGTCCTTGGCTGACAGGGCTTCTTCATAGAAACCAAAATTTTTATTTTTTAGGCTTTCCTTCTTCTATTTTCATCCAGCCAGCAAGTCGGTTGCTTTTCAGAAACACAAACTCTCCAGTAGAATGCATCAGTTTAAATAAATAAGATTAACATTGGCAGGGGCGATTAAAATTATCAACTTTTATTTATTTAAACCTTTAGGCTTCTTTCAGACGGCCGCTCTGCTGCTTTAGTCCACTGCAGGACTTTTTTTTTTTTTTTTTCACGGAGCGGATAACATTTGTGTCATCCGCTCCGTGTGCCCGCATATCATCCCATCCGTTTGCGGATGATATGCGGACATAATGTAAGTATATGGCATTGCGGATGTCAGCGGATGACACCGCTGACATCCGATTTTCCTTGCTTTCCGTTTTTTACACGGATGAAAAAATAGGGTTTTGTTCCATTCCAAAAAATGGAACAGAACTGAAAGGTGGAAAATCGGATGTCAGCGGATGGTATTCCGCTGACATCCGCAGTGCCATTCACTTACATTATGTCCGCAAATCATCCGCAAAAAAATAGGATGATTTGCGGACACACGAAGCGGCCGTGTGAAAGGACCCTTATCCCAAAAGGGAAAAAAACAGTTCGCTGTAACTGATTATAAAGTGTGAGCTAGAATTTGGCTTCATTTTGTTAGGGTTATTAAAGCGATACTAAAATCTCAGGTTTTTCTTTTTCTATAAACAAACAAACAAACATGTCATACTTACCTACTGTGTATAGTGGTTTTGCACAGAGCAGCTTGGATTCTCCTCTTCTTGGGTCCCTCCCTCCTGCCGTGTGCCCCCACGGCAAGCATCTTGCCGTGGGGGCACCCAAGCCGCTGCTCTGTCTGTCCATTCAGACACAGAGCCGCGCCCCGCCCTCTCTCCCCTTATTGGCTCACTGACTGATTGACAGCAGTGGGAGCCAATGGCACCCCGCTGCTGTCTCAGCCAATGAGGAGGGAGAGTCCTGGACAGCGGAGCCTCTTGTGCATCACCACTGCAGCGAGAGTGGCTCAGGTAAGTATTAGGGGGGGCTGATGCACACAGAAGGTTTTTTTATCTTAAAGAATAGCATGCATTAGGATAAAAAAAACCTTCTGCCTTTAGAACCACTTTAATTATGCAAATACCATTTAAAAACTACTGACCCCCCGTTTGACTATGCTACTTCCTGCTGTGCCTCCCATGCTCCTTCATCCAGAGTTGTGTCTCACTAATGTAAAGAGGTGTGTTACTGGCCAGATCAGAGTGAAATGGATACAGTTTAATTGGCCTTCGAAATTGTGCCAACATGCTTCAAAACGTCTGCCTGATAAGTCACTAGGATACTCACACTTATTTTTTGCTTGCAATGGTCATAAAGGAAAGGGCACAGTTCCTTCCACTGACTCCAATGATGGGACATAATTCCTTCCATTGATATGAACGATGGACCACTATTCCTCCAACTGACACCAGCGAAAGGGCACAATTCCTCCCACAGACACAATGATGGGGCAGAATTCTTTCCATTGACACATACAATGGCGTACTGGTCCTCCCACTGACACCAAAGATAATAAGGCATTGTTTACTCCCACTGGTTTTAGTCGGGCCCCCGAAAGTCTGAAGGACAGTAAACTAGCCTTTTGTTTAGAACATTTGGAGACCCCTGGACTAGAGCATCTGCTGCAGGAAGAGAAGATACAAAAATGCTGGGTTGAGGTTTTGAGGTTGTGTCTAAAATTCCTGTTTATCAGCAAAGCAGACATCTCTTTTTTTGACCAGGCTGCCTGTTCAAGTAAAAACAAAAAATAAAGGATGTGTATAAAAAGTAAACCTAATTCAGCTGCAAAAAGGACCGTTGCTCTGGCTTGGAGGAAATCATTAGCAGCGTTCCAGGGAGTAAAAGGCCACATTACTGCCTTAATGGTAAACTAAAAAATGTCCAGTATAGTGCAGGACTCTCACTGTAAATTCCTTAAAGTTTAGGAACCTTGGATTAAAAATATTCCCTATATTTTCTACAACCAACCAGTTTAGGCCATTTATGATGCAGTTCTCTCTAACTCCAAAGTTGTATGTCCGGTTTTTTTATACACTGTGCAAGCTTTAGAACCAAGTTCTATACACTGTGCATGCATTAGGTGAACCAAGAAATATCCTTTACTGAGGTAGTTTATTATGACCCAGGAACAGTTCTCAAAACATTTTCCATACATTCCTGTACAGAAGTCTCTTAATGTCGCACAAAGTGTGTGTACCTTAGGCAAAAGACAAAGTCCATAAAGCAATTGTTTCCAGGCCAAGTCTATTTAGAGAATAATCCACAAGAGGCAATACAACTCCTTTAGAGTCCAGCATTTGGCAATATTCCACAAAGACCCAATAAGTCCATTACTGCCACTTGCTAGTCCATAAGGGTCTTCAGGCTCCAGACCCCACTGAGAACCCTGATTGGGCTCTCATCACCCCTGCCCCCTCCCCTCTGGGAGTGATTCACTCCAGCGGAGTAGTAGCTACATTTTGGCAGTATTTCCCCCAGACAGAACATCTAGGAGCCCTTTTTATATGGTATGACCTGTAGGAGGTGGTAAACTTGCTAAAAATGGCAGGTAAAATATTAAACCTTCCTGCTCAGTTACCTCCAGGTCACAGGTCAACCCAAGGACACAGTGCAACATCAAGATATTGTAACATTTTGCACCGGACTGGCCCAATTACCTTGAGGATAGGGGCACAGACAAGAACAGGAACACAGAAAAAAAAAGAAAAGCACACACATTAATACTCTTGTAGGCACCTGCCTAAAGACTTACCTTTTTAATTTGCAGTGAGTGCACCAAATATTGTATTTTAAGCCTGGGTGTGCTCAGTGCAAATTAAATGCATCTGTTAAAGAGGACTGCATCCTGGTTTTAAAATTGTAATCCTCCTTTAAACCCAGAGATCTGTATAAGCAATGTAGCCATTTAAAATGATGATTTTCACCACCACACCACAAAGTAAAGGTAGTTCCAGTTAATTTATTCAGCTGAAAACACCATGAGTCATTGTAAACAATTTGTAATACGTGTAATCTCCAACAGTCACAGATCATTTAAATCAGCTCATCCCATAAAAAAATATTCTGTTTTCACAGGCTTAGTATACAGTCCAGGTGCTTAACTTCCCTCAGCATGCACAACAGAAGAGTGAACCTAGGTTAGGCCATCATCCTGCTTGTTCCTTTTACATTCGAAAAGTAAAACCTTTCCAGAGTAGTTCCTGGTCTAGTGATCACTATGGCAGTGGAAGAAAGAGAAAAGATCCCTGGTGCCACACATCCACGGCTTTGACATAGTGGTCATGCTCAACCTGGAAATAATAAAGATTTCAGGTTGCCATTGCAGACTTGTTAAAAAAATAAAAAATAATTGTGTACCAAGTAGAACCCTTACAAATCTTTTAACAAAAGGTTAAAATTTAGGCAAGCAAAATTTGAAATATATTCAACTTAACCAAACACAAACACTGTTAAATTTGATATCTAGGCTTCAGTAACCACTGGGTACAGAATGATTAAAGGGGTACTACCCAAACCGAAAAGGTTTTATTTTATCACAGTTCACTAATCATTAGATGTAGCTGCAACAGTTTTCTTTGCTTTGTTTTTTTTCCCTTCATCTTCACCTGGTGGCCTGGGCAGTAATGCCCTGTACACACGTGCAGATTATCTGAAGACTTTTGTCTTCAGATTTACCTTTTCTATGTAGTGCATGGGCCTGCCGGATTGCATACAAATTAAAAGTGTTTAGGTTTGACCTCATATTATATGGTTTTGGTAAGTCTACAGACAAAAGTCTTCAGATAATCTGCACGTGTGTACGGGGCATAACAAATCCTCTAGTGTTATGCTACAGGCTACACACATGCAGATTATCTGAAGACTTTTGTCTGTAGACTTACCAAAACCATATAATATGGAGGTCAAACCTAAACACTTTCAATTTGTATGCAATCCGGCAGGCCCATGCACTACATAGAAAAGGTAAATCTGAAGTGTACTTTTGTGTACGGGGCATCAGGGAGACATCTCTGGAGGACTCAGCATAGGCGGGAGAGCAGACAGCAACATCGTCAGCCTGGGGGGTGTAGTGTTTAATCTGATAGATTTAGATGGACTAACAACCTGAAGCCAAACTCCAGCTAACCCTTTATCACAAAAGGAAAAAAAAAAAAACTGTTTGCTGTAACTGCTTATATAAAGGTTTTGCTGGCAGGAAATAGAAAGAAAGCCTAAAAAAAAGGAAACTAATTTAGCCATCACATAAGAATTAGCCCCCGTTCACATAGAGGCGACCTGTGAGGCGACCTGGTCGCCTCACAGGTCGCCGCAGGTCGCCTTCCATAGGGAAGCTGCGGACCCGTTCTAATAGGAGCGACACGAGTCGCTCCGACTTAGAAAAAGGGTCCGGAGCTTCTTTGGGGCGACCAGGAGGCGACCGTCATAGACTTCAATGTTATGAAGTCTGTGGCGGCCGCTCCGAGGTCGCGGCGCGCTGCTCGCACCGCGACCTCGGAGGTCGCCACCCAAAGTCGGATCGCCCCTATGTGAATGGGGGCTTAGTAAGCGGTTAAAGAATAAATGTTTGCTTTTGGGTTTAATACTGCTTTCAGGGTACGGCTATCCCAACACTGCATCAAACAGTAGACCATAGTTATGCTTGGTTTCTTTCCCTCTCATCAAGTCATTAGAATATAAAAGATGTCTTGTCTTCTCATTAGGTAAGGGGCACAAGATTCAGTATTCAGAGATAGTTGGGTTATACTGCTGCCTATAGACAGGTAGTAACTCCTCCCACTCCCATCCTGCTTCAGTTTTTCACTAGTGTCCTAGGAAGATAGAGGTCTTTTTTCTTCTGAGGAAAAAAAAAAAAAAAAGTTTACCAATATTTAATTTTCCTAAAATCAATTTTTTTTTGGTTCAATCAAGACATCATTTGCTTGCTGCCACGCGCAACACTGTTGCAGCCATCCAGATCTGCTTATCCTTGGTTTTAGGGAATACCCAGGCCAGATCCACTGGATTGTGTGGCCTGCTTGGAATGTTACCTTTGGGCACTAGACTCTGCTGATATAAGGTTTTTCAGCTGGCGTACGGTTCTGCAAACCTAAGACGACTTCTGTTCGCTTTCCCTTTTAGCAGCCTCCTTTCCCTTAAAGTGTTTTGCAGCCGAATTGGAATAACCCCTGCTTTATGCTTTATACTGGTAACATGTTCAAAATCACAGGAAGTAAGGTGTCTTCATAATTTGGAAATAACAGCTTGGCCAGAACCGAGCCAAGTAACCTGAGGACTTGCGAATGCAAGCCATCTGGTCTTGATGGATTTGTTTACATTAAGTTCCTCTAGTCTCTTTTGTACCTGGTTTTCAGTTAGCCACAGAGGACCTTCGGTAAAACGACATTAGTCTATTAGGACTATCAAACCTGCCTTTTTCATCTGTAAAAAATGGAGAAAAAAAATTTATACATCTTCCTTTTCCCTGTCACCAGCTTCCCATGTTTAGCTGCTATAGGGTCTATATGTTCTTCCTAACATTTTTTGATTATATTTGAGAAACTGTTTTGGATTTGTTTTTCTTGTTGTAGCATTCCGTTTCTCAGATTTTATTTTAGCGGTCTTTATTTTACTCCCTTACATTTTTTGTTGCATTGCTTGTAAATCTAGAATTCCGAGTGGCTCCCTTCTTCTTTGTACTTTTTAAAGCCCTGTTTTTTCCACACAAGAATTTATTCACATAGGTTTTCATTTTGTTGTTTTCAATACCCCAGGGCTTCAGTTAGCAAACACACTAATAATATGTAGTAATGCCATAAGTAATCTGTTGGGAACAAGTATTGTCTATCAAAGCTAAAATGTAGCTTGCATTAGCTTTAAGAAGTCTTCCAACTTCCCAGGCTGCTTGGATTCACACGTCAGTAATTCCAATTGTAAAAGAAGTGCACAGGCATCCCTGACCCTTTCAATTATTCTACATCAAAAAGGTATGGATGTATTTTATCATTGCCAAATAAGTTTTCAATACCAATGAAAGACAGACCTAAGACCAAGTGAGGCAAAAAGCAAAAGGATGGATTTTGCCTAGGTTTGTTGCTTGCTGCACATTTTGTTCCTGGTTATTAGTAATATTATAATAATCTATTATAAGCTTATATACATTGACACAATATTTAAAGCCAGGTTTGCACCAATAAAACAAGAAGGTGCTCTGTATTAGAGAGGACCCTACCAGAAGGGTGTTACTTTAGGCATCAATGGTTGGGTTTCCACAGGCTCCATGGATGAAAACCCTGTCCAGTATACACTCCATATACCTTAACAGAATGCAATGGCATTTGCAATATCCTCCTGTTACTTAAAATCTAGTTCCAGTCTGTAAAAAAAAAATTTAAGAAGCTACATATACTGTAGCTGCTGACTTTTAATATAAGGGCATTTACCTGTCCAGGGATCACACAATGTTGGCACCTCTAGCCGATTTGTCAGTTGGCTTTGGTGCAAGCGCCGGCATCTGTAGTAGCCAGAAATGTCGTAGATCACCAATCTTACCCAGAAGTGGGAGCGGGTAATTGTCAAAACCAGGTACCTGCTCCCCTACAAATGTGGCAGTGGAGGGTACCAGCAGAGCTTTCCCTTTTGGGTGGAGCTCCGCTTTGGATAAAACGTTTTTTTGAAAAAAAAAAAAAATCTATATTATATTGGTATGCTGTCATTTTAAACACCAGGAAAGTAGAAATTATCTTTTTATTTCCAGCAATCTTCTTCTTGGAGCATCTGTATAACATACACCTACTGCAGCCTGTCTAACCAGTCCAACCAACCTGTATGTCTTCATGGAGGCATCCAAGCAAAGAAACATTTCTAAGCTTTAACATAAATGTACCCTGCGGCCTGGAAAGCATTTTACAGACACATTGCTAGTGTGAAGAACAGGAATTATGACTGAAATCCAAGACAAGGATTCCTTAAAATAATGTGGTTCAATTTCTCTTAGACACTACCATAGTCTACTCTACACAGTTAATGGCCATGGCTTAATATAGATTGACAGCAGATATTTCCTGTGTGTGTGTGTGTGTGTGTGTGTGTGTGTGTGTGTGTGGCACCCAAACCGTGTGAATGTACAATACAAGATTTTATCAATAAACTGTGTTATGTGATGAAATGTTAGATGATTGTAATCAGGGAGTAGAAGGGGTGATCAGGAGCAGAGTGTTTTCTGACTACTGGATTGGACCATGCTGGAAAGTTTGCATTATACAATATATAGCAAAAAAAAGTGTACTACGCCACAGACAAATGCAGAGATGTAAATGAGTCCTTTAGTCATAGTTTGTACTAGTATCATTTTGTTATTGTTGGTTCACACCAATGCGACTTTGGAGTCTCATGAAAAGTCACATCCCAAGTGTTTCGATGGGTGCGTCTTAAAGTGGAGTTCCACCCACTTTGGAAGTGGAACTTCTGCCTTAAGGCCTCCTGACTCCCGGACATGCCACATTTGGCATGTCATTTTTTTTTGGGGGGGGGGGGGGAGGGCACCTAGATTTGACAGGTACCCGCTCCCAATTCTGCTCAATCAGAAGTTCTTCTCTCCCCCTCCCTCCCTCCCTGCAATCTTCTGGGACACATCACAGAAGATTGCCCTTCCTTTTAGGATGCACAGCACGACTCGGGCATGCACACCTGGCTGTAAAGTCGCAATCTGTCACAGTCGGGTACCCACACTAGAGCTGCCGGCGCTGCGGGGAGAAGGAGATAACCGAGGCCCCCACTGGCCGCTTCGCTGGGACAGGTGAGTGTGTGTTTATTAAAAGTCAGCAGCTACACTTTTTGAAGCTGCTGACTTTTAATAAACACCAAAACGGGTGGAACTCCACTTTAACCACTTGCCGACCGCCGCACGACTATCTACGTCGGCGGTCAGCCCCTCACAGGCAAACTGACGCAGGTCTACGTCGCTTGCTTGTGAGGGTCTAGGGAGCGAGCGCGTGCCCCCGGAGGCGCGCTCCCGCGTGGTCAGGGACCCCCCCCGCGCGTGTGACCGGCGATCGGCGGGGGAGAGGGAGAAAGTCAGGCGGCTTGTGTAAACAAGCTGCCTGTCATTCTCCTCGGTGTAAAGACACTGATCACACGGATCTACTATGTAGATCCGTTGATCAGTGTCCTTACAGCTCAAGCCACAGCCAATCACAGTAGAAAGCACGCCCCTAGGGACACACACAGCCCCTCCCTCCCAAATAAAGTTAACCCCTTCACTACCAGTGTATTTTTACAGTAACAGTGCATATGTATAGCACTGATTACTGTAGAAATGTCACTGGTAACCCCAAAAGTGTCAAAAATGTCAGTCAAGGGTCCGATCTGTCCGCCCCAATGTTGCAGTACCACAAAAAAAAAAAATATATATATATATATATATATATATATATATCGCAAATCGCCGCCATTACGCGTTAAAAAAAAAAAAAAAAAAAAAAACAACAACAACAAAAATGACAAAAATCTTTCCCTTTGTTAGTAAACGCAATAACTTTTGCGCAAACCAATCAAAATACGCTTTTTGCGATTTTTTTTTACCAAACATAGGTAGCATAAAACAAATTGGCCGAAAATGTTAAAAAATTTTGATTTTTACATTTTTTTTGAGGGGAATTTCATATAAAAAAATGTGAAAAATATTGCTATTTTTGCAAAATTGACGCTCCTTTTTTGTTTATAGCATGTGATCAAAAAAAAAAATCGCACAGGTGATCAAATACCACCAAAAGAAAGCTCTGTTTGTGGGAAAAAAAGGACGCCAAATTCGTTTAGGTACAGCGTCGCACGACCGCGCAATTGTCGGCACTGCGTGTAAATTCACGCAGTGCCGAATCGCAAAATACCCCCTGGTCGTTTAGCAGCCAAATCCTCCGGGGCTTAAGTGGTTAAAGTGGTTGTAAAGGCTGAAGGGTTTTTGTATCTTTATGCGTTCTATGCATTAAAATAAAAAGCCTTCTGTGTGCAGCAGCCCTCCTCATACTTCTCAAACTAGCACAAGAGAGACAGACAGACAGACAGACCCTGCACAGAGTAGGTAAGTATAACATGGTTATTTTTAAACAAAATAACCAAGACTTTAATATCACTTTCATTTCCACAACTCAAGTCCCTGCTACAAAAAAAAATTTAATTCCTGCAATACTTTAGTGTGACTCAGTGCAACTTGGTCCCATAGACTTTTATGGTATCTCACAGAACTCAGATCGGTATAGAGTAAATAAGAATGCCCCTTTGATGCCCGGTTCACACTGTTGGGGTGGAAGTATATCGCACAGGAATCACGGCACATTCCTGTGTGAATTACATGTGGTGTGATTTGAGCCATGGATTTGTGTGGCTCAAATCGCACCGCATTCCAACAAAACGTGTGCAGGACCCTTTTTTGTCCACACCAGAAGTGGATCACATGGAATTCACAACCATGCGATCCGATTCTACAAATCATGCTGTGTTTTGCATGGACGAGCTGCAAGTTTACTGTAAATTTGCAACACATCTAGTGTGTGAACGCAGGCTGAAGGATTTTTTTTTCCCTTTAACCCTCTCCTCCCTGGTCATCCTTGCTGCCTAAAAACTTCCTTCCTATCACATGCCATTCACTCCTGAGTGTAGCTGAAATGCATGTTCCCACTCATTTTTTTGTGCCTTTTTTGATGCCTAAATACTTAAATGGGCTGCCCTATGCAGAACAATTGCCCAATAGAAGGTCAAAAATAATTTTGGCCCGTTTGTAGCACGTTTTGTCGCGCAGGAAAATGCATGTCTGCTAACCACTATAAGTCCCCGTTCACATTTGTGCGATGGCGGAGATTGTATGTAATTCGGAGCGCACTGCTCCTAAATTACATGCGATCTCATGTGCGGTGCGAATTTCAGCCATACACTTTGTATGGCTGAATTTGCACCGAATCCGCAATAAACATGCACATGAGGCTTTTTTTAATCCGCAGCAGAATCGGATCGCATAGTGGTTCACACTACTGCGATCCGATTCTGTGCGAACTTGCAGATCGCACTGCGATATGCGATCGCAACAGGGGGTGGCGTTAACTTTTAATTGACACCTCCTGAGTATCGCATATGGCAGTGTGAACTCCCAGAGGTGCGGATGCGATGTGGGATCACGCTGCATATTCGCAGCGTTCCCGCTTCGCACAAATGTGAACCGGGACTTAGTGTGTTAAACAACAATTTAGCCTGCATTCACATCTGTGCATTTCAGATAACGTGCACATTGACACACGCTTTGGAAAAACATGCCAAGCAGGCACTAGAAAAGGCTACATTCGCATCTGTGTGTTTCTAAGTCCCGGTTCACATTTGTGCGATGCGGGAACGCTGCGAATATGCAGCGTGATCCCGCATCGCATCCGCACCTCTGGCAGTTCCCACTGCCATATGTCAATTAAAAGTTAACGACACCCCCCGTTACGATTGCATATCGCTGTGCGATCTGCAAGTTCGCACAGAATCGGATCACACTAGTGTGAACCACTATGCGATCCAAATCTGCTGCGGATAAAAAAAAGCCTCATGTGCATGTTTATTGCGGATGCAGTGCGAATTCAGCCATACAAAGTGTATGGCTGAAATTCGCACCGCACATGAGATCGCATGTAATTTAGGAGCAGTGTATGTTGGCAACGTTTTCGACCAATGAACACTTTTTCAAAAGTCGGTGGTCGAATGATCGGGCGATATTCTACTCGTGTATTCCGGCCATAAGTTATCAGCCCACAAGTTTTAGCTGGATGAACAGCTACTTTTTTCCTGCATGTGTCAATAAGAGTGTAAACATTTTATTACATGTGAATTTTCTAGGAAAAAGTTGCCATGTAACTATCAGGAAAATTCTGGTATATGGATGCATTTAAGCCCCCGTTCACATTGAGTGTGGCTTTGAAATCATGCGATTTCACCTGAAAATCACGTATTTTCAAAGAAGCATCTCAGTGCAACTTCGGGTACGACTTTTAAGACATCTGTGCTGCTTTATGCACAGATGTCTATTGAAGTCAGACCCCAAATTGCCAAAAGTAGTGCATGTAATAGTTTTCAAATAGATGCGGCACCGCAAAGTCAGCGTCCCATCAATTTGAACAGTGCCATTGTGGGCAATAGGATGCAATTTGTTATGCCATATGACCTGTCAAATGGCATGACAAATCGCTCCAATGTGAATGGGGGCTGAATGACATGTACATCAATTGGTTTTTATAATACTCACCCCCCACCCCCTTGTTTAGGCTTAAATTACACTCTTACAAAGCGTATTCATGCATTTAGAAGCGTAAGTGTATAAAGCGCACGTTCTTAGAGGCAGATTTTTGGATTCTGTATTATGGATCTGAATGCAGCTCATGGTTACGCACCTGTGTGAATGGCTCCATTAAAACAATAAAGCTGCATTCAGACCTGTAAACTGAAAAAGCTTGTACATGAGTTTTATTTTTTTACAACCACATAAATGAACCCCAAGGACCCATTTACACTAGAAACTGCACATCTACTGTGCATTTTTTTTCTTGCACATATGCATGCATTTGATGTGCGTTTCTATGCGCATTTCCATGCAGTTAATGCATGTTTTTTCATCTGCAGTTGTCCTGTGAGGTCACTTTATTTCTTTCCCTGGGGTTTTATGTGCACTGGGGGGTGCGTTGCAGTGCATTTCTGCATGTTTTGCTGTGATGTGACGTCACCGTGGCCAGGCTATTCAGGTGACCGAGCTTTTGAAACCCATAAGGAAGACGGGGCAAAGATGAAAGCACTGGGTGAGCCGTGACAGCACAGCGCTGAAGGGCTCTGTTTGCAGGGGAGTCTGTCATAATGTGCTAGTATGTATTGCATGTACGCGATGTGTGTTTTTATGTGCAGTTACATGCCGTAGATGCACGTGTACATGCAGTTGACGCATGACATGACTGCGCGATTGTCAGTTAAAGTAACGCAGTGCCGTATCACAAAAAATGGCCTGGTCATGAGGTCAAGTGGTTAACCCCTTGATGCTGGCTACATGCATATTTGTGGCTACTCGGCAGGTGGGCCTTAATGCTGAGCAGCTGCATATAAACAACTTACCGTGCTAAGAGCACGCTCCCAGCATGGTAAGCGTGGGGGTAATGGAAAGCACCCCATGCATACTAGAAAATTGGAGTTTTCTGATCATGTGACCACTGTGACAGCCAATCATGGAGGTCCCATGATCAGAAACCCCTTTAAGGGCAAGTAGGCATCTGTAAAGGACGTTGGTATCCTGAATACCTGTTCTTTCAGACACTCCCGAACCTGCTAGGGACTTTGTGACCCTTTTTGCCTGGAGCGCTAAATTAATGGTTCCCGAAATCCTAGCGAGCATAGAAGAAGAATAAAGCAACCCAGCAATCGCATACCCAAACATCAGTCGAAACTAGATGAAGGGTACAACAGGAACCTTTATTGAACAGACTCATACACAATATATACCACACCAGGTTAGGTGAGCATGATTACATTATCAAATGCAGGTGAAATTGTATACAGAAACATAAAATTACCCTGAGCTAATTAGCCAACTGGACAGGAACAGAAGGGGAGATGGGAATCCAGACCTAGACAATGTTATAATTAACATTCTAATTAACTCAGCACTGCAACAAGGCATATGCCCGTACACACGCATCGATAGTTGGCTGTGAATTTTCGGCCAACGTCCGATCGGCTGATTGTTGGCTTGTTAGTATGATGCTTCCGACAACTGACTCCGACTTTTCGGCCGAAAAAAATCTGGTGTGCAGGCTATAACATTTTTGTTGGCCGTCACTACAACGGCCGATTTTCCGTCAGTCAGTACAGATTTCGGCAGACAAAAATCTGATGAGCAAGACTGGGCATGCTCAGAGATGAAAAAACACACGGAAAGTAAACCAGCACATGACATCACTTCTGAAGTAGATTTTTTGTTGGCCGAGAAAATTAGTGTGCAGTCTAGAGCACATTTCAACCAACACAACAACACTGGACAAAAGACGGCCGATCGGTCGGCCGATAATCGTTGCGTGTGTACGAGGCATAAAACAAAGTACATTACGCATTATCCTAAGTATGAACACAGATTAAACAGACAATAGCAGAAGTCCCCACCCAGTAGCAGACTGTCCACCCCCTACATTGAAGTACTTGGAATCCACATCTAAGCAATGCTTTGATTATTCAGAAGTCACAAACTTCATGGCAAAGCTCATACAATGTTCTATTATTCTGATACAGTGGAATTAATGTATCATAGATTACTTGAGGGATATTGTGGATAAATAATACAGTCCCATTTGAAGTAATCAAAAGCCATATTCTCAGTGTCCAATAAGTAGTGGCCCATCATTTTCTCGGTCACCCTGTGCCCCTAATAGACACAGAGTGACTTACACCTGAGATGGGCTGAGGAGCTGAGACAGGGATTTCCCAAACGCTCCAAGGTAAGTTGTGTTCAATGCCCCCCCCCCCCCCCCCCCCAACCAAAGTGACTCCAGTCACAGTGTCGGTGCTAAGGGCTTAAGTTATGCTCACCTTTTGTAAAACTGGATCTTTCCGAGGAGGGGAAAAAAAGTAATGTTCCAACTATTTAACAGTTGAGAAGTTTACACTACCAGGCGAAGCAACCAAACACCCACACATGGGGGATATGTGGATATATATAAATATTATTAATAATAATAATAATAATAATAATAAATATTATTGATTTATATAGCGCCAACCATTTAGTCTCCATTCACACTGGTACAAATTGTCAGACGACTTGGTCAGCCTGACAAGTCACGCACCGTGGCGTCCCATAATTTAGTACAAGACCGGTTCTAATAGAAGCGACACAAGTCGCTCAGACTTAGAAAAAGGGTCCTGTACTACTTCGGGGCGACCTGGAGCGACTTGCATAGTCCGTGCAAGTCCTGCCGAAGTCGCGCTGCACGTGACTTCACAGGTCGCCCCCTAAGTCAGAGCGACGTAGTGTGAACCGAGCCTAACGCAGCGCTTTACGACTTGAAGGGTAGACAGTACAAATACAATACACTTTAATACAAAAATTTTTATATATATATATATATATATATATATATATATATATATATATATATATACACACACACACACACACACACACACACACACACACACATATATACACACACACACACACACACTACAAAACATCAATGGACCGACTGGTCATTCTTCTGGAAGTCTATACATGTGGGCAGAATGTTTCTGTATTTATTCAATGAAATGATTAATAGTACATGAAGTGTAAGCTGTATCCAGTAACAGAACATGGTGCCCTGCTGCAAGGATACAACTTATGTGAATTATCATGGTTTATGAAGTACTCTTATACAATGGCCATGTATCCCTCAGTAAACATATTGCTATACATCTAACAGCAGTGCTTTGTAGATCTGCACTGAAACAAACACCAGACGCCACCGTCCCTGCTCCTGCAATGCAGCACTATCCCCTGGCAATTAATGGCACCATGCACCAGTAAAAATCCATACTGTACCTGTGTGCGAGCAAGTCCCATGAGTGTATGAAGCAGCAGGAATGTGAGGTGTGCAGCTGCAGCAGCTCAGTGCAACCTGTCTGTGTGTGCTGTAGGGGAGATATCCGGCTCCACAAAGAAGCCTGACTGACACACCCGCTAACAAAACATTACTGAATGGCTGAAGTCACACACTTGGGATTGAGCCTCCCTCCACTCACTGCCCGGCCTCCTCAATTATGGGCAATGTGTCTCTTCACCCCGGATAAAGCCCTCAGAGGGGAACCGGCTTATTAACATTTCTACTGCTCCTCTCTGACCACACTGTGTATTACAAGTCAGATTTCTACCCATGTACTGGCAGAAATACTTCTCCATGATAATTAAAAAATACAGGCAGGGGAATAATAGGTATAATAGAATTTAGTTTAAAATAGACATATTAGAGGCGAAGAGAGCGCGTGCATGAATATATAATACATACATGGAGCCATCCACTGAATATACTTATATATATATATATATATATATATATATAGTGCCTTGTATTCATACCCCTTCAAATTTTCCACATTTTGTCGTGTACTCGTGTTACAACTAAAAACGTAAATGTATTTTATTGGGATTTTATGTAATAGACCAACACAAAGTTTCACATAATTGTGAAGTGGAAGGAAAATAATAAATGTTTTTCAAAATTGTTTACAAATAAATATCTGAAAAGTGTGGCATGCATTTGTATTCAGCCCCCTTTTAGACCCGGTGTAACGTGAGAATTACCTACCCCGTGAGAAAAACCTACCCCTCGTCACTTCCGGCCAGGAACAGCTGAGCAGCGCAGCAGTGCGCATGCTCACAGCCCCGCATACCTAATGGAAGAGCTGAGGATCAGACTAGTGCGCATGCGCAGTAGTCTGAAACGATCTCGGTGTCCGTTAAAAAAACCTACCGACGCGGCTGTGACATAAAATAGCTGTGCTTCACTATGAGTCATCTCCGCTCCTGTCCCGGTCACTTCCCTGATCTTGGCTAGTAAATATAAAAGCGGCTGGCAGCTCCGTGATTTATCTTTTCATACAGCCGCCGCCGCTTTTATATTTACTAGCCAAGATCAGGGAAGTGACAGGGACAGGAGCGGAGATGACTCATAGTGCAGCACAGCTGTTTTAATGTAACTGCTCGCGTTACACAGACTGCCGTGAACCGGAAGTGACGGGGGTAGGTTTTTCTCACGGGTAGGTAATTCTCACGGAACACCGGTCCACACCAGGCTGACAAGTCGCGGTAGGTCGCGGTCCATTGAGTAGTACAGGACCCGTTCTAATAGGAGCGACACAAGTCGCTCCGACTTAGAAAAAGGGTCCTGTACTACTTCGGGCGACCTCGGAGCGACTTGCATAGACTTCCATTATGTGAAGTCCCTGCAAGTCGCTCCAAAGTCGTGGTGCATGGCAATGCACAAGTCGCCCCCGAAGTAGTACAGAGTCGTGCCGCCCCAGTGTGAACCGACTCTTACTCTGATACCCTAAAATCTAAACTAAAATCTAGTGGAGCTAATAGCCTTCAGAAGTCACCTAATTAGTAAATAAAGTCCACCTGTGTGTAACTTAACCACTTCAATTCCGGGAACTTTCACCCCCTTCCTGCCCAGGCCAATTTTCAGCTTTTAGCACTGTTGCACTTTGAATGACAATTGCACGGTCATGCAACACTGTACCCAAACAACATTTTTATCATTTTTTTTTGCACACAAATAGAGCTTTCTTTTGGTGGCATTTAATCACCACTTGAATTGGTTAAATTGGAAAGTGGTTAATGGCATCCCAGTCTAAAGCCAACGTCCGATCGGCCGATTTTCGGCTTGTTAGTATGATGTTTCCGACAACCGACTCCGACTTTTCGGCTGAACAAAATCTGGTGTGCAGGCTATAAAATTTTTGTTGGCCGTCAACAGAATGGCCGATTTTCCATCAGTCAGTACAGATTTCGGCAGACAAAAATCAGATGAGGAAGACTGGGCATGCTCAGAGAAGAAAAAACACACGGAAAGTGAACCATCACATGACATCACTTCTGAAGTTGGTTTTTGTTGGCCTGGATTTTTTTGTGCAGTCTAGAGCACATTCCAACCAACACAACAACACTGGACAAAAGACGGCCCGATCGGTCGGCCAACAATCGTTGCGTGTGTACGAGGCATTAGTCTGTAGGGTTTCAATATTGAGTTGGCCCACCCTTTGCACTTAAAACAGCTTCAACTCTTCCGGGAAGGCTGTCCACATGGTTTAGGATTGTGTGTATGGGAATGTTTGACCATTCTTCCAGAAGCACATTTGTGAGGTCAGGCACTGATGTGGACAAGAAGGCCTGGCTCACAGTCTGCACTTTAATTCATCCCAAAGGTATTCATTTGGGTTGGGGTCAGGGCTCTGTGCAGGCCACTTTAGTTCCCCCACCCCAAACTCGCTCATCCGTGTCTTTACGGACCTTGCTTTGTGCACTGGTCCAAATCATTTGGTGGAGGGGGGATTATGGTGTGGGGTTGTTTTTCAGGGGTTGGGCTTACCCCCTTAGTTCCAGTGAAGGAAACTTTTAAGTCATCAGCATACCAAGACATTTTGGACAATTTCATGCTCCCAACTTTGTGGGAACAGTTTGGGGTTGGCAACCTTCCTGTTTCAACATGACTGCGTGCCAGTGCACAAACAAGGTCCATAAAGACATGGAAGAGTGAGTTTGGGATGGAGGAACTTGTATGGTCTGCAAAGATTCCTGACCTCAATTTGACAGAATACCTTTGGGATAAATTACAGCGGAGACTGCTAGCCAAGCCTTCTCGTCCATATCAGTGCCTAACCTCACATATGCGCTTCTGGAAGAATGGTCAATCATTCCCATAGACACACTCCTAAACTTTGTGGACAGCCTTCCCAGAAGAGTTGAAGCCTGGACATCAGCGGCGGCGGCGACGGCTTCTTCCCCCTGTCTTCTGCGTCTCCTCCCTCCTCCTCCTCCATGCCAAATGGCATGGCTTCTCCTTTTGGCCAATCGGGAAACGGGTCTCAGAACCCGCTTCCTGACTGGCCAGGAGGAGGATCTGTGTGACAATAGAGAATTTTCTTTTAAATGGTGATTAGTGTAAAAATTAATAAATATTTGACAAATAAATATTCCAAATGTAATAAAACAGTCCTTAATAGTGATAAATCCAATAAAGTGCTCAGGTGCAGAAATGGTAATCCAAACGGTGCTCAGGTGATTGTCAAACCCTTTAGGTTCCCTACTCACCACAATGATGAGTCTCAAATGCTTGTAAAATCCATTGGACTATTTCACTCTGGCTCTTGCTGGGGGTGATCCAAGATCGGGATGTCTTGAAGGGGATCGCTCCAAGAAAGACCTCCATGAGCCCCAAATATCAAGCAAGCCAAGTTAAAAAGATGCAACAAGCTGAAGAACGTCACGGCCGTCTGCAGAACGGTATCGTGACAAAATGACAGCGTGACCAGCTCCTTCCGACGCGTTTCCACACAAGGGGTCGTCTACTGGGACTGGAGCATTAGCTAGCGCTGTTTTAAATTTGTTTTATTACATATTTTATGAGTACTAGTCTGGGTTTTGTTTACCCTATCCCTTAAGCCCCTCCCACTGCTAAGCGATTGGCCACGTGCGCCGCAGGTTTTGTTCCTCTTTCAGTGTCCCTCATTCCGAAGTTCAAATGTTGGGAGGTATGCACGTGGTAGTATGCTGCCATGCTGACGCAAGGAAGATAGAAAATTGTATCAAATGCTTATTATAAATTTCCTTTTCTGGTGCCAATCAGTGGCAGCATACTACCACGTTGGTGCCAGGAGTGTTGTAGGTACTCTGTAGGTGTCTGTCTCTCAGTCATGCCACAAATGTCAGAGCGTGTTCCAGATTTATGTACGTGAGGGAATAATGTATTTGAATCGGTCGCAACTCTGACAGGAATGTCTCACACAGCACACTTGCGAGGTGACTATCACAAGTGGAGTAGATATTTGTATAACCTCAGGGAAGAATGGGATGGAACTAGTTTCATGGGGTGAGTTCTGTTCACCCTTTCACTGTATTCCTGTCCTTTCCTAGGCCTAGGCCAGAATGATATGTCCTTGGCTATTCATCTCCCAGGTCCCAGGGGTCTGCAGGAGTAGGTGGGAGTGTAGGGCCTGGCATGTCATTGGTAGCTGGCTGTCTGCACCTGGAAGAGGAAGCCAACTGAAGAGGACCAAAACGGGACCAAGCATATGTCACCCAAACAGCGGATCATAGCAGGACAATACTGGAATCTCTGTGCTGGTGGGCATGTGGTATGACAAGAACACAGCAGACAAGGCGGAAAAACAATGGAGTGAGGCTCGAGTACCGCTTTTTGGGTATTTGTAATGGGCCATACACACTATAAGGTTTTCTGAAGACTGTTTCCTTTAGATTTACCAAAACCAGATAATATGAGGTCAAACCTAAGCACTTTCTGGCAGGCCCTTGCACTACATTGAAAAGGTAAATCTGAAGGAAAAAGTCTTCAGAAAATCTTATAGTGTGTATGGCCCTTATTAGTTAGCTTTTTTACAGTTATTTGCAGCTTGAATGATTTATAGTTAAGCATATTGTCCATTTGTGAGGTCATAAACTGATGTTGGAGAGAAGGCGTAGCTCGCAGTTTCCAATCAAATTCATCCCAAAGGTGTTCTGTTGGGTTGAGATCAGAACTCTGTGCAGGCCAGTCAAGTCCCTCCACCCCAAACTCACTCATCCGTGTCTTTATGGACCTTGCTTTGTGCACTGGTCCAAATCATTTGGTGGTGGGGGTATTAGGGTGTTGGGTTGTTTTTTCAGGGTTTGGGCTTGGCCCCTTAGCTCCAGTAAAAGGAACTCTTAAGGTGTCAGAATTTCAAGACATTTTGGACGATTTCATGCTTCCAACTTTGTGTGAACAGTTTGGGGATGGCCCCTTCCTGTTCCAACATGACTGCGCACCAGTGCACAAACATGGTCCATAAGGACATGGATGAGCAAGTTTGGGATGGAGGAAATTAACTGGCCTGACCTCAGCCTGATAAAACACCTTTGGAATGAATTAGAATGCAGACTGTGAGCCAGGCCTTCTCATCCAACATCAGTGCCTGACGTCACAAATGCGCTTCTGGAAGAATGGTCAAACATTCCCATAAACACACTCCTAAACCTTATGGACAGCCTTCCCAGAAGAGTTGAAGCTGTCAAAACTGCAAAGGGTGGGCCAACTCAATATTGAGCCCTACAGACTAAAACTAGGATCCCATAAAAGTTCATGTGTGTGTAAAGGCAGGCGTCCCAATACTTTTGACAATATAGTGTATATAAAATGATTTAATCTATGTCCGCCATTAGGGAAACTGACTGCACTTAAAGATGAAATTGAGGCACAAAAACATTAATTTAAATATACACTTCAACAGCGACAAAGAATATAAATCCACTTCATGTGCACCAATGCCTTTGCAAACCCAGATATTACCTTGTTAAAATAGCCGTGACAGCACAGCTGTACTGTACATAACCTGTGTAGAGAGCAGAGCTAGAGAGGGACCCAGAAGGTCCACCCAATACAGGCTGCCTGCAGATAACTACAGGAGAGAGCGGAGTCCCCAGCTGCCCCTAAAAACCTGCACCACTGTGGTGCAACTGTATGCATTGCAAGAAAGAAGGAAAGAAAAAGAAGGAAAGCTCACCTTAAAAATGTATATTGTACAAGAAGACTTGTGAAGTGTAGGTGATTCCATCCAATGGGGCCACTCAGCTTCCCAACATCATTATGCAAGCCTGTATTCTATGATACAAGGTCGGTGCTAATCTGTTGTAGGTATGACAATCCGATGATAACCAGGATCCTCCAAACTTAGCCTTTATTAGTCCAATTCCTCAGGTAACGTCTGATTTGTTCAGGATGCTGATTCTTAATCATCAACAAAGGCCAAAGTAGAGTAAAACTATAAAATGAGCAGAGGACCTCAGAACCATATACATGGTGGGATGGATTCCAGATGCTCCAGGTGTTTACGTGTCCGTAATATATTTCCCACACACCTTTCTGACATCCGTGAACAGGTAATGCTCAGACACCGTGGGACTGTCCCTTTACTAGTGCAGTCCTTGCTCTCATACAAGAGTCTCTTTTGTGAAATCAGGAAACGAGAAGTTCAATCGTGTTTCTAGAAGTATATAATGGGCAGGCAGTTGACAAAGGGAGGGGCATTCATAAGAAAAACTTAAAACCTCAGTGTACTAGATGAGAAACACCCTCTGTATTGTGTATGTGGTATCACAGTCATATTATTTACAGTGTGCAGCTCAGAAGGTACAGGCAGGAGGCAAGTCTGATACTTCCTTCAGGGTTCCTCTATCTTTAAATTCCATTAAAAAGATTGCATTTATCATTTGTATTCCTAGTCTGACACTGTGGGGTTGATTTGTGGTCAGGGAAAAAAGCAGAGTAAGCATTAACTGTAATAATTACCAAACTCGGGTTGTGTTGTACCGAAACTGACGTACGGGCAGGCCTGTAAATAAAGAGGGCCCACCAAGATGGAACTTGTAAAAAAAGGGAGTGATGGGTGGGGTGACCAAGTGACGTCAGCCCAGTATGGAGGTTGGCCCAGGCTTAAATGGCTGGATCATCCCCTCCCACAACTCCAGTCTCCGCCTTCCCATTTGTGGTCAGGGAAAAAAGCCGAGTAAATATTAATTGTAATAATTACCAAATTCGGTGGTGCTTTGCCGAAACCAAAGTACAGGCAGGCCTGTAAATAAACAGGGCAAAAGAGATTTAACAAAGCAAACTTTAAGGCCCCGTTCACATACAAGCGACGCTACTTCGCACCGCGACCTCCGAGGTCACGGTGCGAGCAGCGCGCCGCGACCTCGGAGCGGCCGCCACGGACTTCATAACATTGAAGTCTATGGCGGTCGCCTCCTGGTCGCCCCAAAGAAGCTCCGGACCCTTTTTCTAAGTCGGAGCGACTTGTGTCGCTCCTATTAGAACGGGTCCGCAGCTTCCCTATGGGAGGCGACCTACGACGACCTGTGAGGCGACCAGGTCGCCTCACAGGTTGCCTTAGTGTGAACGGGGACTAATACGTATGTAATTGTTAACAACAACCGGGAAGACACAACATAAACATTACTTAGCTAACTCTTTGAATGCTTGTCTGAGTTCATTTTTCGATTGGGGTATCTAGAGTTTGTATGCAGATGATTTCCATTGTCCCAGTTTTTTGATTATGTGTACTGGTACGTTTTGACTAGAGGCTACTGTTGCTGCACCTATATGAAATGAATGTCTGGAGAAGGCTGATGGATCGCAACCTATTTTTGACAACAGTTCTTACGTACACCCATAGGTGTGCGCAGCCTATTGCATAAGGGTGTGCACCCCAAAGTTTAAATACACATGCATGTGTTTGCCTACATGTATATGGCCCCGGTACATTACTCTCCCTGCTGGCAAAGTGAAATAGAAGTGTGTGGCACTTCTCTTATGGCAGAGCAGGTCCGAGGGAGATCTTTCCCATCTCCTCACTGGCAAACAGAGCGATAATGCTAATGTGCCCTAGGTGATTAGGGTGTGCCCAGGCACACCCGGCACACCCTGTGCGCACGCCTATGCATAAACCATAAACTTAAACATAAGACCGTTTTTAGCCATATTACACTGTTTAGAGCTTTCTTTCTCCCTTATATGCCATCATTGATCGAGCACCCCGGAGCATAGAGGAATTCCAGCATTCCGGAGGACCACACAAAGGGGAAATCTATTAAGCCCAGTGGGCTTTGTAAGTGTGAATGGTTCTAGTGCCATATGGCATATAGAGCCCATCTTATTTGGTAAGTGATCCACTTCACCTATTCACAAGGGATTTGTTGTCACAGCCAAAGCACTTGCTCTTTTGAATTGAAGATATATGTGTCATCAAGGACATTTTCATTAATTTGGAGCACTGAAGTCACTTTATATGTTTTGGACTTTTTTCTGGTTATTTATGCATATATACATTTTTTAGTGATTTTTATTCTCCACTCACAATTTGACTCTGTTTTTACACCTATATGCCTATTTATCATGCACCAATTTGCACAATTATTTAATAGATGGAGTCCATTTTGATGTTTTTTTGATGTTTATTTGCTGAATTTCTCTACACTGGTATTTCACTTACCACATATAGAGCGACATAGATACTGGCATCCATTGTTTTTAGCAAGCGCTGTATTTGGTCTTTTATAAGACCATACATATCAAACTACCTTCCATATATACAGCAGCTGCAAAGCTTATTGTTTTTAGGCTTAGAGTTTTAAAATTCATAATTTAACCTACAGTGCCTTGCGAAAGTATTCGGCCCCCTTGAACTTTGCGACCTTTTGCCACATTTCAGGCTTCAAACATAAAGATATAAAACTGTAATTTTTTGTGAAGAATCAACAAGTGGGACACAGTCATGAAGTGGAACAAAATTTATTGGATATTTCAAACTTTTTTAACAAATAAAAAACTGAAAAATTGGGCGTGCAAAATTATTCAGCCCCTTTACTTTCAGTGCAGCAAACTCTCTCCAGAAGTTCAGTGAGGATCTCTGAATGATCCAATGTTGACCTAAATGACTAATGATGATAAATAGAATCCACCTGTGTGTACTCAAGTCTCCGTATAAATGCACCTAAACTGTGATAGTCTCAGAGGTCCGTTTAAAGCGCAGAGAGCATCATGAAGAACAAGGAACACACCAGGCAGGTCCGAGATACTGTTGTGGAGAAGTTTAAAGCTGGATTTGGATACAAAAATATTTCCCAAGCTTTTTTTTTTTTTTATTCAAATATCAACTTTTTATTCAGGAATTTGCAAAAATATACATAGTTTTTTCAATATCTCATACTTTTCCAACTTAATGTACAGTATAACATCTTCTTTTGCTATTACATTAAATTCCCTTCTTTTTCCTCTTTCCCTTCCCTCCCTCCCACCCAATAAAAAAAAAAAAAAAAAAAAGAAAATTATTTATAATCTTGCTAACAGAGATGGAGTCATTCCTTGGTTTTATTTTACAAATATTGTTTCCCTTCTTCAGAGCTTATGAAATCGTTCCATGATTTCCAGATTTTCTCATATTTTTCTTGCCTATTTTGTGTCGTGGCGATTAATTCCTCTAATCTTCTATTATCTTCTATCCTATTTATCCAATCAGTTACCGTTGGGGGTTGTATTTTTTTCCAACAACCCGGAATACCTGCCTTGGCCGCATTTATCAGGTGTGGGATCAACGATTTTTCATATTTAATTGCTGGTATATCCGATATAGTTAGTAAGAAAAAGGTCGGGCTCTCTTCTATTTCATATTCCACAACTTTCTGAACTATAGATTTCACTCCCGCCCAATATGTTTTTATCTTAGAACAGGTCCAGAAGATATGATACAATGTGCCCACTTCTTTTCCACATCTCCAGCATTGATTAGATTGATTTGGGTACCACTTTTGTAATTTTTTGGGCGTGAATATTTCCCAAGCTTTAAACATCCCAAGGAGCACTGTGCAAGCCATAATATTGAAATGGAATGAGTATCAGACCACTGCAAATCTACGAAGACCTGGTCGTCCCTCTAAACTTTCAGCTCATACAAGGAGAAGACTGATCAGAGATGCAGCCAAGAGGCCCATGATCACTCTGGATGAACTGCAGAGATTTACAGCCGAGGTGGGAGACTCTGCCCATAGGACAACAATCAGTCGTATACTGCACAAATCTGGCCTTTATGGAAGAGTGGCAAGAAGAAAGCCATTTCTTAAAGATATCCATAAAAAGTGTCGTTTAAAGTTTGCCACAAGCCACCTGGGAGACACACCAAACATGTGGAAGAAGGTGCTCTGGTCAGATGAAACCAAAATCGAACTTTTTGGCAACAATGCAAAACGTTATGTTTGGCGTAAAAGCAACACAGCTCATCACCCTGAACACACCATCCCCACTGTCAAACATGGTGGTGGCAGCATCATGGTTTGGGCCTGCTTTTCTTCAGCAGGGACAGGGAAAATTGTTAAAATTGATGGGAAGATGGATGGAGCCAAATACAGGACCATTCTGGAAGAAAACCTGATGGAATCTGCAAAAGACCTAAGACTGGGACGGAGATTTGTCTTCCAACAAGACAATGATCCAAAACATAAAGCAAAATCTATAATGGAATGGTTCACAAATAAACATATCCAGGTGTTAGAATGGCCAAGTCAAAGTCCAGACCTGAATCCAATCGAGAATCTGTGTAAAGAACTGAAAACTGCTGTTCACAAACGGTCTCCATCCAACCTCACTGAGCTCGAGCTGTTTTGCAAGGAGGAATGGACAAAAATTTCATTCACTCGATGTGCAAAACTGATAGAGACATACCCCAAGGGACTTACAGCTGTAATCAAAGCAAAAGGTGGCGCTACAAAGTATTAACTTGAGGGAGCTGAATAATTTTGCACGCCCAATTTTTCAGTTTTTTATTTGTTAAAAAAGTTTGAAATATCCAATAAATTTTGTTCCACTTCATGATTGTGTCCCACTTGTTGTTGATTCTTCACAAAAAATTACAGTTTTATATCTTTATGTTTGATCCTGAAATGTGGCAAAAGGTCGCAGAGTTCAAGGGGGCCGAATACTTTCGCAAGGCACTGTATATTTTAATAAACTACTCTTGTAATTCCATTGGCGCGAGGAATATACTTTCATATATATTTTTCAGATTAACTGGCCACTCTGCCAGTACTTCCAATGGCCGCAATGGACTCAGGCCATAGACTCATTGTCAGAGAAATGGCTGTGCTGCAACTGGCAACTTTGCCAGTACTTCCCATGGCTGCAATGGACTCAGGCCATAGACTCATTCACTGGCCTATAAAAGGACTCTGCTCAGCCCATCAAATTGCTGGATTGTCTTCAGCTCCTCCTGTTTCCTGAGCGTTGCTACTTCCTGGATTCCAGTTTGACCCGGTGTAACGTGAGAAAACCATACCTCGTGAAAATTCCATACCCACGTCACTTCCTGCCAGAAACGTAATGGAACAGCTGAGCAGCGTAGCAGTGCGCATGCTCGGAGGGTATGGAATTTTCATGGTAGTGTGTGTAACGTTACACCGCCTCAGCTCTTACATTAAAACAGCTCGGCTGCAACATGAATCATCCCCGCTCCTACTCCTGTCACTTCCCTGATCTTGGCTAATAAATGTAAAAGCGGCGGCGGGTGTATGAAATCTAAATCACAGGGAGATCTCGTCTCCGTGATCCGCTTTTACATTTAGTAGCCAAGATCAGGGAAGTGACAGGGGTAGGAGTGGAGATGATTGATGTTGCAGCAAAGATGTTTTAATGTAACCGCCGCAACAGCTGATGCGGTGTAACATTATAACACACTACCGTGAACATTCCATACCCCCCTAGCATGCGCACTAGTAAGCTCCTCAGCTGTTCACTGACGTAGGTGCTGACGTAGGTGCACCGGAAGTGACGAGGGTATGGAATTTGTATGGGTATGGTTTTTTTTCACGGAACACCGGCTTGTTCCTGACCTGTCTGCTCTCTCTCCTGACTTTGACCCTCGGCTTAGTCTGACCATCCCTGCTCCAGTTTGGCTCTCCAGTTATCTGACCTCGGCTTGGCTCATGGACTTGCTTCCTTTCTACCTGCCCTCCAGTAACTGATGTCGGCTTTCCCACGGACTTATCTGCTTCTGGCCTTCCTGCTATACCTTTGGCTTGCACCTGTTGCAGCTTCCTGCCGAGCCCTGTGTTTGACCCCCGGCCGGTCTTACACCTACTGCCTGGTTGTTCCTGGTTCCTCCGTGGACTGTCCGGTGCATTCCTGTCCAGCACTCTGCCAGAGACCGCCTGTCTACCATCAGGACCCTGCCAGCAACCAGTGCTTCTGTGGGCGCTACACCCTCTGTCTCAACCCCAGGGGTGTGCCGCACTCAGCCGCAAGGGGAGCCCTCTCTGCATCTCTGCCTCGGATCAGGTACGTGACAGTTAGGCAGATACTGGTGGTAGGGGACTCAGTTATTAGATGGACAAATAGGGCAATCTGTCACAAAGACCATGATAATTGAATGTTATGTTGTTTCCTGGGCGCTCGGGTTCAGCACATCGTGGATTGGAAGGACTAATTGTTGAGTGGGGCTGGGAAAGACCCTGCTATCATTGTACATGTTGGTACCAATGACAAAGTTAGAGGAAGGTGGAGAATCCTAAAGGGGGGCTACTTTGAAGAGAAGGACCTCAAAGGTGGTTTTCTCAGAAATACTACCTGTTCCTCAAGCCACACCAGAGAGGAGCTTACGGAACTTAACAAGTGGCTGAGGAATTAGTGTAGAAAGGAGGGATTTGGGTTCCTGGAGAACTGGGCTGACTTCTTAATATACTTGTAGACACACACACACATGTTTGCTAATGGCAAGGATTTACCATCACCCTCCCAAGTTAAACTTATAACTCATAGCTCTTACCTTCCTGCCTGCCTTCTTTATAGCCATTGTGTCTTCCAACATACCATTTCATTTTTAATTTAGGAAAATGCTCTAAGAGCCCGTGCTATTTATGTACAGTTCTTTCCAACAGAAAATCAGTCATACAAAATCAATTTTAGATATGGATACACCCACGAAGATGTTAATTTATATATTGGCATTCGTTTAAAGCACTATTTGTTATACAATATTATAAATGAATAAGCCTGAATAATTTCAAGCAGAGGTATGGCTTTTTGGTGGAAATGGGACTTCCCTTTTCCATGCAACAGTTTCAATCAGTTGTGAAATGGTTGAGGCATAGTGATTAACAGGTCAGTACTGAAAACCAGACAGACAGGTCGTGTAGCTTGGGCTTCTCATTGTATACAGCCTGAGATTTTTACAGTGTGCTACTTCAAGATTTTTTTTTTTTACATTGTGCTGCCCCAGGCACACCTGAATTTACAAGATGTTGTCTACACGCTCCAACTCATGTCCCATGTCAGGCCTGACATTTTCCACTCACCTGCTCGCATTTTGCGAATGGATAAGGATTGAGGGCGAGTGTGGGGCTGCCTTGGCAGCCGTTTTCCCAGCGATCGCCCAGGGGAAGAAAGAGTAGAGGAAGAGGGAAGCCAGCCGGATAATCACAGAGCAGGGATCGCCCCGCTGTAACAGCTTTCATTTGAATTTCCTGGTGCTCGCATCACACACAGCACTGCCTCCAGGCTCCTTTGATAGACAGAACACTGGTCCAATTCCAGGATGTGTGACGTCTATCATAGGAGCCGATCCAAGAGGCACGACTGTATGTGATGGTGAGCGCCCGGCAATTCAAATGAAAGCTGTTACAGTGAGATGATCCCCACTCTGTAAATTATCTGGCCGGCTTAACTCTTCCTCTCCTCTATCTTCCCCTGCACTAGTCAGGCTGCATTTATGGGCACAGGTGAGGCTGCATTTGTGGGCACAGGTGAGACTGCATTGACGGGCCCAGGTGAGGTTTCATTGATGGGCACAGGTGAGGCTGCATTGAGGGGCACATGTTAGGCTGCATCTATGGGCACAGGTGATGCTGCATTTTTGGGGACTGTTTAGGCTGCATTAATAGGCACAGGTGAAGTTGCATTGATGGACACTGGTGAGGCTGCATTCATGGGCACTGGAGAGGAGGCATTGATGGACACAGGTGAGGCTGCATTGATGGGCACAGGTGAGGCTGCAATGATGGGCACAAATGAGGCTGAATTGATGGGCGCTGATCAGGTTGCATTGATGGGCAAAGGGGAGGCTGCATTGATGGGCATAGGTGAGGTTGCATTGATTGGCATTGGTGAGGTTGCATTGATGGGCACTGGTGAGGCTGCATTGATGGGCACTGATGACGCTGCACTGATGGGCACTGGTGAGGCTGCACTTATGGGCACTGGTGATGTTTCACTGATGGGCACTGATGAGGAGGCACTGATGAGGGGGCACTGATAAGCTTCACTGATGATGCTGCACAGATGGGCACTGATAGGCTGCATTGATGGGCACTGATGAGGCTGCACTGATAGGCACTGATAAAGTTGTTATTAATATTTATTTTTGTAACTTATGCATTAATGCAAAAACATTTAACAGTGTCATATTATGAGATAGCTTATGAGGGCGTGTTTAGGGGCAGAATTAGGGGCGGGGCAGGGTAGGGGTTGGGTGGGGCAACTGGTGGCAAGTTACCCTTAAGGCCTGGCTAGTAGCTGAGTACTTGAAATTTTGAGCCCTGTCCTATGTGATTACATTAGCAAAAACTACATCTGACTTGTAAAGATGACCAAACTAGAGAAAGAGAAATGGGTTTCATGCTTTTTTTTAACAATAAGGACCATTCTGAGTCATCTCAAAATATCCTGCACCCACTTCTCCCTACAGTTTTCTTGCTGAATTTAAATTGTTCAGAGCATTACCAAAATTGGAAAGATAAGAAAACATAATAAGAAAACATAGTCACAATCTGTCATTTCAGAAGCTTAGTGCTTTATAGGGATAAACTAGCTGCCATAAGCACTGGCCCATGTGTAGCATTATGGTAAGCGCAACCCTGGCTGTATTTTACAATTTTTCCTATTATTGGTAATGATCATCAAAATCAGGGGTCTCCAAACATTCTAAGCATAGGGCCAGTTAACTGTCATTCAGGCTTTACTGGGGCCAGACTGTGGCCAGGGGGATTAGAAAACACCCAGAGATCGGTGGGAGTAAACAATAGTGAAATAGTGCCCATCATTGATATCAGTGGGAGGAATAGTGCCCCATCATTGTTGTCAGTGGGAGGAATAGTACTCCAACATTGGTTTTAGTGGGAGAAATAGTGCCCCATTGCTGGTGTCAGTGGGAGAAAGGGTGCCCTATTGCTGGTATTTAAGGGAGGAATAGTGCCCCATCATTGGTATCTATGGGAAGAATAGTGTCCCCAACACTAGTGTCAGTGAAAGAAATAGTGCCCCATCATTAGTATCAGTGGGGGGAATAGTGCCCCATGACTGTCGGCAAGCGGAATAGTGTCCTATCATTGGTTTTAGTGGGGTAAATACTGCCCCATTGTGGGTATCACCCCATCATTGGTGTCAGTGAAAGAAATAGTGCCTCATCATTGGTTTTAGTGGGAGAAATAGTGCCCCATTGTTGGTGTCAGTGGATGGAATAGTGACCCATCATTGATGGCAAGCAAAGGGCCCCAGCTGGTCCGCGGGCCGCAGTTTACAGACTACTGATCTAAATAAATATATGGAAAGTGGCAGCAGAAAAGGGGGGTTGTACACCTGCGCCTATGGATCACCTCTAAATTATATTATAAAAAATAATATAATAATATAATAATATATATATGTGCAGCATAGAGTTGTACTGTAAAAATAGAAATAAATGTAGAAATAAATGTGACTTTTTTTTGGAAAAAAAAAGAAATAAATGTGACTATATAGATGAAAAATGTGCAGCCACAAAAAACTCCTCCTGCCACAGAGAAAAATAAAATGAAAGATGAAGAGGGGTAATATACCCCACGCTTTCTGCGCTTGCAACTAAATATGCAAATATAAAATTATACCTCAAACATCAGAAATTTCAAAAATGATATACCATAAAACATATACAAAGCCCACACACACCATAGACACTAATGCAATAAACAAAACAGCTCTAAGAAATTATAATAATAATAGTCCTTATTAAAAGTGACAAATTATATGGTGTCCATAGAAATCAATCCTGTGTGCGCCTATGCTGGGTGTAAATATACACCATGCAGGGATGTAAATCCAAAAGGAGCCCAGGGACAAATCCAGACAGAGTAGTGCTTGGAGTGGAAATCGAGGGACCACCGCTGTGCTGGGGGGGGGGGGGGGGTGGGTGTCAGGAAAACTCACCAGAAAGGGTGGATCCCCTCCTACCCTATGGCAGGGGGATCATTCAGGCTCAGGGGAAGCTATTTTCTCCTCCCAGTATAATCCACGGTGCTGTTGGTCCTCCTGCAGTTTCTCATTGTGGGTTCTCCTGTATGTCCCTGTGTGTAGACTCCGTGGGTATCGGATGTCAAAAAATAGGAAGCCTTATAGTGAAGTCCATTAAAAATGTTTATTAAATATATACAGGTCAGTCATAAAAAACTTGCATGCATAAGAGACGGACCAGATAAAAAACAATAAAATCAAATGGAAACAAACACGGATGGTGCACCCTATTGGTATGCACTGGGGTAGAGGAGGTTTGGGAACGCCGGCTTCCGCGTGCATTCCAAGACAGTCCTTCCAAACTACCGGTCACGTGTCCTACGTGCGTTCCAAAATGACTCGTTTTGTCATCAACCTATGACGTCCTCAGATCTCTCAAGTGGCAGCAGAGCTGTAAGAAGGCTTTTCTCTATATACAGTTTATGTTTTTATGGATATTATCTTAGTATTTGAAGTGCACATTAAACTTTAGAAGGCTAAAATACAAATAGCAATCTCAGTCTTGTACAAATATGAAATAATAATATCAAATTCTATTGTGTTTACATTGCCATTCTTTGACTTTCACATGTGCCCCCACCCACTATCAACTGCCTGTCCACAGCAACCTGGGGTATTTAAAAGTCAGGCATTGAAAGATCATATGCCCATCATTTAATGCCACTCTGTATAATACATGAATAAGGATATGCACCAGCCTAATTCCTTATACTACAGATTTTTATTAATAAATATAAAGCACTAATTCTACTCACATATGCATAAAAACAAGAGTACGTATGAAACATTTCAGTCTATGGCTGCGGGCCATAAATCAGGCATTTGGGCAGATCAGAAGATGAAAGATCACGTAAACCACCAAGACCAAGTATTCATACACGGAACTAAAGTCACTTGCACGGCATAATTCTGCATGTTTACATGTACTCTGATGTCAGGCATCTTTAGAAAACCTGGTAATATACTGTACCTTACATTCCAACTATACATTTTTAAAGGAATGATTTCAAATCGGGGAACAAAACATAATACAAGAAAGGGTAATTGCATTTCCAAAACACATTTCGTTATGTTTAACCAGGGCTACCAAACAAATTTATTTAAGAAAAAAAGGTTTAGGTTAAAGAAAAGTAGAAACATCAGCAAGTTGGCATCGCAGTGCCATCCAGTATAATATAAGGTATAGGTATTCAGAGCAAAATAACAAAATATCTAAAACATAGTAATAACCTAATAATCCTAATATGGGTAACTTACTACTAAAATGAGATGTAAATACATATTATATGGCAGCACTATAGCTTGTATTACCAAAAGATACAGTATATGTCAGAAAAGGTATCATCTTGCAGATGTTATTGTGCATAAGCAAACTCCATAGGCACCAGGAGTTTCACCAGTGAGATTGCAAAAACTTGTAAACCAAAATCACAGGTAAATGTCACAGGAAATAAAAGAGAAGAAGAATGAAGGAAAAGAAAAACAAGAGAGAGTCAAAGGGAAAGGGAGTATCCCAAAAAAGAAGGGGGACTTAGGTTAAAGGGGAGGACAAAGCAGGGGGGAGAACCTTACCGTGCCGGTGGAAAAAGATAGAGGTATATGGAGATATGTCACCCAAGGTTCCCAAGTGTAGCACCCTACAGGTAGGTGCTAGCTAAATGTATAGTGGGCCTTGTCTGCCTAACAGCAGGCCCATGATTTCTTTTTGGTAGGGTGTCATGGCTTCCAGGTGTGTCTGCTTAAGGGGGAGTCTTCCCACTGGCTCTGTGAGAGGCTTTTCATAGGGCAGTGGAGGAAACCCAATCAGGGATATATTCAGGCTTGTAACTACCCCAGAAGGCAGATTCTGCCGCAAAGTATTCTGGGAGTGTGTATAAGTTTGAGGGAGGACACGACTCATGGTCTTTGGCGGGAAGCAGAGTCCCAGGAGGGAGAGGACGGCTGTCTCTCCTCCTGTCAGAGGAAGCGGATGTCTCGGGTGCTGCATGAGAATCCAGAGAGTGCTGAGTTGAGCTGAGTGGGATTCGGTGTGCCGAGAACCAGCGGAGAGCGAGAGGGGTCCAGTCCCAGTGTTTTGGATTTGGACCAGAACAGTCCGAAAATATATATATCTGCTCCTTCCAAATGTCGTTTGCGCGAAAACAATGAACCAAGCTGACACAGACAGTTCAGTCAAAAAGTTTGTTCTATTTTTTATTGTTCCTCTTTTGTCTTTATAAAGACTGAGGAAAATCCATTACAGGAAATAGTCATATATAATACGTATAAGCTTGGAGTATCTATGTATCTAAGATTTTCTTCCAGGATATGACAGCCTTCTCTTTTGAGTGGAGTCTCTCTCTGGAGGCGCCATCTTACTTCTCCGAAGGGAGGGGTGATCTAACAATCATTTTTGAGTAAGGAATAAAATGCAGAGGTAATATATATATATATACACATAGAGTATGCATCACAAACTGAGATAGGCATTTCACTTTAACCATCAATTTCAGGATTACATCCATTACACCAGGAAAACCTACACCGGTCGTGAGTACTGAGGATTGCCCCTGGGGGTCTGCCTGGAGTCAGTGGGGGACCACTCCGGAGAAGGTTCTAGGATCCAAGAGTCAGCTAGCTGTAAAGGGGGTTCTTAGTCAGAGAACCCTGAAGTGATAGAGGGGGTACCTAGGTTGAGGACTCTAAAGTGGTAAAGGGGGCGTCTGCAGTTTGGGCCCTGAAGAGTTAATACACAGTGTGAGTGCATCAGTTGAGAGTTGCAACCATACAGGAATAAGCAGCAAGCTACCTCAAGCCAGGGCAAGGCTGGAGAGAGTAGTCAGTGACTTTGCAGTGCAAGCAGTGTCAGATGTTTAATATTCCACAGTCCTGGATCTTCTAGACTTAAGTCGGAGTTCCAGCACAGCTTTCAGAGATACAGTGTGTTCAAAGCATCAGTAAGCGTTGGCTAGCGTCGGCTGGCATCAAGACAGCGCTAACGGGTATTTTTGTTATAAAAGTCCCAGAATTGTACATAGTCGAGCCAATGGAGTATTCCACTCATTCCCATCTCCCATCTGCTAAAACTACAATAAAAACAACCAAACAAAGATGCCGGAGTTGTCAATGTGTCAGTTCTCACACCTAGGGCCGCAGCTCACATGGGCTGGAGAGGTAACCAGTAACAATGGCAGACCCAGATCAGTCCACAATAAAAAATGGGGGAAAGAAACTGCGCTAAATATCTAAAAATGTAGTAGCAGCAACTTAATATGTGACAAACATCAAATAAACATTAAAAAGGGGGAAGCTGCGCTGAGTGACACAAAACATAAATCATGAGTCCAAAAAGTCCCAATGTTTTGATAAATAAATAATGAAATCAGAAAGTCCAAAAATATTCAAACGAATATCCACCCGTGCAGAAAATGAGTAAATTTACTGCTTACCAGAAGTAGCAGTATAATGGGCCTTGAATGAAAATTAGCCGAGCCAGATCAAAATCTGTGAAGGATTCCTCACCAGCGATGGCCGTCCCAGGATCACGATTAAATGGGTGTAGGAATAAAAAACAAACAGAACATAGCGTGATACTGTATAAAATTAGAGTGAATCACTCCCGAGTGTGTCAGAAGGAAAAGGAAGGTGCTAGTACAACCCACCACCAACACAGGCTGCTTACCAGATAAATGATATATGTAGGCAAATAAACAGCAATCCAAAGGATGATAGAAGCCTTAAATAAACCACCACCTTTAACGTGTTATAATTACCAGATAAATGATAAGTGAAGGCAAATCAATATGCAGCAATCCCAAATGAATGATAGAAGCCGTAGGATAAGCCACCACCTTAATCTTAGTGTAATTACCAAATATTAAAAGTAGATGAGCATAAAGGGTAACTTCAGATGGACTAAAGACCCACTGAGGAGCTTCACCAAAATAACCTGCTTACCAGAGATAAGCCAAATAAATGCCAAATCTTGGATCCGGATGTCCCTGGAAAATTATCCAATCTCCTATAGACAAAAACGGTCCCTGGTGGTGTAGAGGCCGACCCACAGATATGGCTCCGAAAATCATATGAAAATAATGATGGAGATATCCATAGTATGAACCCGTATTTATTAGAATAAAGAATAAAGTATTGCACTTACATAAAAGAACTTTAAAATACGCTGAATCGAAGCTGCCGGCCGGACAGCTCCAAACACCCGCCTGAGCGTCTCGTAGAGGTGACGTCAGCACGCCGCGACCGACGTACGTTTCATCAAAGAATGACGTTCTCAACCTTGATGATAGGGATCTTAGCCACTAGTAGAACAAAGTAAATCAAACATTTCAGTGGCTTGACGGTAAGTCATTAAGCAGCACTAGACTGGGCTGTTGTTCAATGGGAAACTCCGTCAGTTTCCGGAGCATTGAAAACACCCTGTTCCAGAAATTCCTAAGTTGGGGAAATTCCTACCATATATGCAGCATAGAAGCACTCAGTTTGCAACTCCGGAAACACTCTGCGGAAGCTGTATTATACATCCTGGCCAGGCAAGTGGGGACTAAGTACCATCTGTTCAAAACTTTAAGACTGGCCTCTATCAATGAGACATTCAGAATACCCTTATAGGAGATCTGAAGTCTAGACAACCAAGAGTCCAAGTCTACCTCAGAATTAAGATCCCTCTTCTAAGCCGGCATGTATGGCTGTTTCTGGACCGTGGTAAGTAGCGACTGGTCCACCATAGAAATACCACCTCTCGTACCCAGGTCTATAGTGCACCATTGTTCATAAGCTGTCAGTGAGGAAGGATCTGCGAAGGACCAGATAAAACGTAAAAATTGGGATATTGGAAAAAAACTGAACCTCTCTGATGGAGACATCTCTAAGACAGAGCAGCAATGAGATAAGTGTATAAGGCCCACAATGTGTCAAGAAATGATCAATGCAGTACAGACCTTTGTCTGTGCACAATTTAAATGCCCTAATATCTACACCTGGAGGGAAATCAGGATTATGAAATATGTGTGCCAACGGGGTAAATACAGAGGTCAGCAGACGATTGGGCTTTAAGCGATTCCTAAGAGCTAGAGAATAGGATAACCTGGGTGACTATATTAAGGGTCTAGCCTAATGGGACGCTGCTATAGGAAATCAATTGTATAGGACGAAACGGGCTGCCGCTCCAGCTGTACCCAGTCCGGCCTCTCGTGGTGAGAATAAACGATCAACAATTGCATCAATTGCGCTGCCTTGTAGTACATATAAAAATCCCCCTCTGAATGTAGGTGTGTACAACAAACAAATTTAATCAAATATGTCTGCCTTTCCTTTCAGGCCCAGGCACAGGTAACCACTGCTATATTTATATTCAGCTTGTCTGCATTTGCACTCTAACTGCAGACAAGGAGTGAGAAGAACAAGGAATGCATCTGTTTCACTTAAGCTGGGTACACACTGATCGGAATTTGACCAATTCAGCAGGAACCTGCCAAATTTCCATCTGTGTATAGCCCTCCTGGTTCAACAGAAGCCGGCTGTGAGATTGACTTCTTTCAGACAGGACTGCTAGAAAAGCTTGTCCGATGAGAGGCTTGCCGCTAGTTGGCTGCAGTGCTGATCAGTGTATTCTGACAGAGGAGAATCCTCACTGTCAGTCAGAGTGCCATGTCCCAGAAGGGGGGACTCTTACACATCACTTGTGTGAATGCAGGAATCTGCACTTATTTTTTTCCAGCCTACTGGCTGAATGAAAGAAAAAACTTAGTGTGTACACTGCTTTACCTATCTGATTCAATCTCTGATTCACTGTCTTCTGTGCCAGTAGCCATAGATATCGATTTCCTTTCCTGAAATGCACTTGTCCAGTCAATGGAGATTCAAAATTGCTAGAGGGAAGCAGACCCTGCATGAGTGCAGCTGCAGTGCAGAAAGCAAATGTCTTCTTCCCAGGACAGAGAACAATACAGGCATTAGAAATCTCTCTAGATGTGCATTTTGTTAATTGGCTGCCTGGTATCAGGAAATAGGGAAATGGGCAGGACTTGGCCTGACCTATACAGGAGCTTCCTGCTTTGAGCAGTTTACAATCTTCAAAAACTGTGAGTGAATTACAGCACAGAAACAATTCTTTCTGGCTCCTGGCAGAGAAGGCATTAGTCAAGCATATGTCTAAAGCAGATGCCCTCCCTCCTCTCACTACTTTCCTGCAGTTACAGTGAAAATGCAGCCAGGCTAAGTGTAAGCAGAGCAATATTTACTCTGGACTATGCCTGCTATGACAGGTCCCAATGCACAGGGGAAGAAAAGGCAGAGGTTATATTTTTATATTTATATTTATAGGTTATATTTTCAAAGTTGCTTAGTAAGGCAATTTCAAAGTGCTAATGGAAAATGAATCATTTAAAATCAAATTTGGATATAGATACTACATCTATAAAGATGCTGATATTATTGTATAATGACAAAAAATGACCGTGAAAATAAGCCCATGCCCCAATATTATATAACCACAACTATCTAGAGATAAAGTAGGGGTTTCTAGGCTGATTGCGAGAAGGAAGACCAGAGAATCAATACATTAAAATTAAATTAATTTATTAAATGTATTAAAACAAAATTGATATACATACAGGGATGTTTAAAGGCACATATAAAACATCCCTTCTATGCAAAACAATGTTAAAAACCACAGCACAGAAATATTTCCCTATAGTGGGAACAATACATGCTTCAAGCTGATGTTGGTGCAAGAAGTCTTTAGATGATATTTGGTTTGTGGGTCCCAATGAGCCATTGAAACCCCTACTTTATCTCTAGATAGTTATTGTACAATGACATTAATATGAAATTCTTTCTAATTTATCAATACATTTTTTTCTGTTTTATTAATAGAGTACAATACAAAATAAGAAAATAATAACATTACAGATAATTTGCAACAAGGTATTGCAAACTAGAGTAATTGTAAAAATATGTTACTTTTCTATTCTTTTTTTTGCTAATAATGTATTTTGGTAGTAATTGTACAATAGTAAAATAGTACAGGAGTATTCTCAATAGTCAAGTTTAGAGACATAATTTTTTTTCTAAGAGTTGTAGAGGGACCAATGTATGGTCCTAACATTGAAACTTTAATAAACAGGAATAAGAAAATACTGTAACAGAAGTCTGCCCAATATATTGTATGTACAGTATAAAGTAGGTCACAATTGTATGAAAAATATTAGTGTCTTAATTTATAAACTTCAAATGATGAAATTCTTAAAAAAGAAAGTTCTTTTAAAATAATCTACATAGCTTGTATACTTACTAAATATTGTTAAAACACCTATGTATATCATGAAAGCTGTCCTTTAAGATGATGCATGTTAAAGTAGTTGTACACCTCCAATATGAACAAAGCATATCCCTGTATAGCGTGTTATTGTCTTAATTAAGAGCACTAAGTGTAATTTCTGTCTTCTGCGCCATTCCTCTGCTATCAGCATTAGTCACTTCTGAAATGTTTTCCTGACACCAAGAGAAAAATGGTGACAGGGGAGAGACCTCCTGCTGTTTGACAGCCTCAGCTCTGTTCCTGTGAGCTGTGTAAAGGGGATGTGCCACTTCCATCCAATCATCTCTCAGACCTCTCCTCATTGAGCTCTGCAGAGTGTAACTCCAGGTCTCTTTTGTTGGAGATACAACAGCTTTCAGCTTAGCCGATTAACTGCAGTTCACAAATAGGACACTAGATGTCGCTAATGCTCAGTGATATACTATGCATTTCCTATGATGTGTTGTATTTTCCTGTACACTGTACTGAACTTGTTGGTTACCTTTTCCTGTCTGTGTTTTTCTCACAATGAGAAAGTGACATCTTTGCTATCTGTGGTTATGTTCAAATAAAGAAGCCAGTTCCTGTTACTCCACAATGTCTGATCTGAATGGACTCCGCTGCACCCAGTGATCGCACTCTGCAACAGGTTATGGGCCCAGGATCCGGCTACAGATCGACGTAAGGAAGGTTTCCAGTGACATCTCCTATAGACAAGTAAGACTGTTCATATATAAAGGAGGGAAAAATGGCCGGAAACTCAGAGCTTAAACTCTCAGTGGCCAAGCTGAACAATGACAATTATCAGCTATGGAAGTTGCAAGTGGAAATGCTATTATCTAGAGATGACTTGTGGGAGGTTACCACCACAGAGAGGCAACAGGACAATAATCAGGACTGGGACAAGAAAAACAGACAGGAACGGGCAACCATAAGCTTACTAGTGGAGGATGATCAGCTCATACATATACGCCATGAGGAAACAGCAAAAGGCACGTGGCTGAGTGACAGACAACAGAGGGTTGTAGTCAATGGAGAACATTCAGAACAAGGTCATGTTATCAGTGGGGTACCTCAGGGATCTGTACTGGGACCAATTTTGTTTAATATCTTCATAAGTGATATTGCAAAAGGCCTCGATGGTAAGGTTTGTCTTTTTGCTGATGACACAAAGATATGTAACAGGGTTGATGGTCCTGGAGGGAAACGCCAAATGAAAAAGGATTTAGGAAAACTAGAAGAATGGTCAGAACTCTGGCAACTGAAATTTAATGTGGATAAGTGCAAGATAATGCACCTGGGGCATAAAAACCCAAGGGCAGAATATAGAATATTTGACACAGTCCTGACCTCAGTATCTGAGGAAAGGGATTTAGGAGTAATTATTTCAGAAGACTTAAAGGTGGGAAGACAATGTAATAGAGCAGCACGGAATGCCAGCAGAATGCTTGGATGTATAGGGAGAGGTATAAGCAGTAGAAAGAGAGAAGTGCTTATGCCGCTGTACAGAACACTGGTGAGACCTCACTTGGAGTATTGTGCGCAGTACTGGAGGCCATATCTCCAGAAGGATATAGATACTTTAGAGAGAGTTCAGAGAAGAGCTACTAAACTAGTACATGGATTGCAGGAAAAAACTTACCAGGAAAGGTTAAAGGACCTTAACATGTATAGCTTGGAAGAAAGAAGAGACAGAGGGGATATGATAGAAACTTTTAAATACATAAAGGGAATCAACTCGGTAAAGGAGGAGAGCATATTTAAAAGAAGAAAAACTACCACAAGAGGACACAGTTTTAAATTAGAGGGGCAAAGGTTTAAAAGTAATATGAGGAAGTATTACTTTACTGAGAGAGTAGTGGATGCATGGAATAACCTTCCTGCAGAAGTGGTAGCTGCAAATACAGTGAAGGAGTTTAAGCATGCATGGGATAGGCATAAGGCTATCCTTCATATAAGATAGGGCCAGGGACTATTCATAGGATTCAGATATATTGGGCAGACTAGATGGGCCAAATGGTTCTTATCTGCCGACACATTCTATGTTTTATGTTTCTATGTACTGAAAAGACTGCATGAAAGATCCAGTTTAAACAGCAAGCTGTTTCTACTACGGAAACTTTACAAAATGAGACTTAGCAGAGAACAGGACATGCAGGAGCATATAAACGCAATGCTGGAAGTGATTGCGCAACTCAGATCAATCGGTGAGGATATAACAGACAGCCATGCTGCAGCCATGTTGTTATGTAGTTTGCCCAATACATATACTGCACTGATCAATGCACTGGAGACACGACCTGAGACAGATCTGACGCTAGCATTTGTAAAAACAAGGCTCATAGATGAGTATCAGAGAAGAAAGGAATTAGTGCATGACTCCACAGAAACCGACACCAGAACCGCTCTTAAAGCTACAGACGCAAGGTTACACAGGAGAGAGACCAGAGTGTGTTTCAGATGTCACAAACAGGGACACATAAAGCAGAGCAAAGAAGACAGCGTCCATCTTATGCTAAACAAAAGGTCAAAGCCACAATCGATCCATGGGAAGGAAACTGGAATGCCACATTTAAAGCGACAGGCAACAATAAATGTCAAGGCTGGTGCATCAATTCGGGGGCAACCAGTCACATGACGAGTGATAGAAGTTTTTTCACAGAACTTGATCTGAACAACAAAGAAATGATTTATCTTGCAGATGGAAGCAAAAAACATGCAGAAGGATATGGGCATGGAACCCTTGTATGCCCTGATGATGCGGGACACAATCTAGCCATACCAGTGAAAGATTTGCTTTATGTTCCTAATCTAGAAGGAGGACTCTTATCTGTGAAGCGTCTAACAGCCAGAGGACTCACTGTAAAATTCCAAGGGGACAAGTGTTCTATTCTAAACGGCAAACAAACAATAGCAAGTGCCAAGCTGGATGATCATCTACTGTATATCACCTCGACACAGTGAAGGAAAAGGTGAGACTATGTACACACAAGCACAATGACTGTATAAATGTATGGCACAGACGTCTAGGTCACAGACACCCAGAATGCATACAGGAACTACAGAGGAGGAATCTGACAAGGGATCTAACAATACCCCCTTGTCCAGTTACTGTTAAGTGTGAATGTTCCATTAAATCCAAAGCCACTAGAGCAACACTTCCCAAAGTCAGTCAGAAGAGAGCTTCAAGACCACTTGACTTAGTTCACAGTGACATGTGTGGTCCGATAAACCCACCTACACCAGGAGGCAAAAGGTTCATAGTGACTTTCATAGACGACTATTCAAGATACACAGTCACCTACCTAATGCAACACAAGAGTGAAGTTTTTGACAAATTACAAGACTATATAATAAAGACCAGTAACAAGTTTCAGAGGAAGCCTCTCATACTTCGGAAGGGCCAAAGGAGGTGAATTAACAGGATGTAAGATACAAGAGTACTTAAAACAGAATGGAATAGAACATCAAAAGACAGTCCCATCAGGGCCGGCGCTACCTATAGGCAAGGTAGGCACCGGCCTAGAGCGCACACCAGTCAGGAGCGCCGCATTGGCATCCTGCTGGCTGCATTCGGCGGTGAGGAGTGAGCACTTCAGCTGTGCTCTCAGACAGACTGCCTAAGATGACACAGAGAACTCCCTCCCCCGCCCCTAACTCCACCCCCAGCAGGGGATAAGATGATGCTCCCGAGATAACTGCGCCCGACTCAGGTATGTGAGGTTCTGCAGTGCAGACAGCCCCTGCATTGCTAGTTCCAGTGCTGGCTGCAGAGTATCGCTACTGGATTGAGTGAGTTAGTATGTTGTGCAGCCTAGGTGACAAGTGCTGTGTGGTATCACTAAAAGGCAGATTACCAATGTGTCCTCTTCTCTCCTGTGTGACTTCTCCTTCCCCCCTTCTTTACACAAGAGGTAGAAGACAGAGTATGCGGCTGGCATGTTTAAACAGAAGGCGGGTGCTGTTAGAAAGTTAAGTTAGAAAGCTTGTGATTTGTTTCTAGGGGCGGTCCTGGCAAGCAACCATCTGCCTGGTAAATGAAAATGTGGACAGCTCCTGCCCTCAGCTCGGACATGTCACATCCTCCCTCTGTCTTCTATCTGCTGTGTAAGGTAAGGGAGGGGGCAGTCACATAAAAGGGACTGAAGTTAAGGAAGGAGGCTGTAAAGGGGATTAAGATACAGGAAAGGTGGGAACTGTGAAAGGGAGTTAGGTGCAAGAAAGCTGTAGAAGAGACTGCAATACAAGGAGGGGGGGGGGGAGGACTGGAATACAAGGAGAGGGGCTGGAGGGGGGGGGATACAAGGAGAGGGGCTGTAGAAGGGACTGGGATGCAAGGAGAGGGACTGTGGGGGGGGGGGGGGACTGGAATAGAAGGAGAGGGGCTGTAGAAGGGACTGGGATAGAAGGAGAGGGACTGGGATACAAGGAGAGGGACTGGGATAAAAAGAAGGAGGGACTGTAGAAGGGACTGGGATACAAGGAGAGGGACTGTAGAAGGGACTGGGATACAAGGAGAGGGACTGGGATAAAAAGAAGGAGGGACTGTAGAAGGGACTGGGATACAAGGAGAGGGACTGTGGATGGGACTGGGATAAAAAGAAGGAGGGACTGGAATACAAGGAGAGGGGCTGTAGAAGGGACTGGAATACAAGGAGAGGGACTGGGATAAAAAAGAAGGAGGGACTGTAGAAGGGACTGGGATACAAGGAGAGGGACTGGGATAAAAAGAAGGAGGGACTGTAGAAGGGACTGGGATACAAGGAGAGGGACTGTAGAAGGGACTGGGATACAAGGAGAGGGACTGTGGATGGGACTGGGATAAAAAGAAGAAGGGACTGGAATACAAGGAGAGGGGCTGTAGAAGGGACTGGGATACAAGGAGAGGGACTGGGATAAAAAGGAGGGACCGTAGAAGGGACTGGGATACAAGGAGAGGGACTGGGATAAAAAGGAGGGACTGGAATACAAAGAGAGGGGCTGTGGGGGAGGGGAGAGATACAAGGAGAGGGGACTGGATTACAAGGAGAGGGGCTGTGGGGGGGGGGGGATACAAGGAGAGGGGACTGGATTACAAGGAGAGGGACTGTGGGGGGGGGGATACAAGGAGAGGGGACTGGATTACAAGGAGAGGGACTGTGGGGGGGGGATACAAGGAGAGGGGACTGGATAACAAGGAGAGGGACTGTGGAGGGGACTGGGATAAAAAGAAGGAGGGGCTGAAATACAAGGAGAGTGGCTGTGGAAGGGACAGGGATACAAGGAGAGGAAATGTGGGGGAGGGGGGACTGGAATAGAAGGAGAGGGGCTGGGGAAGGGACTGGGATACAAGGAGAGGGACTGTGGAGGGGACTGGGATACACAGAAGGAGTGCCTGGAATGCATGGAGGTGGGCTGTGGAGGGGACTGGGATACAAGGAGGGGGACTCTGGGGGGAACTGAGATACACGGAAGAAGGGGACGGAATGCAAGAAGAGGGCTGTAGATGGGATTGGGGGTTCAAGCTGTAAACAGGACTGGGATACAAGGAATGGGTCTTTGCAGGGTTCTGTGGTGCAAGTAATGGGGGCACCTGAGAAGGAGACTGGGTTGCTGCATAAGGGACTGGGGTACAAGTAAAGGGGACTGGGGTACAAGTAAAGGGGACTGGGATGCAAGGGGGCTGTGAAGGAGACTAAGTTGCAAAGAAAGATGCATGTGAAGGGGACTTGGATGCAAGGAAAGGTGCCTGAGGACACTAATGTAAAGGGGGAAGGTCTGTGATGTAAAGTGGACTTGGATGCAAAAAGGTCTGTGATGTAAAGCAGGCACTGTATTGTAAAGGGGTGCTGTATTGCCACTATTTGTCTTCAGGTTGTGTCCAGAGGCACAGGTGCGGGTCTGCAGACAACAGCTGAAGAAATAGATGAAGAGGTGCCGCAAAAATCTCCACCCTGCCACCTCCACCGTATACATGGGCAGGGCAAAGGGGGTGGGGTCAGGGGCGGAGCAAAGGGGGGCGGCAAAATGAGGTTTCTCCTAGGGTGTCAAAAATTCTTGCACCGGCCCTGAGTCCCATATACACCAGAACAAAATGGAGTAGCTGAAAGAAAGAACAGAACTCTGACTGAAATGATCAGATGTACGCTGACAGACTTTGGACTACCACAAAAATACTGGGATGAAGTAGCTATGACAGCTACATATTTGCAGAACAGACTTCTTTCCAGAACAGTAGAGAAAACTCCATATGAACTTTGGCACAATGAGAAGCCAAATGTAAAACACCTAAGAGTTTTTGGATGCAAAGCATTCATCTACATACCTGAAGAAAAACGCACCAAACTCCAAAACAGAGCATTTGAAGGTATCTTTGTTGGATACAGTGACAATGTCAAAGTTTACAGAATCCTTAATCCCAAAACAGACAAGGTTACCTTTAGCAACAGCATAACATTTGTTGAAGATTTAAGAGACAATGTAATGACAACAGTAGAAGCAAGAATAGAAGGGAAAACTGACATTGATCAGCCCATCTCTGTAACTTCTGAACAAACAGTTGAAGTGAGTGCAGACTCTACCAGTGCTGAAGAGCAGACACAAGAAGGCCCAGACACAAAAACGAGACGTTCAACAAGAGAAAACAAAGGGAAACCACCGTTCCTGTACGTCTCTCATACAAAGAAAGTACTGCCAGTATCAAGGAACCTGCAACCTGGGAAGAAATATTTCAGCTTTCAAAACAAGAAGCAAGTAAATAGATAAAGGCTGCTGATGAAGAGATAAAATCCATTCATGACACTGAAACATGGACACTTACAGAGCTACCACACGGAAGGAAGGATTCCAGAAGGATTTCTGCCTGGCATCCTTCAGGGGACCACTGGTCTACTCCACTGACCCCATTGTCAACCAGTGCTTCACCTCCTGTCCCAACCTCAGGGGTGTACCACACTCAACCACAAGGGGAGCCTTCTCTGCATTTCGGCCTCGGATCAGGTACGTGACACATAGCCAAGCCTCTGGAGAGTCTTCATGTCAAACACTAGAAACAGGAGCAGAGAGCAATGCGGAAAGGAGTAGGTTGGAAGAACAGAGCAGAAAGATAAAAGATCAAGAGGACAGGAATAGGAGACAGTATTTGAGGATCCATGGCTTTCCAGAAGAAGAAAAAGAGGACTTGAAGAATAAATGAGTAAAATGTTTAATCTACTGCTGGACAGAACAAATTGAAAGTATTATTAAAATAAAAAGAGTTCACAGGATCTGGAGGCCTCAAAGCATACCGGTGGAATCACCCAGAGATGTAATCATTAGATTTCAATTTTATGAAGATAAAGCCTGGATTGGAGAGAAACTGAAGGGTCTGCAGGCAATGCAATACAAAGAAGCGAAGTTACAAATTTCTGCAGACCTAGGACCTGAAACATTGGCGAGAAGGAAACTCTTGAAGCCATTGTTGGAACAGATGCGGGAAAAAAACATAAGATATAGTTGGGGATTCCCGGCATGTTTAGTAGGATTTAAAGATGGAAGAACAGCAAGATTACGGTTTCCAGAAGAATTGCAAGATTTTTCTTAAAGATTGGAATTACAGGTACCGGTACTACCAGGTTGGCTAGAAAATGGAACATTAGGTATAGAGGGGAGGTGTTTAGGGGTAGTGGTAAAAAACGTTAAAAAGAAAAAGATATAGAATTATAGACAAGGTGAAGGTGAGAGGATGGGTGGGGGTGAAGAGTAGGAACTGAAGGGATTTTCAGACATCTGAGAATAGTAGGACTTGGGAAAATGTTCTCTTTTTCTTTCTTTTGGGGATTTTGTTTCTTACTCTCTCCCTCTTTATTGTCTCTTGGTAAGAGAAATGGGGGGGGGGGCGGGTGTAAAGTGTCGAAGGTTAATTCTAAAACAAAATGGAAATATAATATATAAAACACTGGTGAGCCACCGGGCGCTTTGGCACAACCCCCGCCCCCCCCCCCGTTCTGGGATGGGGACGGGTGGGCCCGGCAGGCGTGCATGGGCAGAGCAACACCCCAAATAAGGGAATTGATGGCGAAAGGAAGGACATGGATTTCCCGCTGATTCTGGGGTCATATTGTGACCATTGAAAGGGGGAGGGGGGAACAGGGGAGGGGAGTTGGGAGGTGGGAAAGGGGAGGGAGGGAACCCCCCGCCCCAGGACCCTACTCTGGATGTGGATCTTAAGTTGTTTGGTCCCCTTTCCCTTTCTGTGGGTCTGTCTGTGGCTACTTATTAGCCTGGGTAGATTTGAACCTCTCTCCAAAGCCCCGCGGGATAGGGTCACCTTAGCGGGAGGGGGGAACCCTGCGTTGATAGACATGGAGGGAAGAAGAGGTGGAGAGGGGAGAGAGAGGAAAAAATTCTTAAAATGACTATGAAAAAGATGAAACTTGTGACATATAATGTTAGAGGCCTAAATACTCCTGCAAAGAGACAAAAAATCCTTAAGGAATTTTAACGTTATTCAGCTGGTATTGTCTTTTTGCAGGAGACCCACATTTCTCATGAATCAAGAATAATATTGTACTCAAAGAATTTCCTAGTATGGTATTATGGGGATTCAGACAACAGGAAAGCCAAGGGAGTGGCAATGGGATTTGCAAAAACTGTGAAGTTTAAGGAAAAAGAGAGAAGGATAGATCCAGATGGCAGATATATGTTCCTGAAGGGAGAATTAGAAGGAAAGGAATACACGTTAGCAAATGTGTATTGCCCAAATAAGAATCGAATAAATTATCTAAAACAGATGCTAAGGGAACTTATGAAATTTAAAGAGGGTAGGATTAGATTTTAACTTTGTGATGGACCCAGTGTTGGATGTATCGGCACATGCTAGGAGGAGTAGGGTGTATCAACTCAAAGCATTGAAGAGATTGTTATACCAATTACCACTGGTAGATATTGGGAGGATTCAACATCTGAATGTGAGGGATTACACTTTCATCTCCTCCGTGCATGACTCCTATTCAAGACTGGATCACATATTTGTAGAACATAGATTATTAGATAACGTGGGTAAAACCTCAATCGAAGTGATAACAGTTTTAGACCATGCACCAGTGACAGCAGAGCCTAAGATGACAAATGTACAAAATTAGATCAATAATTGGAGAATAAATGAGACACTAATACAAGAGAAATTGAACAATACTTCTTATTAAAGAAAGCCGGATGCCGCAAACCTGGAAGAAGGGTGACCGAACATGTCACCCATGAGACAGGTGAGCGGGCGGCCCTGTGAGGCTTCGTTCTAAGGTAAGTATTTCATAATGAGCTAGTATGCAATGCATACTAGCTCATTATGTGTTTGTCTTTCAGGTGTTCATTTTTAAAAAAAAATTCTGAGGTTTACAACCTCTTTAAATAGGACCCAGGGAGTGTCAGAAACTACGGTGTGGGAAGCTCATAAGGCATATATTAGGGCAGTGTTTCTCAACTCCGGTCCTCGGGGCACACTAACAGGCCAGATTTTAAGTATTACCTTGGGGAGATGCAGACTAGAATACTGAAATCACTTAGCAGCAAAGGATATCACCTGTGATGTATTTCAGTTTTCTTGCAAACCTGGCCTGTTAGTGTGCCCCGAGGACCGAAGTTGAGAAACACTGTATTAGGGGCATATTGAGTTCAATAGGAACCCAGAAGAAGAGAGAAAAATTTGTAAACGATGGATCAAATTTTAAAAGGACTGTATGACCTAGAACAAAGACATAAGATGGGGAAAGAGAGAGAGATACATCATCAACTGGTATTAAAGCGAGACAAATTAAATGCGTTAAGAGAATTAGAAACTAGGAGGACATTTAATAAAGAGAGATACCAGTGGGGAAATAAGCTAGGAAAATATCTTGCAAACAAACTTGGGAAGAAGAAATCAATAGGCTTCATAGAGAAAATTAAAAACAAAGCAGGGGAACTAGTATATGCAACAACACAAATTGCAGAAGTATTTCAAACTTTTTATAAAACCATATATATGGTAAGAACATTAGAAGGCCTTCTAAAAAAATAAAAGAACTAGAGAAGAAGGAGAGGATAGAAACCTACTTAAAACAATCCAACTTGCTGAAAATAGATAGGAATAAAGTACTAGCATTAGAGAGACCTATAACGCAGGAAGAAATCTTTAAGGCATTAAAGATTAAGACCAGATGGTTTCTCTGCAATTTACTATAAAAATTTCAAGGAATTGCTTGTACCCATATTGTGCCTATGCTGGAATTCCCTGGGGGAAGGAAGAGAAATAGGAAGAGAATCACTGTTAGCATACAGTATATCACAGTAATACCAAAAGAAGATAAAGATATAACACAATGTGCTAGCTACAGACCCATTTTACTGCCAAACATAGATATAAAATTATATGCAAAAAATATTAGCAAATAGACTAAAAGAACTAATGCGAAATGGGAACATTTAGATCAGGTGGGATTCATCCCTGGGAGGGAAGGGAAGGACAATGGAGTGAGAACATTGTTACGCCTTCAAAATGTACTGAAAGGTGGACCGCCATCCCTGCCCATGTCAGTAGATGCTAAAAAAGCATTTGACAGTGTAGATTTGGGTTTCATGTTCGTGACTTTGGAGGAAATGGGGATAGGCACAAGAATGATCCAGTGGATTAAAATGCAATATAACCATCCAATGACAGCAATTAGGATAAATAGCACCTTGTCTCTGACTTTTGAACTTGAAAACGGAACAAGACAGAGGTGTCCTTTGTCGCCGCTACTGTTCGCTTTATTGCTGGAACCAATATTGGTAACGATCAGAAACAACTTAGACATAAGGGGAGTGAAAACAGAGGAACAAGAACACAAGGTAGCTGCATATGCAGATGATATATTGTTCTATGTATCGAGGTCTAGAATATCCCTCCCAAATATAATGAAGGTGCTGAAATCCCACTGAGAGCTATCAAATTTCAAAATAAACCTGCCAAAAACTGAGATTTTGAATATAAATGTGGATAGAAAAGAGGAACAATCCCTACAAGAAAGATTCCCGTTTAGATGGAAGGATAACTTGAAATATCTGGGTGTGAATTTGATGGCTACTTGGGGAGATCTGTACCATTTGAATTATACCCCACTGTTAAATGAAATTAAAGAAGATTTGAGAAAACTTGTCACGAGCCCTCTCTCCTTGATAGGGTGTATTAATATAATTAAAATGAGTATTTTACCAAAAGTGCTCTATAAGTTCCAGATGCTCCCAATCCAAGTGCCACAATGCTATTTCAATATATTGAAGAAGATGATATTGAGGTTTATATGGAAACATATAAAACCTAGAATTCAATCGGTAATATTAGGGAAAGAGAAAACACAGGGGGGACTGTAACCCGTGCTAATAAAACCGCTCTAAAATACCTTTTAAGGTTTGGCAATGCCAAACCTTAAAAGGTATTTTAGAGCGGTTTTATTAGCACGGGTTACAGACTGAACATATAATTTGAATGAAAAAAGCTGGGTTAAAATAGAAAATAGTCTTAGTAAGACTCCACTACACAAGGTGATTATGGTCCCGCAACAATATTGTCACTTTTCGAAAGATATTACTACACTAACACTACTGATTTTTAAAATTTGGGACTTAATTCACAAACTGAGGAACTGGGAAAACAATTCCCCATGAATACCTTTGACAAGGACAGATTTCTTTTCACCTGGAAATAATGCACTGCTAGGGTGGTGGATCAAAGATAGGAATGCACAATTGAAAGACATAATGAAAAAAGGGGAGTTATGCACAATACAAGAATTGAGGCAAAAGGTTAAATCCTGTTAATTAACTAAATTAGATATCCCCAATTAACCACTTAAGCTCCGGAGGATTTGGCTGCTCAAAGACCAGGCCCTATTTTGCGATTCGGCACTGTGTGAATGTAACGGACAATTGCCCAGTCGTGCGATGCTGTACCCAAATGAAATTTATGTCCTTTTTTCCCACAAACAGAGCTTTCTTTTGGTGGTATTTGATCACCTGTGCGATTTTTACTTTTTGCGCTATAAACAAAAAAAGAGCGACAATTCTGAAAAAATAACAATATTTTTCAAATTTTTTTATATGAAATTCTCAAAAAACAAATGTAAAAATCAAATTTTTTTAACATTTTAGGCCAATTTGTTTTCTGCTACATATTTTTGGTAAAAAAAAAAATCACAATAAGCGTATGTTGTTTGGTTAGCGCAACAGTTATTGCGTATACTAACTAGGGGAAAGATTTATGTCATTTTTATTGTTTTTTTTTTTTTAACTAGTAATGGCGGCTATCTGCGATTTTTTTTGAGGGACTGCGACATTGCGGCGGACAGATCAGACCCCTGACTGACATTTTTGACGTACGCTCGCCCCCTACGGGCTCTTAGGGCGAGTGACGTACCCATATGTCACTTTGCCCAGGAGAGGCTGACTGCCGCAGTATATAGTCGTGCGGCAGTCGGCAAGTGGTTAAAGCACTTTATAAACACATTGCCTAACTCAATATGGTCAAAAGAAAACTTGTTACCATTTGAAAAACTTCTTAACCTACAGAGAGTGCCCAGACACTCCCAGGTGTACAGGATTCTCACTAGGATGGCGGAAACTGAAACCCTGCCATATTTAGGGAAATGGGAGATGGAGCTGGGACAAGAAAGAATGAAGATATTGAAATTTGCAGATGGGACAGCAACAGATGTAAATACAATAGAATTGGAATAAAAATGCTTGTCCAGGTGGTACATAACTCCCATCAAAGCACATAAATGCCAATCAGATAAATCACTGCTTTGCTGGAGAGGATGTGGCTTGATAGGAACAATGGTACACATATGGTGAGAATGCCCAAAAATCCAAGAATTTTGGGAAGAGATTAGCAGATTCAGGGAATTACTGGAGTGAAGATACCTAAAACCCCTGAGGCTTTCTTATTTCATAAGACTAGTTTGACTATTAAACAATATAAAAAGACGGCTATACCACAGTTAATAATTAGTGCTAAATCTCTGATACCTAAATACTGGTTAGCTGCGGAGAACCCAGCAGTGAGAGATTGGGTATTAAAGGTAGAAAAGATCTATTGCAATGAAGAACTATATCATTACGATAAAACGGAAAATTTATATCAATACTTACCGTAATTTTCCTTTCCTGATGGACTCCATGGCAGCACACGTATGGGTAGGCTCCGCCTCCTCTCCTACCCTATAGGACCCCACTCCCATAAATCTTTGCTCCATACCAGGAGCCGTGTTCCATAACTAGAACTACTCCAGCAGATGGGAGGGGACTCCTGCTGCCATGGAGTCCATCAGGAAAGGAAAATTACGGTAAGTATTGATATAAATTTTTCGTTTTCCTGACAGACTCCATGGCAGCACACGTATGGGAAATAACTAGCCATACACACCCGGGCGGGTAACTGCTGGTTTAACAGAAAAAGGTTTAATTTGCACCGTCAACAGACAAGACTTTTAAACCAAAGTTGACCGAAGATAAAGAAGCCGGTTCAACACAGTAATGCGACATAAAGGTATGAATTGATGACCAAGAAGCCGCTCTGCAAATCACATCAGGAGCTACATGAAGAGAAGCTGCCCACGACGTAGAGATCCCTCTAGTGGAATGAGCTGTCACCACCTCTGGAGGAGCCAGTCCCTTGGCTTTATATGCCCACTGGATGGTCTGAACTATCCAACTTGCTATAGATCTTGAGGAAGCTTGTTTGCCCTTGTTTTTTCCACAGATGAGGACAAAAAGATGGTCTGACTGGCGGAAAGGAGCTGTAGTCTCCAGATATAGCCGAAGAGTTTCCCCCACGTCCAAAGGATGGACAGAATTTTCATCTTGAGATTTGAACGTGGGTAGGACAATTTCCTGGTTGACATGGAATACCGACATTACTTTCGGATTGGAGCCAAGCATCGGAACCAATACTACCCGATCAGGGAAAAACGTAAGGAATGGTTCCTTGTAACCCAAGGCACCGAGTTCAGAAACCCGTTTGGCCGAAGTAATAGCCACCAGAAAGGCTGTTTTCATGGAGATGTTTTTAAGAAAGAATGGATCCTTCTGATTCAAGGTGAGTGAGGAAAGAAACTCCAAGACCGTAGGAAGATCCCACTTAGGGAACCTGGGCTTTCTAGGAGGTCTTAACCTAGTAGCGCCTCTGAAGAACTGGCGAACCAGGGAGCGTTTCGCCCATGCAGTCCCAGTGAAGGCCGAAATGGCTGAAATTTGGACCCGAAGGGAGCTTACTGCCAATGACAGGTCCAGACCGGACTGGAGGAAGCCCAAAATATCCTGGATTCCTGGGTCAGAGACAGAGCTAGATCTGCTATCCACATAATCCTTAAACTTGGACCAGATTTTTTTCATAGACCTTGTTCGTGCCGGGTCTTCTGGCACTCATCATTGTAGCGATTGCCTCGTTTGGACAACCGAGCGCTTTCAATCTTTCCCTCTCAACAGCCATGCCATGAGATGAAGCTGTGCTGGGCAGGGGTGAAGAATAGGCCCTTGGGACAGAAGGTCCGGCCTGACTGACAGAGGTATCGGGTCCCGACAGCTCAGCTGGAGCAACAGAGGAAACCACGGTCTCTTTGGCCAGAAGGGAAGAATCGCTATGATCTGCACTCTCTCTGTCCTGAGTCTGTGAAGAAACTTGAAGATGACTGGCACTGGAGGAAACGCATAGGCCGTTTGAAAATTCCAATGATCCGTCAGGGCGTCTACCCCGTAGGCCTGGGGATAACGCCACCTCGTGTAGAATCTCTCCAGTTTGGCATTGCTTGGAGATGCGAACAGATCTACCTCTGGATGGTAACCTAGAGACATGACCCATATGAAGGTCTCTGGATGGAGTGACCACTCGTTGTTGTCCAGAGCAGACCTTGAGAGGAAGTCTGCCTGGACGTTCTGGGCACCCGGAAGATAGGCGGCTGACAAGTTGGACAGATGTCTTTGAGCCCAATCCATAATAGGTTTCACTTCTTTCAGAAGAGAAGGACTGCGGGTGCCCCCTTGTCTCTTGATGTAGGCGACGGCTGTCGTATTGTCCAGTCTTAGGAGGACCGAGGCATCGGTCGCCAGATGCTGAAAGGCCTGGAGAGCACAGAACGCTGCCCGAAGCTCCAGCACATTCGAGACCACCCCGTATGTAGGGAAGTCCCATCTGCCCTGGGCCACCTCCGACAGGCAATGCGCTCCCCATCCCGTCCTGCTGGCGTCCGAGGTCATGACCAACCAGGACGCTGGAACGATTGAATGGCAGTTTAAAAGATTATTTCGCTGAAGCCACCAGGTTAAGCTGTCCTTCATGGACGTAGTTATCCGAATGAGGACTTCTGGATTCTCGAAATTCCATTGTTGGAGGAATCCCATCTGAAAGGGCCTCATCTTCCACTGTGCCCACTTCACCATGGGAGCCGTGGAAACCATGGTCCCAATTATCTTCATGCACTGGGATGCCCGGAGATGAGAGGCTGATAATGCCGGACGAATCCTGTTGCGAATTGTCGGAATCTTCTCTAATGGAAGGGAGATAGTGCCTCTGGAAGTGTTGAAGAGGGCCCCTAGGAAGACCAACGACTTCGTGGGTTCCAGATGACTTTTTTCCAAATTCAGGAGCCACCCGAACTCTTGAAGGGTGGAAATTACTTGAGATCTGTGAAGCAGAATTTGATCCTGATGTTCTGACAGAAGGAGCAAGTCGTCCAAGTAATGGTAAAGACGAATCCCTTTTGCTCTGATCAGGGCTACTACAGCCAGTAAGATTTTGGAAAAGATTCGAGGTGATGTGGTAAGCCCGAAAGGGAGACAGGTAAATTGAAGATGCACCTGACCCACTGCGAATCGGAGAAATTTTTGCATTTCTGCTGCGACTGGGACGTGAAAGTAGGCATCTTTCAAGTCTATGGATATCATCCAATCCTCTGGCTGTACCACTTGCCGAATTGTAAAAAGTGTTTCCATCCTGAACCTCTCTTTCTTGATGAAGGTGTTTAGGTGTGTTAGGTCTATAACCGGCCTCCAAGAGCCGCTTTTCTTCAAGACCATGAAGAGCGGAGAGTAGATGCCTTGGAACCGTTCCTCGGTTGGGACAGGCACTGCCGCACCCTGGGCAACCAGGGATTCTACATATGTAAGAAGAGTTGACTTCTTCTCTTCTGAACGGGGTAAGGCCGTAGGAATGAAGCGAAGAATGGGGCTTCTATCGAAAATCCACACATGTCCGTGTGATACGGTTCTGACGGCCCATTGATCTTCGATTGAGGCTGCCCAGACGTGCGCAAACTGAAGCAAGCGTGCGCCTACCCGTACCGTCTGGACAGGTTCGATGTCAAAAAGACTTCGTCGCCTCTCGGCTTGCTGAAGATTTTCCTTTGGAGAACTTCTGCCCTGTAGACTGAGGGCGCTTCCAGTTCTTCCTGAACTCACGACCGGGCCTGTAAAAACGGGCCTCTCTGGCACGATCAGGATTTTGTCTGTTTTGAGGTCTTCTCTGATCTATCAACCGGCGATCCTGGGGAAGGAAACCAGATTTACCACCAGTGGCACGGGTAATAGCACTGTCCAGTTTATTACCAAAGAGGGAGGAACCCTCAAAGGGAATTTTGCACCAGGCCTGCTTAGAGGCAGGGTCGGCCAACCAGGGGCGCAACCACAAGGCGCGTTTGGCCGTGACAGGAGACCTGGAGCTAGACCTATGACCAGACTTTGATGAAGAATGCCGATGGGCTGAAGGAGAACGATCCTTTGATCCAGAAATAGGGCGTTGGTCAGACCTAAAAGGGCTGTTGCGCAGGGACTGGCCACCGGGGGGTGGTGAAGCATCCATTTGCAGATAGAAGCAAAAGCCTGCACAGGAAGAAAGTAAGCATACATGTACTGACTTTCGTCTCCACACCAACCCTTTTACCCCAAATGGCACCTGGATCAAAGCATGACTCACCGCTGAAGAGCAGAGAAACAGCACGGGGAAGCCACCGCAACGCCCGCAGACATCCCATTGTAAACAGGAATGACAGCTGCTTAAATCTCCCGGGCGCCGCAAAGCCACGCCCCAAACAACGCAATATCGTCATAGGAGATCGGGAGCGATGCGCGCGCATGCGCAGACGATACCAGGGCCAAGCCTCATCCTGGACAACCAATTGAAGGTCCAGCGAGGCAGGGGGAGGAGCCTAAGCGACGATCTGGAACGCAGGAGCGCTCCACCGCACAAACAGGAAATGCAATGAAACCAAAAGAAAGTTTTATACTTTACCACCATGACGATAACCGAACAGTCTCAGGCCTGGATGAATTCATGCGTGTGTGACAGGGCACCAGGGCCTATCCGCTCAATAGCAAGGACGTATTGGCCATCAATGCAGCCCACCTCTCATTCAGGATTTACGGCATCTTCAGCATTTTAAAATAATATTGCCCGGGTCCACCCGATAAATATCGAGATTGCTGGACATAAAACAGGAGGCATCCGACATCAACAAGGTCCACACGCCACCAGCTCGCCTGAAACCGATAGACGTCCTATAAGGTAAGACTTCCTTCTCGCAGGAGGAGGACGAAAAAGGAACACGGCTCCTGGTATGGAGCAAAGATTTATGGGAGTGGGGTCCTATAGGGTAGGAGAGGAGGCGGAGCCTACCCATACGTGTGCTGCCATGGAGTCTGTCAGGAAAGATGAAATGGGAAAGTTCTGAAATATTTGGAGATGATAAATACACTGAATTAAAGGGAACGTGAAAGGAACAAATTGAGGAATGATGAAGGGAAAGAGTGGGGTCTGGATGATGGGGGGGGGGGGGGGGGGGAATAATGTATTGTAATTTTTAGATGGTTTTTGGATTAACCGTTTTGTATATTGGAAAACAAATAAAATTCATATAAAAAAAAATATATATATACATACAGTATATACATTGAAAAATATAAACTGGTATATCTCCTTTTAATAATGAACCTTACATCTCAGCAAGGCACCACTGCTGTTTTCCAGTATTGTGTAAAGTTGGGTATACACAATTCATTTTTATTTTTTTCCGTTCAGCCAGAGGCCTGAACAAAAAAAGCAAACAAACAGATTTTCTCATCTGCTCAAGCAAGATGGTTGGAGAATTCCTCTCTGCTGTGTAATTGTATTCTGACAGTGGGGGCTCCCTTACTGCCAGAATACACTGATCAGCCCTGCAGTTCATTAGTTGCAGCACCTGATTGCATGAAAGTTTTCCAACAATCCTTTTCAACAGAAAAATAGGGAGGGACACACACAGATCAACATTTCTCTGGTACCTGCTGAACCATGTGGCATGTACCCATCTTTGAATCACACATTGGATGACCCATACAATATCCTTCAATATAATAATCTTTGAGGGGTGGGCCTGAGCACAGCCTTGGGAACTAAAGTCAGTATTTTTAAAAAAGAGTGTTCAGATTTCAAGTATCCTAGTATTTTCTGAAAGCTATATAGAAGTACATACAGGCACCTCTATGCACAGTGAGCATCTTAAGAGTAAGATTATATAAATTACCTTGATTTTTTTTCTCAGCATGTGTCCATTAAAGACAACCTGCAGTAGTTTGTAGGATTCTGTATCCCTAAGTTGTATGTGTGGACAAAGGCATGGCTCATCCCAAATATACAATGTATACGTGTAGCACCCTCCTAGGTAGGTACTAGGAAAAAGCATGTGGGTGGCCCTGTCTGCATATCAGGGGGGCCTGATCATTTAATTAGGCTGTCACATGCTTCCAGGTGTGACCTGTTGTGCCTGGGGAGTCTCCCCAATGTGTCCAATGGGGGCTCTTATTGGACAGTGGAGGAAACCTAGCCAATAGCACACCAGGGCTTATGGCTATCTCAGTGGGTGGAGTTTGCCGCAATGCACCCTGGGATGGGCTAAAAGTCTGAGGGGAGCATGTGACAGGGCATCTTTGGCGGGAAGCAGAGTCCCCGGAGGAGGGTGACGGCTGTCTCTCCTCCTGTCAGCGCAAGTGAGGGTGTCCCGGCAGTCGGCCTAGAGGATGAAGGTTGAGCTGAGCTGCAAAGAGAGGGATCCAGAGTGCTGTGGATCGAGTGGAGCTACTGGGCAGAAGTTTTGGGGAAAAACATGTGTGGGACCACTCCAGAAGGTCAGAGGGATCTGGGAGCCAGCTAACCTGTGGAGAAGGCTTAGAGAAAGTCTAAACCTTGAAGATAAGTGAGAGAAAGAGGGTGCCGGTGTGGGCCCTGAGGTGTTTAGCAGCGCAGCAGTAGTACAAGTAGCTACATCAGCAAGGAGTGCTTAAAGGAGCTCAAAGAGGACTTATTTATGTAAGAAAGCAGTCCAAGGTCAGTTTGGAGTTAACAGGCAGCAAGCCAGCATTTAACAGCGTCAACCAGCATTGACCGGCATCTGGCCAGCATCAAGTCAGCGCCAATCTGCATTTTTCAGTTGTCCCTAGCAAATTGTGCAGTTGAGCCAAAGGAGTATTCCACTCATTCCCTTCTCCCATCCAAGTTCTCAATAAATACAAAAAACCCAAAGATTCTGGACTGGTCATTGTCTCAGTGCTCACACTTGGAGAAACATGCACAAAGGTACTTTTGTTGCACCCGGTGACCCAGGGGAACTCAAACCCACCAAAATGGCTGGGAATCCTGCTACATATGAAAAAGACAAAAAAATGCTCAAGGGATTTCATGAGTCATGCATACAATATTTACAAATAATTATATTTTATTCAAACTAGGGATAGACCGATATGTTTTTGAAAAATAAAGACAATTTTTGACACAAATTTGGTACTGAACATGTTAAGTTTTGTTTAATGCTTAATGGCTGGCTTGCTGGCACCCTGTGGTGGGTGGCTGGCTGTCTGGCACCCTGTGGTGGGTGGCTGGCTGGCACCCTGTGGTGGGTGACTGGCTGGCTGGCACCCTGTGGTGGATGGCTGGCTGGCTGGCTGGCACCCTGTGGTAGGTGGGTGGCTGGCTGGCTGGCACCCTGCGGTGGGTGGCTGGTTTGCACCCTGTGGTGGGTGGCTGGCTGGCACCATGTGTTAGGTGGGTGGCTGGCACAGGGACTGTGGGTGGTTGGCTGGTACAGGGCCTGTGGGTGGCTGGCTTTACAGGGCCTGTGGCTGGCTGGTACAGGGCCCATGGTTGGCTGGCTGTCTGGAACCCTGTGGTGGGTGAGTGGCTGTCTGGCACCCTGTGATGGGTGGCGTGCTGTCTGGCACCCTGTGGTGGTGGCTGGCTAGCACCCTGTGGTGGGTGGCTGGCTGGCACAGGGCCTGTGGGTGGCTGGCTGGCTGGTACAGGGCTTGTGGGTGGCTAGCTGGCTGGCTGGTACAGTGCCTATGGGCGGCTGGCTGGCTGGTAAGTGCCTGTGGCTGGCAGGTACAGGGCCTGTGGGTGGCTGGCTGGCCGGTACAGGGCCTGTGGGTGGGTGGCTGGCTGGTACAGGGCCTGTGGGTGGCTGGTTGGCTGGTACAGGGCCTGTGTCTGACTGGTACAGGGCTTGTGGTTAGCTGGTTCGCTCGCTGGTACAGTGCCTGTGGCTGGCTGGTACAGGGCCTGTGGATGTGGGTGGCTGGCTGGCTGGCACCGGGCTGCTGTGGGTGGGTGTATGGCTGTGATACACTCCCGCGAGACTAGTCCCGACTCCAGACGAGGCTGTACAAGACGAGGGAGGCGGCCTAAGAAGGCAGAATGACGTCACAAAAATATATCGGCAATATCGGCCAGTTTCGGGGCCGATACCGATATATTGGGGAAAGTGCATATCGCCCCCCCCCCCCCCCCCCCCCCGATATATCGGCCTTGCTGATAATCGGTCTATCCCTAATTCAAACACGAATATTAAAAAACATTGAAAGCCAATATGCAAATTATACTAAACCCACATCCCACATACCACATTTAGTGCCGGTTCACACTGCAGCGGCACGACTTGGGAGGCGACCTGTGAAGTCGCGTGCACCGCGACTTCGGCGCGACTTGCACGGACTTCATAAAATTAATGTCTATGCAAGTCGCTCCAGGTCGCCCCGAAGTAGTACAGGACCCTTTTTCTAAGTCGGAGCGACTTGTGTTGCTCCTATTAAAACCGTTCCTGTACTAAACAATGGACCGCGACAGTCCACGAATTGCCAGGCTGACAAGTCACCTGGCAAGTCGTACTAGTGTGAACCGGCACTTAGTGTGAAAAAAAATGTGAACAATAATATAATCCACCATGTTCAACATATTACAATGGTCAAAGTCTTTAATAAATCTCGATGCATTTCGTGAAACAACGTTCACTTCTTGGGGAGACGTGAGAACTTGTAAATGCAGTGTCTAAGGAGAGATCAGGTCATTAACCACTTGCTGACCGCCCACCGCAGTTTTACTGCGGCAGGCTGGCTCAGCTGCGCGAATCGATGGAGAGGTACATCGGTTCGTGGGAGTGGTTCCGGTGGCGCGCTCCTGCCCCCACTGAGCAGCGGGGATGCTGATCCACGGGATCACCAGCTGCATTTGGCGCCGGGCACCTGCGATCGCTCCCTGCTGAGAGAGGAGGACAGGCAGCTGTTGTAAAATGATCACAGAGCACCTGTGGTTCTTCTATATAGGATCACAGGTCTCTATGATCATTTCACAAGTCCCTCCCCCATACAGTTAGAAAACACTCCCCTAGGCTCACAATTAACTCTTTGATCACCCCTAGGTTAACTCCTTCCCTGCCAGTGTCATTATTACAGTAACAATGCATATTTTTAGCACTGATTACTGTAGCAATGTCACTGGTCCCCCCCAAAAGTGTCAAAAATGTCAGTTAGGGGTCCAATCTGTCCGCCGCAATGTCGCAGTCCCACTAAAAATCGCAGATCACTGCCATTACTAGTAAAAAAAATAAAATAAATAAAAATGACATAAATCTTTCACCTAGTTTTTACTAAAAATATGTAGCAGAATACAAATTAACCTAAAAGGATGAAAAATTTAGATTTTTAAAGTTTTTTTTTTTTTTTTTTTTTGGGATATGTTATATAGCAGAATGTGAAAAATATTGTTTTTTTTTTTCAGAATTGTTGTTTTTTTTTACAGCGCAAAAAATAAAAATCGCAGAATTGATCAAATACCACCAAAAGAAAGCTCTATTTTTGGGGGAAAACAGGGCATCAATTTTATTTGGGAACAGTGTCGCACGATCGCACAATTTTACATTAAAATAACGCAGTGCCGAATCACAAAAAATGGCCTGGTCATTAAGGGGGGCAAATCCTTCCGGTCCAGAACTGGTTAATACATCAACATTAATGAGAAAAAAAAGTAGCATATATATATATATATATATATATATATATATATATATATATACTGTATGTTCACCATGCCATATACACACATACGCATACATACATGGCGGTATATGTAAGGGTAATCAAGCAGTCAGCGTCATATCCAACATATCTAGAACTGTGGCAAAATATTATTGAATACTTACAAAGTAAGTGAAAAAAAACAAAGATCAGGTAGCAGAACGATGCTCGCCCAAATACATGGGATGCAACAAGAGAGCACCGCTCGGCAATGTCAGTCAGGGCCCCAAAGGCACACAGGAAACCAAAAGCATAAGGTGGGGACAAGATTTTCAATAAAACAAAAAATGAAAAAGAGAATAACCAAAAAAGTGAATAAAAAAAGGGACGTGCAGTGGACAGGATAGCCTGGAGCCTGGAGCCATAAAGACAACCAGGTGCATAATTTCCCCGTACACACGTGCAGATTATCTGCAGACTTTTGTCTGCAGACTTACCTTTTCTATCTAGTGCAAGGACCTGCCGGATTGCATACAAATTGAAAGTGTTTAGGTTTGACCTCATATTATATGGTTTTGGTAAGTCTGCAGACAAAAGTCTGCAGATAATCTGCACGTGTGTATGGGGCATAAGAAACAAATAGGTGATGCTGTCAAAATAAAAGAAAAAAAGGCCAAATGTGAATAAAAATGTATGGGCATACAAGGGATAAATATGATTCACAGTGGTATGGTACACAATTTAAAGAGAGATAAGGACCAAATAAAAAACGTGACACAGAAAAGGAACAAAGGAATAGTATGAAAATGCAAGGTAATAAAACACTTAGAGTGTAAGGATATCACTTACAGGGTATCAAGGTAATTGCCAGATCAACAATTATGTCCACCATGTCCACCAGCCAGGAGAGATGCAGAAAAGAACATACATTCCAAAGGAGCTGTGCTTAAATAACCAAATATAGTGGGGGGGCTTACCCCCCAGGGCATCACCTGGGGGAGGTGTAAAAGACCTCAGCCGGCCACCCGCATGGACCATGGCAGCCATACTGCTTCCAAGATGGCGGCTCAATGTGACACTCTGTTAGATTCCTCTAGTTTAGACCATTATAAATAACAGAAAAACATTCCTTGCAGTGCAAAAACAACACTTACAAAATATTAGAGAGAGAGAGAAAGCAGTAAAGCAAAAAGGACAGAAATCAACTCTTTCACAAAACAGAAATACGCAAAGATAAAATTCCTAAGAAAAAGGGAAAGGAAAAAAAGGAAACTGGAAAATAAGTGAAAGGAAAAAAACATGTTGAAGTGTCTATCTATCTATCTATCTATCTATCTATCTATCTATCTATCTATCTATCTATCTATCTATCTATCTATCTATCTATCTATCTATCTATCTATCTATCTATCTATCTATCTACCTACCTATCTACCTATCTATCTACCTATCTATCTATCTATCTATCTATCTATCTATCTATCTATCTATCTATCTATCTATCTATCTATCTATCTATCTATCTATCTATCTATCTATCTATCTATCTATCTATCTATCTATCTATCTATCTATCTATCTATCTATCTATCTATCTGTCTATCTGTCTATCTGTCTATCTGTCTATCTGTCTGTCTGTCTGTCTGTCTGTCTGTCTGTCTGTCTGTCTGTCTGTCTGTCTATCTATCATGTATAGATTTGACTCTAACTGCTAAAATCATTCTCAGTACGGAAAAGGATTCTGCAATATTGGTAGAGTTATATAAGGGCTCTTTCACACGTTCCGTATGTCCGTAAATCACCCCATCCGTTTGCGGGTGATATACGGACATAATGAATGTCTATGGGATTGCGGATGTCAGCGGATGACCATCCGCTGACATCCGATTTTCGTCCTTTCAGTTCTGTTCCTTTTTTTTAAACGGAACAGAACTCTATTTTTGTTCTGTTTAAAAAACGGAACGGACGCAAAATCGGATGTCAGCGGTGTCATCTGCTGACATCCACAATGCCCGTAGACTTACATTATGTCCATTTATCATCCACAAACGGATGGGATGATATGCAGACATACGGAGCGGATCACACAAGTGTCATCCGTGTCCGTGAAAAAAAAAAAAGTGCCGGAGCGGATCGCAATACGGTCCGCCCCGTGTAAAAGAGCCCTAAATGGGTATTTAGCATCAGAACAATGTATATGGCGTAATATTTATTTTTTTTTTTTTTAGATGTTCAAATTTATTATGAAATAAGCAGCAACTGATAACATTCATCATATAAAAAATATAAAATGTACCTTTTATTCATGTTTTTGAAACCTCATCTGTAGGTTTGAGCGGACACCTAGATGTCCGTGTTCGACGGGTTCGGCCGAACTTTAAAAAAAAGTCCGGGTCCGTGTCCCGGACTTTTACCGAACTTTTCCCGGACACCGAACCCCATTGAAGTCAATGGGGACCCGAACTTTAAGGCACTAAAATGGCTCTAAAACACCAAAGGAAAGGGCTAGAGTGCTGCAAATGGCAGCAAAACGTAATTAAGAGCATGGCAAGTGCTCTGCAAACAAATGTGGATAGGGAAATAACTTAAAACAACAAAAAAAACCAGAAAAATAAAACAATGTTCTTCTTCATCTCTGAAGGACGAGGCCCATATGGAGTAGGAGGGAGGTTGAGGTGGTGGTGGATGTGGCGGTGACATAGGCGTGCGCACAGGGTATGCTAATCACCTAGGGCACATAGCATTGCCAGTGAGGAGATGGGAAAGATCTCCCTGGGACCTGCTCTGCTCTATTTCTCCTTGCCTACAGGTACATGGCCCCGATACATTACTCTCCCTGCTGGCAAACACATGCATGTGTATTTCAACTTTGGGGTGCACACCTTAATGCAATAGGCTGCGCACACCTATGGGCGGTGTAGGTGGAAGCGGCGGTGGAGGAGGACCAGGGCCGGATTAACAGCATCATGGGCTTGGTGCTGAGGATTTTGAAGGGCCTTAAGGGCCGTGCCTTGCCATGCACCCAGAGGAGGAAGGGTGCAGCCATGCATGCCTAATTCAACATGGGATGCTGTCTCTGAAGCCCATAAACACATCCATGCATCGCCAACTGTCCCTCCTTGTCCGGCCTTCACGCTGTGTGGGGAGGTTCTGAGGGTGCTGCCTGGGGAAGCGAGCATAGAAGCCAGACTTCTGTGTTTACAAGTGACAGAAGAGCGGTAACAGTGAATATGGCCAACCCGGGGCCTATATAAAAGGTAGGGGCCTGGAGCTGCAGCTCCAATAGCCCCTACATTAATCTGGCCCTGAGGAGGAGGACGAGGTAGCCAACACTGCTTCTTTTCAAAAATTTTAAATGAGGGTACACCCCAAAAGAGTGAGAAAGAGCAAAAATGGAACAATGGGTGGGTAAGGTCGGTATCCATTGCTATTCTGCATAAGGTACGGAAAAGTCCCGTGGGATCCATGCCTGGTTCATTTTAACCACTTGCCTACTTTGCACTTAAACCCCCTTCCCATCCAGACCAATTTTTAGCTTTCAGTGCTCTCACACTTTGAATGACAATTGCGCGGTCATGCAACACTCAACCCATATAAATTTTTCGTCCTTTTTTTCATAGAAATAGAGCTTTCTTTTGATGGTATTTATTCACCGCTGGGCTTTTTATTTTGTGCGCTATAAATGAAAAAAAAAACGTTTTTTTTTTAGTTTCTGTTATAAAATTTTGCAAATTAGTAATTTTTCTTCATAAATTTTGGCCAAAATGTATACTTCTACATATCTTTGGTAAAAATAACCCAAATAAGTGTACATTATTTGGTCTGCGTGAAAGTTAGAGAGTCTACAAGTTATGGTGCTAATCATTGAAAATTGATCACACCTAATGTACTGACAGCCTATCTCACTTCTTGAGACCCTAACAAGCCAGGAAAGTACAAATGACCCCCAAATGACCCCTTTTTGGAAAGTAGACATTCCAAGGTATTTAATAAGAGGCATGGTGAGTTTTTTGAAGTTGTCATTTTTTCCCACAATTCTTTGCAAAATTAATTTTTTTTTTTTTTTTTTTTTTTTTTTACAAAATTGTCATATTCAACAGGTTATTTCTCTCACATGGCATATGAATACTTACAACTACACCCCAAAACACATTCTGCTACTCCTCCTGAGTATGGCGATACCACATGTGTGAGACTTTTTTACAGCCTGGCCACATACAGAGGTCCAACATTGAAGTAGCACCTCCAGGCGTTCTCGGAGCATAAAATACACTTTTCATTTCTCAACCACCTATTACACTTTTGAAGGCCCTGGAGCACCAGCACAATGGAAAAGCCCACTAAATGACCCCATTTTGGAAAGCAAACACCCCAACGTATAATCTATGAGGCATAATGAGTCTTTTGAACATGTCATTTTTTTCCGGAATCTTTCGGAAAATGTGGAAAAAAAATGAAAACGCATTTTTTTTACACAAAGTTGTCAATTTATAAGATATTTCCAACACATAGCATGTACATAGCAAAAATGACACCCCAAAATACATTCTGCTACTCCTCCTGAGTATGGCGATACCACATGTGTGAGACTTTTTTACAGCCAGGCCACATACAGAAGTCCAACATTGAAGTAGCACCTCCAGGCGTTCTCGGAGCATAAAATACACTTTTCATTTCTCAACCACCTATTACACTTTTGAAGGCCCTGGAGCACCAGCACAATGAAAAAGCCCACTAAATGACCCCATTTTGGAAAGCAAACACCCCAACGTATAATCTATGAGGCATAATGAGTCTTTTGAACATGTCATTTTTTTCCAGAATCTTTCGGAAAATGTGGAAAAAAAATGAAAACGCATTTTTTTTACACAAAGTTGTCCATTTATAAGATATTTCCAACACATAGCATGTACATAGCAAAAATGACACCCCAAAATACATTCTGCTACTCCTTCTGAGTATGGCGATACCACATGTGTGAGACTTTTTTACAGCCAGGCCACATACAGAAGTCCAACATTGAAGTAGCACCTCCAGGCGTTCTCGGAGCATAAAATACACTTTTCATTTCTCAACCACCTATTACACTTTTGAAGGCCCTGGAGCACCAGCACAATGAAAAAGCCCACTAAATGACCCCATTTTGGAAAGCAAACACCCCAACGTATAATCTATGAGGCATAATGAGTCTTTTGAACATGTCATTTTTTTCCAGAATCTTTCGGAAAATGTGGAAGAAAAATGAAAACGCATTTTTTTTACACAAAGTTGTCCATTTATAAGATATTTCCAACACATAGCATGTACATAGCAAAAATGACCCCCCAAAATACATTCTGCTACTCCTCCTGAGTATGGCGATACCACATGTGTGAGACTTTTTTACAGCCAGGCCACATACAGAGGTCCAACATTGAAGTAGCACCTCCAGGCGTTCTCGGAGCATAAAATACACTTTTCATTTCTCAACCACCTATTACACTTTTGAAGGCCCTGGAGCACCAGCACAATGAAAAAGCCCACTAAATGACCCCATTTTGGAAAGCAAACACCCCAACGTATATTCTATGAGGCATAATGAGTCTTTTGAACATGTCATTTTTTTCCAGAATCTTTCGGAAAATGTGGAAAAAAAATGAAAACGCATTTTTTTTACACAAAGTTGTCCATTTATAAGATATTTCCAACACATAGCATGTACATAGCAAAAATGACACCCCAAAATACATTCTGCTACTCCTCCTGAGTATGGCGATACCACATGTGTGAGACTTTTTTACAGCCAGGCCACATACAGAGGTCCAACATTGAAGTAGCACCTCCAGGCGTTCTCGGAGCATAAAATACACTTTTCATTTCTCAACCACCTATTACACTTTTGAAGGCCCTGGAGCACCAGCACAATGAAAAAGCCCACTAAATGACCCCATTTTGGAAAGCAAACACCCCAACGTATATTCTATGAGGCATAATGAGTCTTTTGAACATGTCATTTTTTTCCAGAATCTTTCGGAAAATGTGGAAAAAAAATGAAAACGCATTTTTTTTACACAAAGTTGTCCATTTATAAGATATTTCCAACACATAGCATGTACATAGCAAAAATGACACCCCAAAATACATTCTGCTACTCCTCCTGAGTATGGCGATACCACATGTGTGAGACTTTTTTACAGCCAGGCCACATACAGAGGTCCAACATTGAAGTAGCACCTCCAGGCGTTCTCGGAGCATAAAATACACTTTTCATTTCTCAACCACCTATTACACTTTTGAAGGCCCTGGAGCACCAGCACAATGAAAAAGCCCACTAAATGACCCCATTTTGGAAAGCAAACACCCCAACGTATATTCTATGAGGCATAATGAGTCTTTTGAACATGTCATTTTTTTCCAGAATCTTTCGGAAAATGTGGAAAAAAAATGAAAACGCATTTTTTTTACACAAAGTTGTCCATTTATAAGATATTTCCAACACATAGCATGTACATAGCAAAAATGACACCCCAAAATACATTCTGCTACTCCTCCTGAGTATGGCGATACCACATGTGTGAGACTTTTACGCAGTCAGGTCACATACAGAGGCCCAACATGCAAAGACACATAGCATGCACATACCATGAATTACCATGAATTACACCCCATAATACATTCTGCTGAGCAAAGGGTAAACAAAAGCTTACCTGTAGTTTTAGAAGCGCAGTTGTCCACAGGAGTTGAGTCCAGGCAGCAGGCAGGGACTTGATCAGCAACAGTGCATGCAATTCTCCAGGCAAGGATACCAGTCCAGTGTCAGTGCATGCGGCAGGCAGAGGCATGATGGCAGTAAGTCCTGCAGGCAGAAGTAGGGCCTCTGTCGGGATAGAATGGGGACAGGGGTAGAGGCTTCTCCCACCCAAATCGCTTTGAAGCCTCCGGGATCCAGACCCTAATCTGAGAAGAAGAAAAACAAAAAAAATTGTTTTCTTCATCCAGAAAAACATTTCTGGTCCCCTCACATATGCGAGACCCCTGTGGTATGAATCCCACTACTTCCAGAGGCAGGCAAAAATCGTGGTCAAACAGTCCAGGGTCAGTTCCAGAGCAGGCAGAGGTAGGTACAAAATCGGCAGGCAAAGGCGTGGTCAAATAACAGTCCAGGGTCAGTTCCAGATCAGGCAGAGGTATGAACAGAATCAGCAGGCAGAAGCATGGTCAAAAAACAGGCCAGGGTCAGTTCCGGAGCAGGCAGACATAGGTACAAAATCAGCAGGCAAAGGCGTCGTTGTATAACAGTCCAGGGTCATTTCAGGAGTATACAGTGGCATAAGGGGTGAAAGCGGAGGACTACGTTTACCATACTAATAATTTAGACAAGTATGGTAACGGCGGAAACAGTCGTCTACACAGAGGCCTGGTTGGGAAGGACACTGGGGACAGTAATAGCGGGTGTCTTTTCGAATTCCTGCCTTGGTACACACCCTACATTTTTTCTGCCGTTTTTGGTCTCTTTGTGTGGGAGGGATTTTACTTGGAAAATGGCGTTCAGACAGTCTGCTTATTACGTCAGATCTAATGTTTTCTGGTGGGCCGTTTGGAAATATGAGGGTTGTGAAGATTTCCTCCAGGTAATAAAGGAAGGGTTGGGGGCTTTCGGTGGATTTGCGGTATAAAATGTAGGAATTGTATATGGCCAAATGAAAAATATAAATTGCTACTTTTTTGTACCAATGATAGGTACGTCTTGTGGGTAGATAGGGTTCCATCATTTGGTCGTTGAAATCCACTCCCCCCATGAATAAGTTGTACTCATGTACACATGTTGGCTTTCGGACTGGGCCATTCCTTCGTCGGGATTCCACATAGTTGTCATTGTGGATCGAAGACAACATGTACACATCTCTTCTGTCCCTCCACTTCACAGCCAGAACTTCCTCATTTCTCAGACTCGCCGTCTCCCCTCTTCTCAGCTTGGTGTTTACTAGCCTTTGAGGAAAGCCTTTCCGGTTTTTTCGGACCGTGCCACATGCAGGAGTCTTCTTTCTGTGAAGGTTTCGGAACAGGGGCAAACTGGTGTAGAAATTGTCTACGTACAGGTGGTAGCCTTTTTCAAGGAGGGGGTAAATGAGGTCCCAAACGACTTTCCCGCTTGATCCCATGTAGTCCGGACATTCAGGGGGATGCAGCTGGGTGTCCTTCCCTTCGTACACCCTGAAGGCATAGGTGTACCCTGTGGCTCGGTCACATAGTTTGTAAAGCTTCACCCCATAGCGGGCCCGTTTGCTGGGAATGAATTGTTTGATGCCCAGCCTGCCAGTAAATTTCACAAGGGACTCATCCACACATATATTTTGGTCTGGGGTAAATAATTGAGGGAATATTTCTGAAAAATAATTTAGAAGTGGCCGAATTTTGAACAGCTTGTCAAATGCTGGGGAATTTCGGGGAGGGCACTGGGTATTGTCATTGAAATGTAGGAACCTCATGATCATCAGATACCTGGCCCTGGGCATTACTGCAGAGTAGATGGGCATATGGTAGATTGGTTTGGTTGACCAATATGCTTGCAGTTCGTTTTTTTTATTGAGTCCCATGTTGAGGGTGAGGCCTAAAAATATCTTGAACTCCTCCACCGTTAGGTCTCTCCACTCAAAGGGACGGGAATAAAAAGATGTGGGGTTACTCTGGATAAATTGATGTGCATACAGGTTGCACTGGGCCACAATGGACGTCAGCAGGTCCTCCGTAAAAATTAAACGGAAGTAGTCAATTGGGGCAAAGTTCTCAGTGTTGACCTGGACTCCTGGCTGGGCAGTGAAAGGGGGGATGATGGCTTCTCCTGAGTTGGGAGGAAGCCACAGGGGGTTCAGAAGGGCATAGGGAAGGCTGGCGTTGGTCCTAACCCTTTGGGGGCGAGGTGACACCCCACTTGAGCTTGGCCTTTCTTGCCGAGGCACTGTGGTGCTGGTGGATGGCACTGCGGAGCTGGTGGATGGCACTGCGGAGCTGGTGGATGGCACTGCGAAGCTGGTGGATGGCACCGCGGAGCTGGTGGATGGCACTGCCTCCTCCTCACCAGAACGCCTTCGTTTGGCAGGCGGGCAGTATTCCTCCTCGTCGGAGTCGGTCTGCGTCCCGCTGCTAATGACCGGCTCGTAATTTACTTCGGAGTCAGACTCTGACTCCGAAGATTCCGAAGCAGAAAGCTCCCTGTCCATGTCCTCACTGATTATATTGAAGGCCTCCTCAGCTGAGAAAAATTTTTTTGCCATCGTTGGTGACACTGATGGGCACGGTGACACTGATGAGCACTGGGCGGCACTGATGGGCAGACTGGTGGGCACTGGGCACACTTATGAGCACTGGGCGGCACTGATGAGCACTGGGCGGCACTGATGAGCACTGGACGGCACTGATGAGCACTGGGCGGCACTGATGAGCACTGGGCGGCACTGATGGGCACACTGGTGGGCACTGGGCACACTTATGAGCACTGGGCGGCACTGATGAGCACTGGGCGGCACTGATGAGCACTGGACGGCACTGATGAGCACTGGGCGGCACTGATGAGCACTGGACGGCACTGATGAGCACTGGGCGGGCACTGATGGGCACTGGGCGGCACTGATGAGCACTGGGCGGCACTGATGGGCACACTGGTGGGCACTGGGCACACTTATGAGCACTGGGCGGCACTGATGAGCACTGGACGGCACTGATGAGCACTGGGCGGCACTGATGAGCACTGGACGGCACTGATGAGCACTGGGCGGCACTGATGAGCACTGGGCGGCACTGATGAGCACTGGACGGCACTGATGAGCACTGGGCGGGCACTGATGGGCACTGGGCGGCACTGATGAGCACTGGGCGGCACTGATGGGCACACTGGTGGGCACTGGGCACACTTATGAGCACTGGGCGGCACTGATGAGCACTGGACGGCACTGATGAGCACTGGGCGGCACTGATGAGCACTGGGCGGCACTGATGAGCACTGGGCTGCACTGATGGGCACACTGGTGGGCACTGGGCACACTTATGAGCACTGGGCGGCACTGATGAGCACTGGACGGCACTGATGAGCACTGGGCGGCACTGATGAGCACTGGACGGCACTGATGAGCACTGGGCGGCACTGATGAGCACTGGGCGGCACTGATGAGCACTGGGCGGCACTGATGAGCACTGGACGGCACTGATGAGCACTGGACGGCACTGATGAGCACTGGGCGGGCACTGATGGGCACACTGGTGGGCACTGGGCGGCACTGATGAGCACTGGGCGGCACTGATGAGCACTGGGCAGGCACTGATGGGCACAGGTGGGCACACTGGTGGGCACTGGTGGGCACACTGGTGGGCACACTGGTGGGCACTGATGAGACTGGGCACACTGATGGCACACTGGTGGGAACACTGGTGGGCACACTGGTGGGCACACTGGTGGGCATTGGTGGGCACTGGTGGGCACTGGTGATCACTGGTGGGCAATGGTGGGCACTTTTTTTTCACTTACGATCTCTCCTCTCCTCACACTGCAGTCTGTGTGTGAGGAGGGAGAGCTGACAATGAGTGATGATCTCAAATGTTTACATTTGAGATCATCTCTCATTGGATGCCTCGATCGTGACGAATGGCCGCTGTGATTGGCCATTCGTCACGATCTGTGATTGGCTGTGTCCAAGGGACACGGCCAACACAGATTATCCCCGGTGCGCGCTCGCGGGAGCGCGCGGGGAGTCTGTTACTACCGAGGCAATGACAGATGATCTCATATGTTTACATATGAGATCATCTCTCATTGGATGCCTCGATCGTGACGAATGGCCGCTGTGATTGGCCATTCGTCTCGATCTGTGATTGGCTGTGTCCAAGGGACACGGCCAACACAGCTTCTGCCCGATGCGCGCTCGCGGGAGCGCGCGGCGGGCGTGTTTATGGGAGGCCGTTTAAAAACGGCCTCCCGAAAATTCAAGTCCGCGCTGCAGCCGTATATAGGCTGTAGCGCGGATGTGAGAAGGTTAATGAACGTGAGCTTGTCCACATTGTCTCTGGACAGGCGGCTGCGCTTGTCTGTTATAACGCCCCCAGCCGTGCTAAATACCCGTTCAGATAATACACTGGCTGCAGGGCACGCCAGCACCTCCAAGGCGTAAGCTCAGGCCATGTGCCCAATTTGGAGACCCAGAAGTTGAAGGGGGCAGACCCGTCATTCACTACATGTAGGCGTGTGCACACATACTGCTCCACCATGTTGGTAAAATGCTGCCTCCTGCTAAGACGTTCCATCTGAGCTGCTGGTGCTGCTGTTTGTTGTGGCGTGCTGACAAAGCTTTTCCACATTTCGGCCATGCTAACCCATGCCATGCTAACCCTGCCTTCTGAGGTGCTGGCGGTGCCCTGGTTGCGTTGGCGACCTCCTCCTCCTCCTCCTCTGCCTTGTGCTTCCACTGTGGCCCCGCTGTCAGATGGGAATGCCAGCAGCATGGCGTCTACCAGCGTGCGCTTGTACTCGCGCATCTTGCGATCGCGCTCCAGTGAGTGAATTAAGGACGGTACGTTGTCCTTGTAACGGGGATCCAGCAGCGTGGCCACCCAGTAATCAGCACAAGTTAGAATGTGGGCAACTCGGCGGTCGTTGTGGAGACACTGCAGCATGTAATCGCTCATGTGTGCCAGGCTGCCCAGAGGCAACGAAAGGCTGTCCTCTGTGGGAGGTGTATCGTCCGTGTCCTCTGTATCCCCCCAGCCACGCACCAGTGATGGCCATGAGCTGGCCTGGGTGCCACCCTGCTGTGAACATGGTTCCATCTCCTCCTCCAGCTCCTCCTCCTCCTCATCCTCCTCATCCTCCAGAACTGTGCCCCTGCTGGACAATTGCGTCCCTGGCGTTTGCGTGTGCAGGAACCCACCCTCGGAGCCCCTTGCGAATGACTGCCCTGAAAGCCTTGGAAATGTTACCTCTTCATCCTCCTCCTCCTCCTCATCCTGTGCCACATCCTCTTCCATCATCGCCCGAATTGTTTTTTCAAGGAGGCATAGAAGTGGGATAGTTAAGCTGAGAACGGCGTCATTGCCACTGGCCATGTTGGTGGAGTACTCAAAACAGCGCAACAAGGCACACAGGTCTCGCATGGAGGCCCAGTTAAATTAAATAGCGGAATAGAAAATATGATCCAAAAAAAGTGTATGTATATCACACGTACACAACCACACTGGGCCCCAATTACTATTGTTTGTACCCCTAAAAGGCTAGATGAGGAGTAGGGGGAGTATGGAACAGGCAGCACCCTCAAACCTTCAGAAGTATGAGATGAACCCCAACAACTTGGAAAGGTGGATCTCTCTCACACGTACCAACACAGACTATCCCCCAATTTAACTGATCCCCAAAGGTTTTTGATTAAATAGCGGAATAGAAAATATGATCCAAAAAAAGTGTATGTATATCACACGTACACAACCACACTAGGCCCCAATTACTATTGTTTGTACCCCTAAAAGGCTAGGAGTAGGGGGAGTATGGAACAGGCAGCACCCTCAAACCTTCAGAAGTATGAGATGAACCCCAACAACTTGGAAAGGTGGATCTCTCTCACACGTACCAACACAGACTATCCCCCAATTTAACTGATCCCCAAAGGTTTTTGATTAAATAGCGGAATAGAAAATATGATCCAAAAAAAGTGTATGTATATCACACGTACACAACCACACTAGGCCCCAATTACTATTGTTTGTACCCCTAAAAGGCTAGATGAGGAGTAGGGGGGGTATGGAACAGGCAGCACCCTCAAACCTTCAGAAGTATGAGATGAACCCCAACAACTTGGAAAGGTGGATCTCTCTCACACGTACCAACACAGACTATCCCCCAATTTAACTGATCCCCAAAGGTTTTTGATTAAATAGCGGAATAGAAAATATGATCCAAAAAAAGTGTATGTATATCACACGTACACAACCACACTAGGCCCCAATTACTATTGTTTGTACCCCTAAAAGGCTAGGAGTAGGGGGAGTATGGAACAGGCAGCACCCTCAAACCTTCAGAAGTATGAGATGAACCCCAACAACTTGGAAAGGTGGATCTCTCTCACACGTACCAACACAGACTATCCCCCAATTTAACTGATCCCCAAAGGTTTTTGATTAAATAGCGGAATAGAAAATATGATCCAAAAAAAGTGTATGTATATCACACGTACACAACCACACTAGGCCCCAATTACTATTGTTTGTACCCCTAAAAGGCTAGATGAGGAGTAGGGGGAGTATGGAACAGGCAGCACCCTCAAACCTTCAGAAGTATGAGATGAACCCCAACAACTTGGAAAGGTGGATCTCTCTCACACGTACCAACACAGACTATCCCCCAATTTAACTGATCCCCAAAAGTTTTTGATTAAATAGCGGAATAGAAAATATGATCCAAAAAAAGTGTATGTATATCACACGTACACAACCACACTAGGCCCCAATTACTATTGTTTGTACCCCTAAAAGGCTAGATGAGGAGTAGGGGGGGTATGGAACAGGCAGCACCCTCAAACCTTCAGAAGTATGAGATGAACCCCAACAACTTGGAAAGGTGGATCTCTCTCACACGTACCAACACAGACTATCCCCCAATTTAACTGATCCCCAAAGGTTTTTGATTAAATAGCGGAATAGAAAATATGATCCAAAAAAAGTGTATGTATATCACACGTACACAACCACACTAGGCCCCAATTACTATTGTTTGTACCCCTAAAAGGCTAGATGAGGAGTAGGGGGGGTATGGAACAGGCAGCACCCTCAAACCTTCAGAAGTATGAGATGAACCCCAAAAACTTGGAAAGGTGGATCTCTCTCACACGTACCAACACAGACTATCCCCCAATTTAACTGATCCCCAAAGGTTTTTGATTAAATAGCGGAATAGAAAATATGATCCAAAAAAAGTGTATGTATATCACACGTACACAACCACACTAGGCCCCAATTACTATTGTTTGTACCCCTAAAAGGCTAGGAGTAGGGGGAGTATGGAACAGGCAGCACCCTCAAACCTTCAGAAGTATGAGATGAACCCCAACAACTTGGAAAGGTGGATCTCTCTCACACGTACCAACACAGACTATCCCCCAATTTAACTGATCCCCAAAGGTTTTTGATTAAATAGCGGAATAGAAAATATGATCCAAAAAAAGTGTATGTATATCACACGTACACAACCACACTGGGCCCCAATTACTATTGTTTGTACCCCTAAAAGGCTAGATGAGGAGTAGGGGGAGTATGGAACAGGCAGCACCCTCAAACCTTCAGAAGTATGAGATGAACCCCAACAACTTGGAAAGGTGGATCTCTCTCACACGTACCAACACAGACTATCCCCCAATTTAACTGATCCCCAAAGGTTTTTGATTAAATAGCGGAATAGAAAATATGATCCAAAAAAAGTGTATGTATATCACACGTACACAACCACACTAGGCCCCAATTACTATTGTTTGTACCCCTAAAAGGCTAGATGAGGAGTAGGGGGGGTATGGAACAGGCAGCACCCTCAAACCTTCAGAAGTATGAGATGAACCCCAACAACTTGGAAAGGTGGATCTCTCTCACACGTACCAACACAGACTATCCCCCAATTTAACTGATCCCCAAAGGTTTTTGATTAAATAGCGGAATAGAAAATATGATCCAAAAAAAGTGTATGTATATCACACGTACACAACCACACTAGGCCCCAATTACTATTGTTTGTACCCCTAAAAGGCTAGGAGTAGGGGGAGTATGGAACAGGCAGCACCCTCAAACCTTCAGAAGTATGAGATGAACCCCAACAACTTGGAAAGGTGGATCTCTCTCACACGTACCAACACAGACTATCCCCCAATTTAACTGATCCCCAAAGGTTTTTGATTAAATAGCGGAATAGAAAATATGATCCAAAAAAAGTGTATGTATATCACACGTACACAACCACACTAGGCCCCAATTACTATTGTTTGTACCCCTAAAAGGCTAGATGAGGAGTAGGGGGGGTATGGAACAGGCAGCACCCTCAAACCTTCAGAAGTATGAGATGAACCCCAACAACTTGGAAAGGTGGATCTCTCTCACACGTACCAACACAGACTATCCCCCAATTTAACTGATCCCCAAAGGTTTTTGATTAAATAGCGGAATAGAAAATATGATCCAAAAAAAGTGTATGTATATCACACGTACACAACCACACTAGGCCCCAATTACTATTGTTTGTACCCCTAAAAGGCTAGATGAGGAGTAGGGGGAGTATGGAACAGGCAGCACCCTCAAATCTTCAGAAGTATGAGATTGTGTTCACTGTACCCCACAAAGATTGAGTTCACTGCACCCCACAATGATTGTGTTCACTGCACCCCACAAAGATTGTGTTCACTGCACCTCACAAAGATTGTGTTCACTGTACCCCCCAAAGATTGTGTTCACTGCACCCCACAAAGATTCTGTTCACTGTACCCCACAAAGATTGTGTTCACTGCACCCTAAAAGGATGTTGTTCACTGCACCCCACAAAGATTGTGTTCACTGCACCCTAAAAGGATGTTGTTCACTGCACCCCAAAAAGATTCTGTTCACTGTACCCCCCCAAAGATTGTGTTCACTGCACCCCACAAAGATTGTGTTCACTGCACCCCAAAAAGATTGTGTTCACTGTACCCCCCAAAGATTGTGTTCACTGCACCCCAAAAAGATTGTGTTCACTGTACCCCCCAAAGATTGTGTTCACTGCACCCCACAAAGATTCTGTTCACTGTACCCCACAAAGATTGTGTTCACTGCACCCCAAAAAGATTGTGTTCACTGTACCCCCCCAAAGATTGTGTTCACTGCACCCCACAAAGATTCTGTTCACTGCACCCCACAAAGGATTTTGTTCACTGCACCCCAAAAAGATTGTGTTCACTGCACCCCAAAAAGGATTTTGATCACTGCACCCCAAAAAGGATGTTGTTCACTGCACCCCAAAAATGATTTTGTTCACTCCACCCCAAAAAGATTGTGTTCACTGCACCCCACAAAGATTGTGTTCACTGCACCCCAAAAAGATTGTGTTCACTGTACCCCCCAAAGATTGTGTTCACTGCACCCCACAAAGATTCTGTTCACTGTACCCCACAAAGATTGTGTTCACTGCACCCCAAAAAGATTGTGTTCACTGCACCCCAAAAAGGATGTTGTTCACTGCACCCCAAAAAGGATGTTGTTCACTCCACCCCAAAAAGATTGTGTTCACTGCACCCCACAAAGATTGTGTTCACTGCACCCCAAAAAGATTGTGTTCACTGCACCCCAAAAATGATTTTGTTCACTGCACCCCAAAAAGGATTTTGTTCACTGCACCCCAAAAAGGATGTTGTTCACTCCACCCCAAAAAGATTGTGTTCACTGCACCCCAAAAAGATTGTGTTCACTGCACCCCACAAAGGATTTTGTTCACTGCACCCCAAAAAGATTGTGTTCACTGCACCCCAAAAAGGATGTTGTTCACTGCACCCCAAAAAGGATTTTGTTCACTGCACCCCAAAAAGATTGTGTTCACTGCACCCCACAAAGGATTTTGTTCACTGCACCCCACAAAGATTGTGTTCACTGCACACCAAAAAGGATTGTGTTCACTGCACCCCAAAAAGATTTTGTTCACTGCACCCCAAAAAGATTGTGTTCACTGCAGCCCAAAAAGATTGTGTTCACTGCAGCTCACACACAGAAAAATGGATGTGGATCACTGACACCTGCCTATCTCCAATCCCACACCACACAGCAATATCGATTGTAGTTTGTAGAACACAGTTTCCCTAAAATTCAGCAGACTCTGTCCCTAACAGGATTGAGAAGAGATCGTAGATCAGGATTGAGTGCAGATTCACCCCACCCCCCACACAGCAATATCGATTGTAGTTTGTAGAAGACACTGACCCTATAATTCAGCAGACTCTATCCCTAAAATGCCTACAACTCGCCCTGCCTAAACACTCCGACCTGTCCCTCAATTCTATCCGGACACAAATGGTTTTTTCCTGCCTATCTTTCCCTAATCAGCAGCCAGCACATTGATGTGTGCTCTGTCCCTTAGCTAAGCAGCAGAATGACGCTGCTGCGGCGGCTGCCTCGAACTTATAAAGACTTGGTCACATGCTTCAGACGGCCAATCACAGCTACTAAGACATTTGCAGGCATGGCTGGGATGGCTTAAGGCACACCAGTTAAACGATTGTTGATTGGCTGTTGAAAGCCCGCCATGAAAAGAGCGCCAAAGCATGCAAAACCCGGAAATAAAACGACCGAACACGGATTTTTACCCGAACATACAGTAAAGTGTCCGTGTCCGTGTTCGGGTACAAAAAATCCAATTATTCGGTACGAACACGAATAATACAGTCCGTGTTCGCTCAACACTACTCATCTGGTCTCCTAAAGTCTGCCTTCTATAAACTGAGCTGATTACAGAGTTTTATTTCATTTAGTTTTAATATATATAAAAAAAAGAGGATGACATTTTGCTTAGAATTCAAGTACAAAAGCTGATGTGAGATTAGATCTACCCACACATTAACTATCTAAGATACAGAAAACTGCCATGTGATTTGTTTTAGCTACATTTTATTACACGGAAAACATGAAGGAAACTCTTTTTGTTAACTCTCAGTAATTATTGACAGATACATGCACACATAATTAAGACATGTCTAAGTGGTTATGAGATCTGTTGAATTTGAACTGCAAAACCTGTATGCAAGTGAGGATTAAGACTTTTTGGCCTGTAATGCATTATGCAAGCAGCATCAACTGTCGCAGTAGGCCCAGCCTAGACTTTGAGCCTTTAAGTTCCTGCCATTGGCTCCAGTACACTGCAGGCAGGCAGCAATATTGGTGGTGACATCAATGGACATCTGATGATCTCAGTGTGTGTATGTCACATGTTTCATAGGTTGTCAGTGATCCTGTGCATGTGGGATCTAGGCCCAAGTTCCCTGAAGTGTTTCTTTTTTATTGGTAACTAATATCTTATCCAGTCTGGACTAATAGTGGTTGTCAGTGCCAGGACAAGGCCATCTAGAGCCCACAGAAAACATGGCAAACTGCACCCCCCCCCCCAGATGTATGAGCACTGTGTCAGCAAAAACAACCCCCCCCAAAAAAAAAAAATCAAACTCTAATCTGCATGCTTAAATGGGAAAGAAAATAGTGCGCTGATTGGGTGAAAGGCTGCAACCAGATTGTGAAAAGTAATAATGTGTAAATGTGATGGTGCGCTTTTCAATATAACGTGAACATAAACAAAAATTTATGTGTACAATGACTCAACATATATAAATGTGACAATGATATAAACCAAATTAAATTCCAAATTATGAAGTTGTTCAGTGAGCAAAAAGTCCCATAAAATTCAACTTTGATGTAAATCACAATAATACTTGAAGAAAAATATTCCCTTAAAATTATAGTGATAGTAATAAAATTGTGAGTGGAAAGTCCAATAACAAATCGTTGCGGTGATTAGGTGTTCCCTCCACCTGGTGAAATGCCTCCTTACTGGGCGGAAAAAGGTAAGTGCCTGAAAACAATTCTTGTGAAGGTGATTCCTGTTCCTTAATATCCCTTACCAAACGTGCACAATCACACCGGTGATAAAGCTAATGCAAGCCTCTTACCAAATAGTAGAGGAAAAATGGCCTCTGACTTGGTAGATAACGCTGCAGGCACTCAAATTATCCTTTAGGAGTGTGATTGGATGGCTGGCACTTATTCCCAATATATCAAATGAAGGTAGCTTCTCAGACTCTTTATATAGGCAATGCCTCCCGCGGAATTCCAATAAGATACATGTGGGGTATAAAGAGGACTAATAGTGCATTACCTTTTGAGGATTTTATTGAAAAAATAAGATTGCACTTACATTTGTTAGGTAGTTTACAAGCAGGAAAAGAATGAAAATCAGGCAGAGGATCTCTGTTATGCCTCGGGTCCGGCTGCAGCATGGACTCCGAGTGACGTAATGACGGCACGCCTCCCTCCTGACGCGTTTCCTCCAATAGGGCTTCGACTGAGATGGGAGATGCTTCTAATCTGCATGCTTAGCTAAAATCCTCTCATTCCACATATGCTCCCAGCGTAATCAACCCCCCCCCCCCCCCAAAAAAGAAAATTCCCCCTCCCTAGCACAAATCCTCTACCCTTCAAATTTCCCCTCTGAGCCCAAATCCCCCCTCCCAGCACAAATTCCCCTCCTCCAATCCCCCATCCTAGCACAAATCCCCCTCTTGAAATTTCCCCTCCTAGCACAAATACCTCCTAATCCTACGTACTAGCACAAATTCCTCTCCCCAAAAAAAATTCTCCTCTTGGCAGAAATCCCACTTCCCCTCATCCAGCATATTATCTTTTCTGGCACAGACCCTCTTCCCCCACACCTCCTCCAAACACAAATTCCCTCACCCCAATCTCCTTGTAGTGCCCCAGAACCTCACATGATACCACAGTGCCCAGGGCAGACGTCCCTAAGTTCTGCCCACCCCTTGTTCTGGCCCTGGTGGGTATCCCTTTTTCTTGTAGACACAGGGACATTTCTAGGATGTTCACCTCTTAAGGCAATCACACTTAAACAGAAGCAGCATTCAGTCAGAGAGATGTTTGATCAGAAGACCATAATATGAAATTTGGGTTATAGAGCTCCTCTTGAAATATCAATATCCTGTCTACTGAGGGGGGACAGGCCAATTATTCCGTAAGACACTGGGTGAAAAGATAGATGCCCCCTGTATTAGTCAACGCCTGCCTGTAAGAAATTGAAATCATCCTTTGTAAAATAATTATACATGGTGCCTTATATTTAAAATATACCGGCTCTATCAATTATATCCCAAATGTTTCTTTGGTGATAAATGAGTTGATCTGGTGGACCAGTGCATTATTTCATTTGTGTTCCTTGCTTTTCTAGTGGTAGCAGCACTCCATGGTCATGGGTACTTTTGCTAAAGATTTTTTTTTTTCAATTATTTTCATAGATGATATGATATAATATTTTAAAAAACTGGCCATTGTATTGTCCTTGACTAGAAGCAATGGATGCTCTTACATGATGGCCCCCACACCATCACTCCAACAGCTGATGTATGATGGATTTAAATAACCAATGGGTCAGATCTTTCTCCCCTTATATGAATAAACATAAGTTGTCTTTGGTCAGATAGACACAAACAGAAGTGGATCTTGTAACTGAACACACCATGCTAGCTTTTTATTTCTTCTTTAACCACTTTAAGACCGGAAAGGGTTTGCCCCCTTAATGACAGGCCACTTTTTTCAACTTGGCACTGCGTGATTTTAACTGACAATTGTGCAGTCATGCAATGCTGTACACAAAACAAAATTTATGTCCTTTTTTGCCCACAAATAGAGCTTTCTTTTGGTGGTATTTGATCACCTGTGCGATCTATATTTTTTTGCGCTATAAACAAAAAAAGAGCGACAATTCTGAAAAAAAAAAAAATCGATATTTTTCACATTCTGCTATATAACATTCCCAAAAAAATAATCAAAATCAAAATTTTTTTAACATTGTAGGCCAATTTGTTTTCTGCTACATATTTTTGGTAAAAAAAAAATCACAATAAGCGTATTTTGATTGGTTTGCACAAAAGTTATTGTGTCTACAAACTACGGGAAAGATTTATGTCATTTTTATTGGGTTTTTTTTTTACTAGTAATGACGGCAATCTGCGATTTTTTGTGGACTGCGACATTGCGGCAGACAGATCGGACCCCTGACTGACATTTTTGACACTTTTGGGGGGACCAGTGACATTACTACAGTAATCAGTGCTAAAAAAATATGCACTGTTACTGTAATAATGACACTGGCAGGGAAGGGGTTAACATTGTGGGTGATGAAGGGGTTAAATGTGAGCCTAGGGGAGTGATTCTAACTGTGGGGGGCGTGGCTTGTGAAATGACCATAGAGACCTGTGTTCCTATATAGAAGGATCACAGGGGCTTTATGATCATTCCAGGGAGAAGAACGGTCAGCTGTGTTTACAACAGCTGACCATGCTTCTCTCTCAGCAGGGAAGGATCGCGGTTATCAGACGGCAATTGGAGATGCCTGCCCGCTGCATCGGCTTACCCGGGTGCAGGTGCAGGAGCGTACCGCTTGGCCCCTAGCCTCCTGCTCACGACCGACGTATAGTTACGGCGGTTCGCGCAATAGTGGCTGTCTGCCACAGTATAACTGCGGTGGGCAGTCATAAAGCGGATTAAGTACATAAGGTTGAACATTCTCTGCAGGGATTTTGGTGCCAAAATTAAAAAATGCACCAGGACACAAGACTGAAGCTCAATTTCAGGGAAATGTTAATTCATGGAAATGGTAATTTCTGTATGGGATTTGTGCTAAGATGACAGTTCCAGCATGAGGTCAACCTTTGTTGTTGTTGATCCTAAAATTTCGCAAAATTATGCAATTTGAGTGTAAAAACCCTCTTAGTTATGCTACTAGGTAAATTTAGTTTTGGCTTCTGTTGTAATCAAACATGCAGTGATTGTTTGCTTTGGTCTGCTCAGAGCTATATAATTTTGATTAATTCACCCTGCCTCTAGGAGAAGTTTCTAGAGCTTAGGGAAGGAGAATTCAGATAACAAGCCCACATATTTATCAGGGCCTGGTCAATCACTTGGCAGGTGTGCTCATATGGTGGCTGGCCTGCTGTTAAACAGTCTGGAACCCTGAAGAGATTGCCTTTTTCCACCTGGTGGGGATGGATCTGTCAGCTGAGGGATGGGGAACCGATCTGCAAGCTTCAGGGGGCTGTCTCCCCTTGGAACCCTTCTGGACTGGCTAGTGGACTACTCTCCTGTAGACAGAGTCCAAAGACTTGTTTTCTACCCTTGAGATCTGTCAGTAGAGCCTAATTCCTGTGCTGCAATTTATCTATGGTCTCCAGCTGTGTATGCTTGAACTGTCCCAACCTGCCCATTTGTGCTGCAAACTATCTTGTGATCTCCAGTACAAGTACTTGTGCAAATGCTTAGTATTGGCATTGATACCCGTAAGAATATAGGAACATGTGACACAGGATTTGCATCTAGGGTTAATGCGAGGTTCAGAACTATAATTTCTGAGTGGAGAAAACTGTTTTTTGATTTCTCCATATTCTGTTGTTCTGGATCGGAACAGTCAATCCTGTGTCTGGGTTTTGCTAGATGCTTGTAGCCTTGCTGACTAAACAGGTGTGCAGGGTCATTATATACTCCCATTTTGGAGACAGCTTCCAGTTTGCAGATCGCTCCCAGTGTGAGAGATGGAAGGTCTCATCTAGGGTCAGGGGGCCCCAGCCAGAAGCCACAAGACAGAGGTCTCATCTAGGGGTCAGAGGGTCCAGCCAGAGGCCAAGAGACAGAGGGTCTCATCAAGGGGTCTGATGTACATGTGAACTTTCTGTTTATTGAATACAAGTGGGCTGTCGTGCCCTAAAATACAGTTTTGGACTGGCGCAACTCATTGCAAATGCACCTACCACTTGAGCTTATTCACCCCAATCTCACAAGCTGTGCACCCATAGACTGCCCTAGTCTACAACTATGTGTGCTAAATGTTAATGCATGCTCTTTAACTGTGCGCCTAAGAACTGTACTAGTCAAACTGTCCTTCTTCTACTTAAATATAGATGGTGTTGCGCAGTCCATATGTAAACGGGAATGAATGTGAAATGTGCACTTCCAAAAATATACAAATCAAACACAAAATTGATACATGTATCATCAATCTCAAGGGCATCAATATAGGAAAATAGCTGATAAATAACTAAGGTCCCAGTGCTGTTGAATATATAATCCACTTCTGTGATCAGTTCTCCTTTAAAAGTGGGGAATAAAACTGTGTGCTTTCACCAATCACCTGCGTTCTCACAAAACTCCCACCTTACCAATATAACAAGAGGCTTATAGTGGGGTTCCAATTATATGATCTGGTTATCCTTTAGTGGGATATACTCCTCTTGTATCTCCCTGATGGGTGCTTGGCTGGAGGGTCTTGCCTCCTTTTGAGATACAGCTGGCCTAATGCATTCAAATGTTAGGGTAAAATAAACATAGTGCCTCCCATAGTGTAAAATGTTTAAAAAAAAAAACATCCATTTTTTAAAGTAAAAATATGCGCTTACATGAATAAATGTGACTTCCTCATGGGAATCAGATTGTTTGTTTGTTTGTCCCCTAGCTGCAGGCGCGCGACTGACGTAGCCCCACATCAGTTTGCCTGGGAGAGCCTAAATACACGGGCGTGTGGTCGGCAACTGGTTAATGGGCAAGGCTTCATTCTTCATAATCGACACGTGTGAAAGAGCCCTTAGAGGCCCAACTTATCTTACAGTTCAACTAGCTAGGTATGTTCCAGGTGCATTAAAACGAAAGGTGTGCACCGTATTAGTTTGTTTTCTTTAGAGAGCAGCCTTGGCTTGGACTAAAGTTCTTCAATCAGCAGGGAGCATGAGCTTTGCTGGTTGAAGAGCTTAGAAGCATTACTGAGCTGGGCATATGTTGGACCTCTGCAGAGAGATCACTTCTATCACACAGAGAGCAAGGGTACTTCTCTGCAGCACACTTGACAGGGAACAAACTAACTGTAAGACTTTGTAGTTTGTACATGTTTTCCTTTGATGTGGTGAGAGTGTATTTAAACTGAAAGTTCAATTGGGCTTTAAGGCCATTTATAACATTTGCATTACAATTGCAGCTAGTAGACCTGCCAGGTACAGAATTTAAATGTCAGCATGAAAATTAGACACTGATCAAGTATTATTGTTATACAGTCTGTGCAGTGCTTTACAACATAAATACAGACAGTACAGTTACAAAACAATGTATGACAAGAGGGTTAACCACTTCCTGACTGTGCTATAGCCGAATGACAGCTACATCACAGCCGGCCAGTTCTATGAAGACCTTGCTTGACCGTGCCTGGCGTGGGGCGTGAGCAGCACGCACTGTGATCACTGTGTCCTTAGGATCACAGATCAGGGTATAGGGCCAATCACAGTGTGTCCAATCGCAGCTGATTATAATGTAAACACAAGCCGGTTAACCAGCTTTTGTGAAAGGGACATCTACACCGCTAATTAGGGCACAGATCAGTGTCCTGATTATCAGTGCAGTCCCAACAGTGCCCACCAGTTCTGCCAATCAAGGCCCACCAGTGCTGCCAATTAGTGCTCATTAGTGCTTTCAATGAGTGCACATCAGTGCCTATTCATCAGTGTCACCCATCAGTGCCACCTATAAGTGCCCATCAGTGCCGCCTATCAGTGCAGCCTCATCAGTGCCTCCCCATTAGTGTCCACCAGGGCGGCCTCATCAGTGCTGCCTCATCAGTGCCCATCAGTGCAGCCTATCAGTGCCCATCAGTGCAGCCTCATCAGTGCCTCCCCATTAGTGTCCACCAGGGCGGCCTCATCAGTGCCGCCCCATCAGTGCCCTTCAGTGCAGCCTATCAGTGCCCATCAGTGAAGGGGAAAAATTACCTGTTTGCAAAATGGTATAAGGGTCCTTTCACACGAACAATCTGATCAGATCCTGTCAGTTTTTTTAGGCGGATCTGATCGGATCCTCCATGCATCCCTATGGGGCAGCGGATGTCAGCGGAGACATCTCCGCTGGCACCCACTGCTATGCGATTCCGATCTTGTCTGTGAAATCCGGACGGATAGAAACCTTATTTTCCATCCGTCCAGTGGATCGGAATCGAATGGGATCGGATTAGAACGGACAGGCGGTCCGTTCTCATCCGATTCCCCCATAGAGAACAGTGGAGATCTGACAGCTCCCTCTCCGCACACCGAGCTGTCATTTGCCTGCTCAGCGGGGATCGGAGGAACGATCCCCCGCTGAGCAACACGGAGTCCGCTGACGGAGGCGGACCGCGTGAAAGGACCCTAACAAACTATGAAAAACATTTTTTTGGTCTTTTTTTCATTATTTGGCAAAAAAAATTTAAGCCCAGTGGTAAATAAATACCATCAAAAGAAAGCTCTATTTGTGTGAAAATTAATGATAAAACTTTCATATGGGTACAGTGTAGCATCACCGCACAATTGTCATTCAAAGTGCGATAGTGCTGAAAGCTAAAAATTGGCCTGGGCAGAAAGGGGGTATAGTTGCCCAGTTGGCACGTGGTTAAGAGGGCCTTGCTCATGATAGCTTACAGTCTAAAAGATGCTTCTTCTGTAAAGAGAAGCTCTGAAGGATCTGGGTTTTATTTCTCTTTTGATTTTTTTAAGTGGAAATAAAGTACTTTTGTTTTTTTTCTGTTCTATCATAGATGCTTGTACTTACCTGCCAACGCTCTTTCTATCTGTGTACCTGAGGCAGTGCATGTGCAGCTCAGTGTTTAGTCACGTCATGTTTATGTGCTAGGATGAAGTAAGTCTTGAGCACATGTGTGGGAATTGCGTCACCTGGGCCTTCCTCTAAAAGTGGTCACAGACCTAAATGTGGAACAGCGTAATGTACTAACATGCCGTGCTAGAACATTATGTCTGAAAATTCCTGGGGGGCCCTTTTTTGGTGGTTTATTTTTAGTTTAGGTTTATAGGGTTTTCATTGTTTTTATTTTTTTTATTTTACTTTTTACTAAATATTTAATAAATAATATCTTAGTTGTGAATATAAATATTTAATACAGAGGGCACTCATGATACTAGATTTAAAACGTTTTTTTAAAGATAGAGCCCAACATTTTTTTTTCTTTTAGACGGTGTCTCTGACTAAGCCTTGAAACAGAAGCTTCCTGAACAGGAGGGAAGGGATCTGACTCATTCAGTTGTGAGTGTGAGCTGGAGCCTGGAGCGTTGCAGACCAGTCTGACTATGCCTGGGGCTACACGAGCGATTTCATCTCTATTTCTTTACTACTGAGAGATTTAACTGCTTAGTTCACATCATCTTCATTTGCAACACACTAGAATGAGTATGCTTCTAATAAAATAATGTAACACGTAGTTACTTTTCTCAGTAGCAAAGAGATGTTACAGGAGAAAGCTCTTTTGGCCCTACCTCTTCTGTGGGTCACAGGATTTCACTTAGTTCTACACTTCTGCATTCAAGATTCAGCTGACAGCGGGCTAAAGTCAGCTGTTGGCTGATGTCACTAAGCCGGCCCAGACTCTGGAGGAATCTTGACAATATTGTCAGCATCCACCCAGATGCAGAGAGTCTGTGACAGCTGCTCCCACCCCCTCCACAGCCTGGCGCTCCAGTGAGCGCTGGAGGGGCAAAGCACAGAGCTGATGACTGGTAGTAGTAGATTACATAAGAAAGATAAAGATACTTGCACTTTCTCACAGGAAGGGTCAAGCGGCAAGCACCGTGTATTTCCGACAGAGTTAACAGGTATTTTCTGTACTTGTTTAACAACTTGCCGTCTGCTCACTAGAGCTCTACTGCGGCAAAGTGGCTGTTGTAGGTCTGACGACGTAGACCTACGTCGGCAGACACTCCCCCTTCTCGGCGGCGCGCGCGCCGCCAGAGGCTTGCTCCCAATGTATTCAGTCACAGCAGGAGTCAGGCCAGGGGCGATCGCCGCTGCTCTTCCCCGATCGTCGGGGAATCGAGTCTGGAGATCCGCCCGCTTGTGTAAACAAAGCGGGCGGATCTTCTAAGTGAAAGGCAGGGTCAGATTGCAGGGTTCAGCATAGATGAACCTGCGATCTGTCCTTGTGTCACTCAGTCACCTCCCCCCACACACGTCAGTAAGCACCAGGCATACATTAACCCCTCCTTCTCCAATAAAATTAACCCTTTCCCTGCTAGTGTCATTTTACAGTAACAGTGCATATTTATAGCACTGATTACTGTAGTAATGTCACTGGTAACCCCAAAAGTGTCAAAAATGTCAGTCAAGGGTCCTATCTGTCCGCCGCAATGTCGCAGTCCCGCAAAAAAAATCACAGATCGCCGCCATTACTCGTTAAAAAAAAAAACACCAAAAACAACAGAAATCTTTCCCTTAGTTAGTAAACGCAATAACTTTTGCGCAAACCAATCAAAATACGCTTATTATATTACGCTTATTATTTATATTAAAACAAATTGGTATTAAATGATAAAAAATTTAGATTTTTACATTTTTTTGGGGGGGGAATTTCATATAAAAAAATGTGAAAAATATTGTTATTTTTTTAAAATTGTCGCTCTTTTTTTGTTTATAGCGCAAAAAGTAAAAATCACACAGGTGATCAAATACCACCAAAAGAAAGCTCTGCTTGTGAGAAAAAAAGGACGTAAATTTAGTTTGGGTACGGCGTTCCATGACCGCGCAATTGTCAGTTAAAATCGCACAGTGCCAAATCGCAAAAAGTGGCCCAGACGTGAGACAGCAAAATCCTCCGGTGGTAAAGTGGTTAAAATGTTCTTAGCGAGAAAAATAAAAATGAATGCAGCCACCACATCTAAGGATTGGTAAGCTGCAATATATAAAGTTTTGTTTTTAGTTTAGATAGATTTATGGGGTTGATTTACTTAAGGCAAATAGACTGTGCACTTTGCAGTTGCACTCTATAAGTGCAGTTGCTCTAAAGTTTAGTAAATGAGGTAAACCTTCACTTTGGAAAGAATACCCAGTCACGTGCAAGGAAAATAAAAAAAAAGTAACAGCATTATTGCTTGCACATGATTGGATGATGGAAGTCAGCAGAGCTTCTGTTCATTTACTAAGCTCTGGAGCAACTGCTCTTGCAGAGTGCAACTGCACTTTGCAAAGTGCACAGTCTATTTCCTTTTAGTATATCAACCCCTCTGTATCTTAGAAATAAATATTTTACTATCAATATTCCTAAATGTGCAGCTTTTAGGTCAGTGCAACTAGCAATCTGCAAAGCGCAATGGGTGTATGTACAGCCTGCATTATTTTTTGTGTAACAATAATATTGAAGTTTCTTTTATACTAAAGGTGTAACTCCTAGCTAGTTCTGGGCTGCTGAGTTTGAGAGCTGTCTGCCGTGAGTGTTCACTGTGGTGTTTGATAGAAATTTGCCTGTCATATTTGCATGGAGTGCACAGTTATTAGAGAGATCCAGCGAGCTGGACAATAGGGGTGCCACTGGTTACATGAGAGATTGTCACTACAGGATCCTGATTCATCACCAATGTCACTGGTTCCTGTGGCCAGAGAGCAGTAGGGGGCTGCTGGCCCCAACTTTCTTACCCACTTCATAAAGGAAGAGTTTCACCTTGCTTTGGGGTACAATTAGGGTATTTAAACCCTATACTGGGGGATCCATTAGATTGTAAGCTCTTCTGAGCAGGACCCTCTTAATCCTCTTGTATTTTATTGTATTGTAACTGTATTGTCTCCCTCTAACATTGTAAAGCGCTGCATAAACTGCTGGTGCTATAGAAATGCTGAATAATAATAATAATTCACTTAAATCTAAATGCTCCAATGCAGGAACATTGGGCCCCAATTTTTATCGGTAGACTGGCCAGTGGGAATACTTTTGAGAGACTGAAGGACCTTTTAGCTTCCAGTACCACCCCTTTAGTTTTTCCCTAGATTCCAGGTTCAGATACAAATACACTTTTAGGCCTTATGCACACTGCAGCTATCAAACACCCTTTTTACAGGCATTTCACGTTTTTTTTGTTGCCCCTAAACACCTAAACACCAGGGGCAGAAATCCAAATGCACCAAAATCACGCTCAGGGGAGGAATGTTTGGACAGAAAAAACGCCTGACGTGTCTAAATACGTGTAACGTGTCTAAACATGCTGTGACAGAACCACCTGACTTTGTATTATATTGTTGCTGCCCCCTTTTCGTCTGTTTGGTCGGCTGTTCCACTGCCCGTACAGCCCCCTTTATTCCCCTATGTTTAGCCGAACGCTTGCCTTATTGGACCTCCGTGAAGCTGGCATGTGCCGGCAATTGACCACACAGAAGTGCGGTTAACCGCAGCTTAATTGATAATTCTTGGGTGGTCGCTGTTACACCTAACCGCCACACGATGGCGGTGTTATGGAGCTTGCCCGGCCAGCCAGCGGTCCTCTGCCCAGCTTGAGGCACCAAAAGCGGACACATTTTCATCCGAAGTGCCGCTACGCTCCAAATTCCCGGATCCTCCTGACTTTTTTCCTTAAACGAACGATGAAGCATTCGGCAGTTTTATATTATATTGTATTGTGTATGAGGGAACCCAGATAGCCATGCCATGGAGCCTGTTTGTGAGATTAAATACTTTGGCTCCATGGCGATTAGACTGTACTCGTGTAGTCTGAGTGCCATTCACCTAATAATGTGCACTCAGACCTGAGCTATCTGGGGATAGGTTATATGTACAGGTTTAATGGCAAAATGTTAGTAATATATATTTTAAATGACAGTTGCTGTTTATTGTCCCCACGTGTATAATGGCGATTTCTCTTTGTCCTGAGAGATAATTTAATTACTTCCCGGTTGTCTCCAGGGCAGAGAGGAGGAAGCCAGGATGCATTGTGAGGATGTATTGTGTCTATCTGTCCTGAAATGTACATTTTCTGTCTTTGTCACAGTCTCCCATCTGGTCCCCTCTAGGGGAGTGTCCACCAGATAGGGACCTGCATAAATACGGCGGGTAGCCCTCAGTAAAAGTAGTTCCTGTTTTACCCTCAACTCGGAGCTTTGTCTCGTTTTTAAGGGGATTTATTATCTGCGGCTAGAGACTGTCTCCTGCTAATGTAAGCCCCTTGGTTACTGTGGCTATTCGGCGGAACGCCGCCTTTCGTGAGTTTCAGCTCGTGGAATTGGGATTTTATACAGAAAGCCGTTCGACTGTTTGGAGCTCTCTTTGGATGATTATTCGTATGCTGGTGTGCTACAGGGGTAATTCGTACTTGCTGCAAAGGTGGTACATCCACTAAACGGCGGTTTCATTCCCTTTTACGCTGAGGTTCGAAACACATGCCTAAACATTAGGCGCGTTTAGGGCTTGAGACTTTATTCATTTCTATAAAGGGGAATAAATTAATATTCTGGCCAGTTAAATAATAAAAAACTCGGCTAAATGTGTTTGAAAAATGCAGCTATAGGAGCTGCTGCTTTACTCATGTCAGGAGAAGAGCATTTAGAACAGGGGTGGGGAACCTTTTTTCTGCCAAGGGCCATTTGGGTATTTATAAAACCATTTGGGGGCCGTACAAAATTATCACCTTAAAAATGTGCCTGTTATATTTGGTCAAACATTTAATTAACTCACCCCTAATGTGATGGCTGCAACTGCTTCTCTTTGGTAAGGTGTGTGAGGTTAGCTGGTATTGATGATGTTGCTACTCGCAACAGGTTTCCCAGGTTTGCGTCGGTCAGTCTGGAGCGCAGTCGACTTTTTTGTGGTGGTAAGTTTTGAAAAGCACTGCTGGCAGGTACTGCTGGTGGGTACTGCTGGCTCAGGCTGGTACTGCTGGCTTGTACTGTGCTGCGCCTGCGAGTACTGCTGGATGGTACTGCTGGCTCAGGCTGATACTGCTGGGGGTACTGCTGGCTGGTACTGCTGTGGGTACTGCTGGCTCAGGCTGGTACTGCTGGCATGTACTGCTGGCTGGTACTGTGCTGTAGGTACTGCTGGCTGGTACTGTTGTAGGTACTGCTGACTCTGGCTGGTACTGCTGGTTCTACTGTGTGTACTGCTGGTTCTGGCTGGTACTGCTGTGTGTACTGCTGGCTCTGGCTGGTACTGCTGGCTCTGGCTGGTACTGCTGGCTAGGAGAAGTGTAGCAGCGCCACGCTGGAGGAAGAGGTGATGTTTCCTGTATTGGTCACAGGCGGAGTGCATTTGATATCACTCCGCCTGTGACTCACTCAGACTGTAATAACGGAGCAGGAACTATATAGGAACCATCGGCTCCATTCTGACAGATCAGCTGAGAGACACAGACTCAGCTGCATGGGGGGCCGGACCAGATGACTTCGGGGGCCGCATACAGCCCCCGAAACGTAGGTTCCCCACCCCTGGTTTAGAAGAACCTAGGCATGAGGCATGAGACCTTAGAAGTCCTCTCATTGTTTGTAGTGTTGTGCTTATTGCTATTGCCATTCTGTATGTTATTTTGTGGGAAATATTTTCTGGAATAAAACTTATTTCTTTAGCATTGGTGTGGCATTGCCAGAAGGGTCATAGTCATCTGGAATTGGGGGGCCCAAACATCAGTGGCTTTGTTGGGGTAGGCTTTACACAGGTATTTTAGTTTTTCTTTATCGGTTATCTTTGAAAAAACTGCATTATCTTAAAGCATTTTTTCCTCTAAGGTGTGGGTGGGGGAGGGGTCATGGTGAGTGGAAGGAGGTAGGCCAGAGCTCATCAATACAGATGAGATAAAATGGAAGACAAAATAAACATGTCACAGATTTGCAGAAAACATACCTACAGTACTATAGGTAAAGATGGCAAAGGGACCTTTTTTAAGATTAATGAGAATAGCTTTATCTATGTTTGAATGAATTTGTGGAAAATATGTAGCACTCTGTTGTACAAATGTGTAATATACTGTTTACTGACAGCTGCTGATTGAAGTGTAGTCACAATTTGTACATCTTATCACACATTTACTCAAGGCAGGAACTAAAGCTCCAGGGAGTTCCGGGTAACCTTTTTGATTATCACTCACAAGTGTAGAACACTAACTGCAATTACACCTTTCACAGACCTGGGCAATTCTAACTAAGCATATTATGAACAAAAGAGGAAATAGCACGAGTTACTTTCTGTGACAACTGTGTCAAAATAATCAGATTGTCCAGACATATAGGGGGGTGTATGCAAATTTTAACTATCTTTGAAAACACTGACCTAATATGGAAGTAAAGGCGAATAAATGTCTGCTTAAAAATGTTGCTTGTCCCCTTCTCATACCTATGCTTAATACCATTTGTAAAAGAGATCTACGTAAAACACCTTTTTTTCAATCAGTTTTAGTGTGGTCACATGATCGAAAAGCTGCGGCTCCCCTGTGTCAGGTGCTGCAAGGAATGGGTGGAAGCGCCTACAACGGTATGGCAATGGAAGCTGATGCTTGATGTCACAGCTCAGTGACATCAAGCATTCTTGATGTCACAGCTTCTTGATCACCTAATCCACATGTGACAAACACAAGGCTCACAGGCCGAATCCAGCCCGCCAGGACATCTCATGTGGCCCTTGCACCTCTTCTGGAGCTGCAGCTGTCACCCTTGTCTCCATCCACACATTGCCTCAGCAGTCAGAAGCAGAGAGGAGAGCCCCTTCTGGTCCTCTTCCAGACCCTGCACTTTCTGCTTTCCTGTCCACCTCCCCCGCCATCTCCCATCTTCTTCCCTGCAGCAGCACATGGTAAGGATGGAGGAGGGAACTATGATGTAAGGGATTCTTGACATCTATTGTAATGGGGGGGGCGGGAAACTATGGACAACTGGTCTTACAAATACAACCGGCCCTCTTAGGGCAACCATAATGCTGATGTGGCCCGCAATGAAATAAGAGTTTGACACCCCTGGCCTAGCCATACCAAAGTCCGTTACACAGATTCCTTTTACATATGGTATGCAGCATAGGCATGAGGAGGAGGCAATACTTTTAAGCAGACTTATATTAGCTTTTACTTCCACTTTGAACTCACTCCTGTTCACCTTCTAATTTCTCCTATTGGTTAATGTGGCTTTCCAGCACATTTAAAGTGTTACTAAACCCAGAACCCTGCATTCACTATATCTGGTCTTCCACAATACACCGAACATGGAAATGTAATTATTTTAGTAAATATAAACTGCTAAATTATTTTTCTCATCAGCAGTATATAGCAGTCTTGTGACTTCTATCAGTGCGTGGTTAAAGCTTGTAGGAGTTTTCATACTGCACTGGCTGCCCCATCACGATGCAGGACCCCTGATCCTCTATCTGGACAGTGCTGATTGGCCCTGTGCTGATCACATGCACTCTCTCAAGAAAAAAAAAAAATCTCTCTAGCAATACACACCAAACTGAGCATGTGCAGCCTGACTCCAGTAACTCTGTCTTATCCGGACATGTTATGGGGACAATGCAAGAAGAGGAGGATCTGTGCATACAGGATTAAACAGCCTTTTTATACAATGCAGAGGATTAACCCCTTAGGTTCCACAGCGAGAATAACAAGCATGCTTTACTGTAGATATTGACAGATTTTTCTGTTGTGAGTTTAGTAACACTTCAACCACTTGCCGACTGCCGCACGACTATTTACTGCGGCAGTCTGGCTCTCATGGGCAAACCGACGTAGGACTACGTCGCTCGCCCAGGAGCCTCTAGGGGGTGGACGCGCACCGCCGGAGGCGCGCTCCCGCCCCCGCTCGTTCCCACACATCCCCGCGCGAGTGACCGGCGGCTCCAATGTCCGCCGGCCACTCGCGATCTCCCACTGGAGAGGGAGAAAGGCAGGCGGTTGATGTAAACAAAGCCGCCTGTCATTCTCCCTGATGTAAGAACAGAGATCATACGATCCTGCTATGTAGGATCGTATGTCTCTGTTGTTACATCACAAGCCACGTCCCTTTACAGTTAGAATCACGCTCCTAGGGACACACTTAACCCCTTGATCACTAATAAAGTTAACCCCTTCCCTGCCAGTGTCATTTTTACAGTAACAGTGCATATGTATAGCACTGATTACTGTAGTAATGTCACTGGTACCCCCAAAAGTGTCAAAAATGTTAGTCAGGAGTTCGATCTGTCCGCCGCAATGTCGCAGTCCCGCAAAAAAATCGCAGATCGCCGTCATTACTAGTTAAAAAAAAAACAATAAAAATTACATAAATCTTTCCCGTAGTTAGTAAACGCAATAACTTTTGCGCAAACCAATCAAAATACACTTATTGCGATTTTTTGTACCAAAAATATGTAGCAAATGTTAAAAAATTTTGATTTTTAAATTTTTTTGGGTTGGAATTTCATATAAAAATGTGAAAAATATTGTTATTTTTTCAAAATTTACGCTATTTTTTTGTTTATAGCGCAAAAAGTAAAAATCGCACAGGTGATCAAATACCACCAAAAGAAACCTCTGTTTGTGGGAAAAAAAGGACGTCAATTTAATTTGGGTACAGCATCGCACGTCCGCGCAATTGTGGCGGAGAGACAGCTGCACTCTCCTTCCTGGGACTCTGCTCCCACCAAATTCAATCTGTCACGCACTTCCCCCCAAACTTATATCCACTCCCAGAATCCTTTGCAGGCTAATCTGCCTTCTGGGGTAGTTACAAGCTGGGATGTGCCCCCTGATTGGGTTTCCCACACTGCCCTATGAGAAGCCTCTCACAGGAGCCATTGGGGTTACTTCTCCCCTCAGCAGGCACATCTGGAAGTCCTGACACCCTACCTAATAAATTACAGCCCTGCTGTTAGGCAGACAAGGCCCACTATATATTTTACCTAGCACCTACCTGTAGGGTGCTACATAAGTATAGCATGTTTGTTATTTTTATAGGAAAAAACAAGACTTTACAATTGCTTTAAACCCAGACTATGAAAAACTCTCATTACATGCTATATAACAGAGTGTTCATATTCACAAATCAACTAAAGCATTTGTTTTGTGTAGAGTGAAGTATACCTGGTTGATCCTGCCTTAAGCTGTCTCTCCCATCTTCTCAGTGTCCCCATTGCAGGCTGAGATTATGTAGACCAGCGGGTGTCCTCTAATGAGCATGTTCAGTTCTAAGTTCTTTATTTCCTGCTTTTTCTTATCTGTGCAGCTCATGTGATGATCAAAAATTGTATACAAACCGGCAGGTTGATGAAGCCTGTTTTTTAGTTACACAAAGCCATAGGTTTTCATTGTGCCCATTAGGACTTTCTAGACACTGGTATCCTACCAACAAATTATGTCATCAGTTGATAAGGAGGATGTCTCCTGCCTCCGCAGCATCCCTGTTTGACCCTCCTCTGCCTCTTTCCATCAGTGCTGGGGTCACATTAGCTGACTGATGGAGAGAAATTGAGGAAGAAGAGAAACGTTGGAATATTAGTCAGTACCAGTGTACAAAAGTCTATTTGCTTTGGAAGAAAACCTCTAAGGTTGGGTGTCCTACATGTGATGATGATGCCTCGAAACGGCCTAGAGGCTAAAAGTACTGAAAAAAAAAAACAGAAAAACAATAAACAGTGAAACAGTGGCATAATATGTATCATTTATGTGAATAAATGATGGCAATTAATAAGTCTCTGTTTAGTATCACTTTAAAAAGTGTTTATAACATTATATATTCACAACTACTTTTAACCCACCAATAAAAAAGTTCTATAAATAGTGATGGACGAACATCGGCCGGGGCGGTTCGCGAACGCCAGCCGCAAATTTTCTCAAAAGTCCACGAACCGCGATTTCGACTTTAATGGGAGGCGAACTTAAAAACCTTTAGGTCATATTTGCAGCCACAAAAGACGTACTGGCTGTGCACAAATAGTCCCTGCACATGGACAATGTCATAACAGAAGTATTGCAATTGAAAAAGTTGGCCTAAATTTTTTATTTTTTTTACAGCAAAAAATATATATTTTTTTCATAAATCAGCCAGAACTGACAGCAGCCGGTAAATACATTGCCTAATACATATAGGGTCCATTCACACATCTGTAAAATGGGTCCGCATCCATTCCACAATTTGGCGGAACCTTTACAGACCCATTGTTTTTCATTTCGAGTATGAAAAATTAGGCATTCACAGGATAAAGAAGTAAGTGTCGGCCATTCCAGGCCCCAAAAATTAGCCCACATGCGTTTACCTGACCGCTAAGAACGTAGTATTCTGTGTCTGAAGGTACATTAGGCATTCACAGGATACAGAAGTAAGTGTTGGCCTGTATAGGCCCCAAAAATGAGCCCACATGGGTTTACCTGACAGCTAAGTACATAGTATTCTGTGGCTGAAGGTACATTAGGCATTCACACAGTATACAGAAGTAAGTGTGGGCCTGCATAGGCTGTAAAAATTAGCTCACATGGGTTGAACTGACAGCAAAGAACGTAGTATATGATGGCTAGAGGTACAGTAGGCGTTCACAGTATAAGGAAGTAAGTGGCGGCCTGTATAGGCTCCAAAAATTAGCTCACATGGTTTGAATTGACAGCAAAGAACTTAGGTTTTGATGGCTAGAGGTACAGTAGGCATTCACAGTACACAGATGGCTAGAGGTACAGTAGGCATAGTGTTGGCCTGTATAGGCTGAAAAAATTAGCTCACATGGGTTGAACTGACAGCAAAGAACGTAGTATATGATGGCTAGAGGTACAGTAGGCATTCATAGTATACAGAAGTAGGTGGCGGCCTGTATAGGCCGCAAAAATTAGCTCACATGGGTTGAACTGACAGCAAATAATGTAGTATATGATGGCTAGAGGTACAGTAGGCGTTCACAGTATACACAAGTAAGTGGCGACCTGTATAGGCAGCAAAAATTAGCTCACATGGGTTGAACTGACAGAAAATAATGTAGTATATGATGGCTAGAGGTAGAGTAGGCGTTCACAGTATACACAAGTAAGTGGCGACCTGTATAGGTTCCAAAAATTAGCTCACATGGGTTGAACTGACAGCAAAGAACGTAGTATATGATGGCTAGAGGTACAATAGGCATTCACAGTATACACAAGTAAGTGATGACCTGTATAGGCGGCAAAAATTAGCTCACATGGGTTGAACTGACAGCAAAGAACATAGTATATGATGGCTAGAGGTACAGTAGGCATTCACAGTATACAGAAGGGGCGGCCTGTATAGGCTCCAAAACTTAGCTCACATGGGTTGAACTGACAGCAAAGAACGTAGTATATGATGGCTAGAGGTACAGTAGGCATTCACAGTATACAGAAGTGGCGGCCTGTATAGGCTCCAAAAATTAGCTCACATGGGTTGAACTGACAGCAAAGAACGTAGTATATGATGGCTAGAGGTACAGTAGGCATTCACAGTATACAGAAGTGGCGGCCTGTATAGGCTCCAAAAATTAGCTCACATGGGTTGAACTGACAGCAAAGAACGTAGTATATGATGGCTAGAGGTACAGTAGGCATTCACAGTACACAGAACGGTAAGTGTCGGCCTGAATAGGCTGCAAAAATTAGCTCACATGGGTTGAACTGACAGCAAAGAACTTAGTATATGATGGCTAGAGGTACAGTAGGCATTCACAGTATACACAAGTAAGTGGCGACCTGTATAGATTCCAAAAATTAGCTCACATGGGTTGAACTGACAGCAAAGAACGTAGCATATAATGGCTAGAGGTACAGTAGGCATTCACAGTATACACAAGTAAGTGGCGACCTGTATAGGCTCCAAAAATTAGCTCACATGGGTTGAACTGACAGCAAAGAACGTAGTATATGATGGCTAGAGGTACAGTAGGCGTTCACAGTATACACAAGTAAGTGGCGACCTGTATAGGTTCCAAAAATTAGCTCACATGGGTTGAACTGACAGCAAAGAACCTAGTATATGACGGCTAGAGGTACAGTAGGCATTCACAGTATACACAAGTAAGTGACGACCTGTATAGGCGGCAAAAATTAGCTCACATGGGTTGAACTGACAGCAAAGAGCGTAGTATATGATGGTTAGAGGTACAGTAGGCATTCACAGTATACAGAAGGGGCGGCCTGTATAGGCTCCAAAAATTAGCTCACATGGGTTGAACTGACAGCAAAGAATGTAGTATATGATGGCTAGAGGTACAGTAGGCATTCACAGTATACAGAAGTGGCGGCCTGTATAGGCTCCAAAAATTAGCTCACATGGGTTGAACTGACAGCAAAGAACGTAGTATATGATGGCTAGAGGTTCAGTAGGCATTCACAGTATGCAGAACAGTAAGTGTCGGCCTGTATAGGCTGCAAAAATTGGCCATTCAATGGGCATGAAATGCCTTTTATATCGCTGTATTTAGGGAAGCCAAGGACCAGGAATTGTTGTGGGTGGATGGTGGTCTTTTGGATATTTGTGGCCTGGCATGAGGAATTTCGATGAAACCTGGTCTACTGGTCCCATGTGTTGAATTCCTCAGAGATCCATGCCTCATTCCTTTTTATAAATGTGAGGTAGTCTACACTGTCATGAGCTAGGCGAGTGCGCTTATCGGTCACGATCCCCCCTGCTTTGCTGAACGTCCTTTCGGACAGGACACTGGACAGGGGGCAAGCCAACAGTTCCATTGCAAATTGTGCAAGCTCTGGCCAGAGGTCAAGCCTGCCCACCCAGTAGTCCAGGGGTTCATCACTCCTCAGAGCGTCCACATCGGCCTTTAACCCGATGTAGTCGGACACCTGTCGGACACCTTTTTTTACGCTCCAAAATTTGAGCCACAGAAGCCTGCCTTTTTCCAGAACAACGTGACGACGGCATCATGGAAGGTGGAGTGTTGGACAACTATGAGGAGACAGGAGAAGGAGAAGGAGAAGAGGCTGGACGGTGAGAGCATGGAGTGTGGCTTTGTGGGTTCTGACGGTGTTGCTCCCACTGGGCTTGGTGATGGGATTTCAGGTGCCTTCTTAAGGCGGTTGTCCCTAGGTGAGTGTTGGGCTTACCGCGACTTATGCGTTGACTGCAAAGGCTGCAGATGGCAACACTGGTGTCAGCAACAGACACATTAAAAAAAGCCCACACTGCGGAGCCATGTGCCGGTGTCCTGGGAGCGCCAGATGTGACTGTACATGGTTGATGCCTCACTCCTGATACATTTGCTGTCTGCTTTGTACCTTTTGTGCAATGCAAGTTCTGCCTGCCTCTCCTCCCTATCTGCCGGTCCGTCAGTCCGCCAGTTCTACAAATAATTGGCCAGTAGCTGTTGTCACTGTGTGTAGCACAGTTAACACAGTAAAAGAGGCCAAATGTTTGCAGGACTAAAATACAATCTTAGAAAAGTATACTGTTAAATAACACCTCAATTCAATATGTGGTATGGGGGGGGGGGGGCACAGGTTTATTACACCAGTTCTACAAATAATTGGGCAGTAACTGTTTTCACTGTGTGTAGCACTGTTTACACAGCGAGAGGCCAAATTTTTGTAGGACTAAAATAAAGTCTTAGAAAATTATACTGTTAAATAACACCCCACTTCAATATATGGCATTGGCGGGGGGCATTGGTGTAGCACACCAGTTCCAAAAATTGGCCAGTGAGTTTGGCACAGTGCACAATAATAGTACTAATCCACTATAATATGCTTTCTACAAAGTATATTATACTGTGGATTACCCCCCCCCCCCCCATTTTAGTGCACTGCACAGCAATACCAAAAAATTTGCAGCCCTTTAACCTTCTTAGCGGTATTCCTGAGTGTGGCTCGGGGTTACATTTCAGAGGCAAAAGTGGTAACCCTGAGCCACACTTGGGGTACCACCAGAAGCATCGCTGGATCCTGTAAAAGAGGTTTCTTACCTTGTCACCGGGATCCAGCGATGTATCTCAACGGTATGCGGCGGCGGATGTTCCTCCCGATCCTCTCCATGCCCCGACTTCCGTCTCCTTGCGACGTGACGTTCGCAGGGGGGTGGAACCGGCGGCAAATTCAAATGTAAAACCCACCAAACACACTGATACCATTCAAAATAAAATAAATTCACATTACATTGCCCCCCCAGTGCCCTTTCCTGCAGTTTTACTGTACTTTTTGTGTGTGTGTATATATATATATATATATATATATATATATATATATACGTATATACATATATATATATATATATATATATATATATATACGTATATATATATATATAATATATATATATATATATACACAGTATATATATATATATATATATATATATATATATATATATGTATACATACATACATACTTTAACTTATTTATAGTTTTTTATTATATTATAATTTATGATTTTGTGTCTCAAACTTTATCATACCCGAGATGTTATAAAGAAGAACGCACAGTAAAAAAAAAAAAAAAAAAAAATGTAAATAGTTGGTTTGGGCCAGGGACGTTAAATGACTTTTGTGGACATTGACAGAGCGATTTGTGTGTGACTGCAGCCGATCTCTAACTGCCCCTAAAGCAACCACTGGATACCTCTCCCTATAGTAAAGAGACTGTAATAGACCCTAAAACGACATTGGAGCACTTTAAATTACTTTTGTGGACATTGACAGAGTGATTTGTGTGAGACTGCAGCCAATCTCTAACTGCCCCTAAAGCAACCACTGGATACCTCTCCCTAAGCTCAAAAGATACTAGACCTATACCTAAAAATACCAGCCCTGAAAAGGACTTTGTGGATCTTCACAGCACTATATGTGTCTAGCAAACTCTCCCTGATGAGCACAGCAGACCTCTCCCTACACTGGCAAAAAACGGAATGTGAAATGGCCGCCAGATCGGGTCTATTTAGAGGGTAGGGGACTTTCCATGTGCTGGAATGTTTCAATTGGCTGTCCCGTTCCACCTGACGGCTGTGTCACGGGTCAAAGTTCTCCCCAATGTAAACAAATATGGCCGCCGCGAACGACGCCATGTGTCCGCAAATTTGGCGGGTAACGAACAAGCAAAATTCGCCGCGAACGGACCACCGGGCGAACCGCAAGGCCATCTCTAGCTATAAACAACTTTAACATAAAATGACACAATATAGTAAGTAAAATAAACAGTTGGACATGATACATTTATATGAATAGTTATTTTTTTTACTAAATTCTTGTATTGCATATACCTTACAGTGCTAATAATTATAATACATGTGTTTCTGAATTCCTACCCAGATTGTACAGAGAGGTGGTTGACTAACCTCTCAAGAACAAATAGTAGATCAAGATCTTGCACAAAGTGGCGGTCACTGAGCCAAGAGGTCGAGTGCGGGCGGGCAACTTCAGAATAAAGGGACACTTTGATCCCGCCGATTGTGGGCGTGGGATGCGCCCCCTAAATGTTGCGCCCGGTGCCAGTGGCCCCCCCCTGCACCCCCCACGCTACGCCACTGGGCCCCCTTGAACTTTTCGGCCTTTTGCCACATTTCAGGCTTCAAACATAAAGATATAAAACTGTAATTTTTTGTGAAGAATCAACAACAAGTGGGACACAATCATGAAGTGGAACGAAATCTATTGGATATTTCAGAATTTGTTAACAAATAAAAAACTGAAAAATTGGGCGTGCAAAATTATTCAGCCCCTTTACTTTCAGTGCAGCAAATTCTCTCCAGAAGTTCAGTGAGGATCTCTGAATGATCCAATGTTGATCTAAATGACTAATGATGATAAATAGAATCCACCTGTGTGTAATCAAGTCTCCGTATAAATGCACCTGCACTGTGACAGTCTCAGAAGTCCGTTTAAAGGCAGATCAGAGATACTGTTGTGGAGAAGTTTAAAGCCGGATTTGGATACAAAAAGATTTTCCAAGCTTTAAACATCCCAAGGAGCACTGTGCAAGCGATAATATTGAAATGGAAGGAGTATTAGACCACTGCAAATCTACGAAGACCTGGCCGTCCCTCTAAACTTTCAGCTCATACAAGGAGAAGACTGATCAGAGATGCAGCCAAGAGGCCCATGATCACTCTGGATGAACTGCAGAGATCTACAGCTGAGGTGGGAGACTCTGTCCATAGGACAACAATCAGTCGTATACTGCACAAATCTGGCCTTTATGGAAGAGTGGCAAGAAGAAAGCCATTTCTTAAAGATATCCATAAAAAGTGTAGTTTAAAGTTTGCCACAAGCCACCTGGGAGACACGCCAAACATGTGGAAGAAGGTGCTCTGGTCAGATGAAACCAAAATCGAACTTTTTGGCAACAATGCAAAACGTTATGTTTGGCGTAAAAGCAACACAGCTCATCACCCTGAACACACCATCCCCACTGTCAAACATGGTGGTGGCAGCATCATGGTTTGGGCCTGCTTTTCTTCAGCAGGGACAGGGAAGATGGTTGGAGCCAAATACAGGACCATTCTGGAAGAAAACCTGATGGAGTCTGCAAAAGACCTGAGACTGGGACAGAGATTTGTCTTCCAACAAGACAATGATCCAAAACATAAAGCAAAATCTACAATGGAATGGTTCACAAATAAACATATCCAGGTGTTAGAATGGCCAAGTCAAAGTCCAGACCTGAATCCAATCGAGAATCTGTGGAAAGAACTAAAAACTGCTGTTCACAAATGCTCTCCATCCAACCTCACTGAGCTTGAGCTGTTTTGCAAGGAGGAATGGGCAAAAATTTCAGTCTCTTGATGTGCAAAACTGATAGAGACATACCCCAAGCGACTTACAGCTGTAATCGCACCAAAAGGTGGCGCTACAAAGTATTAACTTAAGGGGGCTGAATAATTTTGCACGCCCAATTTTTCAGTTTTTATTTGTTAACAAAGTTTGAAATATCCAATACATTTTGTTCCACTTCATGATTGTGTCCCACTTGTTGTTGATTCTTCACAAAAAATTACAGTTTAATATCTTTATGTTTGAAGCCTGAAATGTGGCAAAAGGTCGCAAAGGGGGCCGAATACTTTCGCAAGGCACTGTATATATATATATATATATATATATATATATATACAGTATATATATATATACACACTACTTACACTGCATAATAACCACCAGAAGATTTTCCCTCTTAATGACCGGGCCATTTTTTGCGATTCGGCACTGCGTTATTTTAATGGACAATTGCGTGGTCGTGGGACGTTGTACCCAAATAAAATTGATGTCCTTTTTTTCCCACAAGTAGATCTTTCTTTTGGTGATATTTGATCCCCTCTGAGATTTTTATTTTTTGCGCTATAAACAAAAAAAGAGCGACAATTCTAGAAATAAAAACAATATTTCTCACTTTCTGCTATATAACAGTCCCCCCCCAAAAAAAACATCAACATTTTTTCATCATTTTAGGCTAATTTGTATTCTGTTACATATTATTGGTAAAAAAATTCCCAATAAGCGTATTTTGATTGGTTTGCGCAAACGTTATAGCGTCTACAAACTACGGGAAAGATTTATGTCATTTTTATTTATTTATTTTTACTAGTATTGGCGGCTATCAGCGATTTTTAGCGGGACTGCAACATTGCGGCAGACAGATCAGACACCTAACTGACATTTTTTACACTTTTGGGGAGACCAGTGACATTACTACCATAATTGGTGCTAAAAATGTGCCCTGTTACTGTAATAATGACACTGGCAGCGAAGGGGTTAACACCAGGGGCGATCAAAGGGCTAAGTGTGAGCTTAGGGGGTGTTTTCTAACCGTGGTGGGGATGGGCTTGTAATATCAACACAGAGACCTGTGTTCCTAAATAGCAGGAACACAGGGGCTCTGTGTTGATAGCACAGAGAATAACAGTCTGCTGTGTTTACAACAACAGACCGCCGTTCTCTCTTCACAGGGAGCGATCGTGGGTGCCCGGCAGCAATTGTGGCCGCCGGCCCCACGCCTCAGCTTCCCCGCTGGCGAGTGGGTGCAGGCGCGCACCCACAGGATTGCTCCCGCAAACCGCCGTACAGGTACGGTGATTCGCAAGAATCTGCCGACCTGCCACTGTATAACTGTGGTGGCTGGTCGGAAAGTGGTTACGTTTGCATTCACACCCAAACGGAGCAATTTACAGGTGTTTTTATTTTGAAAGTTTTGCAAGCGTATATGAGTGTTTTAGAAGTGTTTTACACATGTTTTCAAGCTTCAGGTGTTTTTATTTTAGCCAAAAGTAAGCACTAGGGGGAGGAGGTTAAGGACGGAGGGCTACTGTTTTGCCCAAAAACATGCGATAAACGCTCATAAAATGGTTGTAAAATGCTCATGTTGCATGTTTTTCCAGGAGTTCCCGTTGAAGTCTATGGGGTCAAATACACTCCAATCTGCCTAAAAGAAGAGTGGATACTTTTTTGAGCAAAAGGGGCTCTGCACAAAACTTAATGTCAATTTACAGGCATGCCTTGAGATTTGCCGAAGTTTACTGTTCTGAAAGTTTTTTATTTTTTTTATCATCAAGTGTGTAGCAATTTACACATTTATCTCAGTACAGATTTGAAGTGTCAATCGAGTAGCAACTCAGCGAGATCAAAAAGACCAAAAATGAACACACAGTGACCTCTGCTGGTAAAAAAAAGGATGAACTTCAAAATTATGGATTTAACAATCCTTTATTATTTCAGTTATCTTTTTGGACTCCAAGATGATGCATTAATGTGCAGTTTGATACACATATTATACACGCAAATTCTTTTCCTTGTGATTTATTATTGTGCAGGCATTTGCTCTCAGGCTTGCATGAATTTAGAATTAGGTAATCATAGGGGTAGATTTACTAAAGGCAAATAGACTGTGCACTTTGCAAGAGCAGTTGCCCTCTGTAGGGGGAATGTGCTCCAGAGTTTAGTAAATGAGGGAAAGGTCTGTTGACTTCCATTATCCATTTAAGTGCAAGCAAAAATTAGGTTTTTTTATTTTCCCTGCATGTGATTTTTGCAAAGCTTCACCTTTTTTGGATTAAATGCCCTTGCAGAGCGTAACTACACTTGCAAAGTGTACAGTCTATCTGCCTTTAGTAAGTAAATCCCATAGTCAGTAAGGATGAGGTATGGGTCTGGGCCCTGTCTGATCATAGTTAGCAGTCCACGTACTGAGGAGGGTTTAGATTTGGCTCACTCAGAGGACATACATTATTTTTTTAGAAAGATAAAGGATTTATGAAGTAGACTTCATTGGCAGAATGAACAGGTATTTCTGAGATTTTTTAAGGGCACCAAAGAAAAACTGTAAGTGAAGATGCACTTATAATCAGGCACTGCAACACATATTTTTAATGAAGGGGTTACAGGTCTAATTTAATGCTGGAGCCTATGACTCAAATTACATTTGCAGTTATTCAAGAACACAGTAAAAAAATTGTTTTGCAAAGCAACCAGCCTAATTCATAATTTCTATAGTTACAAAAATGTAAATTTCTGACTGTAATTTTCCATGTAATTTTTTGATCAACTAGAAATTCTATATAATATTGTCATTACTACTGACATGATAGTATACTTCTTGTCACGATAATTCCTCTCACTGTGAAAATGATTAGGTCAAGCCTTAGGGTAAAGACCCATGCACACAGGGCATTTGCCCAGCTCTCCTAAACACCTTTCCTCCTTTCAGCAGCATTTTGGCAGATAAAGCACTTGACGAGTGTAAACACATAAACTGATATGTGGAGGTACGCTAATAAAAAAGTGATCAAATACATAAACTATATAGTGACACAAAAATTTAATTATAGATTGCTAAAAAGCAAAAAAAAAAAAAATGATATGCACATATGAGAAAATTGTTGCAAAAACAACGTATTTTCAATTAAACCAGAATGATAAAAGAAATAAAGTGCTGAGTGAGGTGAAAAAAGTCCAAAGTGAAAAGCCTCTTGGAATGAGAAATCTTCAGGTAAGTCCATAGGATTTCAGACTGCAATCACGGTAAAGGTAATTCACTTATTTACCCCTCGAGTGCTGCATGTATGTCCCCAGTGTGCACACAATAAGGTAGCTGCTTATCATATACGGGAGTATCAATGGGCTCATAGAAACATAGCTTCGATAGCCAAACTGTGGGATGCTCATCAATACAGCAAGCATCGCTTCGAACTAAGGACAAAATCGCCAATCCTGCGCCACACCAGGATCCAACAGTAGCTTCCAGCGTCAGCCACAGACTCTCTGCAATAGCACCAGGAAAACCAGACGGAATACAAATAGAAAACAGAGCAGTCGATAGTGCATTACCTTTTAAACATTTATTTAAAACATAAATGGTTGCACTTACATTTAGATGTTAAAAACTTCGCTAGACAGATTGTTGTATGGATTGCTCGGCCAGTGCAGACTGTGCAGCGTGACGATACAGCCCTCCACCAGACGTGTGACACATTTCCCCAAAAACTGGCGTCCACTGGGATTGGGTTTGGAGTACTCCAATACACCTCCCCATTATATATTTGAGTGTAAACACATGTTTATTCTGCTGCCCCTGCCTCTAAAAATGTGCGTACTTTCTAGAGCAGCTTTTTCAACCAGGGTGACTTGGCAAAATGTCGAGAAAGTGCCCAAAAATTGTACACAAGCTGGTGTGTGGATGAAGGCTGCCTTTTTAGTTACACTAAGTCACGTGTTTTCAATGTGCAACATTACAACCTTCTAGCTGCCGGCGTCCTAATGACCAATGGCATCATCAGTTAATAAGGAGGATGTTAGTCGCCAGTGTAGCATCCTTATTTGACCGTCCCCTGCCCCTCTCCATTAGCACTGGGGTCACATTAGCTGAGCGATGGAGAGAAACTAAGGGAGAAGAGAAACATTGGAATATTAGTCAGAACCAGTTTGCAAAAGTGTATTTTCTTTGGAAGAATAAATCACCTCTAATGTTGGATGTCCTACTTGGACTTGTGGATGTTGCTGCATTATGTAAAACTTTTAGAATAGCTTTTACATTTTAAAATGGGGTGCCTCGATTGAAAAAATTGTTCATAATTGTTAAAGGGCATCTTGACTGAAAAAAGTTTTGGAAAAACTGGTCTAGAGTGATAGAAGATATCAGTGTGGACAGAGAAAAAGGCTTTCATTGTTATATGCCTTCCATATAAAGAGATTTCCCCTCCCTTCCTGTTAAAGGGATAGGAAGTCCCTGCTGACACCTTTTGTAAGAGCCTGTTTAATAACCTACCAGTGAGCAGGCAGTGTGGATTGTTTTTCTCCACTGTGGGGTGTTAAGTGCCGGTGCACTGCCTTCTACTATAACAATGTGTCGGGGTGCCATTAAAAATTAGGTCTAAATGGCAGAAGGTCAACATCCTGCAGAATGTTATGCTAAAGTATCAAACCTAACGGAAGTGGTGTTCTATCAGATTTCCCTACCCCATCAGATTTCCCTACCTATGTCATTTCCGGTTGAGATCAGCTGTGGATTCGTCATGTAGAAGCTTGTAGCCGTGTTACACGTCCTATTAGGCATGCGCAGAATAGGTAGGGAATTTTGATAGCATCGTAAGGGGTCAGACAAAAGTCCTAATGTGCATGCGCCATGCGCAGCAACGGGTCGGGCAGCGGGATCTCTTATAACAAACATCCATCCGATCTCCATGGCCCACACTGTGCTGACCCGACAACCCGACACTGCCCTGAGCCAACACTGCACCGACCCGACAATCCGATCTCCATGCCCCACACTGTGCCAACCCGACAATGAGACAGTGGGCGTGTGCATGTGGGTAGGGAATAGGATTGTCTCATTGTCGGCTCGGTGCAGTGTGTGCCATGGAGATCGGATGTATGTTTGTTATAAGAGATGCCACTGCCCGATCCGTTGGTGTGCATGCACCAGCTCATGCGCAGTAGGACTTTTGCCTCACCCCTTACGATGTTATCAAAATTCCCTACCTATTCTGCGCATGCAGGGAGAGTCTGTAAACCAGGAAGTGGCTGCAATAAATCATGGGATTTGTAGTAAGCACATGCAAAGAAAGACACTCTCACTGATCATGTGCCTGTAGATTGTTTCCTGCACAGAGGACATGAGACAGAAACAAACACTCCCATATAAAGGAAAACTTATAAGTGTCCAGGGATCGAAGGAATTAGGTGCTGCTCATCTTGGGATCCCACCATCCATCCAGATTGGAGGAAATACCGAAGGGGATTTTCTGGAACATCGCTAAGAGCCTGTATCACACACACTCTCTCTGGTGTGTATTGAGGTAAGAGGCCATTACTCTCTTGTTTTTTTCGGATGTTGAGAGGAACACTACACAGGAAGTTTATTTGAACAGCAAGATTCACGTCACACTTTGAAGATTTCTTTCTACACACTGAAGATTGCTTTTGCACATTTATGATTGCTATTGGACTTGTATTTATTGTATTTATTGTCCTTATTCATCACATGAAGTTTTTTTAGATATCACAATTTAGTATTTGATGACTGATGCACCAGCGCTGATTTTGGATAATTTATCATTATTTATCTATTCTATTTATTGCACTTTATTCATCTTATTTATTTTCCTATATGCTACACGTTATTATTGGATATCACAATTTCAATATTTGATTATTGGATGAATTAGTGGCGGTTTTTTTGATTGCTTGCACATTGATTATTACGGTGGGGACACCGATTAAGATTGGCTGCTTTTTCTATTTATTTTTTATAATTTTTTTTTATTTTCACCACTGAATACACACAGAGTCAGACCCCTCAGGTAGCGCATTGGTCCTCTTTTTTATTGCTTGGCGCAGTGTGTGCCATGGATGTATGTTTGTTATAAGAGATGCCGCTGCCCGATCCGTTGGTGTGCATCCGCCAGCTCATGCGCAGTAGGACTTTTGCCTCACCCCTTATGATGTTATCAAAATTCCCTACCTATTCTGCGCAGTAGGACGTGTGACGCGGCTACAGCTGGTGCATGACGAACCTGCACCAGAAATTACGTAGGTAGGGAAATCTGATGGGGTAGGGTTTTCTGACAGAACAGTTGCACCCATTGGAGTGTTTTTGAAACAGTATAGAATTGTAACAGTATTGAAACAGTTTGAAACTATATTGCAGTCCTATTTTATAGAAATTCTTTCCTACACCTTAATATAATCTGTCTTTCTTGCTCCAGATCGACCTTCGAGTTATATATGAGTTATTATTGTGGTCACATTGATTTTTGTATTTCACATTGTTGTAAGTGAAAAATACTGTATAGGTCTATGTTGTTGAAAAATATGGCAGAAAATAAACTCAAATAAAGAAAAAAAAACAAAAAAACAGAATTAAGTAATTAAAAACAGAACATTACTGTAATGCATACAAGTATATTGCTCCTTAACGTGTATGTATACCCAAAACTTTTTATGTAGACGAGTTAAAACCGTTTTCAAAATTATTCATTCTGGTCTGTGTTGCATTAAATTGCTTAAATGCTTCCTTACAGTGTTTTACTGTTCCATAAATAATTGTTTTAGTCACTTGTAATGTGTTTTTAAACTGCTAAGGAATATGACTACTCCATGAAGAGTCAATACCTTAGCATAGTTGCCTCCTTGCACGTCATAGCCCTCTCCTCATCTGAGAGTGTCTAATTACTGCCTGTGCTGGCCTATCTCCTCTACCCCTCACCTCTCAACATAACCTATTCTGTAGCATCTGAGGAAAAAGTGAACAGAAAAACTCAAGAATGTAATTTGAATAACAGTTATGAGTCTGCTGGGGTTTCTAAAATCAGCAGCATTTTGGGGGCTTTTGACTATCTATTAAAGAAATATACACTGCAAAACATAGCTTTGCTTCAATAGTCCTACACTCGTGAGTTCCCTAGCCAGCACTGACATCTTCTCCCTGGCTTCTTCCCGGTGCCAGCCTTAGGCTTCTTTAAATGACCGGTGGGAGATGACATCTCTCCTGTGCATGCGCAGAAGCGCAGTCATCTCAGCACACAGGAAATGTGCCAGAATGTAAACAGGGTGCATGAGCAGTTCAGTGTACATTCTACAGAAGACTGTGTGCAGGCAGTTAGGTTTATTTTATTGCAGAAGAGACACTGTGATAAAGAGCCTGCCTGCTCATAGTTTTTTTAAATTATGCTCCATTCACACCTAGGCCATTTGAATCGCTGGCGGGATTGCCCTGATTCTGCCCACTATTCCAAATTGCAGCACACTGCAGGACACTTTTGCAATGCCATTACTTCCTAATGGCACCCCAATCATGCCATTTTGCTGCGATAAATCATACTGCAATCGTGGCAAATCAAAACGCGTGATGCTTGTTGCTCAAAAAAGAGCAGTGTTAGAGATTTAGAGTTTAATATTATTTTAGATGATAAAAGTTTCTGAAATACATATGAATGTTATAATGTAATATGTTAGTTTTGAAGGTTACTTCAATATGTCTTTGTCAAAGGCAGAGAAGCCATATTGCTATGTATGTATTTCAATTCTGAGTTTCTATGTCAGTATGTTGGGTGGAGTTATGTGTCTTACTATAGACTCAAACCATATATGCAAGAGTGGGTGTTACTTTTATATTTAGAATTACTACCTTCTTGGGACACACTTTTTGCTGACATCGTCTTTACATATTGTATAAAGGACAACTATATCTACAGGTCAAGCAGAGATAAGAAAAGAACATCCTACACTCTGAAGACACGTAACATCTCTCTCTCTCTCCTTTTGACGTGTGAAACCTTTCTTTTTTGTTCTCTTTCATGTGTTTTGCTTTACTTTAAAAAATAAACAACTTTCCTGAAGTATCGTGACTAGTGTTGAGCGAACACGGACTGTATTATTCGTGTTCGTACCGAATAATTGGATTTTTTGTACCCGAACACGGACACGGACACTTTACTGTATGTTCGGGTAAAAATCCGTGTTCGGTCGTTTTATTTCCGGGTTTTGCATGCTTTGGCGCTCTTTTCATGGCGGGCTTTCAACAGCCAATCAACAATCGTTTAACTGGTGTGCCTTAAGCCATCCCAGCCATGCCTGCAAATGTCTCAGTAGCTGTGATTGGCCGTCTGAAGCATGTGACCAAGTCTTTATAAGTTCGAGGCAGCCGCAGCGGCGTCATTATGCTGCTTAGATTCAGGGACAGAGCACACATCAACGTGCTGGCTGCTGATTAGGGAAAGATAGGCAGGAAAAAACCATTTGTGTCCGGATAGAATTGAGGGACAGGTCGGAGTGTTTAGGCAGGGCGAGTTGTAGGCATTTTAGGGATAGAGTCTGCTGAATTATATAGGGTCAGTGTCTTCTACAAACTACAATCGATATTGCTGTGTGGGGGGTGGGGTCTGCACTCAATCCTGATCTACGATCTCTTCTCAATCCTGTTAGGGACAGAGTCTGCTGAATTTTAGGGAAACTGTGTTCTACAAACTACAATCGATATTGCTGTGTGGTGTGGGATTGGAGATAGGCAGGTGTCAGTGATCCACATCCATTTTTCTGTGTGTGAGCTGCAGTGAACACAATCTTTTTGGGCTGCAGTGAACACAATCTTTTTGGGCTGCAGTGAACACAATCTTTTTGGGCTGCAGTGAACACAATCTTTTTGGGGTGCAGTGAACAAAATCTTTTTGGGGTGCAGTGAACACAATCCTTTTTGGTGTGCAGTGAACACAATCTTTGTGGGGTGCAGTGAACAAAATCCTTTGTGGGGTGCAGTGAACACAATCTTTTTGGGGTGCAGTGAACAAAATCCTTTTTGGGGTGCAGTGAACAACATCCTTTTTGGGGTGCAGTGAACACAATCTTTTTGGGGTGCAGTGAACAAAATCCTTTGTGGGGTGCAGTGAACACAATCTTTTTGGGGTGCAGTGAACACAATCTTTTTGGGGTGGAGTGAACAACATCCTTTTTGGGGTGCAGTGAACAAAATCCTTTTTGGGGTGCAGTGAACAAAATCATTTTTGGGGTGCAGTGAACACAATCTTTTTGGGGTGCAGTGAACACAATCTTTGTGGGGTGCAGTGAACACAATCTTTTTGGGGTGGAGTGAACAACATCCTTTTTGGGGTGCAGTGAACAACATCCTTTTTGGGGTGCAGTGAACACAATCTTTTTGGGGTGCAGTGAACACAATCTTTGTGGGGTACAGTGAACAGAATCTTTGTGGGGTGCAGTGAACACAATCTTTGGGGGGTACAGTGAACACAATCTTTGTGAGGTGCAGTGAACACAATCTTTGTGGGGTGCAGTGAACACAATCATTGTGGGGTGCAGTGAACTCAATCTTTGTGGGGTACAGTGAACACAATCTCATACTGAAGGTTTGAGGGTGCTGCCTGTTCCATACTCCCCCTACTCCTCATCTAGCCTTTTAGGGGTACAAACAATAGTAATTGGGGCCTAGTGTGGTTGTGTACGTGTGATATACATACACTTTTTTGGGATCATATTTTCTATTCCGCTATTTAATCAAAAACCTTTGGGGATCAGTTAAATTGGGGGATAGTCTGTGTTGGTACGTGTGAGAGAGATCCTCCTTTCCAAGTTGTTGGGGTTCATCTCATACTTCTGAAGGTTTGAGGGTGCTGCCTGTTCCATACTCCCCCTACTCCTAGCCTTTTAGGGGTACAAACAATAGTAATTGGGGCCTAGTGTGGTTGTGTACGTGTGATATACATACACTTTTTTGGGATCATATTTTCTATTCCGCTATTTAATCAAAAACCTTTGGGGATCAGTTAAATTGGGGGATAGTCTGTGTTGGTACGTGTGAGAGAGATCCACCTTTCCAAGTTGTTGGGGTTCATCTCATACTTCTGAAGGTTTGAGGGTGCTGCCTGTTCCATACTCCCCCTACTCCTAGCCTTTTAGGGGTACAAACAATAGTAATTGGGGCCTAGTGTGGTTGTGTACGTGTGATATACATACACTTTTTTTGGATCATATTTTCTATTCCGCTATTTAATCAAAAACCTTTGGGGATCAGTTAAATTGGGGGATAGTCTGTGTTGGTACGTGTGAGAGAGATCCACCTTTCCAAGTTGTTGGGGTTCATCTCATACTTCTGAAGGTTTGAGGGTGCTGCCTGTTCCATACTCCCCCTACTCCTAGCCTTTTAGGGGTACAAACAATAGTAATTGGGGCCTAGTGTGGTTGTGTACGTGTGATATACATACACTTTTTTGGGATCATATTTTCTATTCCGCTATTTAATCAAAAACCTTTGGGGATCAGTTAAATTGGGGGATAGTCTGTGTCGGTACGTGTGAGAGAGATCCACCTTTCCAAGTTGTTGGGGTTCATCTCATACTTCTGAAGGTTTGAGGGTGCTGCCTGTTCCATACCCCCCCTACTCCTCATCTAGCCTTTTAGGGGTACAAACAATAGTAATTGGGGCCTAGTGTGGTTGTGTACGTGCGAGATACATACACTTTTTTTGATCATATTTCCTACTCCGCTATTCAATAAAAACCTTTGAGGATCAATTGAATTGCGGGATAGTCTGTGTCGGTACGTGTGAGAGAGATCCACCTTTCCAAGTTGTTGGGGTTCATCTCATACTTCTGAAGGTTTGAGGGTGCTGCCTGTTCCATACTCCCCCTACTCCTCATCTAGCCTTTTAGGGGTACAAACAATAGTAATTGGGGCCCAGTGTGGTTGTGTACGTGTGATATACATACACTTTTTTGGGATCATATTTTCTATTCCGCTATTTAATCAAAAACCTTTGGGGATCAGTTAAATTGGGGGATAGTCTGTGTCGGTACGTGTGAGAGAGATCCACCTTTCCAAGTTGTTGGGGTTCATCTCATACTTCTGAAGGTTTGAGGGTGCTGCCTGTTCCATACCCCCCCTACTCCTCATCTAGCCTTTTAGGGGTACAAACAATAGTAATTGGGGCCCAGTGTGGTTGTGTACGTGTGATATACATACACTTTTTTGGGATCATATTTTCTATTCCGCTATTTAATCAAAAACCTTTGGGGATCAGTTAAATTGGGGGATAGTCTGTGTCGGTACGTGTGAGAGAGATCCACCTTTCCAAGTTGTTGGGGTTCATCTCATACTTCTGAAGGTTTGAGGGTGCTGCCTGTTCCATACCCCCCCTACTCCTCATCTAGCCTTTTAGGGGTACAAACAATAGTAATTGGGGCCTAGTGTGGTTGTGTACGTGCGAGATACATACACTTTTTTTGATCATATTTCCTATTCCGCTATTCAATAAAAACCTTTGAGGATCAATTGAATTGCGGGATAGTCTGTGTCGGTACGTGTGAGAGAGATCCACCTTTCCAAGTTGTTGGGGTTCATCTCATACTTCTGAAGGTTTGAGGGTGCTGCCTGTTCCATACCCCCCCTACTCCTCATCTAGCCTTTTAGGGGTACAAACAATAGTAATTGGGGCCTAGTGTGGTTGTGTACGTGCGAGATACATACACTTTTTTTGATCATATTTCCTATTCCGCTATTCAATAAAAACCTTTGAGGATCAATTGAATTGCGGGATAGTCTGTGTCGGTACGTGTGAGAGAGATCCACCTTTCCAAGTTGTTGGGGTTCATCTCATACTTCTGAAGGTTTGAGGGTGCTGCCTGTTCCATACTCCCCCTACTCCTCATCTAGCCTTTTAGGGGTACAAACAATAGTAATTGGGGCCCAGTGTGGTTGTGTACGTGTGATATACATACACTTTTTTTGGATCATATTTTCTATTCCGCTATTTAATTTAACTGGGCCTCCATGCGAGACCTGTGTGCCTTGTTGCGCTGTTTTGAGTACTCCACCAACATGGCCAGTGGCAATGACGCCGTTCTCAGCTTAACTATCCCACTTCCATGCCTCCTTGAAAAAACAATTCGGGCGATGATGGAAGAGGATGTGGCACAGGATGAGGAGGAGGAGGAGGATGAAGAGGTAACATTTCCAAGGCTTTCAGGGCAGTCATTCGCAAGGGGCTCCGAGGGTGGGTTCCTGCACACGCAAACGCCAGGGACGCAATTGTCCAGCAGGGGCACAGTTCTGGAGGATGAGGAGGATGAGGAGGAGGAGGAGCTGGAGGAGGAGATGGAACCATGTTCACAGCAGGGTGGCACCCAGGCCAGCTCATGGCCATCACTGGTGCGTGGCTGGGGGGATACAGAGGACACGGACGATACACCTCCCACAGAGGACAGCCTTTCGTTGCCTCTGGGCAGCCTGGCACACATGAGCGATTACATGCTGCAGTGTCTCCACAACGACCGCCGAGTTGCCCACATTCTAACTTGTGCTGATTACTGGGTGGCCACGCTGCTGGATCCCCGTTACAAGGACAACGTACCGTCCTTAATTCACTCACTGGAGCGCGATCGCAAGATGCGCGAGTACAAGCGCACGCTGGTAGACGCCATGCTGCTGGCATTCCCATCTGACAGCGGGGCCACAGTGGAAGCACAAGGCAGAGGAGGAGGAGGAGGAGGTCGCCAACGCAACCAGGGCACCGCCAGCACCTCAGAAGGCAGGGTTAGCATGGCCGAAATGTGGAAAAGCTTTGTCAGCACGCCACAACAAACAGCAGCACCAGCAGCTCAGATGGAACGTCTTAGCAGGAGGCAGCATTTTACCAACATGGTGGAGCAGTATGTGTGCACACGCCTACATGTAGTGAATGACGGGTCTGCCCCCTTCAACTTCTGGGTCTCCAAATTGGGCACATGGCTTGAGCTTGCCCTTTACGCCTTGGAGGTGCTGGCGTGCCCTGCAGCCAGTGTATTATCTGAACGGGTATTTAGCACGGCTGGGGGCGTTATAACAGACAAGCGCAGCCGCCTGTCCAGAGACAATGTGGACAAGCTCACGTTCATTAAAATGAACCAGGCATGGATCCCACGGGACTTTTCCGTACCTTATGCAGAATAGCAATGGATACCGACCTTACCCACCCATTGTTCCATTTTTGCTCTTTCTCACTCTTTTGGGGTGTACCCTCATTTAAAATTTTTGAAAAGAAGCAGTGTTGGCTACCTCGTCCTCCTCCTCAGGGCCAGATTAATGTAGGGGCTATTGGAGCTGCAGCTCCAGGCCCCTACCTTTTATATAGGCCCCGGGTTGGCCATATTCACTGTTACCGCTCTTCTGTCACTTGTAAACACAGAAGTCTGGCTTCTATGCTCGCTTCCCCAGGCAGCACCCTCAGAACCTCCCCACACAGCGTGAAGGCCGGACAAGGAGGGACAGTTGGCGATGCATGGATGTGTTTATGGGCTTCAGAGACAGCATCCCATGTTGAATTAGGCATGCATGGCTGCACCCTTCCTCCTCTGGGTGCATGGCAAGGCACGGCCCTTAAGGCCCTTCAAAATCCTCAGCACCAAGCCCATGATGCTGTTAATCCGGCCCTGGTCCTCCTCCACCGCTGCTTCCACCTACACCGCCCATAGGTGTGCGCAGCCTATTGCATTAAGGTGTGCACCCCAAAGTTGAAATACACATGCATGTGTTTGCCAGCAGGGAGAGTAATGTATCGGGGCCATGTACCTGTAGGCAAGGAGAAATAGAGCAGAGCAGGTCCCAGGGAGATCTTTCCCATCTCCTCACTGGCAATGCTATGTGCCCTAGGTGATTAGGGTGTGCCCAGGCACACCCAGCACACCCTGTGCGCACGCCTATGTCACCGCTAGGCTTGTGACGGTATCAGATTTTCATGCTGCGATTAATTGATTAAGGTTTTGCCACGGTATACGGTATTATCACGGTATTCTATTATTAAATTTAAATTATTAAATTTCCACCTCACTTCAATTTCATTGCTGAATTTAGGGGCTTTGGTTCACTTATGCACATTATTATATAGTCAGTCAGTACAGACTCTGTGAACCAGGCCTAAAATAGGTCATCAAGCAGTGTCTGGCCTAACTGGTGATAACTGGTTCTGGCGCTCGGCTCCGATCCGATGGCCTGGTCATTAAGAGGGCAAATCCTTGTGGTCAAGAAGTGGTTAAACCTGAAGGAGGTGTTGTTTATAAATTACTTTACTATTGCTTTAGGCCTGGTTCACATGTATGCGGGTTGGTGGTTCACATTTGCACAGGCATAGCAGCCCATTGATTTGAATGGGCTGCTATGCCCTCATTTTCCGCAGAAAAAAGGTGCATGCAGCATTTTTTTAAAATTCAGTGGCCTTGAAATCCATCCTGCTTTTGCACCATGCGACTAACCTGCAGTTCCTGCTCTGGCAAGCTTTCTGCATTTTTTGTATACGTGGGCACGGCATTTAAAAATAAACAGTTTGCGTGTGCAGCAACGGCAGGTAAGTCGCATGGTGCAAAAGAAGGATGGATTTCATGGCCACTGCATTTTTTTAAATTCTGCATGCACCTTTTTTCAGCTGAAAACGCAGGCATAGCAGCTCAAGCCCATTCACATCAATGGGCTGCTATGCCTGTGCAAATGTGGGCCCCCAACCCGCATACATGTGAACCAGGCCTAAAGCAATAGTAAAGTCATTAATTGGTTAAACCTGCAGGAGGACCGGTGTTTTTATCTATTAATGACTTTACTATTGCTTTAGGCCTGGTTCACATGTATGCGGGTTGGGGGCCCACATTTGCACAGGCATAGCAGCCCATTGATGTGAATGGGCTTGAGCTGCTATGCCTGCGTTTTCAGCTGAAAAAAGGTGCATGCAGAATTTAAAAAAATGCAGTGGCCATGAAATCCATCCTTCTTTTGCACCATGCGACTTACCTGCCGTTGCTGCACACGCAAACTGTTTATTTTTAAATGCCGTGCCCACGTATACAAAAAATGCAGAAAGCTTGCCAGAGCAGGAACTGCAGGTTAGTCGCATGGTGCAAAAGCAGGATGGATTTCAAGGCCACTGAATTTAAAAAAAATGCTGCATGCACCTTTTTTCTGCGGAAAATGAGGGCATAGCAGCCCGTTCAAATCAATGGGCTGCTATGCCTGTGCAAATGTGGGCCGCCAACCCGCATACATGTGAACCGCCAACCCGCATACATGTGAACCACCAACCCGCATACATGTGAACCAGGCCTAAAGCAATAGTAAAGTCATTAATAGATAAAAACACCGGTCCTCCTGCAGGTTTAACCACTTCTGGATCGCAAGGATTTGCCCCTTTAAAGACCAGGCCATCGGATCAGAGCGCCAGGACCAGTCATCACCAGGTAGGCCAGACACTGCTTGATGGCTATATAATAATGTAATGTGGGCTGCTAGGCGTGTGTGTGTGTATATATATATTTATTAGAGCTGCACGATTCTGGCCAAAATGAGAATCACGATTTTTTAGCTTGGAATAAAGATCACGATTCTCTCACGATTCTCTGTGTAACAAAAAAAAAAAAAATTGGGATAACTTTACTGTTACGTTTTTTTTTTTTTTTTTTTATTCATTAAAGTCTAATCATTGCGTTTGAAAGACTGCTGCGCAAATACAGTGTGACATAAAATATTACAACAATCGCCATTTTATTCTGTAGGGTCTCTGCTAAAAAAATATATAAAATGTTTGGGGGTTCTAAGTACTTTTCTAGCAAAAAAAAAACTGATTTTAACTTGCAAACAGCAAGTGTCAGAAAAAGATCCAGTCTTTAAGAGGTTAAACTTCCTTTCTCCCTGGCAGAGGGAAGGAAAAGATACAAATGTAATCATTTTTGTTTATAGTTAGGAGACTTAATGCTGAAAGGTGTTAGCTGAGTGAGTGAATGAGTCATCCAGCTCACTGAAATGTATCAATTCACAAGTCAGGCAGACTTGACAGAGAAACTCGGTATTTTAAAAATGCCACAATAACAATACCGTGGCTATGCAATACCGCGATATATCGAATTACCGAAAACCGGCATATGTCTAGTCACCGCCACATCCACCACCACCTCAACCTCCCTCCTACTCCATATGGGCCTCGTCCTTCAGAGATGAAGAAGAACATTGTTTTATTTTTCTGTTTTTTTTTGTTGTTTTAAGTTATTTCCCTATCCACATTTGTTTGCAGAGCACTTGCCATGCTCTTAATTACGTTTTGCTGCCATTTGCAGCACTCTAGCCCTTTCCTTTGGTGTTTTAGAGCCATTTTAGTGCCTTAAAGTTCGGGTCCCCATTGACTTCAATGGGGTTCGGTGTCCGGGAAAAGTTCGGTAAAAGTCCGGGACACGGACCCGGACTTTTTTTTAAAGTTCGGCCGAACCCGTCGAACACGGACATCTAGGTGTTCGCTCAACCCTAATCGTGACAGCTGAGAAGTTTATTTCGAACATTTTGGTGAAGAATGTGGACCTGGATGAAGTATATTACTCTTTGACTCCAGTTAACGATTCTGCTACCAGAGGTGAGGTTTTTTTTCTCTGTGTTTCTCACCTCTTGACAGCTTGCAGTTCAGCAAGGAGAAGAAAAACAAAACAAAAAACAAAAGACCCAGCTTGTTCGAGGTTTATTGACATTACCATCTGGACAATGTTTTTCTTTTTTTTCAAATATAGCTTTTATTTTTAAGACAAAAAATGAGCATACAACGGAACAAGAAATAAGTGCATATCAATCAAAGCATCATACATCGCCAGGCAATCATAAACAATACATTATCTCATCTCTGCCCCCTTCATAGACTCACAAGGATGTCCATTGAATTTATATACGTTCTTATTACATATAATCAGGGTTGGCAAAAAAAAAAGGATAAGCCCTCAGGTTGCCTGTCCATTCCGTATTTGCCCTTCCTTCATAAAAAAAAACAAGACAAACATAACAAAACAAGACAAACAAAACAAGACAAACAACAAAACAAAAAAAAAAAAAAAAGGGGGAACCCCCAAAAAAAAATAAAAAAAAGAAAATATAAAAAACCAAACCAACCCAAAAAGTTTTCTCTGACTAAGGAGACCACTTCCCATCTCCACTCACGAACGCAACAGGGCAATACCCTCGTAAGACAAAATAAAATTGTTCCAGAGCTCCCAGATCTCATGATATGACTCCCGCTTACAGTGTGATGTTAACACCAGGTCCAGGTCTTATTGATAGCCTCTACCCTCCATAGCCAGTCCTTTACTGTAGGAGGACATGAACTTTTCCACAGCGCAGGGATACATGCCTTAGCTGCATTAATTAGATGACACACCACCGATTTCTCATATCGCTGTCTAGGGATATCTGATAAGTGAACAGAAAGAGGGCTGGGTCTTCCAGGATAGAATACTCCATACATTTTTGAACAATAGATCTAACCTCGGATCAATACCTTGAAAGTTTCGGACAAGACCAAAAAATATGAAATATTATTGGGTCCGCCCCTCCACAGCGCCAGCAATTAGCCGACACATTCGGAAAAATCCTATGAAGTTTGTGAGGTGTATAGTACCACCTGGTTAATAACTTAAAATTGGTCTCTTAAATTTTGGTACAAATAGATGTTTTAAAGGACAACAAGACAATATTCTGTATTTGCAATGGTGTAAAGGTGCGATTTAACTCAGATGCCCATTTAGTTAAGCACAGCAACGGAGGTCTATCCAACGGAGTCGATAGTAAGCTATACAATAAAGAAAGCGTGTGTTGTAATGCCCCTTCTTTCAGACAGTATTCTTCAAATTTAGTCAAACTACGTGCGAAATCCGCAGGTTTCGGTAGTGTATGTAAAAAATGATGGAGCTGCAAGGCAGACCAAAAGGTAAGTCGAAAATGACCCTCCGTGGTCGTCAGTGTCTCCAATGTCGGCCAGCTATCCGAGACCAGAAACTGGGAGGCCCGGCCGTATCCGGATGCGCCCATCATCACCAAATCTGGTGACAAGAGGCCAGGCGTAAACCGCGGGTTTCCAATCACGGGAAATAACGGAGAGCAAGGAGAGGACAGAGAATTCTGCATCATAGCCTGATAGCCTATTTGCAACGTAGTACCCAAAAGAGGGTGAAGACGCAATTGTGGTGGTAGATCCGGGTAGCACCAGAGAGCTCCCCAAAGAGGAATATTCGTCTGTGCCTGTTCTATAGTGATCCACAATTTAGATACCTGATGTCGGCACCAATCAACCACCCTGCTCAGGTGAGCTGCCTGGATATACTTCTGCATATCCGGGAGAGCTAAGCCACCACAAGCTTTCGGCAGGGTAGTTACGTCCGTGCTAAACGAGGTCTTTTCTGCGCCCAAATAAACTTAGTAAAAAGAGAGTGAATCGAATGGAAATAATGGGCAGGTAGCCGCACCGGGAGAGCCCTTATCAGATAGATGTGTTTAGGCAGTATACTCATCTTTATCAGGTTACATCTACCGAACCACGAGTGGAGACCCGTATGCCACTTATGCAAGGGTACGTGTCTCTGCAATCAAGGCGGGGAAATTCAAATCATAGACCTTAGACAAACATGATGGAATAAAGGTACCAAGATAGCGTAGGGCCCTGTCGGTCCAGCGAATGCTAAAGTTCTTTTGTAGAGTACGTAGGAGAGGCGGACAAACCCCTACTCCCATCGCCTCCGATTTACTAAAATTAATTTTAAAATTTGAGAGGGTTCCGTACCTAGTCAGCTCATGTAGTAGATTCGGCAGGGAAACGGTCGGATTTGTCAATGAAAACATAAGATCATCCGCATGGGCGGATATCTTGTATTGACTTCCACCAACCTTCAATCCCTGAATATCTGGATTCTGGGGTATAATGCAAAGGAAGGGTTCCAATGAAAGGGCAAATAAAAGAGGGGACAGGGGGCAACCCTGTCTCGTACCATTGTTAATAGAGAAAGGGTCAGATAGGAGACCGTTCACCTTGACCTGTGCGGTGGGGTTTGTATATACACTAGTGATCCAACGCAGCATGTTACTTCCCAGACCTATATATTTAAGGACCGTAAACATAAAACTCCAATTCACCCTATCAAAGGCTTTTTCCGCATCAGTGTTAATAAAAACATTCGGAATTCGGGAAGTATTAGCCACGTGGATCAAGTTTAAAACTTTAGTGGTATTGTCCCTAGCCTCTCGGCTAGGAACAAAACCCACTTGGTCAAGGTGAACAAGGTCAAGAAGGTGTGGAGCTAATCGATTAGCCAATATTTTTGTGAAAATTTTTAAATCAATATTAACTAAAGAAATAGGTCTGTAGCTTCCACAAGATGTAGGGTCCTTTCCTTCTTTCAAAATGACAGTAATATGTGCTGCTAAGGTGTCCCTTTGGGACTCTCCTTCGCAGAGTTATAGAGTCTGACCAGGTACGGGCCCAAAATGAAAAGAAAAACTTGAAAATATTGAAGCGTATAGCCATCCGGTCCGGGGCCTTCCTCAACTTCATAGCACCTATGGTCTGTTAAACCTCTGCCAGAGTGATCGGTTCATCTAACTGTTCTCTTATCTCAGTAGAGAGTGTAGGTAGACAGGACTCTACAAGATAGTCCTCCATTATCGAAGTAGGAATTATGACATCTGTCAATAAATACAATGTAGAATAAAATCTGCCAAACTCTTCCACAATCTGTTTGGGAGGGGTCCGCTTATGACCTTGCATTGAGACAATATTAGGGACATAAGTTTCGAGTCTCTCACAGAATGTGAAAGTAACTTCCCACATTTATCTCCATATTCATAGCCCCAACCTCGACTCCGCTGTATGGCCACTTTAGCTCTAAACAAAAGGAGATCAGCTATTTGTTGTCGCATTCCTACAAGCTCAATCTCCAGAGTCGGCGAATTAGCATGTTTATGTTGAGATTTGAGGCGACGAAATGTGTCTAAAAGCTGCGTCAATTGTTTTTCGCGCTCCTTTTTAAGTCTGGATCCATGTTTAATAAAAAGCCCTCTCAAGACGGTTTTGTGGGCCTCCCACAGATTCCCTATCTCACATTCCTCCAAGTCATTTATCTTAAAATAATCCTGTAACTTAGACGAGATGTCCGTCAGGACTTCAGGGATCTGTGGACAGTGTTTTTCAAGTATTTTTAGATCTGGATAGACTTCCAGTTAGAAAAGCGTGACGTTACGTATGTGAAAATTTCTGCAAGGTTATAGTCCCTGCCAGGGGAAGCAAGTAGCCAGGACAGGTGAGACATTCTTACAGGATATTGAGTTGGAGGCCCAGGGATAGGGCTATAAACGGGACTTCGTTGTTATTTTTTTAAAGCCCACCATTGCAGGTAACCAGGCAGATGTTCCCTTTGGATGAGGCAAGTTTGGAAGTCGAATTCTGAACATTGAAGATGGATGTCAAAGGACAAAAGAAAGAACAAAAGGCAAAAGGAAGAAGACACTATTTATCTCTTGTTTTTCTTTAAATGCGCACAGGACTGTCATTCTTAACAGGGGTGAGTGTGTTTGTTCATATAAGCAGATAAAATGGAATGGTTAACATCTCAAACTCAGAAGTATAAACACGTCCCTGTACTATCAGGAATAGATACATTCCAAAAATGGAATACAGACATGCAGTTGTTTATGGTACAATGTCACAGTTCTTTAATGGACAAACAACTAAGTTTAATGCTGCATGTAAATTAGTGTTATCTTTTTATGAACATTTAAGCCCTGAAATGTGTGTTATTACATGTGGTCATTCCAAATACAAACAAGGGGCAGAACAAAGCTTACAGGAGAATCCATTGATTGAGATTGCGGAAAGAACTGTATGCAAATTAGATATATGGAAAAGAACTTGGTGTTTAGTGTTTAACAACAATCCTACAGATGAGGTTGCAGGAAACAATAAGTTAATGATTGAGAAATGTTTACAAAAGATTCTAAACTTGGATTTGGTTAATAAATTAAAGGTAGCACATTGTCCTAACTTACTTGAGGCTACCCAAAAAATGTTGGAGCATAAATGTTTTGCACAACCTGAAGTTTCTAAAAGTCACCTGCAAAAAGTTTTTGCAATAAGCATTTCTGGTAAGAGTAAGAACTCTGTTTGTGAGAGGAGTCTTTTTCTGGGAATTGGCCAATCGCAGTTCATGGGCAGGCCCTAGTCTGTGAGTTTCACCTGAAAATCAGTCTCCAAACAATTTCTTTGTTTTTGCTGTAATCAGGAAAGTCATATTAACCACTTCTGGACCAAGCCTTTTTCTGACACTTGTTGTTTACATGGTAAAATCTTTTTTTTTTTTTTGCTAGAAAATTACTTAGAACCCCCAAACATTATATATATATATATATATATATATATATATATATATATATATATATATATATATATATATATAGATATATATATATATATATATAGATATATTTAACAGAGACCCTAAAGAATAAAATGGAGATTGTTGCAATATTTTTTATCACACCGTATTTCCGTATTTGCGCAGCGGTCTTACAAACACACTTTTTTTTGGAAAAAATACACTTTTTAAATTTAATACATAAAAAAAACAGTAAAGTTAGGCAAATTTTTTTCTATAATGTGAAAGACAATGTTACGGCAAGTAAATAGGTACCCAACATGTAATGATTCAAAATTGTGCACGCTCTTGGAATGGCAACAGACATTGGTACTTAAAAATCCCCATAGGTGACTTTTAAAAAACTTCTGCAGGTTACCAGTTTAGAGTAACAGAGGAGGTCCAGGGTTAAAATTATTGCTCTCACTCTAACGATCGCGGTGATACCTCACATGTGTGGTTTGAACACCGTTTACATATGTGGGCACAAATTGCGTATGCGGTCACTTCTGCAAGCAAGCTAACAGGGACGGAGCAGATTTTTTTATTTACCTATTTATTTTATCTTTTTTTTTTTTTTTTTTTACAATGTCCTTTTTAAAAAAAACATTTTTGATCACTTTTTTCCTATTACAAGGAATGTAAACATCCCTTGTAATATAAATATGCATGACAGGACCTCTTTAATGTGAGATCTGGGGTCAGACCTCAGATCTCACATCTACACTAAAAAGAGAAAAAAAAAACAGTCATTTTTTTTCATGATAAAAAAAAGTCATTTTTTTTCATGATGAAAAAAATGGGCTCTTTAAATCCGTTGCTAGGAAGAGACATCTTGCCCTCACTCGACTTCCTGCCTGAGAGGACAGCAGACCGGATAATTTCCCCCGCTACCGACGGGTCCGGTAAGTGGGAAAAATGACCGTGAAGCGGCGGGAAGGGGGGGCACCTCTTCCGCCGCCCATAAAAGTTATCCCACGGCAAACATGCTGCTGGGACCACCCTTATGTTAAAGCTATGTGCTGCCATAACCCTGGTATTTAACGTCAAAGTACCGATGTAAATATATGGTGGGCGGTCAGTACGTAGTTAAAAAAAAAAGTACACATTTTTTTGCAGATGTACAATCAAAATCTGTCAAAAACGATAAACTCGACAAACGAGATTGTTACCAAAGTGTGATAGCTACGACTGACAGTAATAGATTATATTCTGCACTCTCTGAAAAGAATTTGACATTTAAGGTATGCACTATCAGTCTTTACAGAGCAGCAAAGATCCAGTTACACAAACTAGCTAGCTATCCTTTGACATTTTTCATTTCTTCTGTGGCTCAGAGAATGACAGATTTTTGTGTCAACTCTTCCAGATACATGGAAGAGAGTCAATGGATGAAAAGAAAAAAATATTTAAAAAGTACTATTACCTACTAATGTAATTGTTATAAGAAGTTTTTTAGGCCTTGTCAACTTTTCTCAAGAATCCATTGAGATTTTTGCAGACAAAGCATCTGTCTGAGCAAATCTGAATGAATTATCGAGTATTACTGGGGATATAGGGTAAATATTTTTAATATTAGGAGAGGCCTTGTACATAATCATTTGAAGATCTGAATTTATAAGGGTTTTCTTTAGTATTTATGATTAATGTAGATCTCTCTCAACCACTTTACATTCAAGTGTATGTGGATGATGAGACAATTTCATCAGTAAAAATGTGTTAGGAGTGCATTGGACAATGCTACAATTCGGACACGTTGTGGGTTTTGCACAACTTGTTTTGCTAGCACCTCATGTTACACTAAATGGTATTATTACAAAGAAAGGCAAGGGGTGTTAATTCATAAAGATTTGCCTAGTGACAATTGGATTTTGAGGAGAAAGACTTGTCAGTTGAAGTGGGAGATAAATATTTCTTGACTCAAAAGATGCAATGTGAGAGACAGAGCCACAGTTGTGTATTTGAACATGAAAGAGTCTCTCCTTCACCTTTTAGTGGACATTTGTAGGGAGGAAACTTCCTGTGCCTATATAGATGGATCCAGATATTGGCACAATGGAGCATTTGTGATGGGATTTGCTGTTTGGATTCCAGATCAGCAACTTTTGTTACAATATAAGCTTCCTGGATATATGTCTGCACAATGAGCTGAACCTCAGACTGCCTTGTGTTTGTTTTGCAGTCAGAGTGACAGTGCAAATGCGGTTCATGCACTCACATTGTATCTTTCTATATGGTCCATGAGAGGCATGGTTGATTCTCAAAAATAATCCACTTCAAAATAATCAAGTTTTTTTCAGAAATAAAACATATAGGAAAATCAAAATAAATCAGTGGTTCTTTTGCAAAATTAAAGCAATTGTAAGTGTAGCAGTCAGAACACAAGAATCTGATAAGGCTACTTCTTTACAATATTTATTTTGGTCACAGGATAAAGAGGGGGGGACCCTGAAATGTTATCTTAGTTAGAATCAGTGCAGACTGATACAATAGATACAATATTCTCTTTTTGCGCATCCAGTACTTGATTTTTTTGTATGAGCAAATGGAAGTATATTTTTTAAATACTTATTTTTAGAGCCCTTTGTCATCAAATTTCTAGTTTTGTTTTATTGGTTTATAGAGCAATCCAAAGGGGAAAGGTAAACCTAAACTAAAGATTGAGTGACTTATTTACATGCTATACTTTTTAGCTTAAGAGCTTTGGTATTTTCTAGTATAGGTTTGTCACTTTTTGAGTTGATGACAGGACAAAGAATGTATATTCTATCTTTTGAGATTAGCATACTTAGTTATTTCCAATCTGTTGTATAGAAAGAAGTGTGATTGCAAACATTGCAACAACAGGTACAAGAAATCCAGAAGCTTGCTGCAGAAAATATGGCTAGACCCTTGCTAGATTTAATTAGAAATTTTGTTTTGAATAAGATTTCTACTTCTGAGTATGTCAAGAAATGTATTACAGGAACTCAAGTTATGGTTAAGAATTATAGATCTGAAAGTACCTAGGATTCCAACTGGGAAGGTTCCTTTGGTATTTTTAATTTAATTGGGACTATAGTTAATTTATGTTCAAAGAATGGGTAAACAACGCAGAAAGGTCTATGACTCTAGAATGGTATATTGATCAATGAACATTACTTAAGAAAAACATATCTTTTTTTTTATAAAAATTTGATACTTGTTTTCATTTTCTCTCCTAGATATGTCTTTCATTTCTAAGTTTAAAGAAATTATTTTTTTTTTTCAAAATTTTTGAATTCTACTATGACCATGAGACCAATTAAACCTCTATTTGTCACTATTGTTTTGTTATTGCTTCCATCATTACTTCCTTTCTAATTATGTTATCAAGCACTATCATTTTTTGAATGGACTTTAATGTTTTCCTCATATGGACTTGTTTCATAAGAGACATTCTGATCGTTCGATCGTTAGGAAAGGGGGAGTTGGAATGCGATTCTCATATATATATTTTTTTATAAATTGTCTGATATTGAAGAATATGAGTGTTTAGAGCTTGAAAATATTTTACATATTGTGTTGCTTATTCAAATTGAATGTTTATGGGAGTTTATGGCAATATTATGTGTAAAATCTGCTGTATTAATCTTCATGGTAGTGACAAGATAGAAGGAAAAATAAGTGACTCCGTGTTGACATTGAAATTTGATACTTTCTCCTACACAACCTTTGTTAGTTTAGTAGATCCTTGGAAGATTGATATCACAGCAACAGCTAATAATAATGATACTAATTTTGTTAGAACACACATACCTTGGTGGAAAGTTAGATGGATACTGTGGGTTGCTATAACAAGGATGTACACAAATTGTACATTTGAAGCATTATTATCAATTAGAGGATAGATTTATCTTATTTTAAATAGAATAGATTTAGGAATTTTACATCATGACTTAATGGATTTATACTTCTATTGAAGAAGATGCTAATTATATCTAGATGAAAAAAGATATAGTTAAAATACATACAGGCTTGTGTGGAAGAGGAGGATTTGATTTAATGTGTTCAGAGTGAATGTTGAAAAAAATAGCATAGAAAAGAATTGCTTGCTGGTTAGATAGATAGATAGATAGATAGATAGATAGATAGATAGATAGATAGATAGATAGATAGATAGATAGAATATATAAAAATGAATATGGCAATTGAATAATGGAGAGTTATGATTACTTATCATACTTATAATTGTTTGGTGTGAAAGATAATGTATAAAGCCTTATATTGTACGAATCATTTAGGTATAGACATTTCCTGGGATGAGATGAGATGCATGAGATTTTATTTATTAATTAATAACTTATATTACAGAGTAATATAATTTTACATATCAAAGATATTATTTACTTCTTCCTTACATTGAAACAGGAAAATAGTTATATGATATCGTTAAAGATGTAAGAGTTTTACAAAAAGTTAAATACATTTATGAAATGAAAGGAAGAAAATCTTTGATGATATTACATCATTTTAGATGGAAAACTAACTAAAATGAATAAATAATATAATGATTTATAGTTTCTTGATGAAATGAAATAGTTAATTTTTCACAGGAAAATCTCCGGGTTTTGGAGAAGTATTTATGTACATTATCTGACATATCCAGTTTTATTATTGTTTGTTATATTTGTTTGTATTGTAAAAAAGAGAAAAAGATGATCACAGACATTTCTTATTTAAGATGAATGCACTTTTATTATTTGATTATACAGTAAACCCCCTCTCTATAGCAGTTCAGTTTTTGCAGTCCCGGTTAGTGTTGAGCGAACACGGACTGTATTATTCGTGTTCGTACCGAATAATTGGATTTTTTGTACCCGAACACGGACACGGACACTTTACTGTATGTTCGGGTAAAAATCCGTGTTCGGTCGTTTTATTTCCGGGTTTTGCATGCTTTGGCGCTCTTTTCATGGCGGGCTTTCAACAGCCAATCAACAATCGTTTAACTGGTGTGCCTTAAGCCATCCCAGCCATGCCTGCAAATGTCTCAGTAGCTGTGATTGGCCGTCTGAAGCATGTGACCAAGTCTTTATAAGTTCGAGGCAGCCGCAGCGGCGTCATTATGCTGCTTAGATTCAGGGACAGAGCACACATCAACGTGCTGGCTGCTGATTAGGGAAAGATAGGCAGGAAAAAACCATTTGTGTCCGGATAGAATTGAGGGACAGGTCGGAGTGTTTAGGCAGGGCGAGTTGTAGGCATTTTAGGGATAGAGTCTGCTGAATTATATAGGGTCAGTGTCTTCTACAAACTACAATCGATATTGCTGTGTGGGGGGTGGGGTCTGCACTCAATCCTGATCTACGATCTCTTCTCAATCCTGTTAGGGACAGAGTCTGCTGAATTTTAGGGAAACTGTGTTCTACAAACTACAATCGATATTGCTGTGTGGTGTGGGATTGGAGATAGGCAGGTGTCAGTGATCCACATCCATTTTTCTGTGTGTGAGCTGCAGTGAACACAATCTTTTTGGGCTGCAGTGAACACAATCTTTTTGGGCTGCAGTGAACACAATCTTTTTGGGCTGCAGTGAACACAATCTTTTTGGGCTGCAGTGAACACAATCTTTTTGGGGTGCAGTGAACAAAATCTTTTTGGGGTGCAGTGAACACAATCCTTTTTGGTGTGCAGTGAACACAATCTTTGTGGGGTGCAGTGAACAAAATCCTTTGTGGGGTGCAGTGAACACAATCTTTTTGGGGTGCAGTGAACAAAATCCTTTTTGGGGTGCAGTGAACAACATCCTTTTTGGGGTGCAGTGAACACAATCTTTTTGGGGTGCAGTGAACAAAATCCTTTGTGGGGTGCAGTGAACACAATCTTTTTGGGGTGCAGTGAACACAATCTTTTTGGGGTGGAGTGAACAACATCCTTTTTGGGGTGCAGTGAACAAAATCCTTTTTGGGGTGCAGTGAACAAAATCATTTTTGGGGTGCAGTGAACACAATCTTTTTGGGGTGCAGTGAACACAATCTTTGTGGGGTGCAGTGAACACAATCTTTTTGGGGTGGAGTGAACAACATCCTTTTTGGGGTGCAGTGAACAACATCCTTTTTGGGGTGCAGTGAACACAATCTTTTTGGGGTGCAGTGAACACAATCTTTGTGGGGTACAGTGAACAGAATCTTTGTGGGGTGCAGTGAACACAATCTTTGGGGGGTACAGTGAACACAATCTTTGTGAGGTGCAGTGAACACAATCTTTGTGGGGTGCAGTGAACACAATCATTGTGGGGTGCAGTGAACTCAATCTTTGTGGGGTACAGTGAACACAATCTCATACTGAAGGTTTGAGGGTGCTGCCTGTTCCATACTCCCCCTACTCCTCATCTAGCCTTTTAGGGGTACAAACAATAGTAATTGGGGCCTAGTGTGGTTGTGTACGTGTGATATACATACACTTTTTTGGGATCATATTTTCTATTCCGCTATTTAATCAAAAACCTTTGGGGATCAGTTAAATTGGGGGATAGTCTGTGTTGGTACGTGTGAGAGAGATCCACCTTTCCAAGTTGTTGGGGTTCATCTCATACTTCTGAAGGTTTGAGGGTGCTGCCTGTTCCATACTCCCCCTACTCCTAGCCTTTTAGGGGTACAAACAATAGTAATTGGGGCCTAGTGTGGTTGTGTACGTGTGATATACATACACTTTTTTGGGATCATATTTTCTATTCCGCTATTTAATCAAAAACCTTTGGGGATCAGTTAAATTGGGGGATAGTCTGTGTTGGTACGTGTGAGAGAGATCCACCTTTCCAAGTTGTTGGGGTTCATCTCATACTTCTGAAGGTTTGAGGGTGCTGCCTGTTCCATACCCCCCCCTACTCCTAGCCTTTTAGGGGTACAAACAATAGTAATTGGGGCCTAGTGTGGTTGTGTACGTGTGATATACATACACTTTTTTGGGATCATATTTTCTATTCCGCTATTTAATCAAAAACCTTTGGGGATCAGTTAAATTGGGGGATAGTCTGTGTTGGTACGTGTGAGAGAGATCCACCTTTCCAAGTTGTTGGGGTTCATCTCATACTTCTGAAGGTTTGAGGGTGCTGCCTGTTCCATACTCCCCCTACTCCTAGCCTTTTAGGGGTACAAACAATAGTAATTGGGGCCTAGTGTGGTTGTGTACGTGTGATATACATACACTTTTTTGGGATCATATTTTCTATTCCGCTATTTAATCAAAAACCTTTGGGGATCAGTTAAATTGGGGGATAGTCTGTGTTGGTACGTGTGAGAGAGATCCACCTTTCCAAGTTGTTGGGGTTCATCTCATACTTCTGAAGGTTTGAGGGTGCTGCCTGTTCCATACTCCCCCTACTCCTAGCCTTTTAGGGGTACAAACAATAGTAATTGGGGCCTAGTGTGGTTGTGTACGTGTGATATACATACACTTTTTTGGGATCATATTTTCTATTCCGCTATTTAATCAAAAACCTTTGGGGATCAGTTAAATTGGGGGATAGTCTGTGTTGGTACGTGTGAGAGAGATCCACCTTTCCAAGTTGTTGGGGTTCATCTCATACTTCTGAAGGTTTGAGGGTGCTGCCTGTTCCATACTCCCCCTACTCCTAGCCTTTTAGGGGTACAAACAATAGTAATTGGGGCCTAGTGTGGTTGTGTACGTGTGATATACATACACTTTTTTGGGATCATATTTTCTATTCCGCTATTTAATCAAAAACCTTTGGGGATCAGTTAAATTGGGGGATAGTCTGTGTTGGTACGTGTGAGAGAGATCCACCTTTCCAAGTTGTTGGGGTTCATCTCATACTTCTGAAGGTTTGAGGGTGCTGCCTGTTCCATACTCCCCCTACTCCTAGCCTTTTAGGGGTACAAACAATAGTAATTGGGGCCTAGTGTGGTTGTGTACGTGTGATATACATACACTTTTTTGGGATCATATTTTCTATTCCGCTATTTAATCAAAAACCTTTGGGGATCAGTTAAATTGGGGGATAGTCTGTGTTGGTACGTGTGAGAGAGATCCACCTTTCCAAGTTGTTGGGGTTCATCTCATACTTCTGAAGGTTTGAGGGTGCTGCCTGTTCCATACTCCCCCTACTCCTAGCCTTTTAGGGGTACAAACAATAGTAATTGGGGCCTAGTGTGGTTGTGTACGTGTGATATACATACACTTTTTTGGGATCATATTTTCTATTCCGCTATTTAATCAAAAACCTTTGGGGATCAGTTAAATTGGGGGATAGTCTGTGTTGGTACGTGTGAGAGAGATCCACCTTTCCAAGTTGTTGGGGTTCATCTCATACTTCTGAAGGTTTGAGGGTGCTGCCTGTTCCATACTCCCCCTACTCCTAGCCTTTTAGGGGTACAAACAATAGTAATTGGGGCCTAGTGTGGTTGTGTACGTGTGATATACATACACTTTTTTGGGATCATATTTTCTATTCCGCTATTTAATCAAAAACCTTTGGGGATCAGTTAAATTGGGGGATAGTCTGTGTTGGTACGTGTGAGAGAGATCCACCTTTCCAAGTTGTTGGGGTTCATCTCATACTTCTGAAGGTTTGAGGGTGCTGCCTGTTCCATACCCCCCCTACTCCTAGCCTTTTAGGGGTACAAACAATAGTAATTGGGGCCTAGTGTGGTTGTGTACGTGTGATATACATACACTTTTTTGGGATCATATTTTCTATTCCGCTATTTAATCAAAAACCTTTGGGGATCAGTTAAATTGGGGGATAGTCTGTGTTGGTACGTGTGAGAGAGATCCACCTTTCCAAGTTGTTGGGGTTCATCTCATACTTCTGAAGGTTTGAGGGTGCTGCCTGTTCCATACTCCCCCTACTCCTAGCCTTTTAGGGGTACAAACAATAGTAATTGGGGCCTAGTGTGGTTGTGTACGTGTGATATACATACACTTTTTTGGGATCATATTTTCTATTCCGCTATTTAATCAAAAACCTTTGGGGATCAGTTAAATTGGGGGATAGTCTGTGTTGGTACGTGTGAGAGAGATCCACCTTTCCAAGTTGTTGGGGTTCATCTCATACTTCTGAAGGTTTGAGGGTGCTGCCTGTTCCATACCCCCCCCTACTCCTAGCCTTTTAGGGGTACAAACAATAGTAATTGGGGCCTAGTGTGGTTGTGTACGTGTGATATACATACACTTTTTTGGGATCATATTTTCTATTCCGCTATTTAATCAAAAACCTTTGGGGATCAGTTAAATTGGGGGATAGTCTGTGTTGGTACGTGTGAGAGAGATCCACCTTTCCAAGTTGTTGGGGTTCATCTCATACTTCTGAAGGTTTGAGGGTGCTGCCTGTTCCATACTCCCCCTACTCCTAGCCTTTTAGGGGTACAAACAATAGTAATTGGGGCCTAGTGTGGTTGTGTACGTGTGATATACATACACTTTTTTGGGATCATATTTTCTATTCCGCTATTTAATCAAAAACCTTTGGGGATCAGTTAAATTGGGGGATAGTCTGTGTTGGTACGTGTGAGAGAGATCCACCTTTCCAAGTTGTTGGGGTTCATCTCATACTTCTGAAGGTTTGAGGGTGCTGCCTGTTCCATACTCCCCCTACTCCTAGCCTTTTAGGGGTACAAACAATAGTAATTGGGGCCTAGTGTGGTTGTGTACGTGTGATATACATACACTTTTTTGGGATCATATTTTCTATTCCGCTATTTAATCAAAAACCTTTGGGGATCAGTTAAATTGGGGGATAGTCTGTGTTGGTACGTGTGAGAGAGATCCACCTTTCCAAGTTGTTGGGGTTCATCTCATACTTCTGAAGGTTTGAGGGCGCTGCCTGTTCCATACTCCCCCTACTCCTAGCCTTTTAGGGGTACAAACAATAGTAATTGGGGCCTAGTGTGGTTGTGTACGTGTGATATACATACACTTTTTTGGGATCATATTTTCTATTCCGCTATTTAATCAAAAACCTTTGGGGATCAGTTAAATTGGGGGATAGTCTGTGTTGGTACGTGTGAGAGAGATCCACCTTTCCAAGTTGTTGGGGTTCATCTCATACTTCTGAAGGTTTGAGGGTGCTGCCTGTTCCATACCCCCCCTACTCCTAGCCTTTTAGGGGTACAAACAATAGTAATTGGGGCCTAGTGTGGTTGTGTACGTGTGATATACATACACTTTTTTGGGATCATATTTTCTATTCCGCTATTTAATCAAAAACCTTTGGGGATCAGTTAAATTGGGGGATAGTCTGTGTTGGTACGTGTGAGAGAGATCCACCTTTCCAAGTTGTTGGGGTTCATCTCATACTTCTGAAGGTTTGAGGGTGCTGCCTGTTCCATACTCCCCCTACTCCTAGCCTTTTAGGGGTACAAACAATAGTAATTGGGGCCTAGTGTGGTTGTGTACGTGTGATATACATACACTTTTTTGGGATCATATTTTCTATTCCGCTATTTAATCAAAAACCTTTGGGGATCAGTTAAATTGGGGGATAGTCTGTGTTGGTACGTGTGAGAGAGATCCACCTTTCCAAGTTGTTGGGGTTCATCTCATACTTCTGAAGGTTTGAGGGTGCTGCCTGTTCCATACTCCCCCTACTCCTAGCCTTTTAGGGGTACAAACAATAGTAATTGGGGCCTAGTGTGGTTGTGTACGTGTGATATACATACACTTTTTTGGGATCATATTTTCTATTCCGCTATTTAATCAAAAACCTTTGGGGATCAGTTAAATTGGGGGATAGTCTGTGTTGGTACGTGTGAGAGAGATCCACCTTTCCAAGTTGTTGGGGTTCATCTCATACTTCTGAAGGTTTGAGGGTGCTGCTTGTTCCATACTCCCCCTACTCCTAGCCTTTTAGGGGTACAAACAATAGTAATTGGGGCCTAGTGTGGTTGTGTACGTGTGATATACATACACTTTTTTGGGATCATATTTTCTATTCCGCTATTTAATCAAAAACCTTTGGGGATCAGTTAAATTGGGGGATAGTCTGTGTTGGTACGTGTGAGAGAGATCCACCTTTCCAAGTTGTTGGGGTTCATCTCATACTTCTGAAGGTTTGAGGGTGCTGCCTGTTCCATACTCCCCCTACTCCTAGCCTTTTAGGGGTACAAACAATAGTAATTGGGGCCTAGTGTGGTTGTGTACGTGTGATATACATACACTTTTTTGGGATCATATTTTCTATTCCGCTATTTAATCAAAAACCTTTGGGGATCAGTTAAATTGGGGGATAGTCTGTGTTGGTACGTGTGAGAGAGATCCACCTTTCCAAGTTGTTGGGGTTCATCTCATACTTCTGAAGGTTTGAGGGTGCTGCCTGTTCCATACTCCCCCTACTCCTAGCCTTTTAGGGGTACAAACAATAGTAATTGGGGCCTAGTGTGGTTGTGTACGTGTGATATACATACACTTTTTTGGGATCATATTTTCTATTCCGCTATTTAATCAAAAACCTTTGGGGATCAGTTAAATTGGGGGATAGTCTGTGTTGGTACGTGTGAGAGAGATCCACCTTTCCAAGTTGTTGGGGTTCATCTCATACTTCTGAAGGTTTGAGGGTGCTGCCTGTTCCATACCCCCCCTACTCCTAGCCTTTTAGGGGTACAAACAATAGTAATTGGGGCCTAGTGTGGTTGTGTACGTGTGATATACATACACTTTTTTGGGATCATATTTTCTATTCCGCTATTTAATCAAAAACCTTTGGGGATCAGTTAAATTGGGGGATAGTCTGTGTTGGTACGTGTGAGAGAGATCCACCTTTCCAAGTTGTTGGGGTTCATCTCATACTTCTGAAGGTTTGAGGGTGCTGCCTGTTCCATACTCCCCCTACTCCTAGCCTTTTAGGGGTACAAACAATAGTAATTGGGGCCTAGTGTGGTTGTGTACGTGTGATATACATACACTTTTTTGGGATCATATTTTCTATTCCGCTATTTAATCAAAAACCTTTGGGGATCAGTTAAATTGGGGGATAGTCTGTGTTGGTACGTGTGAGAGAGATCCACCTTTCCAAGTTGTTGGGGTTCATCTCATACTTCTGAAGGTTTGAGGGTGCTGCCTGTTCCATACCCCCCCTACTCCTAGCCTTTTAGGGGTACAAACAATAGTAATTGGGGCCTAGTGTGGTTGTGTACGTGTGATATACATACACTTTTTTGGGATCATATTTTCTATTCCGCTATTTAATCAAAAACCTTTGGGGATCAGTTAAATTGGGGGATAGTCTGTGTTGGTACGTGTGAGAGAGATCCACCTTTCCAAGTTGTTGGGGTTCATCTCATACTTCTGAAGGTTTGAGGGTGCTGCCTGTTCCATACCCCCCCTACTCCTCATCTAGCCTTTTAGGGGTACAAACAATAGTAATTGGGGCCTAGTGTGGTTGTGTACGTGCGAGATACATACACTTTTTTTGATCATATTTCCTATTCCGCTATTCAATAAAAACCTTTGAGGATCAATTGAATTGCGGGATAGTCTGTGTCGGTACGTGTGAGAGAGATCCACCTTTCCAAATTGTTGGGGTTCATCTCATACTTCTGAAGGTTTGAGGGTGCTGCCTGTTCCATACCCCCCCTACTCCTCATCTAGCCTTTTAGGGGTACAAACAATAGTAATTGGGGCCTAGTGTGGTTGTGTACGTGCGAGATACATACACTTTTTTTGATCATATTTCCTATTCCGCTATTCAATAAAAACCTTTGAGGATCAATTGAATTGCGGGATAGTCTGTGTCGGTACGTGTGAGAGAGATCCACCTTTCCAAGTTGTTGGGGTTCATCTCATACTTCTGAAGGTTTGAGGGTGCTGCCTGTTCCATACCCCCCCTACTCCTCATCTAGCCTTTTAGGGGTACAAACAATAGTAATTGGGGCCTAGTGTGGTTGTGTACGTGCGAGATACATACACTTTTTTTGATCATATTTCCTATTCCGCTATTCAATAAAAACCTTTGAGGATCAATTGAATTGCGGGATAGTCTGTGTCGGTACGTGTGAGAGAGATCCACCTTTCCAAGTTGTTGGGGTTCATCTCATACTTCTGAAGGTTTGAGGGTGCTGCCTGTTCCATACCCCCCCTACTCCTCATCTAGCCTTTTAGGGGTACAAACAATAGTAATTGGGGCCTAGTGTGGTTGTGTACGTGCGAGATACATACACTTTTTTTGATCATATTTCCTATTCCGCTATTCAATAAAAACCTTTGAGGATCAATTGAATTGCGGGATAGTCTGTGTCGGTACGTGTGAGAGAGATCCACCTTTCCAAGTTGTTGGGGTTCATCTGATACTTCTGAAGGTTTGAGGGTGCTGCCTGTTCCATACCCCCCCTACTCCTCATCTAGCCTTTTAGGGGTACAAACAATAGTAATTGGGGCCTAGTGTGGTTGTGTACGTGCGAGATACATACACTTTTTTTGATCATATTTCCTATTCCGCTATTCAATAAAAACCTTTGAGGATCAATTGAATTGCGGGATAGTCTGTGTCGGTACGTGTGAGAGAGATCCACCTTTCCAAGTTGTTGGGGTTCATCTCATACTTCTGAAGGTTTGAGGGTGCTGCCTGTTCCATACCCCCCCTACTCCTCATCTAGCCTTTTAGGGGTACAAACAATAGTAATTGGGGCCTAGTGTGGTTGTGTACGTGCGAGATACATACACTTTTTTTGATCATATTTCCTATTCCGCTATTCAATAAAAACCTTTGAGGATCAATTGAATTGCGGGATAGTCTGTGTCGGTACGTGTGAGAGAGATCCACCTTTCCAAGTTGTTGGGGTTCATCTCATACTTCTGAAGGTTTGAGGGTGCTGCCTGTTCCATACCCCCCCTACTCCTCATCTAGCCTTTTAGGGGTACAAACAATAGTAATTGGGGCCTAGTGTGGTTGTGTACGTGCGAGATACATACACTTTTTTTGATCATATTTCCTATTCCGCTATTCAATAAAAACCTTTGAGGATCAATTGAATTGCGGGATAGTCTGTGTCGGTACGTGTGAGAGAGATCCACCTTTCCAAGTTGTTGGGGTTCATCTCATACTTCTGAAGGTTTGAGGGTGCTGCCTGTTCCATACCCCCCCTACTCCTCATCTAGCCTTTTAGGGGTACAAACAATAGTAATTGGGGCCTAGTGTGGTTGTGTACGTGCGAGATACATACACTTTTTTTGATCATATTTCCTATTCCGCTATTCAATAAAAACCTTTGAGGATCAATTGAATTGCGGGATAGTCTGTGTCGGTACGTGTGAGAGAGATCCACCTTTCCAAGTTGTTGGGGTTCATCTCATACTTCTGAAGGTTTGAGGGTGCTGCCTGTTCCATACTCCCCCTACTCCTCATCTAGCCTTTTAGGGGTACAAACAATAGTAATTGGGGCCTAGTGTGGTTGTGTACGTGTGATATACATACACTTTTTTTGGATCATATTTTCTATTCCGCTATTCAATAAAAACCTTTCTAGGGCAAGATCTTAAATTACAGAAATATGAGGAGACCGTCAAATAAGGGCCGTGGCCTGGGTCGTGGTGCTGCTGGTAGAGCTCCTGTTGCAAGGAGAGGACATGGTCGATCTGTGCCAGCTACACGCACAAGTGAAACACCTTCCTCAAGTGTGAGTAGGCGACAGAACCTGCATCAGTATTTGGTAGGGCATCAAACGCCCCTAGAAGTGATGAGGCCAGAACAAGTTGAGGCGATAGTAGATTGGTTTGCTGCTGACAGTGCCTCCAGTTCCTTCACATTGTCTCCCACCCAGTCTACTGCAGAAAGGTCAGAGTTGGCACCTGCAGCCAATGTCCAACCGTCTTTCACCTCACCCCCTTGCAAATCAGGCCAGCAGTCTGAGCCCCAAGCCATACAGCAGTCTCTTATTCTTTTTGAGGACTCTGTCAGCAGGGTTTCCCAGGGCCATCCACCTAGCCCTGCCCCAGAAGTGGAAGAGATTGAGTGCAGCGATGCCCAACCACTTATTTCTCAAGATGAGTACATGCAAGGATCATCGCAGCACGTCTCCGATGATGACGAAACGCAGGTGCCAACTGCTGCGGCGTTCAGCATTGTGGAGACCGACAAGGAGGGCAGGGGTGAAGACTGGGTGGAAGATGATGTGGAGGACGATGAGGTCCTCGACCCCACATGGAATGAACGTCATGCAGGTGAACTGAGTAGTTTGGAGGAAGAGGCGGTGGTCGCACAGAGCCACCAGCACAGCAGAAGAGGGAGCAGGGTGCAGAAGCGGAGCGGCCGTGCCCTAGACACTACGCCCGCTACTGCCCAACGCAGCAAGGGAACGAGCGCACCAAAGTCAGCTCAAAGGAGTTCTCTAGCGTGGAAGTTCTTTAGAAAATGTGCTGATGACAGGACACGAGTGGTTTGCACCCTGTGCAATCAGAGCTTGAAGCGAGGCATGAACCTTCTCAACCTGAGCACAACCTGCATGATCAGGCATCTAAGTGCAAAGCACGAGCTGCAGTGGAGTACACACCTTCAAAACCAAGAAACGTCTCTGGCTCATCCTGCTTCCTCTTCTGCTGCAGTCTCGGCCGCTCCAGCCACATCTGTAGTGATACCGGCACCTGCCACCCCGCAAACAGACGATCTGTCAGCAACACCACCACCTGGGTCACCAACAACCATCTCCACAATGTCCCGTGGAAGCGTTCAGCTTTCCATCTCCCAAACACTTGAGAGGAAGAGGAAGTACCCCCCTACCCACCCGCGATCCCTGGCCCTGAATGCCAGCATTTCAAAATTATTGGCCTTTGAAATGCTGTCATTCCGTCTGGTGGAGACGCACAGTTTTAAAAACCTTATGTCGGTGGCTGTCCCACAGTACGTCGTGCCCAGCCGCCACTACTTTTCCAGGCAAGCCATCCCTTCCCTGCACAACCAAGTGGGGGAAAAAATCAGGTGTGCACTGCGCAACGCCATCTGTGCCAAGGTCCACCTAACTACGGATACGTGGACCAGTAAGCACGGTCAGGGGCGTTATATCTCCCTAACGGCACACTGGGTAAATGCAGTGGCGGATGGGCCTGAGGCGGATAGCAATTTGGCGCATGTCCTTCCACCACCGAGGATTGCAGGGCGCTTCAGTTTGCCTCCTGTTCCTAACTCCTCCTACTCCGCTTCCTCATCCTCTACCGCCTCCTCATCCGGACAGCGTAACACCTTCACCACCAACTTCAGCACGGCCAGGGGTAAACGACAGCAGGCAGTTTTACAACTTGCCTGTTTGGGGGACAAACCACACACCGCGCAGGAGTTGTGGAGGAGCATGGAACAGCAGACAAATGAGTGGTTGCTGCCAGCGAGCCTCAAGCCCGGCCTGGTGGTGTGCGATAACGGGCGAAATCTCATAGCAGCTCTGGGCCTAGCCGGTTTGACGCACATCCCTTGCCTGGCGCATGTGCTGAATTTGGTGGTGCAGAGGTTCCTTAAAAACTACCCCGATATGTCAGAGCTGCTGCAGAAAGTGCGGGCCGTTTGTGCGCACTTTCGGCGTTCTCACCCTGCTGCTGCTCGCCTGGCAGCGCTGCAGCGTAACTTCGGCCTTCCCGCTCACCGCCTCATATGTGACGTGCCCACAAGGTGGAACTCCACCTTGCACATGCTGGAAAGACTGTGCGAGCAGCAGCAGGCCATAGTGGAGTTTCAGCTGCAGCACGCACGCGTGAGTCGCTCTGCGGAACAGCACCACTTCACCACCAATAACTGGGCCTCCATGCGAGACCTGTGTGCCTTGTTGCGCTGTTTTGAGTACTCCACCAACATGGCCAGTGGCAATGACGCCGTTCTCAGCTTAACTATCCCACTTCTATGCCTCCTTGAAAAAACAATTCGGGCGATGATGGAAGAGGATGTGGCACAGGATGAGGAGGAGGAGGAGGATGAAGAGGTAACATTTCCAAGGCTTTCAGGGCAGTCATTCGCAAGGGGCTCCGAGGGTGGGTTCCTGCACACGCAAACGCCAGGGACGCAATTGTCCAGCAGGGGCACAGTTCTGGAGGATGAGGAGGATGAGGAGGAGGAGGAGCTGGAGGAGGAGATGGAACCATGTTCACAGCAGGGTGGCACCCAGGCCAGCTCATGGCCATCACTGGTGCGTGGCTGGGGGGATACAGAGGACACGGACCATACACCTCCCACAGAGGACAGCCTTTCGTTGCCTCTGGGCAGCCTGGCACACATGAGCGATTACATGCTGCAGTGTCTCCACAACGACCGCCGAGTTGCCCACATTCTAACTTGTGCTGATTACTGGGTGGCCACGCTGCTGGATCCCCGTTACAAGGACAACGTACCGTCCTTAATTCACTCACTGGAGCGCGATCGCAAGATGCGCGAGTACAAGCGCACGCTGGTAGACGCCATGCTGCTGGCATTCCCATCTGACAGCGGGGCCACAGTGGAAGCACAAGGCAGAGGAGGAGGAGGAGGAGGTCGCCAACGCAACCAGGGCACCGCCAGCACCTCAGAAGGCAGGGTTAGCATGGCCGAAATGTGGAAAAGCTTTGTCAGCACGCCACAACAAACAGCAGCACCAGCAGCTCAGATGGAACGTCTTAGCAGGAGGCAGCATTTTACCAACATGGTGGAGCAGTATGTGTGCACACGCCTACATGTAGTGAATGACGGGTCTGCCCCCTTCAACTTCTGGGTCTCCAAATTGGGCACATGGCCTGAGCTTGCCCTTTACGCCTTGGAGGTGCTGGCGTGCCCTGCAGCCAGTGTATTATCTGAACGGGTATTTAGCACGGCTGGGGGCGTTATAACAGACAAGCGCAGCCGCCTGTCCAGAGACAATGTGGACAAGCTCACGTTCATTAAAATGAACCAGGCATGGATCCCACGGGACTTTTCCGTACCTTGTGCAGAATAGCAATGGATACCGACCTTACCCACCCATTGTTCCATTTTTGCTCTTTCTCACTCTTTTGGGGTGTACCCTCATTTAAAATTTGTGAAAAGAAGCAGTGTTGGCTACCTCGTCCTCCTCCTCAGGGCCAGATTAATGTAGGGGCTATTGGAGCTGCAGCTCCAGGCCCCTACCTTTTATATAGGCCCCGGGTTGGCCATATTCACTGTTACCGCTCTTCTGTCACTTGTAAACACAGAAGTCTGGCTTCTATGCTCGCTTCCCCAGGCAGCACCCTCAGAACCTCCCCACACAGCGTGAAGGCCGGACAAGGAGGGACAGTTGGCGATGCATGGATGTGTTTATGGGCTTCAGAGACAGCATCCCATGTTGAATTAGGCATGCATGGCTGCACCCTTCCTCCTCTGGGTGCATGGCAAGGCACGGCCCTAAGGCCCTTCAAAATCCTCAGCACCAAGCCCATGATGCTGTTAATCCGGCCCTGGTCCTCCTCCACCGCCGCTTCCACCTACACCGCCCATAGGTGTGCGCAGCCTATTGCATTAAGGTGTGCACCCCAAAGTTGAAATACACATGCATGTGTTTGCCAGCAGGGAGAGTAATGTATCGGGGCCATGTACCTGTAGGCAAGGAGAAATAGAGCAGAGCAGGTCCCAGGGAGATCTTTCCCATCTCCTCACTGGCAATGCTATGTGCCCTAGGTGATTAGGGTGTGCCCAGGCACACCCAGCACACCCTGTGCGCACGCCTATGTCACCGCCACATCCACCACCACCTCAACCTCCCTCCTACTCCATATGGGCCTCGTCCTTCAGAGATGAAGAAGAACATTGTTTTATTTTTCTGTTTTTTTTTGTTGTTTTAAGTTATTTCCCTATCCACATTTGTTTGCAGAGCACTTGCCATGCTCTTAATTACGTTTTGCTGCCATTTGCAGCACTCTAGCCCTTTCCTTTGGTGTTTTAGAGCCATTTTAGTGCCTTAAAGTTCGGGTCCCCATTGACTTCAATGGGGTTCGGTGTCCGGGAAAAGTTCGGTAAAAGTCCGGGACACGGACCCGGACTTTTTTTTAAAGTTCGGCCGAACCCGTCGAACACGGACATCTAGGTGTCCGCTCAACCCTAGTCCCGGTATATCGCGCTATTTTAATTAGGACCAATTAATTCGGATATTGCGGTAATATTTCGGCATTTCCCGGTTATGTAGCAGTGACATAACCGCACCGAGCGCGGTGACGTTAGAGGGGGCGGTAACATGATTCAGAGCATGTGCAGATGTGCTCCTTTGCCAACCACAAGCAAGGATGCCCACAAGAATGCCACCCAAATGCCCATCATCTAAGGCTAAGGCTTCTGGTGAGCCAAAAAATAAGAGGAAGTTCCTTACGATTCAGGAGAAGGTGAAACTTCTTGATATGTTAAAGGAAGAACAGAGTTATGCTGCTGTAGCCCGCCATTATGGTATGAATGAATCAACGATTCGCTACATCAAAAAGGATGTCAAGAATATCAGGGCAACTGCTGCACTGTCCATCAACCAAGCTGCAAAAAGAGTTGTTTCTTCCCACAATAAAAACATTGTTAGGATGGAAACTGCATTGGCCATTTGGATCCAAGATTGAAGAAAAAAAAGCATTACATTGGATGGTAACACCATTAGGACTCAGGCAAAGAAGCTGTACAACACTTTTGCCAATCAAGGAGGCTCTGTAGAAGGCGCTGCTGCAGCCGAAACAGTCAGACGGCAACAATCCTGATCAGCCTTCTACGTCTAGTACAGGTACATCTTCATCAGGAGACTTTTCTGCCAGCAAGGGGTGGTTTGACCGCTTCCAGAAACGCTATCAGTTGAAGAGCGTTTTATTGCAAGGTGAAGCTGCATCTGCCGACAAAGAAGCTGCTACAAGGTACACCAATGAGACCTTCAAGAGTTTAATTGAGGAGGGTGGGTACCAACCAGTGCAAATCTTTAATATGGATGAGACCGGCTTGTTTTGGAAGAGAATGCCCAAACGGACCTACATCATGAAGGAGGAAGCCCGAGCCCCTGGATTCAAGGTTTATAAGGACAGAGTAACATTGGTTATGTGTGGAAATGCTGCTGGGTTTATGATCAAGCCAGCCCTGATCTACAAGGCCAAGAACCCCAGAGCACTGAAGCATAAAAACAAGAACCAGCTACCAGTCCATTGGATGCATAACCCTAAGGCTTGGATGACTAAACGCCTCGCAACTGAGTGGTTCCATAATTGTTTCATTCCACCTGTCAAGGTCTACCTTGCCAAACTTGGCCTTGATTTTAAGGTGCTTCTGCTGATGCATAATGCAGGAGGCCATGCCATGGATCTATCGTACGAAGGAGTGCAAGTTGAGTTCCTTCCACCCAACACCACGTCTTTAATTCAGCCCATGGACCAGGGTGTGATATGAGCATTCAAGGCGCTTTACACTCGCAACTCCTTGAATCATCTTGTTGAATCCATGAACAATGATGAAAATTTCAATTTGAAGGACTACTGGCGTAATTACACCATTGCAACCTGTCTGGAGAACATACAAAAGGCCCTCAAGGAGATGAAGAAGGAGACCCTACATGCCTGTTGGAAGAAGCTTTGGCCAGAAATTATTCATGATTATGAAGGGTTCTCTCCTGACGAAGTTCATCATTCAGCTGTGGACAAAGCAATTAGGCTGGCGAAGTTGCTAGGAGGTGAAGGTTTTCAGGATATGACCCAGGACGACGTCAATGACCTAATTGAAACCCATTCAGCTCCACTAACCGATGAGGATCTGACAGAACTCACCAAGTCAGCGAGTGAGGAGGAAGTGGAGGAACAGGAGGAAGAAGATGAAGGCTTGTCAATTGAGCACCTTGGCAGGGTCATGCGTACGGCCAATGACCTGAAACAGATGTTAGCTGAGTGGGATCCTGACATGGTTCGTTCACTGCAGTTCCAAAACAGCATTGATGGAGCCATCCAGGTGTACAAGAAAAACAAAAGAAACCAACACATATAATGGAGAGGCTGCACACCCCATGAAACAAACTGGAAGTACACAAGTACATACCCCCAGGGTTTTTTTTTAGCAGCAAAGACACTTAGTAAAGAGTTTAGAAAACTGTATTTGGATTTTTTTTAAAAAGAGTCCCTTTATTAGTGAAATAGAAAAATGTATAAAACATACATAGTAAAATTCCCAAAAAGGGGGTAGAGATATATTATGAGCTCTGGTTACAAAAGGAATGACATAATGTGACAACAAAGGAATGATAATCGCATAAGATAGATCATCACATAGAAAATGCAGAAACCCCGATGCGTTTCGACCTATAGTATGAGGTCTTCCTCAGGGGGTCTGTGATGTCAAAATGGCTATATCAATTGAAGACCAGAGAACATATTAATGACTAGAAGGTCATCTTTCAAAATGGAGGCATGTATCCTCCCTCCAAGGGCGATGCAAAGGGTGCCCAGGACTGCATGGAGCCACAAAAAATAGCCCACCCGACCAGGGCATGAACACCTGCTGAAAATGCAGCAATGTGGAGGTGTATACTCCTGGATGTCAGTCTGTCTAGTGGAAGAGTAAAAAAATCCAAATACAGTTTTCTAAACTCTTTACTAAGTGTCTTTGCTGCTACAAAAACCCTGGGGGTATGTACTTGTGTACTTCCAGTTCCAGGTGTACAAGAACCTCCTCGCCCAGAAGAAGAAACACGCCCAGCAACTGCCTATAACTATGTTCTTCACAAAACAGAAGAAGTCCGCATCCACCCTGATGTAGAAGTGGAGGTCATGGAGCAGCAAGACGATGACCCACCTACACCTAAAGAAGGGCCTGCTGAACCTGCGCCTTCAGAAGGACAGTAGCTGCTCTTATTTGCTGCTTATCGTCATCTTCTTTTCTGCTGAGCACAGTACTGTATGTACAGTACATACAATACTGTACTCTATTTTGTACTGTACAGTATACTGTTAGCACAATATTTTTGTGTTTTTACAATGCTCTTGCTCTCTCTCTATCTTTTATGTGTGTTTATTGCTTAAAAGTTTGTTTAAAGACCTTCAAATGTTATTAAAAAGTTAACAAAACCCGGGCACCCTTCCTCCCCCGCATATCCCCCCCCACTGTTTTGCCCTTCCTCCCCCCCCATCCTTCTTGCCCCTCTTACTCTCTTCTTTTTCTCCCCCCCCCCTTATTGCCTTGAGTTGACCGCTACCTAATTTGTTTCCCTGTTGTAACTGGACCACCAACTTTTGCTGCACTACGGCCTCCCTTTTTGCCCTACCCCCAGCCACCCTTATGCACTGTGTTTATCCTTTGTACTTGTATACCAGGGCGCCCAGCTTGCCCCTTTCCTATTCCTAAACCTGTTTGTTATGCTACTACTTGCTGTTAATAATGTCATTTTGACGTGTATTCATCTGTTATGCACCACTATTACCTATTGGTATTGTTTTGTACTACATTCCTTCTGCTTTAATAAAAACCGTTTGAACAGAAAAAGTTAACAAAACATGCCTAGGGTGTATTTAAATAGGGTCTTTCTATTTAGCGGATTTTCACTTTTCGCGGGTGGGTTCGGAACTTAACCCCCGTGATGGAGGGGGGTTTACTGTAGTGCATTCAGGGGGAATTGTTAGAGATTTAGAGTTTAATATTATTTTAAATGATAAAAGTCTCTGAAATACATAGGAATGTTATAATGTAATATGTTAGTTTTGAAGGTTACATCAATATGTCTTGTCAAGGACAGAGAAGCCATTTTGCTATGTATTTCTATTCTGAGTTTCTATGTATGTTGGGTGGAGTTATGTGTCTTACTATAGACTCAAACCATATATGCAAGGGTGGGTGTTACTTTTATATTTAGAATGTCAGTTGGGCATAATAAATTGCCTAAACGGCATGGGATTGTGGCTGCCGTCATGTTTTTATAACGTAATTTAATTCAGTTAGTTTAAACGTTTTCGCCGCTATTGTTTTAACTTATCGGCTTTTTGAACAGAGTTTTTAGGCAGGAAGCACTCGGATTGGCTGATTTGATTCAAATGAGGCGGGAAAGTCACGCGTCAGCCGGGCGGGAAACACGTGAGCCACGTGCGGCTACGTCATGGACATAGGCATATATAAAGGGCTGCGCGGCATAGGTCTCCTCAGTGTCTCTGAGTCGGCTTGGCGAGCTCGGAGCTATAATACTCTGAGCTTTAATACAGAGCTCGCCAGCCGCGGTAGGAGATGAAGACCCTCGTGCGAAGACTCCTGGAGAGAGCGGCGTCCGAAGGCGGAGAAGAGTGGCTGAAGAGGTGCCTCCAGATGTCTGGAGCGGAAGAAGAGGAGCTGGCGCCGGAGTCCCGTTCTGCGCCGGAGTTCCTGCCGCAGTCGCCACCGCCGAAGGGTCCAGATGCCGCCGGAGTCGCAGCCGGCATCGGAACTCCATCTTCCAACGAGAGGCAAGTCGTGGTCCGGGGTCCAGTCACCGCCGGAGTTCCAGCCGTCACCGGAGTTCCTGCCGCCGCCAGGGGTTCGATCGATTCCTGGGGACCAGCCGCCGAGTCAAGACGTTGCCGGCCGGGTGTCAAGGGTGGCCGTCGGTGCTCGGCCTACACCCAGAAGAACACAGCGGAAGACTCGTAGAAGCCTTCCATCGGAGCGGGGCAGAGCGAGGATGGAGGCGGCATCCGGAACTTCACTTCGGCCAGAGGCGGACCTTCGTTTCCTGGAGGAAGAAGATGCAAGTGGAGCGGGGCCCAATTGGGGCCGGGAAGCGCCGGGGTCAAGAAAAGTCGGAGGAAGGATCCGGAAGCGCCGGCAGGAGTTCTCGGGGCAGGGAGGGGAGGGGGCGGCCTCTGCGCCCCTCCCCCTCGGGTAGGTGTGCTTTCCTTCCTCCATCGCCGGCGGAGGAACAGGGGTTCAGGCCTTCCAGGCTGAATCCGGGTACAGCTTCAAGACAGGATCACAGGGTGAGCAGTCCAGTAGCAGAGACAGTGAACAGGGACGGGCAGTACCCACAGGCAGCAGCTGTAGGGAAGCAGCCAGGTGAGTTGGCTACAGGTAACATGTTGGAGCAAATTCTACAATCATAAACTAATATTTCTGAGTCCCTTAGTAACAGCAATGCTTCCCTCATGTCGGTATGGTCTGATAATAGATCTAGTAATGTTAATCCAAATGTTAACCAGTTGCTGCCTTCTCCTTCTGTAAATGTTGCTTCTGTCCCTGAGTCCTGCTACAAGGAAGTCTTACCAAGTGAAATGTCCCCTCTTGGGTTTCACCTTTCCAATTCAGTTAAAGAAAAGATCTGGAAAGGTGAATACCTTGATTTGCTTTCTTTGCTCCCAAATAGCAAAGAATTCTTAAGTAAAGATGATAAGAAAGTTGATGACTCAGATAGAAGACGCCCTGTTACCAGGTCATTTTTCAACTGGTTGCAGGCGTTCTGTATATACTCTTCAGTGATGGGAGAGAAATACCCTGAAAAATGTTCAGGCCTGTTTCAACATATTGAACACATTCTGGAGGCATACAGAAATTTTGGCGGATTGGGTTGGTTCCACTACGACGAATCTTTCCGCCAAAAGATTTCTGTATATCCTAACTTAAAGTGGGGCATGAAAGATGTGGGCTTATGGCTCAATTTAATTGCGCCATCCAGACCTACTTTTCCTAAACCACAGGTTAGTTCATCCAGCCCTAATCCGGTGTATAAGAAGGGAGTGTGCTTTGCATACAACGAGTCGCAGTGTAAATGGCTTAACTCGTGTAGATATCGACACGAATGTTCCTTTTGCGCCGGGCCACACCCGGTGGCAAAATGTTTTAAAAGAACCACAAGTACACACACAGGAAGGGATTTCTCTAAGAGCACGCACGCCGGTGAAACTGGTAAACATGTTCCATTGGCTAGCTCTGTATCCAGACCAGGAGAGAGCACAAACATTAATTAAAGGTTTTTCTGTTGGTTTTGAGTTACCGGTTTTCACAGGTGATGGTTGCATTGTAGTAAACAATTTAAAGTCTGTTCTTCAGCACCCTGAGGTGGTAAGGGAAAAGATTATTAAAGAAATTTCAGCCGGCAGAATTGCTGGGCCTTTCTTGACTCCGCCCTTTAAAAATTTTAGAATTTCACCATTGGGCTTGGTACCAAAAAAGGAACCCAACGCTTTTAGACTCATCCACCACCTGTCCTTTCCGTCAGGCAGTTCATTGAATGATGATATCGATATGTCTTTGGCATCAGTTCAATATGCCACGCTGGAGGACGCTATACAGCTGGTCAAGAGGTTCGGGCATGGGGCACTGATGGCAAAGACAGATATCCAGTCGGCTTTCCGGCTGCTGCCTATTTCACCCATTTCTTATAATTCATTAGGTTTTTGTTTCCAAGGTTTTTTCTTTTATGATATGTGTCTCCCCATGGGTTGTTCACTATCATGCTTCTATTTTGAAATGTTTTCAACTTTTCTTCATTGGGTGGTTAGCAAAGAGGCTGGCTTTGAGGGAATCGTCCATTATTTGGACGATTTCCTTTTTGTCGGTCCTGCAGACCTTCCGGTCTGTTCCAAACTTTTGTTTTTATTTTCTGCTATCGCTGCATATTTTGGTATACCATTGGCCGAGGAAAAAACGGTAAGTCCTTCCAGGGTGATTGATTTTTTGGGAGTCACCATTGACTCTAACCTTTTTCAATGCAGACTTCCCATGGCCAAGATAGAAAAATTGCAATCTTCCATCGCTTTCTTTTTGCGAAGAAAAAAGATCCTTTTGAAAGAGTTACAGTCGTTTTTAGGGCTGTTGGCTTTCGCAACTAGAATTATGCCAATGGGCCGGATATTTTCCAGGAGATTGGCGATGGCAATGTCGGCTTTTAAATCACCATACTCACATATACGGTTGACTACAGACCTTAAGGATGACTTGTTGGTCCTGTCCGTTTTTTTGGAAGATTATAATGGAAAGTCTTTTTTCCAGGAAGATTTTTCATTGGCTGCAGATTTGCATTTATACACGGATGCAGCAGGGTCATTGGGTTTTGCAGCCATTTTTAAAACGCATTGGTGTTGCGGGGCTTGGCCTGAGTCTTGGGTTGCAAAAGAAGCAACGAAGAACATCGTTCTTTTGGAACTCTTTCCTGTAGTTGTGGCATTAGAGCTTTGGGGTGAACAATTCTCTAATAGAAGGATTATTATTCATACTGACAATAAAGGGGTGATATATGCAGTAAACTGTCTGTCATCTAAATCTCTTTTTGTCATTAAATTGCTTCGTCATCTGGTACTTCTGTGTCTGAGATTAAACATCTGGGTTAAGGCGAATTTTGTCCCTGGGAAGCAAAACAATATTGCTGACGCATTGTCTCGCTTCCAGATGGACCGGTTCAGGAATTTGTTGCCAGAGGCCGACGCGATTGGTTGCCTGTGTCCGGGTCATCTCTGGGAGTTGATTTGAAGTTACTGTCATCAACTGTACAAAATTCCTTGGCTCCCAAAACATGGGCAGATTATATGGCCGCATGGCAAGGGTGGCTGGATTTCAGTTTAAACGCTGTATTTTTACCATACTCTCCATGCGAACAGTCAATTTTAGCTTTTTTATGCGCACTCATGCATAAGCAATTTTCTTATAGCCATATTAACAAAACTTTAGCGGGCGTATAATTTTTCTTCAAGTTGCATAACTTACCTGCATACAACAGTTATTTCCTGGTCAGACAAGCTTTAAAGGGTTTCAAAATATTTACCTTTATTCCTGATGGTCGCAGACCCATTTCGCCAGATGTTTTGTCCAGATTATGCTCAGCCACAAAGGTTATCTGCTATTCGGATTACGAAGCGTTGTTATTTAATGCAGCTTTTGTGTTAAGTTTTTTTGCTGCGCTTCATATTTCGGAATTGTTACCCCCTAATAAGCATAGTTATGCGGGTTTGAAATATAACGAGGTTGTAGTTTCTTCTGATAAAGTTTTTGTATTTATCAGAAGGTCCAAAACAGACCGATTAGGTAAAGGTCATTGGCTCACTTTGAACGCTTGTGGCGACTCCGATATCTGTCCTTTCTTGTCCATTAACAGATTTCTAGCCGTTAGACCTCCTCTTGCTGGCAATTTTTTAATTCACTCGGATGGTTCTGCCCTTTCTAAATTTCAATTTTCTTCAGTCTTCAGGAGATGTATCTCTTTTCTATACTTAGCTGCTTTTAAATTTTTCCACCATTCTTTCCGTATAGGAGCTGCCACGGAAGCTGCTAAATTGGGCCTGGATGTGGAAATCATAAAAAAACTGGGTAGGTGGGAGTCTGATAGTTTTAAGCTTTACATTCATCCTAATCTATCTCTCTGATTCAGTTTGCAGATCATACATCTGGATAATTGGACATTCCTATGTATATTGGGCTCGGAAACGGGCAGAACGCAGAGTATATACTTCCAATTTGTCATTTAAGATTGATGAAGTCCAGGTGTGATGGAAAGGCATTAGAGGGCTTCAATGGGAAAACTTACTTCATCACATCTTGCGTTTATTAAATAGTTGGCCAATTCCTTCAGTTTTAATTATTCACCTGGGTGGAAATGATGTGGGTAGGCGAAAAACATTGGATTTATTACTTAATATTAAATATGATCTGAAAAAGCTAAGTGATATTCTTCCAGGGACTCAGTTAGTTTTTTCAGAAATGATCTCGCGTTTTATCTGGACGTCCTCTAAGGAGGGTAAGCCTTTAGAGAAGATCAAGCGGAGATTGAACAGATCGTTGGAAAAATTTTTACCACTCATCGGGGGGTTCTCCTTCCGTCATGTTGAGCTGGAGGGAGGGCTCCCTGGTCTCTACAGACAAGATGGGATACATCTATCGGATGTCGGTCTAGACATTTTTAATCTGGACCTTCAGACTATGATAGAATTGTCCGCGGCTGTTGGGCAGGCCGGTGGCTTTCAGCAACCGGCTGTTGGGGGACTTGTTTGAAGATTTAAAGTTAAATTTTGAATGGTCATCGCTCGAGTCCTACGGCTGAGTGATATGGTTTTTCTGGATTTAATTTATTAATATGTATGGATTATTTATTTATTTATTTATATTTATTAATATTTATGATTATTTATTTGATGAATTATTAAAGTTGTTTGCAATAATTTAAAGAAACCAATAAATGTGCCGCGGCCAATTTTATATCCATCCATGAGTGGTCTGTTAATTATTGAGTGGTCTGTTTCATTTAAGGTTTTTAAGTATTTATCAATATTTATTGACATGGCAGTCTACATTCCCATTACTACCTTCATGGGACACACTCTTTACTTACGTTGTCTTTACATATAGTATAAAAGACAACTATATCTACAGATCAAGCAGAGAAGAGAAAAGAACATCCTTCACTCTGAAGACACGTAACATCTTTCTCCTCTCTCCGCAAAGCAGCATTTTGCGTTTAAGAAAAGACCCTAACCCTTTCCAAAAATGCAGAGACACAAAAATGCATTGATGTGAACGTATTCCATAGGAACCCATGTTAAAAATAATGTACTACGTTTCTGCAAATAGCATAAAAAAACACATTGGTGTGAATAGAGCTTAGGTTAAGCTTTTACAGGCAATTAACAAGCCCTAGGCCTCGTACAAACAATCAGATTATCGGACAAATTTGCGTTCGTTTTTTTTTTTGCATGCTAGTCTCATATCGAAAGTGAAGAGGTTACTTTCATGCAAAAATTCTCGTACGACAGAATTCAACTTCAGAAGTGATGTAATGTGTTGAATTGTTTTGTATGTATTCTTTCATTTCCGAGCATGCGTAGTCTTGCTCTTATGATTTTTTTGGACGAGAACTGCACTATTTAAACAAAATAAGGATGTTGTGTTCACGTACGATAACAATTTTATAGCCTGAACATTCAGATCGCTCGTTGGACTAAATTTTACTTCCGATTTTCTTAACGTGTGTAGGGGCCTGTAAACATGTTAAATGCACACAAAATCCTATAGGGAGATTGTTGTTGAAATGAACAGTGACAGGGTCAGCTCCTTAGCTTGGATTCACATTCAGCCTAGGTTCACACATATGCGATGTGGTAACCAGCATGATTCTAGTGCAGGTTCCCGCATCACATCTCCCCTGCAGGCAGTTCAAACTGCTCTCTGCGAACCTCTGCCGGTGTCAATACAAAGGTAATGACACCCCCAGATAGGTTCGTAGATGGCAGTTTGAACTGTGAATTTGGACAAGAATCTGATCGCATGAGTGTGAACACCCATGCGATCCGAATCCAGTGCAGGAAGAAAAAGTTATTGCACCTTTTTGTTAAAAATCCAATGCATGTTCAGCCATACAACTGTATGGCTGAATTCACATTTGTACAGACGTTGCATGTGATCTGCACAACAATGCGGTGCAAATCACATGTGATGTCTGACATTGCATATGTGTGGACCCAGGCTTAAGCATTCTGTTGCGGTTACGGCACATGGTATGTTACATTATTGCAGTCCTTTAAACACACTACAACAGATAAAAAAAGCACACAGGACCCTTTTAAAGCAATGTAGTGCACCTGAAAGTGTGGTACTGTATGTGCGTTGTGGTTTGCTGTGTTGCGGTGCCATTCATGATAAGTCACAATGCACCAACGCAAGTACAGGTGAGTTGCTGTGAATTGTGGTAAAAATCACTATGCACAAGTGCTGACAGGCCTTTTTTTGGAAAGACATGCATTCCCCAGTCCTTGAAAACCACAGGGTGCAGCAGAAAAATCCAAGGTCAAGTCTCTACAATGTATATCATATGACACAATCTTTGCACCCTTCTGCACTATTGATTGCTTTCTGCGGAAGTTTTTTTTTTTTTTTAATAATAATAACCTACGTTGTATTTTATAACTTTATAATAACCTATTTTTTTTTTTTTTTTTTTACAGACGTCTTCTGCCATTACATCTTAGGTTCCCATAAACTCTGTGGCAAAGCATGGATAATCGATAAGCTGAGGATGGACAGTTTTGCCCTGTCAAGTAAAAACATGGGAATTTCTCCTAGGAAGTAGCAATGCATGTGAACCCAAACAAGCAAAGCTTGGTCCGAGCACAGCTCTGGTTGTTTTCAATTCATTGTATACATCTGGGTTTGAACAGAAGAAAATGTTCTGGCAAATGAGATGGGCACTTCCTGGATATTAATACACTAGGAATGCTGAACTAATCAGAGTAGCTAACAAGCTGACCAATGCTACCATCAGCTGTCCTCACGCTAGAGCATCATTCACATGTATTGGTGTAAATCCAATTTACAGGCTACTCCCCAGCAAGGCTGACAGCCTCTGCTAACATTGTTGGACGAGGCAATTACATGGATGCATTGTGGATTTCTTTCTGTGAGAACATTCCTGTGCAGCAGCTGTATGAAATTCAGTTGAATAACACACTTGAGAGGTTTGAGAGAGCATTTTTGCAAAAAATCCAAAACAAGCTTCAAGCATTTGAAATGAAAGTTTTTATACATATGAAATTAAAGGGCTAGTATATAAAATTTTACAATTTGTTTTCTTTTATAAAATCCATTCAAGTATGTATTTTTTACTCAAAAAATACCTTCTTTTTCCTCTTAGCCTCCTCCAATTTCCTTGGATTTCCTGTTAGAGGATGTCTTTGTTCGTTCTCTGTGGTCCCACTCTATGTAGGAACATAGCCACCCCCTGGCTCCTAAAATGTACTAGGGACTATGCACTATGGGGTTTGTAGTGTGCATAGACCAGTGCACTTGACTGCAGCTAATGTGCACTACTTGTTCTAAACAAATGGAAGTGAGGGAGAAATGAGACACTCGGGAGCTCAGTGAGGGTGTAAAAAGAAGCACAAAACACAGTAAGAAGCAATTTCATAAAAAGACATTACAGAGCTAATACAGATAGTGTGTTTCATTTTGGCTTGTATTTGCTACTCTGAAGCACATCAGATTCAGCAAGCATTTACAAACCGTTTACTAATCATCAAGCGGCTTTGCTGATATTTTCAAATCTTAACAACAAAGCATAAAGTTTTATGCTTTATTTCTTTTATACTTACTTTTTTCAGATGTTTTCAGGCTGGCCACACGATGCACAAAATCCTCTTCATTTTTGCCTCTTCTGGTCGGTCCTCAATGATACAGAGAGCATCTCTGACATAACAACATCAATGCTGTTTTTTGTATCCTTACACTCTGAGTGCTGTGTGACATGGGGACAGTGCTGCGACAAGATCATCCTGTGCCCAGGACAAAGTTGCCAAATTGCCCCCCCCCCTTCATTATGTGCAAGCCTTGGAGGAGGAGGGGGGGAGTGAGAGCACAACCCGCACCTCTTCCCACCTCTCTCCTTGCTGCTTCATGGCTTGCAGGGCTGACAGTAGTAGTGATGCCACTGTCCCTACTCCTGTCAGCCTCAGAGTAGAAGGAACTTGCGACGCCCCCATCCCTACAATACAGACTGCGCCCAGAGCAGCTGACCCTTCTGCCAACCCCTTGCCCCGGCCCTGCATGGTGATACCCCCTCAGCAGGCAGGTCCATGGCTGCAGGGGATGGAGGGGAATACAGTGCCTTGAAAAAGTATTAATAGCCCTTAAAATTTTCCTTATTTTGTAATGTTACAACCAAAAATGTAAATGTATTTTTTTGGAGATTTTATGTGATAGACCAACACAAAGATATTAATTTGTATAAAATTTTGAAAACCATAAATTATTTCCCTTCCCCTTCACAATTATGTGCCACTTTGTGTTGGTCTAGCACAAAAAAATCCCAATAAAATACTTTTATATTTTTGGTTGTAGCATGAAAAAAGCTGCTTTATTTTCACTAGTGCTGGGCACCCTTTTAGAAAAAACAAAAACAGAGCTGGGAATTCCAGGTATTGGATATGGTGGAGAATGTGATGAAACTGGCCCATCTCTCCACCTCGTCCAATCAAAGAACGCTTTGCATTCATTAAGCAAACGCAAACCAATCTCTGAATGACACCTGTGTTGAGCAGCTAAACTCTTATGTTCACAGCGCTGCAGCCTAGCCACTCAACATGAGACTTGGAAGATTTCTAGAGATCACTAGAGTAGCATTGTCTACTAAAGTGATTTCCAACTTCTAGAGGGATTCACAGGTACGGTATATGCATAGTTGCATTGGTCCATGCTAAACCAATGTAAAAATGCCATACATGGAATTCTTCTTTAAAATGTACCTATAGCTATCATAACTTTAGCAAACTGGCACTGAATTTTACCAAACACTTTTAGGAGCTTACATGTATTATCAGTTCTTTGGCAGGGTACCCCAAGTGCCCCAAAATCCTAAGGCACTCTAATACATATATACTGACTTCAGTTAAGAAGTTGGAGCTTGTTCTTACTCCCTGCATATAGCTACAAGCTAATCAATGTGATGGACAGCCCTACTGGCCAATAGCACGGCTTCAGTGGTGTGACAAAACTTAGATCCTATTTGAAGTTGAAAGTTCCATATCAGAATATCCCAGCTTTAGAGGCTCCAGGTCATTCTGCAAAGAAGCTGAGGATACCTGCGGGAACCTGTCGTCACCTTCTATTGCACAACAGTGCAGCCAGTCAGTCAATGTAAATGTCTGGCATGCATTAGTCATTTTTTTAACACCTTTAGTTTTAAGGTATAGTCCCTTATCAATATGTCATTAAAATATCTGAAACAAGAACTGTGGACATGGCCTCGTATTAGCCAATGAAAAGTTTTATTGCATTGGCTGGGATTTTCCCTTGCAGATTTACATTCAGATTGGTTTTTGTAAAGGAAAAGTACACTAGTCCGACTTGTTCCTATCAGTAGGAGCTTTCAAATTAAATTCATGCTATTCTGTTGACCCATCTTCCACAACCTGAAATCCCCAATTAATGAAAATCCTCAGCTGTGCAGTCTGCAGGAAGTCTGTAAAGCCTTGCTAATCTTTTATGTAAATTTCTGTTTCTTTAAGCTGAGATGGTAACCCACTCCCTTTAACCTTGCCCCTCAATGGGCAACACAGACCATTCTTTATTTAACACACTTTGAAAATAGATCAGTGTGTTTAAAATCCAAAATTTGGCTCTAAAATCTTTCTCCCTTTTGGGGGCTCCTAAAAGCCCATCTCATGGGTATGGTTTATTAAATAGCCCCCCAGCATCATCTGAAAACTGGCTTTTATACTCACCTTTTCTACAGCATTGTGCCCCACAGTAATTCCTTTCTGCAAATAGCAGTTGACAACTTAAGGAGTTTGCCTAGAATGGGGCTTTATTGACCTCACGCAAAATATTAAACAGGAAAGAAACACTTAGTTCAGAACTGGCATGGTTAAAGCTGACATCTGAGAATATTACATTGAAATAGAAGCAAAATTCAGAAAAGCTAAGAAGTATACTGACCTCTTGCCTGGCTAGAGTAATGACAAGAACTAAAAAAATAGATCACTCTCTCAGAAAAGTCAACATGGTACAACACATTTCAGGATAACAACAACAAGTGGGAATGGCTACATGGAGTTTGGTTTGTTTCTGTGTACATACATTTAAATACAAGTCTCTGTCATGTAATGCATGCATCAGATTCAAATTTGCAAAGGGCACCTGGGAAATCTTCTCTTCACTAAACAGCACCCACTGTTAAGGAGGGCAGTGTATTTGGTATTTCTAAACTAACCTTTCTCAAAATTTTATTTATAAACACAGCTTAATGGCTCACTGCAAGTATACCTGTCCCAAACTAAGTTTAGAGTTCTCATCTGCTTCAGGAGTACAACCAAAGCTGAAGGAGCTCAGCCAGGGCCAGTGCTAGACTATTTTACACCCTAGGCAAGACCAGCTATTTGCACCCCCCCAAGAAAGGGAAGGGGTAAAAAACTTCTCTATGTCATACCTAGTAACCCTGATCTGATGGTTGCTCCATGTTATGCTGTCATACCCAGTGACCCCCATATTCCTCCATGTCACACCCGGGGACCCTAATGTCCCTCCATGTCACACCCAGGGACTTTGATGTTTTACAATGTCACACCCTGGGACCCCAATATTCCTCCATGTCATGCTGTCATACTGACTGACCCTGATGTTCCTCCATGTCACACTCAGGGACCCCCATTTTCCTCAATGTCATGCTGTCATACCCAGTGACCCCAATGTTTCTCTATGTCAGACCGTGATGTTTTTCCATGTCACACTTGGGGACCCTGATGTTCCTCCATGTCACACCTGGGGACCCTGATGTTTCTCCGTGTCACACTTGGGGACCCCAAACCCCCATGGCACACCCAGGGACCCCAATTCCTCATGACACACCTGGTGACCCCGAACCCCTGTTACACCTGGTGACTCCGATTCCCCATGGCACACCTGGTGACCCCGATTCCCTTTCATACCACGGATGCTCCATGTAACACCCAGGGGCCCTGATCCCCTGTTCTGGGGACACTCACTGGACGGTATGAAGAGAGTGGCCCGCACTCTGCCCTCCCTCACTGTGATCCTGCTGATTCCTTCTCCCAGGACGATCCTCTCCTGGACCAAAGTGCTCACCACAGCTCCAACCGGCTCCTGGTGGAGGGAAAAGCAGCAGTAAGAGAGCGCCGCGTGTCCTTCATCACCAACCTCCTCAGACCATTCCAGTGCCTCGTTGCTTCTGGCCCAGTAAAGGTTCCGCCCTACAGTGCCGAGCTCTGGCTCAGGTTCAGCTTTCCTCTGCTCCCTGCTTAATACCGACCCAGGGAAATGAACGACTGCCTACCAACTCAGTGCAGAGATTCTCTTCCTGCCTGGAGTTAAGGCCGCTCAGCTCCAGCCAAAGAGGATCATCATGCAGGCAGCACTCTGTTGGGCTCCCTTCCTGCCTCTTGGGGCCCCTCCAACAGTGGTGGAAAGCCAGGACCTGGTAGTTCCGCCACTGCCCAAGACACCTGGCATCTTCCTCTGTCCCTTCTTCCTCCCCCACCGCGACCCCTCCCCTCATTTCACAATAATCATTCATGATGGAGAGAGAGAGTGCTGGCTCGTGGCTGTGCCCCTAAGTGGCAATGCGCCCTAGGCGGCTTCCTAGTTTGCCTAGTGGAAGCACAGGCCCTTAGCTCAGCAAACAAATCGTGTCAGTCTCCAGATAGTCCACACTTTCTTACAGCTGTGAACAACTCCACCCTACCTCACAGACGGGTACTGGCTTCTTCCTGTCCAATCCAGTCAAGTTCCACCACCCCAAACTCGCTCATTCATGTAATTTATGGTCCATAAAGACATGGGTTTGGGGTGGAGAAACTTGACTGGCTTGCACAGAGTCCTGATCTCAGCCCAATAGAACACCTTTGGGATAAATTAAAGTGGAGAATGCGAGCTAGGCCTTCCCGTCCAACATCAGTGCCTGACTTCACAATGGCGCTTCTGGAAGAATGGTCAAACATTCCCATAGACACACTCCTAAACCTTGTGGGCAGCCTTACCAGAAGAGTTAAAGCTGTTATAGCTGCCAACTCAGTATTAAACCCTACTGACTAAGACTGAGATGCCATTAAAGTTCATGTGCATGTAAAGGCAGGCATCCCAATACTTTTGGTAATATTGTGTATATAATTTGCTCACTGTGCTGTAACACCCATGTATTTTATATTGTAGCGAGGCGAGCCTGTGTCACTGGGTTTCTTTAGCAATTTACGCCTGATTTTTGCAGAGCTAGGCATGCTGATTGCACAGGTGTGGGCTGGTTTTATTATAGTCCCGGGGTTAGCACTCAGGGCTCCCAGTTGGAGACAATCCACCCAGCAGATAGGAGACCTGGCCCAGGAGTCAGGAGGACTTCACCCTATGGACATGGGGTCTGTGTATGGGAGTCGGGAGTGTTCCCACCTTCTTTGAGAGAGAGAGGCTTCAGGTGGCAGTTTGAGCATACATGTCTGTAGGAGACAGAAGTAGTCTACGACAGCACAGCGGAAAGCTGATCCCACCTAAGCTACAAGGGAACTTGACCGAAGGGTACTTGTACTGGTCTGAGGAGCAGACCTAAGGCCTAAGCATGAGGCCTGAAGCAGCTGTGTGGCAAGTGAGTAAGCCAGGAGGCTAAACTAACAAGTTACAGTAATGGTGGGACCCTCTGTGAGGGAAAATTGCTGCTGTTTTGAGATCTTTCCATTCTTTTAAATAAAAGTGGACTGCCATTCCCTTACAAAAAGCAGTCTGGAGTGGCACTGCTTCTTGAAATCGCATGCATGCAACAACTTTAGAGTTTAGTTATCCCGGATCTTTACAAAAAAAAAAAAAAACAATATATATATATATATATATATATATATATATATATATATACAGTATATAACAAAAGTGAGTACACCCCCTCACATTTTTGTAAATCTTTTTTTATATCTTGCCAAGTGAGTACACCCCTAAGTCAAAATGTCCAAATTGGGCCCAAAGTTTCAATATTTTGTGTGGCCACTGTTATTTTCCAGCACTGCCTTAACCCTCTTGGGTAGTGCTCCCCAACCTTTTTATCGCCGTGGACCGGTCAACGCTTGATCATCTTACCGCGGCCCGCTGAGGGGAGGGGGGGGGGGGGTTGACGTTTATTGTTTATATTTGAGATTGTTTTGATTTTAATTAATTGTATTTAAACATGCCTTCAAAATAAAATACAGTTACCCAAAAAATGAATATAAAGTGATTTTTTTTATTTAACAGTTACATTTTAACTCACTAGAACGCTAAATCAATGGAACCATGAGCTTGTTTCTTTGCAAGGAGACGGTTCCATCTGGGGGTAATAGGAGACAATGACACCCGAAGTGTGTTGCTTATGTCCAGTTTATTCTGTTGTTTTGGTTGCTGTCACTGCAGAAAACCCCGCTTCACACAGATAGGTTGTCGGAAATGGCAATAGGGATTTAAGTGCTGTGGTGGCAATCTCAGGGTATTCCGCCATGACTTTAATCCAGAACACCGGCAGAGTTGTTGTCTAGAACGTAGTTTTAAGGCCGCCCTCATTTGCAATATCCAGCAGTTGTTCTTCTTCTTACACAGACATGCTAGATTCGCCTGATTTGTTGGCAAATGGATCGCGGATCCATTCCTTACCAGTTCTTGGGTCTTTTGTGGTTGGGAAGTAGTGCTCAAACTCTTTTAAAAGCAAAGACAGGTAAATGTGCACCAACTGGCAGAATGAACATTAAGGCTCAGTCTCGCCTAAAATCCCCGCTAATGTCTGAAACGTGTCCAAAATGCCTCTGTTCACTCGCCGTCCCCACAACTCCAGTTTGGCTTTAAATGCAGCTACTTTGTCTGCCAACTTGAAAACAGTTGTCATTTTCCCCTAAAGGCACAGATTGAGTTAATTGAGCAGGCTGAATATGCCACACAGGTAAGCCAGTTTTGCGACCCATACCTTGTCACTGAAATGTGATGCCAGCGGTGACTTCTTTTCTGAGAGAAATTTCTGCAATGGCTCTCATAATTCAAATACTCTGATTAGCGATTTTCCTCTGGATAACCATCTTATTTCTGTGTATAAGAGAAGGCATCTGTACTCTGCGTCCATCTCCTCACAAAGCTGCTCAAACAGGCGCGAGTTAAGTGCGTGCGCTTTGATGTGGTTAATAACTTTAACGACATCAATCAATACACTGTTAAATTCCGGTGACATTTTTCGGCTTGCCAGCTTTTCCCTGTGAATAAGACAATGCGTAGATTCACTCTCAGGTGCAACCTCCTTAATCCGAGCAGTTAAACCAGACAGTCGTCCGGTCATGGCAGCAGCTCCGTCTGTGCATATGCCAACACAAAAGGACCATTTTAGTTGTCCTGATATATAACCATCCAGTGACTTGAACAGTTCTGCTTCTGTGGTGTTGGTTGGCAAAGATAGTGCACATAACAAATCCTCATGCACATCCTCCTGATATAGATATCGCACATAAACAAGTAGTATTGCCTCGTTGTCGATATCTGTAGATTCGTCAACCTGGAGTGCATATATCGATGATGTATTAATTCTCTCCAACAATTGTGTTTCAATGTCTTTGGCTATTTCCTCAATGCGCCTAGTCACAGTGCTAGCTGACAAAGGCACATGTGCTATCTTTTTCCACAGCAGCCTCTCCTAGAAGTTCACGGCAAATTCTTCACCGATAGTGAATGGCTTTTTAGCCTTAGCAATGCGGTTATCAACCAAATATGATGCTCTCAGTGCATTCTCCTTTATTGATGTGGTGGCCCTCATAAATTTCTTCTGTCCTTCATGTTCCAGTTTTTTTTCTTTCAAAATACTCCAGGGGCTTGTCTTTTAATCCAGGGTGCTTGCCATTCAAGTCGCGAAGCAGTTTTGAAGGTTTCATTGCCTCAATAGAGAATTGTTTGCCGCAAACTATGCAGAGCAGTTTTGGTGTGTGGGAATCACCTGTCCCGTTAAATCCATATTTCAAGTAGGACTCATGGTATTGTCTGTTAAAAGTCGCATGTTTCTTTGATGTTGAAGGCTCTTCTCCTGTCTCTTCACTGGGCCTTTTCTTTTTCCCAAGGAAACTTTCTAACGACGTCTGTTTTGTACTCATTTTTTGCTAATTTGTGGGTTAAATTTAAGCAAACACATTAACTCAATATACACGTACAGTACACACATGAGAAAGTAACTTTGAACAGAGAGAAGAGCGATACACACCTTCTCTTTACCAAAGCTACAACGCCACTGCCGCTAGCAGCCACTCAGCTCCTGACGTCACCTGCTCAGCTCCAGACGTCACCTAAAACCGCCCGATATCACGATAATTTGAGCATGGGCGGTATTAGTGCGGCTTTAGGTGATGTCTCAGCTTCCAGTTAACCTCTCGTCCATGGAAAGTCGCAAAAACCCGAGACAATAAATAAAATGGAAATAATTTAATGTTCCTTGGGTGGCCGGTACCATTTGATCCATGGACCGGTACCGGTCCACGGCCCGGGGGTTGGGGACCACTGCTCTTGGGCATGAAGCTCCCCAGAGCTTCACAAGTTGCTACTGGAGTCCTCTTCCACTCCTCCATAAGGACATCACGGAGCTAGTGGAAGTTAGAGACCTTGTGCTCCTCCACCTTCCATTTGAGGATCCCCAGAGATGCATAATAGGGTTAAGGTCTGAAGACATGCTTGGCCAGTTCATCCCCTTTACCCTCAGCTTCCTTAGCAAGGCAGTGGTCGTCTTGGAGGTGTATTTGGGATCGTTATCATGTTGGAATACTGCCCTGTGGCCCAATCCTTGAAGTGAGGGGATCATGCTTTGCCTCAGTATGTCACAGTACATGTTTGCATTCATGGTTCCCTCAATGAACTGTAGCTCCCCAGTGCCAGTAACACTCATGAAGCCCCAGATCATGACACTCCCACCACCATGCTTGAGTGTAGGCAAAACACACTTGCCTTCGTACTCCTCACCTGGTTTCCGCCACACACGCTTGACACCATCTGAACCAAATACGTTTATCTTGGTCTCATCAGACCACAGTACATGGTTCCAGTAATCCATGACCTTAGTCTTCTTGTCTTCAGCAAACTGTTTGCGGGCTTTCTTGTGCATCAACTTTAGAAGAGGCTTCATTCTGGGATGACAGCCATGCAGACCAATTTTGATGCAGTGTGCGTGGCGTATGGTCTGAGCACTGACAGGCTGACGCCCCACCCCTTCAACCTCTGCAGCAATGCTGGCAGCACTCATACATCTATTTCCCAAAGGCAATGTCTGAATATGATGCTGGGCACGTGCACTCAACTTCTTTGGTTGACCATAGTGAGGCCTGTTCTGAGTGAAACCTGTCCTGGTAAACCGCTTGGCCATTGTGCTGCAGCTCAGTTTCAGGGTCTTGGCAATCTTCTTATAGCCTAGGCCGTTCTTTATGTAGAGCAACAATCCTTTTTTCAGATCCTCAGAGAGTTCTTTGCCATGTTGAACTTCCAGTAACCAGTATGAGAGAGTTAGAGCAATAACACCAAATTTAACACACCTGCTCCCCATTCACACTTGAGACCTTGTAACACTAACGCCAACGCTTATTGGGCTCAATTTGGATATGTTCACTTAGGGGTGTACTCACTTTTGTTGCCAGCAGTTGAGACATTAATGGCTGTCTGTTGAGTTATTTTGATGGCACTGCAAATTTACACTGTTATACAAGCTGTACACTCACTACTTTATATTTACAAAATTGTGAGGGGTGTACTCACTTTTGTGAGATACTGTGTATATATATATATATATATATATGTATACACACACAGCATATGTTTACCTTGACTTTGGCCTTTCACAAACATTGATAAAATTGTCTGTTTATTTTTTTATTCTACATAAGTCACATAACAGTAAGAGTCGGTTCACACTGGGGTGACACGACTCCTTACTACTTCGGGAGGCGAATTGTCAGTCCCGTGCACAACGACTTCGGAGCGACTTGCAGGGACTTCACATAATGGAAGTCTATGCAAGTCGCTCCGAGGTCGCCCCGAAATAGTACAGGACCCTTTTTCTAAGTCGGAGCGACTTGTGTTGCTCCTATTAGAACGGGTCCTGTAGCGGTCAATGGACCGCGAAGGAGCGTGACTTGTCAGGCTGAAAAGTCGCCTGACAAGTCGCGCTAATGTGAACCGACTCTAAATCTTTTGAACTAAAGGAACCCCTGAAAATCTCTTTCCCATTGACACTAAAATGCTATAGAAAACATAAAGGGGAACCTATCTAATTGTATTACTTATAGCATAATATAACTTAACTAAAATAGACAATGCACACCTTCTTTAACCAGTTCCAGACCGCCCACCACATATATACTGCGGCAGGGTGGCCCGGCTGCGCAAAATCACGTACATGTACGTGATTTTGTGCAGGCGATGTAGGGGGCACCGCCCCCTCTGTGATTGGACACAGCGGTAGCCAATCAGCGGATCCAATGGCCGCTTAGGCCCGCCGATCGTTCAGAGGAATGACAGAACGGCAGTCTGCCTATGTAAACAAGGCAGACTGTTGTTCTGTCAGGAAGTAAAAGAGAGATCTTGTGTTTCAACTAAGCTGAAACACAGATCTCTCTTTTCCTCCAGTGCATCCACTCCCCCCGCAGTTAGAAAGCACTCCCTAGGAGCACACTTAACCCCTTGATTGCCCCTGGTGTTAACATCTTTCCTGCCAGTGTCATTTATACAGTAAGGGCTCTTTCACACGGGCGGTCCGATCAGATCCGCCTGTCAGTTTTTTAGGCGGATCTGATCGGATCCTCCATGCAGCTCTATGGGGCAGCGGGTGTCAGCGGAGGTCACCTCCGCTGACACCCGCTGCCATCCGCATCCGATCCTGTGCTGAAATCTGGACGGATGGAAACCCTATTTTTCCATCCGTTCAGTAATCGGAGCGGATCTGATGAGAGCGGACAAGCGGTCTGCTCTCCTCCGATCCCCCATAGAGGGCAGCGGGTGCTGAGACACCTCCCTCTCCGCTCTGCAAGCGGAGACGGAGCTGTCATCCGCCCGGCTCAGCGGGGATCGCGGATCAATCCCCGCTGAGCAACACGGATCCGCCTGCGGAGGCGGACCGTGTGAAAGAGCCCTAACAGTGCATTTTTTTTTTTAGCACTGATCACTGTATTGGTGTCACTGGTCCCCAAAAAGTGTCACAATTTAAAAAAAAAGTCCATAAATGTAACCCATAGTTTGTAGACGCTATAACTTTTGCGCAAACTAATCTTATTAGGGTTTTTTTTTTAACAAAAATATGTAGCAGAATTAATATTGGCCTAAATTGATAAAAAACATTTGATTTTTTATTTCTTATATTTTTTATTGAGTATGTTTTATAGCAAAGTGAAAAAAAATAAATTTAAATCGTGATTCTTTTTTTAGTTTATAGCGCAAAAAATAAAAACCACACAGGTGATCAAATACCACCAAAAGAAAGCTCTATTTGTGGGAGAAAAAAACTATTTGGGTACAGCGTCGCACAACCGCGCAATTGTCAGTTAAAGCAACGCAGTGCCATATCGCAAAAAATGGCCTGGTCAGGAATGGGGTAAAACCTTCTAGAGCCACAATTTCCAACGAACTACAGCAAAATGTACTTAGTTTTGTAGGGTGCTGGTGCTGACTACCTTGTTCTTATCTATGCTCCGTCATTCTATGGAGATCAGTAACACTTAGGGGGATAAACTGCAGGTGGCAGAAACTCTTCAGCATCATCCAAATAAAGATTATTGATTATTTCAATGATATACAATCACTGGATTTATGTCTGATGTTTGCCTAGAAAATGCACACAGAAATTATATAGTTTTAACTAAAAGGGGATTGTTTGTTATCTTAAATAATTAGAACTGTACATGCTAGGATTACAGCTATTACTAGCATTAAGTGGTAAAAGCACTTACTATTGCTATTAGTAGTAAATGGTAATGTCTTATATACAGTAGAGAAAATAATTATTTGATCCCCTGCAGATTTTGTAGGTTTGCTCGCTTACAAAAAAATGAAGGGTCTATGATTTTTATCATAGGTGTATTTTAAAGATAATAGAGACAGAATATCAACCAAAAATTCAGAAAAATCACATGATACAAATGTTATAAATTGAATTGCAGTTCAGTGAGTAGAATAAGTATTAGATCCCCAAGCAAACATGACTTAGTACTTGGTGGAGAAACCCTTGTTGGCAAGCACAGAGGTAAGATGTTTCTTGTAGCTGGTTACCAGGTTTGCACACATCTCATGAGGGATTTTGGTCCACTTTTCTTTACAGATCTTCTCTAAATCCTTAAGGTTTCTTGGCTGCCGCTTGGCAACTCAAAGTTTCAGCTCCCTCCCTAAATTTTCTATAGGATTAAGGTCTGGAGACTGGCTAGGCCACTCCATGACCTTAATGTGCTTCTTCTTGAGCAACTTCTTTGTTGCCTCGACGGTATGTTTTGAGTCATTGTCATGCTGGAAGACCTATCCTTGACCCAGCATGACAATGCGGCAAAGTCGACCTGTACCTTTAGCAGAGAAATAGCCCAAAGCATCATATTTCCACTTCTGGGCTTGACTGTAGGGATGATGTTCTTAGGGTCATAGTCAGCATTTTTCTTCCTCCAAACATAGTGAGTCAAGTTAATGTCAAAAGAGCTTAATTTTGTATTTTTAACTTTGTATAGTCAGGTATGTGACATCATCAATGTGCGAAGCCCAGGCAGCAGGAAGTGATGATGCAAGATGCAATCAGTGTCTATAAGAGGCAGCAGTCTGCACATGTCTAAGATGGCTGCCAACAGGAGGGAAAGGTAGTACCTTGACACCAATCTGTGGGAGAGAATTATTGTTGGTTGGTGGGGGATCAAATACTTATTTTACTGACTGAACTGCAACTCAATGTGTAACATTTGTATTATGTGTTTTTTTCCGGATTTTTAGTTCATATTCTGTCTCTATCACTTAAAATACACCTATGATAACAATTATAGACTCTTCATTTCTTTGTAAGTGGGCAAACGTACAAAATCTGCAGGGGATCAAATAATTATTTTCGCCATCGTAATAGCTATGCAATGAGATGAAAAATAATTAAAGAGATTATGTGTTTTTGTACTACAAGTGGTCACTTAGTTATGACTCATCATCATTGATAACACTTCAGGTTCACTCTGCTATAGCAGCCAATTCATGGCACATACCCAACAATATCAGCCTTATTACATCAATTTTAACTAACGTAATCTACCACACTAAGGCATTACCGTTCTGTATGACCTTTAGGCCACATTGCAGGTGGTCTTAATACTCTGTCCTGGTGATGAAGGAGGGACTCTGCTAGGATAAGCAAAGAGGATCAATGGATATACAAGACTGGATTTAGTCTGAATATTGCATGCCACATTCAATCCGACACATTTCAATGTAGGGCAAAGCTAACACTTTCCCTGTTAGTGGAGACTAAGCTATCAAGCTTCTGGCCCAGCACTTAGGAACAGCTCAGTGATTATATAGCGCACCCTCTTTTTAGTGTGGAGGATGAATATGAGTTACAGGTAAATATGGCAGTGACCTACCAGAGCTGAGTTTCCTGCCTCCTGCAAGCAATGTCAGTTCCAGGACTGAAATTATATTACTGTGCACTGTCCTAAACATAGCACTGCTTCCAGGAGTCAAGCAATGGCAGCTTCCAACACTGGCACTGACAGATAACAACTATGCTGACAAGTAGTCTTAAAAATAAGCAATAAATTATGTATCAGAAAGACTGATCATGCTGACTGCAAGGATCATCCCACTGTAAAGACTCCACAGCTGTTCATAGTACTCAGCAGACATGAAAAATATACAATTATGCTACTACCATAGAATAAGGTGACCAGTTTTTTTAAATGAAATCCGGGGACATATTTTTTTTACCAGTAATGGCGGCAATCAGTGACTCATAGCAGGACTGCGATATTGCGGAGTATAAATCAGACACTATGTGACACTTTTGACACTTTGTGGTAACCAGTGACACTAATACAGTGATCAGTGCTAAAAATATGCCCTGTCACTTTAATAATGGCACTGGCTGGGAAGGGGTTAACATCTAGGGGCGATAAAGGGTTAAATGTGTACCTAAAAAGTGTTTTATCACTGTGGGGGAGGTGCTTTTATTAAGGGAAAGCATAGATCCCTGCACCTGCTTTGCAGGAACACAGAATTAATGTCTTCCATACTGACAAACCAGCGTTCTGCCTGTGCACAGAACAATCGGCGGGTACCACCGGAAATCAAGTCCGCCTGACCCACTGATTGGCTCCAATACCCAGAAATGCAGAATCACATATATGTACATGATCCTGCGCAGCACGGACGCCCTGTAGCAGTAAATCTGCTATGGGGCAGTTGGCAACTGGTTAAGATGATATGCATTATGCAGCATTATGATAACCCACAGGCAGCAGGCACTCTATCATGGCTCTGGCTGGCTCTGTCACAGTGTGTCACATAACATGGCTGCTGGGTTCTGATTTTGTTAACTTATGACCAATAGGCAGCCATGTGCACTGCCAGCAAGAGCCATTATAGAGTGCCTGCTGCCTGTGAGTTAAGATCCTATCCATTATTCCAGAGCGACAGACACAGTGGAATGTAGTCTATTCACAGACTATCCCAAAGCACACTTGTGATGAAGCCTTGAAGCCACTGGCAGCCCCACAATCGGATCCGATTCCCCCCTGTTCCTGCTTCTGGACACGGTCAGCTGAGCTCAGCTGCCTCTCTCTGCTTGTCGCTGCCGCCGCCCATCTCACAGTCGTCTCTGAATTTGCCCGTGCCCCTGTTCAAATCCAATCTGGGGACAAAACTGGGGACAGACTTGGTCCAGGAACAGTGTCCCCAGTGTCCTCAGAAACCAGGGACATCTGGTCACCCTACCACAGAACCATTTATAAATAAAGTTGTCATTGTGGACAGATTCCCATCACTGGGGCCTGTAGGCTCAAACCAAGACCCCACTTCTAGAGTCACCTCTAAAATGTTTATTGTGACAGTGTGTAAGTAAGCCCATAGATCATAAATACATTTGTGCATGATTATAGGAGAAAAATGTATAGACCAATAACTGTACAATGTAAATGCAATTTTTTGCCAATGTGGCTAAAGGTGCAGACTTACTTTATCTATTGGTAAATCCATCTATGGTTGTAATGAATTCATGTGAAATGTTGGATGTATGAGTGTAAAAATTCAGTCAAACAATATGTATTCTTCTATTGATAAAATTATTCTATTGATAAAAAAATGCACACACTAATTCAGCAGTGGTAAAAATAAAATAAAATAAGCCATATTGTCGGTGGCAGTAAAATAGTATCTCCCAGCATTTTTGTCAAGGGACGAAACAATAAACTCCAGTATTATCACCAGCGGGTGCAAAAAGAAACCCAAAGTATTTATGTCAATGACTGCAATAATAACTCCCAGCATAGCATCAGTGACTGTAGTAAGAACCCCCATGTCTGTGTCAATGACTGCAATAACAACCCGCAGGGCTAGTCATTATAGCAGCCTACCACACTGGTGGCTAGTGGGAGTCATTTTTATCCCTGTCCCCCCCATTGGTGTTTATTAGCAGTATTATGTAACCCCCCTATACTGGTGTGCAGTAGCAGTATTTTTGGTAATAGCCCCCCTCCCCCCAGTTGTGTTCAGTGGCTTTACAATTCAACTTCCCAGTATTGGTGGTTATTAGTTATTAGGGCCAATGTGTGCACATACTGTTATTTATGGGGTTTTTTTTGCATATTTTCATTTGATGTGCTAAGGGCAGCCCATTGATTGCATGTAGATGTGGATGGAGTCTTGTGTCAGGTAAAAATCCCTGCAACTGACAATAACTACAATGTTTTAGTGAAGGCTACTGGAACACAGAGAGCATTCCATCACTGGGCACCCAATGCCCAAAGGTGGCAAGCCCAGCCTAGGACGTGGTGGCCCACACAGACAGCTTGTGGGATGTATGTTTCGCACCAGGGTATTAGTTAATTAATAAGGCCAGCCATAGATGGTTTGAATCTCGGACGATTTAGCAGGAACCTGCCGAGATCAACTTGGGTACAACCAGCCTGATGGGTTTTACTTGCGTTATCGCTAGAGCTATAGCCGTTAGCAATATTCAATGTCTCGTCAATAGTTTGTGTTGATGGGGGAATCGTACACAGGTTGCAGGAAAGAAATTCGCATCCATCTGTTGCCGGCCTTCTTGTAGCAAAGATGTATACTCCAAGACAAATCTTCTTGTGACATTATCTATGTAGCAAATGCTGCAAAAATGTAGAAAGAGAAAAAAATATGCAAATATAACAAACTACGCAGTGCACACGAAAAAGCAGATTTTAACAACTATGTTTATTAATGCTTTCCAGTGTAGACAACCAAGTTAATGCTCACTATTGGTGTTTACTTTCCTTTTAGCTGGCATTGATTTGTAATAGGAATGCATCTCGCTTTGTTCCAAGCTGCTACATTCTTTGTGTGGATAAATTACCCCACACGACTCTAATCTGCAGCTGATGTAACTATAAAACACATTCTTTTCACAGGAAAGACAAGGGATTGACACAAAGACATGAGAGTCTTTGACTCAGAGGATATTTTTTTTCATACATTTTACGTAGGCAAGCTGTATTATTTGTTGGCCATGTCCTAGCATATCCGGAAATAATTAAAAGCAAACAGCAGGTTGAGCTAACACATGTAAACAATGGATTTGTGTCCTAACTACAGTCTCCAAGAAACTGAAGTTTACTGAAAGTGTGTGGAAAACACTATTAGTTACCCAGTCTGCCTGACAGGCATAAGTAGCAGATTTATGGAAAATGACGAGCTGCTATCAGATTGCTGGTGGAATCCTCATTGCATTTGGCCTTTTAAGTATTTTTTCAGGGGTCATAGCATTTTTTCCAGTTTTTAGTTACAAGCCTTTATTCATTGGCTGGAGTGTACGGATTGCTTGTCCTATCTGGAATGGTGCGCTGGTAAGACAACCAATAGCATGTTTATTATTTATTGCCTTTTTATACTACTCATTTTGCAAAGCAAAATACAAATACTGAAGACAATGCTAGTTTTAAGATTATCCCTAGACCTAAGAAATATTTAAGTTTATTGTGCTTTTACATAAAGCGTGTCAATGGATTTTCTTCGGAATTTTGTATTATAAGAATATATATATATATATATTTTTTTTTTTTACCAACATACTATTTTCTAAGAAGAGGATGTTTATGCATTGGCTGTTAAGGCCTCGTACACAGCCATCTCTCCTAGACACCTTTCCTCCTAGAAATGTTGCTTTGGCAGCAAAAACACTTGATGCTTGTAAACGCGTACAATGCGTTTAGGCGTGTTAAACGTTTAGGCATTAATTCATTTTATTGACCAGACTTATCATTTATTTTGGCCTTGCAAAGAATGAAGGCCCCATGCACACAGGGCGTTTTTACAGCTGCTGTTACCAGTGCCAAAAGATTTTTTTTTTTTTGCAGCTTAAAAATGTCTCTCTATGTTATTCTATGGGTTTATGCACACACGGGCCTTTAGGTAAGTGACATAAGCATTTTCAAGTATGGGACGTAGATGAAAAAGGCGCTGGTGATCTTTTATATTTACTGGAATAAAACTTGTTCAGGGTAGCACGTGTATTAAATATGTATTAAAAGTGCTTATTAGTGAATAAATTATTATAATTAAAGGTAATAGATATATTTTAAAGTGCACAACTCAAAATTAAAAAATATTTCTGTTGCTTATTGGTAAATAAATATATAAATAGTTATATATAAATAAATAAATAAATAAATATATTGTACATGCAACAAGCAAATCAATTATATAAATATATAATATTCCGTGCAACAAGCAAATAAAAGTGCTTAATAGTGCGTGCATAAAAAACTCATCAAATATAAACAGATATATTCGTGCTCTCCAGTGAAAAATAATTATATAGCAAGTGTCTCTGCAATTCGTGCAAAAAATATGCTCCTTAAAGTGCTTCAGGTGGTGGGGTGTGACACACGTGGCCTCTTACCAGCTTCCAATGAGTCACAATGACTCCCAACGCCTGTGATCCCTTTAATTGGGTGGATCAGACCTCTCCTCGATATCTTTTGGGATGGATATCTGCTCCTACATTAGGCATGTATGGACCATATAGTCCGCATAAAGATAAACAAAAAAAGCCTCCAATAGTGAAATATTGTATGCTTTATTTGAAAATTAATAAAAAGGTATACAGTTGGTCCCTTACTATTAGTTGTGCCCTCCTGGCACTGGGCAATTCGGCAGTACACAAAATCTTTCAGTAGTGGGGAATCGTATCCGAGGATCTGCAGCTTCCTCTTAGTTTTCCTCTCACTGTGATGTGTGCGGCGGTCGGCGAGCGTCCCTGCCTCTGCTACGAATGCCTGTGTGTTTTGCTTCCGGGTTTGTCAGTAACCACAATGCATTTCGCATCTGTGCGTCATCAGGCGGCCGCCTGATGACGCACAGATGCGAAATGCATTGTGGTTACTGACAAACCCGGAAGCAAAACACACAGGCATTCGTAGCAGAGGCAGGGACGCTCGCCGACCGCCGCACACATCACAGTGAGAGGAAAACTAAGAGGAAGCTGCAGATCCTCGGATACGATTCCCCACTACTGAAAGATTTTGTGTACTGCCGAATTGCCCAGTGCCAGGAGGGCACAACTAATAGTAAGGGACCAACTGTATACCTTTTTATTAATTTTCAAATAAAGCATACAATATTTCACTATTGGAGGCTTTTTTTGTTTATCTTTATGCGGACTATATGGTCCATACATGCCTAATGTAGGAGCAGATATCCATCCCAAAAGATATCGAGGAGAGGTCTGATCCACCCAATTAAAGGGATCACAGGCGTTGGGAGTCATTGTGACTCATTGGAAGCTGGTAAGAGGCCACGTGTGTCACACCCCACCACCTGAAGCACTTTAAGGAGCATATTTTTTGCACGAATTGCAGAGACACTTGCTATATAATTATTTTTCACTGGAGAGCACGAATATATCTGTTTATATTTGATGAGTTTTTTATGCACGCACTATTAAGCACTTTTATTTGCTTGTTGCACGGAATATTATATATTTATATAATTGATTTGCTTGTTGCATGTACAATATATTTATTTATTTATTTATTTATATATAACTATTTATATATTTATTTACCAATAAGCAACAGAAATATTTTTTAATTTTGAGTTGTGCACTTTAAAATATATCTATTACCTTTAATTATAATAATTTATTCACTAATAAGCACTTTTAATACATATTTAATACACGTGCTACCCTGAACAAGTTTTATTCCAGTAAATATAAAAGATCACCAGCGCCTTTTTCATCTACGTCCCATACTTTATATTGTTTTCACAATTAAAAGGGCAGCAGGTTCAGATATATCTTTAAAAAGAGCCAGGCGCCTTCCTATAATTTGCTATAAGCATTTTCAAGCTGCAAAAAAACCCAGAGCCAGTGGGTTCTGAGGGCCGGCGTTACAGCTGTAAAAATGTCTGACGCTTCTAAAGGCTGCTAAATGTGGCTTAACGCTGAATACGTGGCTGAATACATGTCATAATCAATGGTTTCCTATGAGAGCTCATTAATTTGAAAAGAAGTCACATCCAAGTCGGATCATGATGATCTGACTTGTGGTGTGACTTGTGTTCTGAGAAACATAAAGGGTAACCCCACACCATTTTCTTTTTTTTGGCATGAGGTCCTTTGAGACTTGTATGCATTTTGAGGGGAACCCCCACAGCAAAATCAAAAGAAAAAAAAACACAACGTGGCCCCCCCCCAACATCTATACCAGACCCTTATATGAGCAAGCAGCCCAGAAAGTCAGGAAAGGGGGGGGGGGGGGTGAATGAGAGCCCCAAAGCACCTTGTCCCCATGTTGGGCCCCCATGTGAATGAGTAGGTGGTACATTGCACCGCTACCCATTCGCCCCAAAAAGAGGCAGTGTTATGTAAAATAAGACAAGAAACAGTTTTGAGAAGACATTTATTAAAATTCTGCCTTCAGTCTTCTGCCTCCGGTCTTCTCCGCAGTTGCTGTCCTTTCCACTGCCGCCTCGGTCCTCCTCCGACGCTGTCTTCTGTCATTATGCCATCTCTGCTCTCTGCCAGTTCTTATATACTGTAGCAATGGGGACACCAAGATACCCCGCTCCATGTGAAGTCCTTGACGCTTTTTCCTGGCGTTGGTAGTGGCTTTGCAGCTTGTTTTTTCTAATGCTCTGTGTGCATGAGGCCTAACACTCAAGCGCTAATTGTGCCAAGTAATAATGCACGCTTATAAGCGTTTGGGCACGTCAAGCATTTTTTCTTACAAAACCCTGCTGCTCCTGGACGTGCTGGCAGTGGGTTTTCCGCCTCTTAACTCCTCTAAATGCCTCTGTGGATTTGACCCCAAGACTAGAAATGCTTCTTTAAGTTTGTGGGTTACCACAGTGCAAACCTAATGCTGCCCAGAGATTAACAGGTCTGTTGGTGATAATAAAACAGTGTCCAGTAAAGGGAATCTGTCAGGAAACTAAATACCTGAGTAATTAGCCTAAGGTGGAGCATACCATTCTCTGTGTTGCCTCATGCACACAGGTGCTTGGGGTTATACTGTACAACGAAAAACGTAAGTGTGTTTCTTAGCCCAGGAGCCACAGGTGTTATGTACAGCCACCCATAGAAACCAATGGCTGCACACGGGTATACACCTGTACTTGCTTGAACATGCACACGGATATGATTGTACACCTCTGAATGCAGACAGCCTGCGTCTAGGCCCATACGTCCATACACACACACAAGTCACACAAGGCTAGCTTATGTCCGCATTCAGCCATTAATTTCTATGGGGTGGCTGTACATAGCACCTGTCACTTCCAGGTGGGGCAGTATACCCACTTTTTATGTTGTATGACCCCTATGTGCATGAGGCCTTCAGCTCTTTACTTTCACTCATAATGAAGTTGAATTAGCTTACAAGGAAATTGGGTGGAGAGTAATTATCTATCGAAGAAAAATGTTGTCACAGTCCCCTGAGAATAAAATGGCAAAAGTAAACCAAGTCTTACAGATGGACCCTGTGGACGAGGTGGATAGAGATTTTAGTGTGCCCAAGAGTATCGATTAGATAAAATACAGATTATAAAAATCTAAGTTTTACTGAAGGCAAGATAGTAAAACATCATACGAGAATACAGTATCTAGAAGGTGTATTGCAGCACATCCTGTAATGCGATGGATCGACGCATTTCACCCACACTTTGGGCTTCCTCAGGATCCAGATTTGTCGCAGGCTTTCTCAAAGTATATATATATATATATATATATATATATATATACACCCTTAGAAATTCAGAAATGATGTAGTCAGAGCCTTTGCATGTAAAGCCTGGTACACACAATCAGATTATCGGACGAATATTCATACGTTTTTTGTTGCATGCTCGTCTCATATCGAAAGTGAAGAGGTTACTCAACATATGAAAATTCTCATACGACAGAATACAACTTCAGAAGTAATGTAATGTGTTGAATTGTTTTGTATGTGTTCTTTTGTTTCCGAGCATGCGTAGTCTTGCTCTTACAAATTTTTTCAGACGAAAAACTTTACTAATCAAATGAAAATCGGACGTTATGTTCATGAATGATAAAATTTTTATACCCTGTTTCTTCAATTTTTGACGCACGAAAAGTCGGAAATTGGCTGTGGAAAGCACTATACTAACGATCAGAAAATCGGCAGATTGTACGTTGTATGAAATTTTATTTCCGATTTTTTTATCGTGTATATGGGCCTTCAGATAGAGTGGAGGGGGATTAGAACACCTGTTTTGTTTTTTTGCTGTCTGTGAATGAATGGGCCCCAATTCCTGAAAACACAATCCAAAAGTTGGGGTATATCCTTCTGTAAAGCCTGGTACACACAGTTATGCCTCGTACACACGCAACGATTATCGGCCGACTGATCGGCCGACTTTTTTCCAGTGTTGTTGTGTTGGTTGAAATGTGGTCTAGACTGCACACAAATTTTCTCGGCCAACAAAAATCTACTTCAGAAGTGATGTCATGTGATGGTTTACTTTCCGTGTGTTTTTTCAGCTCTGAGCATGCCCAGTCTTTCTCATCAGATTTTTGTCTGCCGAAATCTGTACTGACTGACGGAAAATCAGCCATTGTGGTGACGGCCAACAAAAATTTTAGAGCCTGCACACCAGATTTTTTTCTGCCGAAAAGTCAGAGTCGGTTGTCGGAAGCATCATACTAACAAGCCGAAAAACGGGCGATCGGACGTTGGCCGAAAATTCAACCCAGCGGGCTGAACGAAAAAAAAAACAAAAACCTTACAGTTCAGGTCAGAGCCCCTGTAATCACAATCTGATGTTAGTACAGCAATCTCCCCTGCTGCACTATTGTGTTCTGACAGGGGGACTGCCCCCAACCAGAAGGCTGGTGTAGCTGCAAAAGGGATTGGGGGGTTGTCCGAAAAGGTTATATAGGCATGATAGTTAGGTATCAACAAACTTTTGGCCTTATATAATAAAACTATGCCACCTATACTGGATGCTATTATAAACTTAGTGACCTCCACATATAAAACAAAATTCCATAGATTTCAAGTATTATTTCAGTTATATTAAATGACGGTTTTTACAATTAAATTATTGTAGAGAGTTTTGTTTACCTGGGTGCCATACAGTTTATGTCAGGTGTAATTTTTAAGCTGCTGATGTGTGAGCTTCGATCATGTGCCTGCATTTCATTTATTTTGATTTCCTCTCCTACTTGTTTTCATCTATCATGACCACATATTTTTGTCTATCATGATCAATACCAAAAGCACCTTTTTTACTTTGTAATCCCAAAGCAGTTCTAAAATGCTGATGATCTACCCATTTAAGATCTACTCATTATACTCAGTTACTTGTTTAAAAACCCTGCATAACATTACTAGAGAGCAGAAGTTAGTGCGCCTTGCCTTGGCTGATATATTAGGGTATACTGATTTAAAAGATACTGCATTTATTTTTAAACATTGAGTGCTCCTGTAAATCAGCACATTCCTCACATTTCTATATTTACTGAGCTATAAACATAAAATTTATTACTCAGAATCTTGGAAACTGCAGAACATTTCTAAGAAAAATTAGGCGAGATCCTATGTACAATTTAGAAGTACTAAACCAGGGGTGTCCAATCTGTGGCCCAAGGGCTGCATGTGGCCCATGACAACTATGACTGCGGCCCAACACAAAATCATAAACTAACTTAGAAATGTTACTTTTTTTTAATGTTTTGCAAAAATGCATTTACACTTAGCAAACACATGCAGCAAAAAAAATGTCACTTTGTTGGACTAATACATTTTATCTTCCCAAAGAAAAATATGCCATTCTTCGCAATCATACCTCATTCACGTCATCAGTTTTCAGCAACATCTACAGTATATTTGTGAACAACTATTTGCAAGGATGAAGTACACCATGGGAAAAATTTGAACCAAAATATCTGATGAGCACCATGTGAACTCATTGAGAATTATTACTCCTTCCATCAAACTAGATATTGATGCATTAGTTTATCAAAAACAGTGTCAAATATCGCACTAGTTTTATGTTTCCCTCTTTTAATTTTATAATAAAAAGAAAATTCCAAAAAAATTAAGTTTTATTACTCAGATAAGTACATTATCTGTCCAATAATAGGTAGATAGGTAGTGATCTGCCCAACTTTTTCTGCTCATCAGGTATCCTAATTGTTAGTGTATTTTATGTTAGACACCCCTGTACTAAACAATCATAATGAATGAAAAATGTTGATCTTCTGGATACTGCACATTGGATGAGCTTTTCAAACAATGGTTTCCAAACCTATCTGATATTCACCTTCTGCTGCAAGTGTTTTGTGCCCATATGCTGGCAAATTGTTGCATGATTATTGCTTTATTGTTCAAATCATTTGGCAATTTCTGTTTTGGTTCCATAAAAGAAAACTCTCATATTGATATGAGATAATAATAACAATAAAAATAACAGGCAGCCCAACCAGTATCTTATACTTCCCGTCCCTCCCCTGCTGCTGCGTTTAGTCACCAGTAGTAAAGAAGATGATTTGTTATTTGGGGCTATGGGGAACATATGTTTTACTTCACCTACATGACACCTATGTGGCAATGCTGGTGCTTAGTAAATGGCCACACAGTCATATGGTTGCATGGAAAGAGCCCTGTTCAAGTTCCAAATCTCCAACTTTCTTTGCTTCCAGTTGCTAAACAGTGGTGAAGGAGCCAGTGTAGGATGCAGGAGTGTTGGAAGCAGATGAGGTTCTGCTTTATTTCTGTGCTAACCCACTCTTTTTGTTTATACTGACATTCCAAAGAGTTTAATGGAATCTGTCCTGCATGAATGGTAACACTAGAGTGGTGAACCAACGCTTGGCAGGAGCCCAGGCTGAGGTTGCCACACTCACTATCACAGGATTTTATGGATGTGTGGCATTAGGGATCTTTCCTTCCTTTCCCTTTAGTGGCTGTAGGAGCTGGGATGAGCTCCATCCCTTGCCAATACTCTTGCAAATGGATGCAGAATTACTTGTGCTATTCCCCATCTTGACCTGAACCTGAGCGGCACACCAATTTTTTGTGGGTCACAGTGAGTATGTCCAGTGAGCCTGCTCAGTTCCAGGAGATCTGTTTTATATCCTATTGAAACAGATGTCCAATCTCCCTGCACTGTTTGCACAATGTTTAAATATTTAGGTAAACACATGCTTTCATATATATCCTTGTGTGGTCTTTTGTAAAGTGTGGCCTGGCAGGAGCCCAGGCTGAGGTTGCAACTCTCACTATCACAGGATTTTATGGCTGTGTGGCAATAGGGATCTCTCTTTCCTTTCCATTTAGTGGCTGCAGGAGCTGAGGCGAGCTCCATCTCTTACCGGCACTCCCGCAACAGATGCAGAGTTATTTGTGCTATTCCCAGAGATGTATAGTAACGAAGTAGAACTACTTAAGTACTGTACTTAAGTACCGAAATGCGGTATCTGTACTTTCCTAGAGTAGAATTTTTTTCTCCTACTTCTACTTTTACTTCACTACATTTTTTTGATGATTTCGATACTTCTACTCAAGTATTTTTTTTTTGTGCTGCATAGTTACTCGTTACTTTTAAAAAAATTACCACTGCCAGAACAGTAGATGGCAGGTTGCATAAAGCTCAAAAAAATGTGTATAATGTCATTTGTAAATCAGCGCATACGAAAATAAAGGCTGTGTATAATAAAAGCTGCTATACCAAATCTTTCCAATAAAAAGAAAATATGAAACAAACAAATAAATTGTGCTACAGCGCTTAAAGTGCATCAAGAAACTACTAACAAACACAACTTGGCTGTGCGAATAAAGTGCCTGTGCAATCGATATAATATCATTGTTCCCCCCAGTGCCCTGCCCACACTCCACACAGTATCAAAAATAAAGTGACATGAATGTGCTAAAGCCTAAATGCAGTGAAAATAATTATTCCCACAATGTAACAGTAAATTCAATTCATATAAAATATGACAATAAATCACAATAAAATAAGTTATGAAATAAGTTAGGTCAGGTGCGTGCAACAAGTTGAAGTGTGTAAACCTATCTATAACGAAAAGTCCATAAATGAATTCCAGTGTGCAAATCTAAAGTGTCACTTCACTTGTCAGATGCTTCCACCTCCTTCAGTGCTCGAGTGACCGACCAACACACTTAATGGTGGTGGCACTGGTGGATAGCGTCTGGGTGGCACTGTGGCACTGACTGCACTGGTTCAAAAAGCCATATATATTTAATTATTTCAATTCTCAATCTCATAGGTCCTCTCCTCATAAGATATTAATAACTTAAGATTAGGTGATGAACTTCTTGGCGGCCCTGGCAGGATGACGGGGACACCCGCCACTTCTGGAGCCGAGCCGCTGTGATTCCCCAACATGTGACAAAGTGACAGCCAGGAGATCTAGTGGCTAGTAGTGCTCAACAATACTGCTTTTATATATAAAAATTAAATAAAATATACTGACTCACAATTTAGTAGTAGTAGTAGTAGTAGGTAGCGTGTAGCAGTAGGCAGCACAACTCAATTCAATCAATCCCACAGCCTCGCTCGCGCCGCGGCCCGCGGAATCACTGTCATGATCATCAAGTTAAGACCGCACTGGAGGAGCCATGCTGCCGTCTTCCCGCTCGAGGTCTCTGCCTCTAAACGTGTTGTGTGTCACTCAGACTCCACCCCTTAGGGCCCTTACTGAGAGGAGTTGTGACGCGGGCGGCGGGACGCGGGAGCATTTTCTTCGTTATCTCATCTTCTTCTCTATGAGGTGAGTGAGGTGGACCATGGAGAGGGCCTAATCCTTGCCATGGCAAATGTGCCATTTGAGAATCAAATAATCAATATAAAATATTAATATATTATATACACACGGGTCATGGGTGGCTTTTTTGAACCAAGAAGAGTGAGACATGACGGCTATGATGATTATCCGACCATCCATGGTCCATGGACCATAAGTGTTGTGTTGTGGTGTGGCCTGTGCTTCCTGCGGCCTGCCTCTGCCTGTGCTTCCTGCGGCCTGCCTCTGCCTGTGCTACCTGCGGCCTGCCTCTGCCTGTGCTACCTGCGGCCTGCCTCTGCCTGTGCTTCCTGCGGCCTGCCTCTGCCTGTGCTTCCTGCGGCCTGCCTCTGCCTGTGCTTCCTGCGGCCTGCCTCTGCCTGTGCTTCCTGCGGCCTGCCTCTGCCTGTGCGGCTGTGCCTGCCTCTGCCTGTGCTTCCTGCGGCCTGCCTCTGCCTGTGCGGCTGTGCCTGCCTCTGCCTGTGCTTCCTGCGGCCTGCCTCTGCCTGTGCGGCTGTGCCCGCACTGCAGTGGCCACTGGCAGTGGCACTTGACTTGAGCAAAGCAAATGAGCACTACTAGTGTGAAGGACAGGTGGTGGAAGCATGTTCTGACAAGTTCTTGTAATGAAAATAATATAGACAGCTTTTTGAACCAGTGCAGTGCCAGTGCTACTACTAAGGTGAGAGGCAGAGAGAGAGGCTATCCAGTCCACCACTTTACTTGAGCAGATCACAGAAGAAAGGTGGAAGCATCAGACAGCAAGTGACAAGCACTTCTTAGATTGCACACTGGAATTCAGTTATGGACTTTTCGTTATAAAGTTTAGTTTACACACTTAAACTTTCACCTAACTTATTCACAATCACAACTTATTTTATTGTGGTATTGTCATATATATTTTATATGAATTACATTTACATTGTGGGAATAATTTGCACTGCATTTAGCACAGACATGTCACTTTATTTTTGATACTGTGGGCGATGATTTTGAATACAAGAAGAATATATATATATATATATATATATATATATATATATATATATAATTGCAGGCACTTTATTAGCATTTATAGCACAGCCACTTTGTTAGTAGTTTTTGATGCATTTTTCACTTTAAGCGTTGTAGGTTTGATGAAGCTGGCCTGGCACATCATCATCAATTGAGCGAATCAAATCAAACCGCGATTAAGAAGACTGCGCATGCTCCTGTTCTGCCTTTTGATCAGCTGAAAAGATGGACGAACCAAAAACACCACCTTCCACCCCTGGCCCTTCAACTTCAAGTGATCTGCCTGGCTGTGAGAGTGAGAAAGCTCAGGAAGGAGACCCCCCCTGGCTTTAAAAGGTGGATGCTTTAAAAGGGGAAGGGAGGGACATACTTTATCTGTTTTTTGTTTACAAAAAGTTACAGCCTAAGGAATTGTGATTGTCCTTTAGGTTAATCATTTGAATAAATAATTTGAAATAATAAAAAACAATATGATGTTCAAACTTTTGACTTCTTTCTTTAATAACTACATAACACAGTACTTTTACTTCTACTTTCAGTACTTGAGTAGAAATTTTTTTTTCAAAACTACTGGTACTTTTTACTTTTAGTACTTAAGTAGCAATTTTTTTGAAAAAACTACTTGCAATACTTAAGTAAAAAAAATGTTGAATACTTTAGTACTTCTACTTAAGTAACTTTTTCTGCGAGCACTTCCACTTCTACTCAAGTCACTTTTTGATCGAGCACTTGTACTTTTACTCAAGTAGAAATTTTGAGTACTTTATACAAGTCTGGCTATTCCTCATGTTGATGACCAAGCCTCAGGGACACACCAATTTTCTGTGGGTCACAGTTGCTGAACAGTGGCGAAAAAGCCAGTGTAGGATTCAGAAGTGTAGGAAGCAGATGAGGTTCTGGTTTATTTCCGTGCTAACCCACTATTTTTGTTTATACTGAATGGAGCCTGTCCTGCATGAATGGATGTACGGTACACCTAGAGGGGTATACCAAGTGCTAAGATGTGTCTGTGATACCATAGTCCTTGTTGTTTACATTTCAGCAACTTTACAGTAACTTAAATGTCTTAAAATCTGTGATTTAGACTGCTCAGTCTGTCTATGGCCTGTAAAGGGTTTTCAGCTTGTATTCTGTAGGCACCAGGTTTGGGGTTGAAAATTGTCCAGTTGAACTGGACAGTTCAGTTTTTATAACCACTGTGTGGTTCTTTTATTAATGGCTATCCCATAACACCCATTATGACTGAATGCCCGGACCAATTTGTCAGTTTTACAGCAGCATCTTGCTTTGCCACAAGCCACTGTTCCCGTTTTCCCAATCAGTTTCTATAGACTAAAAGCTGGCAACCTCAAGCAATGCTTGTTTTTGAACAAATATTATTGAATTTGATCATTTCCGATATTACTTTTATTTTTGTATAACAGAAATGGGCTTGTTTCCAGAAACATCCTGTGTTCTTTTTACCTACAGACTCATTCAGATTTGTTTATATAGATCGTGCATTGGCGTCATTGGAATTTGAAAATCCTGTAGCATATGGCCAGTTGGCCACCAGATTTCATCTCTAAGCTTTGGCAAAATGAAAGTCACAATGCATATTTTATATAACCTAAGCACTGCTGGCACATATTTAAGTAATAAGTGCATCTATAGTGTACATGCAAGCAAATTCCTGAGTCTGCAAGGCTTAATATGAAGGACAAAAATCTACAATAGTGGTCCCTAACCTTTTTTTTTGAATCACGGAACCCTTTAAGAAACTGATGAAAGCTATGGATCCCCTTCCCAGGAATATTCACATAAACGCAACTTTGCATGCATTGAAAATATGTAATTAATTAAAAAAAAAACTATTGCCTCATACATATATGACATACACATTTGGATAAAGTAAACAATCTTAAAGGGTAACTCCACTTTCGTAGCGAAAAAAATAGCAAATAAAGAAAAAAACAATATAGCGTATGCAATTGCGACACCAATCATATTATGATTAAATATTATTAAAAATGACCTTTCCTTTTCAATCTGCAGCTGTTGTAATTTTCTGGAAATGCAATGCAATATGGCTACCTGGAGCTGTTCTGTACACAGAATGTATACTGACCACACCCCAGAAACATCATTTCCTGCTTGTGTGTTTGGCTCACCAATTTTCCCAGAAGCCTGCCTACGATACAAGTCAGATTTCTGGCATCCCCTGCAACAAAAAATGTCATTTTTGGTGAGGAACACGTCTAAAGGGATGCAGGGCCAGCAGCTTTCCTCATTAGAGCCCTGCAGCTGCCACAGCTGATAGATAATTATGAAACCACTCGCATTAGGCCCACTCAACACAGAGGCACAGAGGAACAAACAATGATTTCTTCAGAATAACAAATGGTAGGAATCTGCAACAAAGTTTGTTAAAATCCCTGCAATGTACAGAGATCACCCAGAGGGGAATGTTTTTTTCTCAACAAAAGTGGAGTAATGCTTTAAGTTCTTTTAACCACTTAAGCCCCGGAAGATTTTACCCCCTTCCTGACCAGGCCCTATTTTGCGATTCGGCACTGCTTGACTTTAATGGACAATTGCGCGGGCGTGCGATGCTGTACCTAAACGACATTGACGTCTTTTTTTTCCCCACAAACAGAGCTTTCTTTTGGTGGTATTTGATCACCTGTGCGATTTTTACTTTTTGCGCTATAAACAAAAAAAGAGCGTAAATTTTGCAAAAATAACAATATTTTTCCCATTTCTTTTATATGAAATTCCCCAAAAAAATGTAAAAATCAAAACTTTTTAACATTTTAGGCCAATTTGTTTTCTGCTCTATATGTTTGGTAAAAAAAATCACAATAAGCGTATTTTTATTGGTTTGCGCAAAAGTTATTGCGTTTACTAACTAAGGGAAAGATTTTTGTAATTTTTGTTGTTTTTTTTTAATGAGTAATGGCGGCGATCTGCGATTTTTTTTTGCGGGACTGCGACATTGCGGCGGACAGATCGGACCCTTGACTGACATGTTTGACACTTTTGGGGGTACCAGTGACATTACTACAGTAATCAGTGCTATACATATGCACTGATACTGTAAAAATGACACTGGCAGGGAAGGGGTTAACTTTATTGGTGATGCAGGGGTTAAGTGTGTCCCTAGGGGCGTGATTCTAACTGTAAAGGGATGTGGCTAGTGGTGTAACAACAGAGACATACGATCCTACATAGCAGGACCGTATGATCTCTGTTCTTACACAGGGGAGAATGACAGGCGGCTTTGTTTACATCAGCCGCCTGCCTTTCTCCCTCTGCACTGGACGATCGCGAGTGACCGGCGGACATCGGGTCCACCGGTCACACGCGCGGGGATGTGCAGGAGCGAGCAGGGGCGGGAGCGTGTCTTCTGGCGATGCACGCTCGCCCCTAGAGCCTCACAGGCTAGCCTGTGAGGGGCTGAATACCGCAGTAAATATACTGTGGGCGGTCGGCAAGTGGTTAATGCAAAAAGTGATGGCCACTCATTACAAAAAATAAATACAATAATTTTTGCAAAATAAACAAAACTATTTTAATTCTGCTCAAATCTACTACTACTACTACTATAAAATGAGAATTAGCACTTGCTATGAAGGAGTGATGCAAGGTGAGAGAACAGAGAACAATGATGCAAATTTATTTATGGTAAACATGGGCCAAAAAAATGAGTAAAGAGATGCTTTGCGGTCATTGCTATGAGCAGGGGCAGGGTGCATTTTCTTTAATTTCTTTCAATGGGAAATCATTGACTGGGATACTGGGGAGGGCTGTATAATAAATGTAAATGTTATTTTTTATTTCACCCTTACAAAAAAAATCCATGGACCACTTAGGGGCCCACTGACCCCAAGTTAAGAACCCCTGATCTAGAACATTTAATATATAACATATACCGCAGATTATAATTGTAGCACCCTCCTAGGTAGGTGCTAGGTAAAAGCATTGCTTTGCTCTGCCTGCTTATCAGTGGAGCCTGATTGTTAGTTTTGCCTGTTGCATGTGTCCATGTGTGATTTATCTGGTCTGAGGGAGTGTCCCCACTTTATCCAATAGGGGAGCCTGTTGGACAGTGGAGGAAACCCAGCCAGTAACACACGGACTTTTGTGACTATCTCAGTGGGTTGGCACAACAGCGGTGTATCCTGGGATATGTACGGGCACATGTGATAGGGCGTCTTTGGGTGGGAAGTCAGGTCCCAGGAGGAGGGTGACGTCCGTCTCTCCTCCTGTCAGAGAGGAAAGTGGTCACAGCCAGGCAGTTGGCCTATTGGGCCAAGTGTGTGATGCTGAGCCAGGACGTCCAGGGGACTGACGAGTGGAGCTAAAGGCAGAGCAACCCAGGGAAAAACAGTGTCCGTGAATACCGGGAAGCTTGACAGGGGTCTGCCCAGGAAGGGGACCGCTCTGGTGGGGAGTCAGTGGACAAGGGGCTAGCATGCACGGGAAGTGAGAAAAGGGGTGACAGGTTAGGACCCCGAAGAGGAATTAATTTAGAAACATATTTTCTACTTCACTTCAGTAGCAATGTGAAGCAGTGGCCTTGCCGCACACGCTACAGTCAGTTGTCGTCAGAAATTGTGCATAGTTCAAGTTGGAATATTCCACTCATCCCTTCTCCCATCCAAGTTCTACAATAAAACACAAAAACCAAATCCCCTGGACTGTTCATTGTCTGAGCCAAGCGATAAAGTGATACGTTTTACAGACTGTTGCTATGGGTAACCCAGGGAATCCAATCTCAGCAGCTCCCTAGGGGGCAGTGCTACATAATACTCCACGGTGCAGCTGTATTGTGACTGTATTAGGCTGCACAGATAAAATATGTTATCGGGTATTAAAAATCATTATTTGGACCTATTTATTTTATCAAATTGACATTCTTCCATTTTACATTTAGTTCTGTTTTTTTTTTTTTTACTTTTTACTGTTAGAGGAATGTTGACCAAAACGTAAACCCAGTTCACAAATACTGTATATTTCTAACTTCCTTACCAAGTTTCTTTGTTAAAGACGTTAATAAAGGAAACCTCCAAGGTTTTCTAAGTACGGTAGCTTATAATGATAAGCTAACATGACAAGCAAACCTGCCAAGGGTTCTTGTTGTACTATGAAATAATCATTTAGCTACTAAACTATGTTTCCACTGCTGCTAATAGAATAGAAAGGAGGTGTTATTCGTAGCATAGCATTCATTCATTCATAACAATATTCATTTTTTATTTTTCAGCTAGCATTTCTAACTACCACAAAACATTACGGCAATGTCAGAGAGACGTAGACTTATTGTTCTTTGTCTTAAAGTGGAGCTCTACCCAAAAGGGGAAGCTCAGCTTGTCTGCCCCCCCTCCTTTTTCAAAGCCACATTTGGCACCTTGTGGGGGGGGGGAGTGGGGTACCTGGTTTTGACAGGTACCGGCTTCCACTTTCTAATGAGTTTGCCATGGCAAACTCAACTGGAAGTTTGGCCCTCGCCGCAGCCAGTCCATTGAGAAAGTGCAGCACGATTCTCACGTCCACAGAAGGAAACCAGCTGTAAATCCTCAATGCTGCACTGCCGGTTTCCCTTACCCAAGATGGGTAAGCCAACACCAGAGAGCAGATTCAAGAATCGGCTTGGGTGAGGACACCACGGGATCCCTAGACAGGTAAATGCCCTAATAGTAAAAGAAGGAAGCTACAGTATTTGAAGCTGCTGATTTTTAATTTTTTGGTGGGAGGCTGGAGCTCCGCTTTAATAAGGTCTCATACACATACTGTACATACTTTACATACAGGCATCAAGTTACTGTGATTTTGAGAAGCACTTAACGCTAAATGTGATATTCTCATTTGAGAATTATAGTCACTTGGCTGTATAAAGTTTTGTGATTTGAGCCTAATGGATGATCCTCAGCCGCACTTTGTTTTAAATGCTAAGTACATGTTTTATACCATATTTCTTGATATGCCCATGTTTAGGGGGCAACATGAAATATAGTATAAAACACTATCCCCAAACCCCAGCTACCGCCACTTTAACTGAATCACTAGGTACAGTTTCTCAACAGAATCAAGTTTTTTTTTTTTTAATAAATTTGGCTGGGCTGTAGATTGGCTTTGCTACTACAGTCCCTTCATCCAGGCCTGGGTTTGCTTATAAACATTACTACAAGTCCCATCTGCCACAGTGGCAGATTGGACTTGAAGAGAATGCACCCTTACCGTTCTGTAGTTCAGTGGCACTTCCAGCCCCAGGTCCATATCCCTGTACAGGCTTGAGGCTAGGGGAAAATTTATCAAGAGCCTGTGTACTTTACCTACAATACACTGATCATGGGTGCAATGCTCTGCAGGCTCCTTTGCAAAAACAGTAGTAACTCCACATTAAATATGAAATTCAAGTGTGTTTTCAACCCAAAAACAATATGTTTATTATGTTTCAGCTTACCAATTTTATGCGTATTATTTTTATTTTTTCAATTAAAATGTTTTCTCAATTTCCATTTGGTTATCTAGCCAGTAACACACTTCCCATTCTAAGGTGAATCCACTGTATTGAGGAGTAATAGAGCCACTGTTTGACAGCAGCAAAGTCAACCCGTGGAAAAGATAAAGTTAAATGCACTAGCAAAGCTAGATAATCTTGACCGAAAAAAAGGAAAACCAAAATCTTGCTAACACTAGAGTAGTTACAGCAACTTGTTTTTCCTCTTCAAAATAAAGGTATTGCGTAACGGTTACCATTGTAAGCACCCCTCTCAGTCACCACATTTAAACTGGTACTAAAGGCAGAAGGCTTTTTATCTTAATGCATTCTATACATTAAGATAAAGACCTTCTGTGTGCAGCAGCCCCCGTCAGCCCCCCTAATACTTAGCTGAGCCCCATCTCAATCCAGCAATGTTATACAAGAGCCTCGGCTGTCTGGAACTCTCCCTCCTCGTTGACTGAGACAGCAGAGGGCACCATTGGCTCCTGCTGCTTTAATGTTGCTGCATTTCATACACATTTTTTGAAAGGTGGACTGTGCCTTTTAAACAAGCACAGGAGTAACATGCATACTTAAAATCTTACATGTTTTGTGTTGCATCCTTATTCCCGGTCTGCGTCTCATAAAATATTAAACCAGTGGGTACAGCATAACAGCCAGCCATAGTTTCATAGCTGATAAGGATGATAAAACATGGATGTTCATCAAGTTCAACCTTTCACAAATCCTGCATTCCTGCTGCTTTGTTCCAGAGGACGGTAAAACAAAATTCCCCGCACAACTGTTGCCAATTTGGAAATTTAAAAAAAAACTCCTTGTGCCGTCTAAGAGCTGTCAGCTTAATTCCCTGCAAAAAATATTGCTTTCTTAGCCAATTGAGATTGTGGCTTTAGATAGTATTAGAAAATTATTCAGTTCTTTTTTTTTCTTTCCATATTCCCAGTAAACCAACATTTCTTATCAGGATGCCAACAATGCATCCCATGGCAGGTTCACTTTAGGCAAGGTCCGAATATTGAGAGAATATGATAAAAATGATACTTGTTTTCCTTTGAGGACATTTTTTCTCTGCTCTGTGTTTTGTGTTCAGGACTTAGCATAACAACTTCTGACGTCTAGGCATGTGCTGTCCATCTCATGAGTGTGTAGTGAGATGTGCTGTCCAGCATTGTAACTGGTACTCTGTAATGACATTAATTGGGAAATGTCATTTCTCTGCCATTGATGTACCTTCTAAACCTTCAGGAATGTGTCTAGATTCATAAAATGTTAAACCAGATTAGAAGGCCTCATGCACACTGGACATTTTTTCAGCGGCTGTTTTTGGCATCAGATGTTTTTTCTGCAGCCAGTAAACTGAGTCCCCAGCATGTTATCCTATGTGTCCATACACATGTAGCAATATTTCCAGGCCTGGGGCCTGAGGTGGGTCTGCCATTAGTACCGGTAACACTTCCAACACATTTAAGTTGGGAACCCAGGCGTGAGAACTGAGACAATGACCATTCTGGCATCTTTAGTTTGTTTTGTTTTATTGTATTTAGGGGATGGGAGAAGGGAATGAGTGGGATACTCCTCTGGCTCTTCTAGGCTTAACTGGGACTTTGTACAAAAAATGCTCACTAACGCTGTCTTGGTGCCAGCTGAATGCCGACCAGCGCTTCCTGACGCTTCAAATGCTGCTTGACTGAATTAGTGCTGGAACCTCAACTTTAACTTGGATTGTTAGCTCAGAAGCTCCAGGACTGTAGAACTCTTGACTCCTGATACTTAGTGTAGCTCAAAAGTCATTGAACAGCTCCCTCTAACCCTTCACTGGCTGAGGTAGCTCCTTGTCACTACTTGTGCTGCTGCAACTCTTAACGTTGTACACTTCACACTGTACACTGACTCTTCAGGGCCCAAAATGCAGGTACCACCTCTAATACTTCAGGGTCCTCTGACTAGGCACCCCCTTTAACAGTTAGCTGACTCTTGGATCCCTAGAACCTTCTCCGGAGTGCTCCCCTTTGACACTAGGCAAACCCCCAGGGGCAGTCCACAGTACTCACGACCTTTGTAGGCTTTCCTGGACTCCTCTCTCTCTCTCTCCACTGGTTCTCGGCACACCGGATCCCCTCTGCAGCTCGGCTCCACACTCTTTGGATTCCCAGGCAGCCACCCAGGACACCTGCTTCCTCTGACAGGAGGAAAGACAGCCGTACTCTCCCTCCTTGGACTCTGCTTCCTGCCAAAGACCCTGCGTCTTGTGTTCCTTCAGAACTTGTTCCCACTCCCAGAATCCTCTGCAGCAGAATCTGCCTTCTGGGGTAGATACAGGCCTGAGTGTGTCTCTGATTGGGTTTCCTCCACTGTCCAATGATAATCCTTTCATGGAGCCAGTGGGGAGACTTCCCTCTCAGCAGACACACCTGGGAGACATGACAGCCAGCTGAAATCATGGCCCTGCTGTTAGGCAGCCAAGGCACACTATACTTTACCTAGCACCTACCTGTAGGGTGCTACACACACATAGGCTGTTATCAGCAGTTTTTGGCAGGAGCGTTTTCTGGCTGGAAAAAAAACAGAACTAGTGGGATTTAAGAGGTGCTTTACAGCTGTAAAAACGCTCTAACTCTGATAAAAAGCTAAAAAAATGCAAAAAAACACTGCAATTTGGTGTTTATCAATGATTTTGAGCTATAATCTTTTGTGGGAGTATAGTTTTGCTAAAAAAAAAGCTAAAAAATGCTACAGCTGAAAAAAGCTAAAAAAACGCTGAAAAACGCTACTGCAAAAAAGCTGAAAAAAGCCTTCTACAGCTACAGTTTTCTACTGACGTTTTGATAATGTCCAGTGTGCATGAGGCCCAGAGGCGTAACTAGAACCTTCAGGGCCCCGGTGCAAGAACCATGAAGGGCCCCCCGGACCACTGGCCGGGGCCCTTCCCTTCAAGACTGGGGCTCTTCCCACTGATCCTGGGGCCCTTTACTTCTGTTGCGGGGCCCTTTGTTACAGTCCCGCAGCAGGACCCTTTCACAAGTTCTCTAGTGGGCCCCCTTCATGCCCTCTTAAGGGCTCCCAACAGTGATGGAATGCAAGGGCCCGGTCGCAAGTGTGACCTTTGCGATCCTGGAGGTTCACCCACTGGTGTCATTCATATTTATTTTTTGGTATTTTAATTGTATTATTTTTTAACATTTTATTTTATTTTTTTACAATGTCACTGACTATGACTCTGTCCATTCAGAAAAGGAAGGAGCTGGTAAATTACATGTTTACCGACCCCTTCCTGCTTCTCTATTGTGACACATCCCCTGCAGCAGCCGGCAGGAGAGGGGAGGGAGCACAGTGGTGTGGGGGGGGGGGGGCGGGGGAGAACACAGGGGCCCAGAGACAGCAGAACACAAGTGAACTGGATAGGAGGAGTGGCGGGGCAGCATGAGGAGGAACCAATCGCCTCCATTTTCCTTCTGCATCTACAGGAGGAAAAATGAGGACAGTGATTTCTCTACATGCTGCCCCCGCCACCCCTCCTATCCAGGTGTACAGGGGAGCCACACAGGCCCCCTGGAGCTTGGGGCCCAGTTGCAATTGCAACCCCTGTAGTTACGCCCCTGATGAGGCCTAAGGCTAATACATTCTGAATATTATTGCTTCTGTATAGACATTAGCTTATCCTTAGTAGATATGTACACATTTATAAAACTGTGGGAGTCTAACATAGTTATAGGAATTAGTATAATTAGGTATGCATTATGCACATTTCAGCAGTTTAAATGTTTTATTTCTTGCTATTTAAGCCTATTTTTCTGATAGCTACTTCCTCCCAAGATGATCAGCGTCAAGAATATCTGATCACTGTTTCCCATTTATAGTAAGCTGATCTACTATCCCTCACACTACTCGGGTCGGGATTCTATTTGTTGATTGATTTATGTTACTGTTTCATAACTTATGTAGGTAACATTTCAAATTTTCCACACTTTTACGAGGGAGCACAGCTGTATAAATTAGTAATCATTTAACAATGTGAGATTACATGAGAAATGGTGAAATCATTAGTGTGCCGTTAGTTCTGTGATACGAGTGTTCTCTAAAATGGAACTATAAATTTTACCCTCTGACATAACTACTTACCAGGTCCTTGTTCAGCTTGCAATGCTTGTGATTATGTTCTGTGTCTGGAGCATAAAGCTCAGGGCTCTGCTTTGTCACTGTAGAGGAGGGCTGATGGTGCAGTTATGTAGAATGCAGAAATTAAACAAATTTTAAAATTCCTTAGATGATTGTAAATTGGAACAAGGTGGGAGTTAAAAAACATAGCACTTTAGCTTTTGTGCTAGTTTGTCTACCGTGTGATACATTTTCTCTTGATCTTGAATTATTTTTTACATTTTAAAGGGCCTTTCTTTGTTGACTTCAAGTGAGTGAATGGCAGGTTGTTGAAGTGCTAAAGACAATTATAAAAATTTTCAAAGCTGACTTTTAATAAAAAAGAAAGCTAATGCCATATTATGTACACCCCCCAAGAAAAAGTTACTTACTTTTAGGCAGGTGCAGTCTACTTTCTTCACTGCAGGTGATGCTTAACTGCAGCGGCATTGCAATTGAAAGGGAAGTTGAGAAGAGCATGATTCCTCTACAGTTTCCTGGCTCATTTGGGGACCTATCTGATTGGATGTTGCTGCCTCATGTGACTCTCGTAGACATAATGGCTCAGGTAGAGTCTATTTAAGACCCTGGCTCCCAGGCTCGGCATGCATTTCGAGTGTGAGTAGTATAGGGACAGGTCACCCATCTGTCAGGGACAGTATTAGCGTCAGAGAGAGTGTCCAGATAAGAAGGGAAAATGTAGGGACACGCTATTGTTCTTGGGAGTCTCTCCGATTGGGCTTGGACTGGCCAGGCCGCATTCTATCCTACAAGATAGACATTGTCGGTGAACCCGAGACATCCTGTTACATTCTTCACAAGCACCGTTCACAGTCATGACAGGCTGCATGTGTTTTTTTTTTTTTCACAGGTAATTTTTCAATTTTTTTGCTGGCTGCAATTGATTTTTTACACAGCCTGTCCCTGTCCATATGCACTGCAGATATTGCAGGCTGCATTTTTTTCATTTTTTGAAAGGAAAATTGCAGTTCTCAGGGCACTTTCCAGGAGATGTCACCACTATAATATAATTTTTGTATAAAGTAGCCTCTCTGATTCTCCACATTCTTCTCCGAAGACTCCCTGTTTGGGCTTGGACCAGCCAGGCCACATTCCATCTCTCGAGACAGACGCTACCGGTGCACCAAAGACCTACAGTTACACTCTTTGCTGCAACATTCTGTGAGTGCGCCTAGTTTGGTTGTCTTCTGTGCTTTGCTGAACTTTTATGTCAATACAGTGCTGTTTCTGCAACTGGACTCTAATGCCCTGTACACACTATCAGATTATCTGAAGACTTTTGTCTGCAGACTTACCAAAACCATATAATATGAGGTCAAACCTAAACACTTTCAATTTGTATGCAATCCGGCAGGCCCTTGCACTACATAGAAAAGGTAAATCTGAAGACAAAAGTCTTCAGATAATCTGATAGTGTGTACAGGGCATAAGGGGTTTATTTACTAAGGCTGAAGAGTGCAAAGATCAGGCTTACTTCTGCATAGAAACCAATCAGCTTCTAACCTCAACTTGTTTAATTAAGCTTTGGCAATAAAACCTGGAAGCTGATTGGTTTTCTATGCAGAAGTGAGCCTGATTTTGCACTCTCCAGTTTTGGTAAATAAACCCCCATGTGTTTATTGCCGCTGCACTTCCACGCGTACTTTACAACTTGCATTATGGCATTGTTACTTGCTTACTTTTACAGGCTAATGCTGCTGATCACCTCTCCACATGCATTGTTTACATTCATGACAGGCTGCATGTGTATTTTTACAGGTCATATTTTAAATTTTTTTGCTGGCTGCAATTCATTTTTTTTACACAGCCTTTCCCTGTCCACGTGCACTGAAGACATTGTAGGCTACATTTGAAAGGAAAATTGTAGTTCTCAGCACACTTTCGAGGAAATGTCATCACTATAATATAATTTTTATATAAAGCAGCCTTGCTGAGTCTTCACTTTAATTAAAACAAATGCATTATGCAGTATTTATGCTATATGGTGTCAGTCAGTACTTGCGCACTATAATTTCTCTTAAAGGTCACCAAAGTTGCAAAAATGCTCTAAAATTAAATCCTAGATGTAAAATAAAAATAGCAATTATAACACTGACCTATATAAATCAATAAACCTTTAGCAAATTTTTTGTAAATCTCACTGTTTAGGAGAGAAATCTATTTGCAATATTTTTGACATCATCGCTGCAACTCTAGAAAATAACAGCTTCTGATAGCCCCAGAAGAAGGAGTAAATCTAGGCATCACGTCACCACCTGCCTTCTTGTGCCACTGCTTTAAAAACTAGAGTTCCCATCATTCAATAGGAGTTGTAATAAGTGGACGTGAATGCGGGCAATTGCGATGAGCATGTTAATATTGAACTAAAGGAGCTAGTTTACTTTTCACATACCACCATCCGCACTGCTCAGCCAGCCATAATGCCTATTTTTAATTTTTAATATTAAGAACACTTTTCCTGCTCCTCCCAGTACAAAATGGCAAGTGACTGTGAGGAGGGGTGCCTACACAGAATATAGTGCTTATTTATACTGTATAGTCTGCAAACTGCAGGCATGGAGGACTGTGACTAATCAGGAGTCCCCTAACCTGTCAAAATATGCTACTCCGGGAGGTAGTTCAGACCAGGAGTCTAAAGCCTAGCACACACAGCCTGAATGTTGGGGAGTATCGGATGGTTTTATAAAAGCAGGTCTCTATTTGGCCCGTGTGCACTGCAGCCGATCTGACAGAAGGGGCATGACCAAAAAAGGTTTGTCGATCAGAATCCGATCAGCGCTCTCAGCCAATGGCTAAGAGTGCTGACTGGGGTGTTCTGGCGGGAGAGTCGTCCCGGGTTGAAAAAAAAAATAGTAGTGTGTACTAGGCTTAAGACTCTTGGGTCCATTCACTAACACAAGCAGAGACATAAAAAACAACAGTGGGAAGAGTTAAGACTGGTGGCCACGGGGATGCACTGCATAGTGGTCTCCGGTCCTACAAAACAGATGTAACAGGAAATGAAGCCTGTGATTCAAATAATGCACACTGATTTTCTGGGGAAGGAAATGGAGTACACATTGTATAAAAGCACTAGCAATGACAAGGAATACAATTTCTGCTCGGAATCCATCTTTAACAGCTTTGTCAGACGTTCATCTAAGGGCAGTCACTCAACATAAACAATACAGTTGTCAATTGAAGAACTTAGCATTTGCTGGAACTGAAGAAGTGGCTTGGAGAAACTGCAAAAAATCTTCAACATTGCAGAGCAAGTCTAGTTGAATGTGACTAACAACTACTAGCTATTCCATGATCTGGATAAATGAGAACCTTCACAGGCCCTCTGCAATAATTCACTCCAGCACATCAACACCTGTGATCAATGTGAAAAGTTATTACAATGTTGCAGATTCATGTTTACATAAAGGGTTACTCACACATGAATAAATTTGAAGCACACTTGGGGAACATTATCGCTATAAATTCAGTCTGCACTTGTCACACACTGTGCTGCAAATTCCATGCACATTTGTGCAAGTCTTTTATTGCGAACAAGTATCCACTTATGAATAATGAACATGCAAAGATTACTAAATCTCAAAGAGAGAAGAAGTATTTATTTTCATCAGCGTCCAGATTGATAGCGCATAGACAGAATTTGTGATGCTGCTGGTAAACACCCATTATGGTTCTGAAATATCTCTGGCTGTAATACCAGCAGCATTTTCAATGTGTTTTCAAAGAATGGTCTTTCTTTATCTGGGAATACTGAAAACACTCAGAGCTGTACTTTTTACACAATCTTCTTTCTTACCACTATTTTCCAAATTTACCAAAATTGGTGTTGGGAGTTGAAGACACATGATGCATCTTTTGTTTGTATCATGGGAGTCAAAGTTTTTAACGATTCCTCTTTTTCAATTTAAAGCAGACACATTGTTTTCATGTACAGAACCAACAATTTTGTTGCCTGTGTGCAGGGTCTGCATGCTACCCCACTAGAGTCTTTTATGGTCTCATAAACATTCAAATGATTAGGCTTGACAAGGCCCAGACTCACCTCAGTAAAAAAAGGAATTGTCAAATATACCATAGGCTCCAATTTGCAGAAATATTTGCAGAAAAATAAGTAAAGTATTCTACATTCTTCTTTCTGCAGCATCAGAGCTTCATGATACTCTACTGCCCTTACAATGACTTGCTGTTCTGTCTCAGCTCCTACTGAATATGCCTTCAGCAAGAACTGTCTTGTCCTCAACTTCAGAACACAAAATGGGTTGCTTGCTGATTAGCTCTTCCATTAGTCCTGAATTAAACAGGATTATCTCCATATTACTTGAAATACAGCCTCCAGAGCCCATGTAGTTAAATATTCCTGCATCAAAGTACACCAGAGGTAGATTGGGGAGCCACTTCTACCCCAAAATCACATATATCTGCATACTATTTTTGTTCCCTCTGAATTTCATAAAATATCTTATTTCTTAGCTCAGCGATTTCATGTTTCAGATAACTTCAGAAAGCTTCATTGCATTTATCCCTCTCTTTTGCTGCTTTCCAGTTGACCTTTCAGTCTATTCCCTGTCTTCTTTATTCATCCACATAACAATATTCTTTTTGAATTCAGCACTGGATAAATACTTTTATTGATGGCTTAAATTAAACAAAACACATCATTATTCTGCTTTACAACTCTGTTGTTTATGTTAATTATTATCTCCTGCTCTTTTTCATTGGGTTCTTTGAGACAAACTCTCTGCAGGTAATATTCTGGAGCAGATAGCTGTTTCTTACTGACAACCTTTACGGCCTATAGAAGGTCATCAGCCACTCTTATGAATTCATTATCACGCCTAGGATTTCTCAATACCTTGATCATTGTTGTTAAAACATTTAATTTGCTTTCTGTTGCAGACTTCATGCTAAATTTATGCCCATGAACATTTTCTCAGAAAGCTCGTGATGAGCTTAGCTTTGTATAGGAGGTGAGGTGTGCGATACCAGCGTGCTATTAGTTTGTAGTTATTCTCTTGTGTAGTAACATTGATGGATCCTTTGTGAACTATATTAAATATCGTCTTCCATTGGCCAGGCATTAGGTTCATGTTCAAATCCGATTCCCATTTAGAGCAGAAGAGACCCTCATCAGTCTCGACTCCCTCCCAGAGTAATGCGTAAATTTTAGAGATCAAGTGTGATTCTGGTTTAGCATCAAGACAGAGTTTCTCGAACGGAGTTGTTTCAGTCAGGTTTCCAACTTTTCTGATAAAGGAGGAGGTGAAATGACAGATTTGAACATAATCCCAGAAGGAGATGTGTGCAGTTGGCGGAAGAGTTTTCAGAGTTTCATAAGAAAGTGTAGTACCTTTATCAATAAAATGTGAGATTCTTAGGGATTTAAGTTGTATAGACTGGTAAAGGTGTTGGTCACTAAGCCCTGGTAAAAAGTCTGGGTTGTTTAGTATGGGTGACATTAGACCCGGAATAGTGGATATTTTACTTGTAGTGCAAGCATACTGAAAACATTTGAGAGTAGCTCCAATTAGTGGGTGATTTGAAACATCATGTGGAACGTCTTTTTGCTTGAGCCACGGTAATACAGAAATGGGAACATTGGAGAATGAGTTCTCCAATATAACCCAGTCTTTAGACTCAGTGTGTGTGTGCCACTCAACCACTCTTTGTAGATGACATGCTTGATAGTATTGTTGGAGATGCCATCTACCTGGAGGGGATCTACTACACGTATGGTGGTCCTGTCCACTTATTGCTAATTTCTGGTCTAAAATGCACAAGATACTAATTCAAATAACCAACATTCCGGTTGATGTCTCACCGAGTACTTTCCTCCTACACTTACATCATCAATACAATCCACCATCATATAAATCCTTGACAACATTTCTAATTAATGCTGCGAGATTATGTATTCCAAGACATTGGGGAACAGCTGCAACTCCCTCTATCAGAGAATGGTTCACGCAAGTTGAAAAATTATCTGAGATGGAAGAACTCATCGCAATTGCACACTATACTCCTGTCAAATTTGCTAAGATCTGGCAGCCTTGGCAAACATTTAAAAATACAGTAGCTTACACTCAGATTATGATCTGATTCTAAGAAACAAATGTATTCAGCTCCGATAGATGCTTATCCCCTCTCACATCCATTTGGGGTAAATCTTCCCATGTCTTATCAGCGTGTGACCCTTGCTTGTCTCTACACCCCCCCCTTCTTTCCCTCCCCCATATCCCACCCATTCTTCCCTCCCCCCACCCAGGGGAACATGCCGGCATGCTCCCCTGTTATATCTTTTTCACAAGATTTTCACATACAGCCACTTTCAAGATACAAGAGTGATCCTTTTCATCTATAGAAACTTTTTATGTTGTTTATGATACTATGTAATTGTGGTTTATTAATACCTTAGTTATTATTGGATCACCGAGAATGTTGATCGGAATGATCCAACTGTTGTACACTTTTCTTATGTATATTTTGTTCAATAAAGCTTTTTGGAAAAAAAAAAGAAAGCTCTATCTATCTATCTTCATATCAAGAGCAACTTCTACAAATGCATTTATAGCATTCTTAACATTTGCAGCAAACTCTCCTTTTCATCTCTTTTAGTTGCTTATTCTCATTCTTCAGCATCTTACTCTCATCCAAACATCTCTGGTCACTTTTCAATTTATTTTATTTGGGAAAGAATCTTGCCGCTTCAAAATGGCTCCTTCTATGGTTTCCCTGCTGATCAGATACATTCTTTTCAGAAATCTATTGGTTAAGCACAGGTAAGAACTTTGGTGTGTGGGTAAGATGTCTTTCTACAGTTCTGGCAGACCATGAAAAGTGTTTGGAGCCAACTGAAGATATCAGCAGTTTGCATCTATCAGCAAAACACTTTTGCTGCTTCTTCTCTAACATCAACATTACCAAGCAAAACCTGGTCAATAAATCTTTGCAGACCTTTTTCATACAGAGAAATGGATTTTGCAGCTATCATCTTTTTCAAGCCCTGTTCTGTATCAAAAGATATTTGAAGCTGAAGCCCCAAAAGTCAAAATTTCTGTGTCACAGGGAGAATTTGCGAATGTTCTGGTAGTTCAAAAATTGGATTTGTTTAAAATGTATGACTTTCCATATTCAATATACTGAACGTGATAGCACACTGTTCATCATTAACCATATGCTACAATTTGTATAAAAGGGAGCAAGAATGAATGTAGACAAAAAGGGGGGACTAACGAAACTTGCTCACCCCGGCGCTTAATCAGCAAATGTCATGGAAATGACAAAATGAAAATCACATAAAATCACATATGAGTGCAAGCTGCTGCTATAACAATGAATCACATAAATAAAGGTGCATACAATGATTGCAATGATCTACACACAGCAAACTGAATGATGCACTAGCAGCGCTAGATCTTGAGTGCAACCCAATAGCTGGGAAATACAGTCAATCGTAAAGTTCATGCACAGTGCCCGAATGACCTCCAGAGATGACAGTCCAAACAGGTAAGTATCCTTTAGCGTTCAACACACAGGACCCTTCACCTCACCACGGTGCTCACCCCTAAGGTAATACACTCACCAGATATCAGGTCAATATAAGCCCAAACAACATGCCGATCGCCAGCTGAGAATGGACCATCCGACCTCCACTGTACCCTGAAAGGGGAACTGGCCTCCACCAGAAAAGCTCCTGATTGGTCTCAGACAACCTGGTAACCGTTTTGTGGGGTGATCTCATATGGGGCCAAATGATCAAAGGCAGTGCATGTAAAAATAATAAGGTCTCATAGAGTAGTACTGTTTAACTGAAACCTCTTTATTTCCCAAAGTAAAACATTCCCCTGTAGCAATTGCACTTACAAAAGATAATAAAAGACAGGCATTGAAAGCATGTAGAGGTAAATCTGCGTGTTGCAGCCGGTTCCCGCGCTGTCTGTTCGCCGCTTGGTACCTTAACTGGAGCGAACATCCGGGTCCGGCGTTTGGCGTAGGCGTACCTCGTGACCGCGTGACCACGAATGACGCGTTTCGTCAGCAAGTGACTTCAACAGAGGGCCCTCTGTTGAAGTAAGAAGCATGGCAAGGTTTTTAAAGTTGTAATTTTTGGCTTTTTTTTTTTTTTAAATGAAGAAATTGAATAAAATTTGTAGGTTATTTTTTCGCTTATTTCTTTTTTACATGCTTTCACCAGTGCAGTGCAGCGTCATCATGTGCCTGATGTGGCGGGGACCAGGGATACTGACTGGTGACAGTATGTTAAAAAAATATATATATATTATTTTTTATTTCATTTTTTAAACTTTTTTCATTTTTTTTTAAATTTTGTACTATTTTCTTTTACCTACTTTCATCAGAGTAGTTTGGTGTCACCATAGTAACACTGTACTACTCTGAGGGTGATCAGTGATTTTTTTTTTTTTACATTTTATTTATTGAATGAAGATCCATGTAACAGCAAATTTTTCAACTGTCATGAATGGGTTAACCATTCATTACAGATGTGATCACTAGTGATCCGTGATTGGCTACAGCTAATAACATGGTCCAGGGTGCTGTGATTGGCTCATGTACCATGTGATAGCTGTGGGCTTATCACAGAACAGAAAACAGGAAACACAGCTGTTATGAATGAATTTATTCATAACAGCTTTGTTGACATTGTGATCATGTGATTGCATAATGATCAGAAAATCACTGGGCCTCGAGTACCAGGATCCGCAATCCACTGTGGCTGCTTAGCCCAAGCAGGCAAAACGACATACTATACATGTATATGTACTTTGGTTGGTTGGCTACCTCCAGTCAGTTGTACATCCTTGTCATCCAGTAGGCTGTCCCTGCCCAGTATGATTTTTATTTATTTATTTATTTTTTATCAACATAGGGATGGCCTAATGAGGCCAAAAAATAATAAAAATAAAAAAGGAAAAGATTAAAAAATGGCAATTTGTAAATTTTGTAAAAAAAAATAAATAAATAAATTTAAACAAGTGGAGAGGAGTGAAAAAAATGGCTCAATCTGGGCTAGTGTTTGGCTCTTAGCATCAAAGGTCTTGTACCTGTCCTTTTATCTTGTTTTAGAGACCGTTGGCCCCTCACTCCTTGATTAAGCAGACCTAATTTGATTTTGAGCTTTAGAAAAATGTTGTTACATCAGAGACATTTCCCTCTCTACTCTCATCTACAAGTTGGGATTGCTGGTAGCCATTACACCTGTCAGACCAGTGTACAAGCTAGCAGCCCTCTCTTGTAGTGAACTTATTAATCATTTTGCTGCTGCCTGTTTTTCCCCCTATCAATCTCCCTACCATCCCCCTTTATCCCACAAAAGGGTGTATTAGCAGTCCAAAAAAGAAAACAGAAAAAGAAACGCTATTGTGTAAAATCCCTGGTGTTCCTGCCAGTCCCTCTGTGCAAAATCCCTGAAGTGAAATCCTTTGTGTCAAATTCCTGGTGTTCCTGTCAGTCCCTCTGCTTTCCTATCAAAAACTGACCACACTAGGCAAGGGACAACACTGTATTCAGTTCTCTAGCTGTGCTGAGAACTAAGCATTTTCTCCTCCATTGATCAGACTTGTCCTGAACCCCCCCCCCTCCCCCAACCCCTTGCACAGCTATTCACTTATGCAGCTGAGAACAGAGATATTTAAAATAAATATAAAATCATTTAAAAATTGTACTTTTTACAGTAACATGTTATCCAACACGCTGAAAAATATAAGCTTTCATTATCTCTTGTTAAATATTTCTTAAGTTCCTGAAACCATTTTCTTTTATAGGCTTTTTCTGTTGGCCTCCTTGCTGTTTTATCATATCGGGAATGGACACAAAGATCACTGGTAAGATCACAACATATGATATTGATTTCAGATTTTGTGCCAGATTTATACTTTTCTCCCATAGGCCAGCTAACCTGTGCCATTCACCGGGGACCCCCCCAACCACCACCCACCCACTGAAGAGGCCTAAGGGGGGCTCCAAAGAAATTTGATGTAGGTTGGAAGCTATTGGAGCAGGCTAGTGAGTATTTGACAAGGGGGCTGTGAAAATGACTATGAGCAGGGACAGTGCAAGGGTCTCCTGTCTTCCTCTACACCCTCCCTCTGCTGCACTGAAATAGCAAGTAGTGTTAACAGCTCTGGCCAATTCTGTACTGTAGATTACAGAACTTCTAGAATTACTTTATATGTTATGGAGATTATAAGAGAGGGAATTTCTTTTTTAGTTTTAGGAATACGCAACCTAGGCTGGGAATGCTGCAACTCCATGTATACAGTACAGTGATGGAGCTCTGTCACCCTAGTTCAGGTATTTTGTTACTGCCAGGATGACCAAAAAAAAGCATAAAAGTGGATATCCAAACAAGAGCTTAGAATTAACTCAGCAATTAACTCACCTGTAGTCCTGGAAGGAATGTACTGTTTGTGAGGCCTGAGGATAGGTCTAAAGCTCGGTACACATGAACCAGCAGACTTTTGGTCTTTGTGTTGCGCTATCATGCTGGAAAACGCTGCAAGTGTCTGGTGGAAGGGAAGAACCAGCTGTCAGAATACAATAGCTCAGCAGGAGGGATCCCTGCACCACACATCAATGTATGGATGCAGGGTTCTGTTAGTTTTTTTTTTTTTTTTTTTCATTAAACCCGTTGGTTGAATGGAAAAAAAACTGTGTGTATACCCAACTTAAGAATTATTGCAAACAATGCAGAACCCAGTGCTAAATAAATGATGACAGAAAAACTGGCCACTCGACTGATCAAGGTTGAATGACCCAATTGCCAACTTTTTTGACTTATTTAACTTTTGCATAAAAAATTGTAAGCAAGCACACATATTTGTGACAAATAAAATTTGAATATTCATGCTACTGTTAAATATGTACACCATGTTAACAAGAATTTGCCTGTAAAGCAAAACTTCGAAAATATACTAAAACTCCTGTATGACTCTAGAAGATCAAAATACTGTAAATAAAGGCTTCAAAAACTGATGCATAGGGAGCAGGGAGTCAGAATATAAAAGACAGTTCCCAGCTTGATACAAAGCAGTGAAAAATTCAGTCAAGCTCTACCTGGGGATCCATACTTAATAAAGTGCAAACAGGTAATCCAAAATTGTGTGACGTTTCATGTGGAGAATTCTCCTTTGTCTGAAAGTGTAATGTACTTTTGAAGTGCAACACTATACTGAACATGCTCACACTTCAAAACCGGGCCATATTTGCAGGTAGAGCCTCAATGATCCTTTTCTGTATGCTCTGAATGATTAAATACAGTTTAGACATTGACTTCTGAGGTACTTAAGACTTTTTTATTTTTTTTATAACCTTTGATTGTCATTGCTAGAACCATAAGAAACTCTTCTTAAAGTCCAATTGGAGCTGCTGTATTTAAAATGTTAATGAAATAAGGCTGTATATACAGTATGTAATATGTCTATGTATTTCTTTTAACTTATTTTGTGCTGCAGCACAGACTAAATAACCTGTGCTAACTGCATTTTAGATTGTAAGACTATAGACCAGTTGGCTGCTCAAAGACCAGGGCCTATTTTGCGATTCGGCACTGCGTGACTTTAACGGACAATTGCGCGGTCGTGCGACGCTGTACCCAAATGAAATTGACGTCCTTTTTTTCCCACAAACAGAGCTTTCTTTTGGGTGTATTTGATCACCTGTGCGATTTTTACTTTTTGTGCTATAAACAAAAAAATAGCGACAATTTGAAAAAATAACAATATTTTTCACATTTTTTTTATATGAAATTCCCCAAAAAAAAAAGTAAAAATTAAAATTTTTTAACATTTTAGGCCAATTTGTTTTCTGCTACATATTTTTGGTAAAAAAAATTGCAATAAGTGTATTTTGATTGGTTTGCGCAAAAGTTATTGCGTTTACTAACTATGGGAAAGATTTATGTCATTTTTATTGTTTTTTTTTAACTAGTAATGGCGGCGATCTGCGATTTTTTTTTGCGGGACTGCGACATTGCCGCGGACAGATCGGACCCTTGACTGACATTTTTGACACTTTTGGGAGTACCAGTGACATTACTACAGTAATCAGTGCTATACATATGCACTGTTATTGTAAAAATGACACTGGCAGGGAAGGGGTTAACTTTATTAGTGATCAGTGGGTTAAATGTATCCCTAGGGGCGTGATTCTAACTGTGGGGGGCGTGGCTTGTGATGTAACCACAGAGACATACGATCCTACATAGCAGGATCGTGTAGTCTCTGCAGTTAGATCAGGGAGAATGATAGGCGGCTTTGTTTACATTAGCCGCCTGCCTTTCTCCCTCTCCAGTAGGAGATTGCGAGTGACCGGCGGACATCGGTCACTCGCGCTGGGATGTCAGGGAACGAGAGGCTCCTGGGCGAGCGACGTAGCCCTACGTCGGTTTGCCCAGGAGAGCCAGACTGCTGCAGTAAATAGTCGTGCGGCGATCGGCAAGTCGTTAAATGAACAACTTTTAACCAAACACTTATTTCTTTCATAAACATCAAAAACTGTATTCCAGTTCACGTAAAATGATATGCTGCAATATCAGTGCACATATACATGTAATGTGTTCTTAGGAAAACAGTTAATTTTTAAATGTGCTCTATAAATCCATAGAATAGTGAATTTATGAATTCTGAAACACCATGTGGGTATCTTCCCCAGTATACACTAGCAGCTCACCTTCATGTATAGAGCTATGTGTTTAACTTGGATCAAAAACTGCATTTGCTAATTTTCCATCTGATGTACCCCTTTTTTAATGGAATCAGTACCTACAATGGAAATCTTCTTCTGATGTGCCCAGTTGGATTCATTACTAGCATATATATCAGATACTGCCCCCTTAGAGGGGCTTCACCCCTCCTGGTATTGTGGACAGCACCTCTGGTGATGATGTCATTGGCTATCGCTGGGGCGTGATTTCAATTGTTGGCAACAGTATCTCACATAGCGTCAACAATTTTAGGAGAGGTAAAGCCAATTTTCAGCTCCTTAGGGGCCAGTATCTAATATGTCTGCTTTTGTTCTGAGTGCAATGGATTCAAGTGCACATTTAAATGTCAGTGTATTTTATTTGAACTTTTTAATTAATGAATTGGTTTCTCTGTAGAATTGTGTCTACTTTTGCCCTCTCTAGCTTTAGTAAATAAACCCCATAGCATCTAAAAGATGCTAGAAGAGCTATCAGGTGCAAAGAATGTACAAAAAAATAGGGAAATCAATATTCTATGGAAACAAAATGCAACAATTGTTAATGATACACAACACTTTATCAGACAAAATGTCATACAGATTGTGTTAAAAACTCTTGATTTAAAAAGATTTAATGTTGGTTAACACTACATGAATTGACTTCTCCCATTTGGGTTTGGCACCTCTAATTGCTGTTGTAAATAACATATAAACCAAGGGCAACAATCACTTTAAATTAAAGATTATAGAAGAATATCTATTAGTAGGATACACTTATGTGGATTGATTGCCATGCTCTGCACACAAACTCTACAAAGAGCTTTTGTCCCATAAAGAGCTTTCAATCCATGTCAAGTGAACAAAATGCTGATTAGTGACGACAGCAGTCTAAAGAAGGTGCTGCTGAATGTACTGAAAGAGCTGGCTGACCTTCACAAAGTAATATATACTGTTAAAACAATGCATATTTTTAATGGTTTAGATTACAGTGAAATTAAATACAACCCTACACAATATATACAGAATATTAATTTATGGTGATTTAACCTTATATATGTAAAAGCATAATAATGTGTAATTTATATTTTTTGTTATTTTGCCCTAACCATAAACTATATAATTGTACATACTGCGTAGATTTGCTAAAGGTTCCCTTTCATCCAGAGGCCATGCAGTTCATACATGTCCTACTATGAAGCACAAGTATATGTGTTCTTAGAGTAAAAACACAACTTACTAAATAATACAATATTAAACACTGTCTACTGTTGCAACTTCACATGTTAAAACAATGTTTTTTTCTGAAGATATTAAATAAATATTGACCAATAATGAGGTTAACATTAATTTTTTTAACATTATTAACCATTATTGAAGTGAAGTTTTCAGCTGACAGCCACTTCTCCTCCTCCCCTCGGCTGTCAGCTGGAAAGCAATATAAGGAGATCGATGCTTGCAGCTGTCCCTCCGTTCGCACCGATCATCCCCAACCTTTCTCCATGTCCTCCTCCTTCTGCCCCCTGTGTGGTTCTTTGGGGGATGTCAGGATGGAAAACAAAGGAAGGGGCCGGTAAATATGTAATTGACTGGCCACTTCCTTTTCTGAATTGGACATGGTTAGCGATCGCTACCAGTCTTTTGATAACTGAATTTATTAGTTTATGCTTCAGTTTATGAATGAACAGGAGCCTCTGTCTTCAATCTTCAAAGCTGAGGCTGCTGAGAAAAAGATTAGGGAATCTGTGTCCTCAGTCTCTTTCTGTGTTTCAAAGGGGAGATGTCAGGGTCTGTTTAGATCCCTGATAACTCACCAAAGCCCCCCAACAGGGCTGATAAAAAAATGCAATGAATATAAAAAAATTAATGTGTAATAAAATTATAAAAGTAAAATGTAAAAAAAAATACTATAAAATAAAAACTACTGACACCATCCGCCCCCCCCCCCCGTTCTACCAACACTTTCCACTACCTTATGATATGTAACTTCCTCTCTCTCTCTACCTTTTGTATCACCAATCGTGTTCATACTTCAATGTCAAATTTTGATCTGAATTATTTTGCCAGAGGTTCACTTGGGACCATTTTTCACCACATCCCCTATAAAAAAACAAAAAAAAACAAATCTGTCCTATGGGGCAGACAACCAATTTAATTAGATTGATAGCTTTGATAAACCTGTTGGTGTTTGCTTTTTAAACAAAGTCTTTCTGAATTTGATAGACTGCAAGGGCCCCTTCTTGTATATACTCTCTGTTATGGTGGGTTTGAAAATAGTTTGTCTGCATCACAGCCAGGATTTTTTTTAAGTCATGAATCACGAAACAGGAGTGAGATTCCAGGCCCCAAAAACTATATTTATTCAAAAATACTGCAGGTGAGATTTACTAAAACTGTTGCAGACAGAATCTGGTACAGCTGTGCATAGTAACTAATCAGGGTCTACCTTGTTCAATTAATCTTTAACAATTAAACCCAGAAGCTGATTTGTTACTATGCATGCCTGAGCTAAGGACAGATGGATTTCAGGAAGAAAATGCTACATGAATAATCTGCCCTAACTCAAGATGGCCATAGCTAAATGTGCTAGAGGGGTGTTTTTCAAAGTGATTTCTCAACAAAATAAAGCATGGAAACATGGATGGATGGGTAAGCTTGCTTTGAATATTAAAAATTAAATAAAAAGCATTTTTTGGTTTGTGGTGCTCAGATGAAGCACTTTAAATTTTAAACTACCTATTTGGAGGTGTGCTGCATTGTATTGCAGGGAACACTGAGCTATCATAAGGAAATGGCATAATGCAGGGTCTATGGCTTCCAGGGCATAATCCAACAATGGATTTCCAAGTGTTAAGAATTGCCACCTCACAACAGTCTTCATTTCTAAGGTAAATTAAATGCTGTCAGTAAATGTTGGTAACAGATTTGAATGAAACCTAAAAAACAGAGAAAATTCAATATTTTTAAGGTACAATTTTATGTGCATTTCAAAAAGAAAATGGACTTGACTCGGGGCTAATAATGATATACTCATAGCAGGAGACCCTATTTGTTTGCGAGCCAGATGCAGCCATCAAAAGAGCCACGTCTGGCTCACGAGCCATAGGTTCCCTACCCCTGCCCTATAGTAAGGTAGTGCTTGGCAAAAGAAACCTCAAGTCATTGGGGACACACCAACTGTAAAAATATATCAGGTATTCAGTATGAAACGTGAAACGTGTAGAAAAAAAAAAACATGTAAAAAAAGGCTCACAACAAATGAAATTGCACTTAAAAACACAATGGTTTCTGATTGGTTGTTAGGACTACCATGCTTTATATTTGGTGCTGTGCTCTTTGCCCAGTTGTATTGAGAATACTCAATGCACATACAATCTTACATGAATGTAATCTATGGCTAACATCTCTTTCAGTGGGAATCAACATTCACCTTGAGTCTGTTAAGTATCATTGGAGCACCGGTTCAGTTTGCAGTGGCCATTGCATCGATCCTCATTGGCCCTTATTGTTACTATACTTTTGCTGGGATGTCCGCAACCAACTATATTGGCTACGCTATTAAGTTTCCCTTCCCATATGCCACGTTCCAGAATGTATGCCAAGACCCCCTTTACTACGAATGGTACCACCTGGCTCTACAGATTGCCGACCTGCTGTCAAGCATTTTAATCCTCTGCTCTTCATTGGCATTGGTGATCAGGCTCTCCGCCAGGATACTGCGCACAGGAACATTTAATGTGAGTAGGAGGTAGTGACTAAGTGAAGTGTGAGCCAACTGAAAATGCCTTTTGTAGTTTCTGGTAAATTCTTGTTATTATCTTAACATAGTATAGTATGGTTAATATTTTCAGTATGCATACAGTAGGTACTCAAAGCATGTTTTAAAGTTAAACTCTCCAAACATTTCCTAATCCAGCCAATCAAGTTTAGATCTAACAATTTACCTTCTTAATATTTTGGGTTTTCAATTAAAGCAGGTTTTCTCCCTTCTGAGCAACTATAAGAAAAACACTATTGAGCTTGAATGTCAAGTAACTCCACAGTTGATTGTTTTGTGAGTTTGCAGGGCAAGGCTATTAAACTAGAACGCGATCATGGGTACCGCTCTGTGTGACATATGTGCTCCTTTCACCTATAATGTTCCCAGACCTTGCAGGTAATATAAACAATATTCCTCAATCTTTTTGTAGGTAAGCACTGTTTTTTTTTAGCAATCAACCTTGGAGTTATTTGACACTTAAAGTAAGCACAGTAGTCTATTTCTAATAGTTTCTTTGATACATTTTAGCAATATAAAGGTATTTTTGCTGAAGGCAACAGTAGCTGCCACAAAATTGTGCACAAAGTAATTATACGTAAAAGGTTACACTTCTCTAAACTCCAAACATATTTCATTTTCTTTCAGTTTAACAGTACAAGCAGGTAATAATCTATCTATCCATGTAACACAAGGGTAATTATCTTGAGGGTTTTTACAGTATATTCGTTTTTAGTTCAGCACTAAGGAAGTGCTTCAAGAGGAGAGTTCCCTAGTTCCCTAGCCCAGGTATCTCAAAACATGGGTCATTACCAAGGGGTTTACACACAACTTACTAACCCCTGCTCATACCACATCTTCGCTTACCCTGAAGAATATCTTGAGAACCCTAAAGCCTAGGCATTGGTGATAGCCAAGTGTCAACTTCTTTTCCTAAAGTTGCAATTGACCCTCATAGTGATGGACCCATAATGAGGTGTGAAAGGCAGGGCATGTAAGTCTTCAGGAACCTAAAATTCATCTATCTAGGTTTTGTAAGTATTTTGTTTTTGATTGATTGTGGTTAGGATTAAAAACAAAACAAATTAAGGTTTTCCTGGTACACATAAAATATTGCATTTGTATACTTTTTGGTCATTTATCTGTCTAGTAGGTGGAAGTCTAGGTTTAGTACATTGCTGTCCAGCTTATGAAGAAAAACATTTGTTTCCAGAGATCAATACATGAAGGGGAAATTTATACACTCAATTAGATGAGTCAGAGCAGTGCTTATTTTGAACCATTTTAAAATGTCTTAGTCTGAGATAGCAGTGCCTGAAAGGGGAGCTACTTCAATATGTGAAGGTGAAATTTATACACTCAACTAGATAAGTCAGAGCAGTGATTATTTTATGAACCGTTTTTAAATTGCTCAGTCTGAGATAGCAGTACCTTAAAGGGTAACCACTTATAATGACTCTTTAGCTAACCCATAGTGCTCTGAGAAACCTTTTATAATTCGTTAAATGTGTATGTGACGGTACTCACCGCCACTGGGAGTGAAAGACAGATACTTAATGGACACTGAGAATATGGCTTGGATTGCTTCAAGTGTGTTTACACTTATGCTAATGTGTATTGTACTTCAATGACAGAGACAGGCTCTCCTTATTGTTTGTGTATTGAGATGTGATGTTGATTCTGTTAAGCCTATCTGTCCTATTGTTAAATGTTAATGAACTCACATATTGTTTCCTTCCAGATTGCTAGCTTATAAGTTCAGGTTAATTCTATTTCTGTATACAATTTCATCTGCATATGATAATGTAATAAGGCAACCCCTGACCTGTGTGTGTGGTAATCTGATCAGGAGGGGGATGTCCATGTTGTATATAAATTCTGTGTGACTGTTCAATAAGGAGAAGGTTCGAGTACAAGCTAAGTTGTCGGCTAGCTTTCCATGGGGGCAGCTGAAATACCTATCTATGTTCAAGACTGAAGGAAGCCGTACAATGACGGAAGCCCACAAACACAGTGTGGCTCGCAGTTCCGTTACAGTATATTTGTAATAATACAGTATAGATTTACAGGGGTTGATTTACTAAAACTGGAGAGTGCAAAATCTGATGCTGTTCTGCATACAAAATCAATTAGCTTCCAGGTTTTGTTTTGTCAAAGCTTAATTGAACAAGATGAAGTTAGAAGCTGATTGGCTACCATATACAGCAGCACCAAATTTTGCACTGTCCAGTTTTAATCAATCAACCCCAGGGCCGGATTAAGAGCATCATGGGCTTGGTGCTGAGGATTTTGAAGGGCCTTAAGGGCCTTGCCTTGGCATGCACCCAGAGGAGGAAGGGTGCAGCCATGCATGCCTAATTCAACATGGGATGCTGTCTCTGAAGCCCATAAACACATCCATGCATCGACAACTGTCCCTCCTTGTCCGGCCTTCGTGCTGTGTGGGGAGGTTCTGAGGGAGCTGCCTGGGGAAGCGAGCATAGAAGCCAGACTTCTGTGTTTACAAGTGACAGAAGAGCGGTAACAGTGAATATGGCCAACCCGGGGCCTATATTAAGGTAGGGGCCTGGAGCTGCAGCTCCAATAGCCCCTACGTTAATCTGGCCCTAATCAACCCCACTGTATAGTAAAACCAGATATATAACATAACTTTGTAATCTTACAAACTATAATAAAAAAAGTTAAAAAAGGTAACTCAAAACCATCATATTTATATTAATTTAGAGCTTTCTATTATCTGGGGCTTTCTGGGCAGCTATCCAAGGCATTGAGCCCTGCCCAAGGTTCAGGAGCTATAAAGTTGACACAGATTCATATTAAAAAGGGTTTCCCCCTCCTTCTACAAGATTTAATGTAAGAAAGAGTCTTCCAGCCTCTCACAGACATTGATTACTGTGTTTTAGCATGGGATTCTGAAATATTCCATGCTTCAGAATTCAATAACTATATAATCAGCAGTCCCTTTCACAAAATACACAAAAACACACTCATGTGTCCCAGGCCCACATCCTTTAACACCCATAAAGCAGTAGAGCCATATGAAAAGGGACTAATTATGTTGGTACCCCTGGGGTCCTTGGGCAAAATGAAAATCCAGTCTACTCAACTGTGTTTTCTTTCTTTTCACCAGTATATGGGATTCCTCTTTAGTTTCTAGGACTTTTTATGTTGAAATTATTATACATTGTTTTTAATTAACAAAAATTGCTCCAAATGTTTTTTGATATAATTAAAAACGATTTTCCACATGACTTTACTAGTAAGACAATTGTAAAGATGCCCTAGCAAATGTAAAAATTCCCCATATGATGGGCTTTCTGGCGCCTAGACTCCCAGTAATGGGCCAGCAACTTTGCCTTCATTGGTGGTGTACTATTTCATGATTGCAACTATGCTTTACAGCAGCTAGACATAGTGATAATCAGTAATTCCAAAGCTCGCCCACATAGACATACTGGTTATACAGGTGACTGTTTCACTCTGCCCGAAAGAAGGATCCCATTTCTCCTGTGTTCTGTATCATACTGTATGATAGACTGCTATCATCTGTTCAAGTCACAGATGAAGAGTGCATGGGAGCTCAGGTTAATACATTTAGGTGTTTAGGAGTTTAGATGCTGTGTGTTTAGGGGGAAGGGGGCAAAAACATGTACATATGGCCCCCATGGAGTGCAGACTGTATATATACCTGATGTGGAGAGGGAAGATGGGAGGCAGAACTGTGTTTATGGCTATTTTAGTTGTGTGTGTGTGTGTGTTAGTTTAGGTAGGGGCTGTATATATACTGTAACTGGTTTAGATGCAGAATGAAACTGTGTTTTTGGATGGTGTGCGGGTGAAATCTGTATATATGGATACTGTGGGGGTTGTGAAATTTAAATATGGGTGCTGTGTATGCTGGGAATTGTATAAATAGCTGATAGAGATGTAAACTATATATCTGGCAGATGTCGGGGGTGAGAACAACATCTTACCTCACAAACGTAGAACTTGGGAACTGAGGCATATTAGCTAATCTGGTGTTAGAATATTTAAAATACAACATGGTATATAGAATGCAGCATTCAGGGGCATGTAACATTTCTGGTTAGCTACAGTAAAAACATGCACCATGAATCATTGGTGGACAGTGGCAACATGATTCCTCCTCCAAAGCACTAGTAGTCAGGACAGTGAGAAATACTCCCCTTCCCAATCAGGGGCCTGTAGCAGTAAAGCTTTCAGTCATTGGTGGTCAGTGTAAATTAGCCCACTCCCCTCCCCCACACCCAAATGTTGGTGGGCATTGGCAGTAAACTTCCTCCCCTAATAATTGATGGTCAGTGGCAGTAACTCATATAGAAGAAATATTTTTCTTCCATGTGGGAAACCCCTGCTTCCCCCTCAATCCTTGGTGGTCATTGGTAGTAAATAATCCTCCTACATTATTGCTATGCCTCCACCTGTTGCAATCACTGCCAGAACTATGTAGATATTGTTGGGCAGGAGATGACTTCACTCAACAGTGTTAGCATAGGTCTGGTGCTCGATGCTGTCCAGCAGGATCCAGTATGGTTGGATGGTATGCAGAATAAGCAACTGTTGTGGATGAGAATTGTTTATATGACTTCTTTTGGAGTGGGAACTGTAAATGGCTGCTGTGGGGGAGAGAACAGCATATATGGCTGCTGTAGGTGTGAATATTGTGTATATGGCTTCTAAGAGAACTGGGAGCAGAGTATGGCTGCTGTGGTTGAGGGGTAGGGGTAAAACCAAATACATCAATTTAAGGCCACGTTGTTGTTGACTCCTAGCTTTCTGAAACTGGCTACCAGATTTAGGGTAGTCTTGTCCAGGCTTTCTGTATGGTAAGGCTCACCAAAGCTGCCCAACTGATGTCATGACTGACAGTCAACAAAAAAAAGAAAGATGCCCCAAGACGAGTACTGTATTACGGTTTTATTCTTAGTAAAATTACATGTTCTAAAGTTTAATATTTGTAACATGTAAGGTTGTAGTTGTTACCTATAATTCTGTAGAGTATAAATACCGGATTATTTAATGACCTAAATTCTGTTTTGTCCTCTAGGGAAGAAAAAATATTTTGTGAGAAGATTATATTGCAAGCAACTACTTAAATGTAAGCCCGGAAAGGATTGATGTCCATGGAATTCAGTGGGCTATCAGCAATGTATTTTGCAGGAATTTTCTTTTCAAACCATTTATATCATTGCTGCTGCACTTTATCTGGATCTGTGTTCGTTTCTAAATGTTCTAGCTTTTGATCTGTTTATATTCCAACCATGTTATATGTATATAGTGTATGTATGTATTGCACACAAGAAAGCAAATCTAGGCACTGTTTGGATTATGACACAGAGCCACATACAGAGAGGGCTTATCCAGGAGAACAAGCTAAAGAGGGCAGAATGACTGAGAGCATTTTACAAGTGTACATATCTTTATGTGTTCTGTCTATACATCCTACTTGGTGCATAGATCTAAATACGCAGAAGAAAGGATAAATATAGCATTGATAAGCAACCAGTAACATTTTGAATTTCATTTTGTAACCCATATTGGAAAATTAAACATAATTGGTTGTCATTGGCACCATCTCCACTTTCTGATGCATTTCGTAAACCAGCTGCAGAGAATATAACTCATGTTACAATTAGTTTACTTGCTGTAAATGGCTGTATATAGTAAACTAAAGAAAGAACTTAAAATGTGTACAGTCATTTCTTTCCAAGCATATGTATGTATATATGAGTTGAAATGATATCTGCCCTACATAATCACTCACTATGGATTTTTTACATGTTGGAGCGAGAATAATCATGTTAACATTGACCTGTAGAGGGGGCCAATGTCTTTTTATCCAGAACAAATACAAGTATTATAAAGAAGCTAAATCCTTCGACTTTAATATTTATTTCACAGTTTATTGCAGAAAATAGTGTAGAAAGAAATGTGATTAATTTTATGAATATTTACGCATTAGGCCCCATGCACACAGGGCCTTTGAAAAAACGAGCTGCAAAGCCAGTTCTGACGTCAGGAAAAAGCAGCTGTAAAAACACTCTTTTAGAATAATTTTGCATTTGCGTTAATGTGCGTTTAGCAGCGTTAGCATTTAGCAGCCTTTCTCTGCCCTCTTCTATTTTCTACTGTCAAATCCAACTACTACAGCTTAAAAATGTTGGACGCGGCTTGTATACAACGTTAACACGCGTTTAGCCGCGTCAGGCGTTTTTACTGCCTAATGCGGCTGCTCCAGAACGCGCTGGCTCTGGGTTTTTTTTTTCTACTGCCACTTACAGCTCCTAAAAGCCTGTGTGTGCATGAGGCCATAGAATAACATGAAGGGGTGTTTGTAAGCTGCAAAAAAACATCTGACACTCCTAAAAGCAGCTGTAAAAACTCCCTGTGTGCCCTAAGTGGTTGTTGAAAGGCCGGAAAGGTTTACAGACACATTTTCTTGCCTGATGCCACTGATGATGTTATGCTCTGTTACACATTTAGGCTAACAGCTTGCATGGAGCATCAATCACAGACCCAAAACGCGCGTTATCAGATAATGATTTGCAAACAAGATGTGCTGCTACTGATATCCACATCTATTGGACTTTAGGGCACCTTCACATTGGTTCGCTTCAAAACCGCCAGTGAAACGCCTATGCATTAATGGAGCGTTTATGCTGCGCTTTTGCAGCATTTGTGGTAAGGTTTTTCAAAGACATGTGACTCAAAAACTACAGTAAGGTGTTTTTCAGGCATTTTTAAAGCGTTTTTGAGGCGTTTTTGAAGCCGTTCCCATTTGTTTCAATGGGGAGGAGCATTTTGGTGCCCATTTTTTAGCTCCCCAAACATGCTCCAAAGATGATGTGAGCAGGATTTTTTTTCACCGCAACGGAAGGGCACCACCCCAGTGTGAATGTTGCGTGTTTACAATGATCTTCGTGCCTTTTGTCGCATCTGTGTTTGGGGTGCCATTAAGAAATTAAAACTAAAACAAACTGCAGGCAAAAAGTAGTGGACTTCCATTGCTAATACCCATTTATTGCTAGTCATGCTAGACTTCTCCAGAGCTCAGGATATGTCCCATCCTCGCCTTCCTCCTCTGCACCTATTTTTTTATTCTGTTTAAACACTAACCAGTAGCACTGTCATCCTCTCTTGCTGTCAAGTTGTTCCTTCATGTAGAGACTTCAGTACTGGTTCTAATATAGATTTGCAAAGTTACTGCCCATCGAAGTTTTATCCTGTGTTGAGCCCTGATGAGGGCGAGTTGTGTTGCCACCAAAACTCAATAGCTGTTTTTATAGGACTTTTTTCTTTTAATAACTATTAACCAGTTCCCGCCAACAGCTGTCACTGGCTACAGCGGAATGGTGTTAACAGTATAAGGAATAAGTCCTGCGAGCGACCCTGAGGCTCTAAATCAATCAGTTATTTGCCGCAGACACACCACTTCTCATAATAGTGTGCTTAATTGAAATAAATATATAGTGTTGCGCAAATAAAAAATTATTAAATTAATTAATTTTGTGCTTAAATAATTAAAAATCCAAAATATTCATATGAGACATAATATTAAAGTGCCAATAGTGCTAATAAAGTAGTAAAATATAATATATAATATAAAATTCATAGAAAAGAGAAAATATATAGATATAAAAGTCCAGTGTGCAAAGTGCAAACAAAGTCCAAATAAATAAAGTCCAAAATGTAATCCTAAAGTGATCTGTGCTCCCAGAGAGAAGTGACAAGAGTGTCACAGTGGACAGCCAGTCGTGCACCCCCTTGTGAATGGGTGCTCACCTCAAATCCTTAAAAAGAGCGCATGGATTGTTATCCCAAAAAGATCATCCATCCATATCCTTCAGGGCTCCTCTCATTCACAGGAGTTGCAGCATCAATCAATGCAGTATATATGCAAACAAAGAGACTTGCAATAGTGTATTAAATCCTTTAAACAATCAGCTTTTATTAAGTAAAGGTGGATAAATCTCACTCACATTTGTAGGTGCAATACATGCACTTGGACAATAGCATCAAGTGAATGGTGAAAATCGTGGTGGTATAGTGGGAGAGACTGCACAGCGTCACCGGTCTCCACAGCATGCGCCGAAGGAGCCTGGTGAATGATTTATGGCTGAGACCTGCTGATCGGCTGTAGCCAATCACACAGTATGGCCTACGGGGACCAGAGGTTGAGCTGTGCTGCTGAGAGGGATCCAGAGTGTTGCTGACCGAGTGGAGCTGCTGGGCAGAAGTCTTCAGGAAAAACAGCATTGTGAGTATTCAAGATCTGCCCAAGGGTCTGCCTAGGAAAGGGGAGCTAACCAGTAGTATTGGCAGTGAAAGGGGGTGCCAAGTGTTCAAAGCCAGTGTGGGCCCTGAAGCGTTCAGCAGTGCAGCAAAGGTGTACAAGTAGCTACCTCAGGTGAGAGTATCTCAGGGAGCTTAAAAGGGACTTCCACAGTAAAAAGGAAAGTTACAGCATCAAGTCAGCGTTAACCGGCATCTGGCCAGCATTATCCAGCATCAAGCCAGCGCTAATCAGCATTTATTCAGAGTACCCATCAAGTTGTGCATAGTTCAGTTGCAGGAGTATCCTACTCATCCCTTCTCCCATCTAAGTTCTTAAATAAACAAAAAAAAAAACAAAGATACTGGACTGGTCCTTGTCTCAGTGCTCACACTTGGAGACACATGTTCAAAGGTACTTTTGTTGCCCCCGGTGACCCAAGGGGACACACAGCCTGCACCTATGCTGGGAATTGTGCTACAAACATATTCGGGGGATGCCTTAAAGATTTATGAGGTGTTAACAGAACATTACAGTTTTCACAGACAGTATAAGCAACAGCGTACATTGGCAGTGCATATTTGGACATGGAATTTTTTTTCTTTTAAAATTAGCTGGGTTTACATACAGCAGCATCCTAATTTTAGTTTGAAAAAAGGAATTTTTTTTCTGGTACTGTAGTTTTAGCAGTGACGTGCTTTTTCATCAAACTGTAATATGACTGCTTTGACTGGCAGATAGAAATTAGCCAGTAATATCAGATACCTGTTCTTGTTTTAGCTGATGCAAAATTGTCCTGCCGTTGGCCAATTTCCTCTTAAGCTCTCATTAACAATTAACAAACCACATATGGTATTAAATAGCAGTTTAAAATTTGTCAGAAATAGGACATTTTTAATAGGAGAGAATTGGCTGAAATGTACTAGAGAACAAAAATACAAGCAGGTGTTTTAGTACAAGAAATAAAAGACCACAGATGTCAGTACAATTGACCATCGGCAGGATCATTCCAAAATGGAAGAATTGGTCCAAATTTACAAGAGAAAAAAAGAGCACAGGCTGGGACTTTACTAAAAGATTTTGAATACTGCAGACGATATAGCAGTGTAAATTTGGAAAGCAGCAGGACAGTTTTATTAAGGTATAATAGGCCTAAGTGGTGTATGCCTAACTTTTATTTTATCTAAATGGATAGGATGATGCACTGTTTGCTATATATAATATATAATATATAATATGATATGATGTGAGGTGGTTTACTGTAGGTTCTCACTGTTTTCACACAGTTTATTTATTTTTTTCCATATCATATGATGTCCTGCCGGATAGCGTGCCCTGCACGCCCACGTGATCTTTCACCGGCTGCGTCCGATGACTGATCACTGTACCAGCCCACAGCCAGTACCATGTGACTGCTGTAACCAAGCAAAGGAAGTCACATGACAATTATATACAATGGATGGTTTCCTTTCAAGCCATCCATTGTATACAATTGCGTTGCTAGCTGTGATTGGCCAGTGAGATCATACGGTGCAAACTGGGCAAATCAAAGCCCATCTGTACCATGTGATTAGCTCTGACCAATCACAGCTAATCATAACAAATTAACCTGAATGAATCAATTTAATTTAGTAAAATTCTTGCATATAGCAATGTAATACACTGCTTTATGCAAACATAATGTGTAAAAAAAAACGGATCACTTCCCCTGAGTGCTACACTGCTACTATGGTAATATTATATTGCTCTAGCCAAAGTGTGTTAAAAAAATATATACATATATAAATATATATATATATATATATATATATATATATATATATATATATATATACACACATATATATATATATATATATATATATATATATATATATATATAAAATAAAAAAATAGAAACAATGTAAAAAAAAATAGATGACTTTTTTTTTGTACTGTCACCAGTCAGTGCCCCTGATCGCTGCTACACTCATTACATGAGGACGCTGTACTGCACTGGTGCATTGGTGACAGTATGTTAAAAAGAAAAAAAGTCTTTGATTTCTTCATTTTCCAAAAACGTATGACAAAAAATGACAACTTCAAAAAACTTGCCATACCTCTTACTAAATACCTTGGACTGTCTACTTTCCAAAAAGGGGTCATTTGGGGGATATCTGTACTATCCGGACATTTTTGGGTCTCAAGAAATGAGATAGACTAAATAATATACACTGATTTGGGTTATTTTCACCAAAGAAATGTAGCATAATGCATTTTTGGCCTAAATTCATGAAGAAAGATTATTTTTTTGCAAAATTATATAACAGAGACAAAGAAAAACATTGTTTTTTCCCACAACTTTAGGTCTTTGGCAAAAAATAAAAAAACCCAGTGGTTATTAAATAAAGAGCTCTAAAGAAAGCTCTGTTTGTGTGAACAAAATTAAGTTGTGTACAGTATTGCATGACCTCTCAATTGTCATTCAAAGTGCGACAGCACTGAAAGCTGAAAATTGGCCTGGACAGGAAGGGGGTAAAAGTGCCCAGTAGGCAAGTGGTTAAAGAATAGATGGGCAGTAACAAGTAAATACTCCACTTCAAACACCCCAAACTTAAAAAAAAAAAGGTTCTATCAACATAACCAAAAAATCAATATACCCCCAAAATGAATGAAATCTCCAGAACACTTCCCCAGAAACAAAAGCTCATTTTTCTCTAAAGGGAAGCTTTGCAGCAGAAAAAAAAAAAAAAAATGTTTTTCTATAGACAGGATAGCAACGAAAAGTGACCACTGACTTCAAATCAGCCAACATATAATCAAAATTTGACCCTATGACGAAGACACAGATCACGTGATGAAACGCATCAGGGACTAAGCCAGCATCAGGCCCTGAAAAGGTGCAGCGGCATTTTAACGTATCCTCTTTAAATGTTCATTCTCAAGGGGGCAATGTTTTTATTGTGAATTTTCTGCTTGTTACATTGTGCACTGCAATTAAGTGCACTCTGTGTATCTTTTTATCTTTTAATTTAATAAATGATTTGAACGTATTGCACTATGAAAAGACCATCGTTTTTTTTTTTCTGCTGAATGACACACACCTAGAGGCATTGCATAGAGAGCTATTCCGAAGTGCTCCTTGGGGGCTTGCTGCGATTTTTTACACCCAGGTGTCTGGGACAGCTTTGGTTGACCTTACCACTGGGTAGATGGACCGTGGAGGTACAAACAAAAACAAAGAAAGGGCGCACTGGCCTAGCGCATTATCCTCAATAGAGCTTTATTATTATCAGATAAAAAAATATATATCTACTCACAAACATAAGTTTTAAGCCAGCATATCAGATCGAATGAATTGCAGTCCACAGTCATGATAGTTAGCGGCTAACTCATTTCGAGGCTTAGCCTCTTCATCAGAGCCAGGACCGTGGAGGTATGCGGCAGATAAAACTGGTGGTGAATACACAGAGGTAGAGCACCTTTGCATGTCATTTTATTGTACACAAGAGATCTTGAATTTGAGCACGCTGAATTTTATATGTTTTCATGCATTAATAACGCAGTATGTTGTTCTACTAAAATAGACTATTTTAATTTTTTTGTTCTGTGTATGATTAGCACATTGATATTTCCATATATTTATGCTTTTGGCTAAATCAGTGTGCGCTTATAAGGGCATTTTGAAAGTGGTATTTTCAGGCACTTTTAGGAAAAGTTTTTCCTTTATTTTTCACTACTATTCAGCATACTTACTTCACTTTAGTGATGTTGCACTGTATTTTTTGTGTTTTTGATTTTTGGGATGCGGGAACTCATGACAGTTTATAGCATCAGCTAAACACTTTATTCATATTCTCAATTTTTTTCACACACAAGTAATTTATTGTAAATATATGTTTTTTGAATATCACATATTTACTCCAGAGCAGCACGGGGATCTCGTTGTAGTAGTTGTCAACTACCGAATAAAATGTTGGACAAAAGCCTCCAATAATAAAAATTAAAAGGTAACAAAGGAGTTGACTACTCAAAGAGCTAAGGATACAGTTTCCTAACTGTATATGCCCCTGTTTTTTTCTTATCCAACAGACCCTTATTGGCCTTCTACGTTTGCTCCCTATAGTTTAAAGGCACTGCAGTACATTATAGTTTAAAGGTATTCTCCCAAGGCGAATCTGCAAAAAAATGTACCGAAATTGTGATTCTTGAATCCCTGATAACGGCAAACCTCATCCCTACATAGGGTGCTAGGATAAAAATGAGAGCAATTCATCATGTAGCCATTGTAGGCTATGTACATATCAGTTTCAGAGTCTATTATAGTTGTAAAATGTGCTGTAAAGTGAGGAGAACCGAAGCACTGAAGATCTGAGAAGTTGGAGTAATTTTACCTAGGTGTTGCCAACACTCATTGACAATATCCCATTGATGCATTCACAAATGTGACAACTATAATTGAGCTTTACATTCCTATTTTAGTAAAAGAGCTACACTTATCTGTGGTGGAAGTATATCTTCCCTTTGTTGAAGAATTCTCTTTGTACGCCTAATACACCTGTGCTGTGCGTCTTTACAACATTCATGATCAAAAAACTTTGGTTACATAGTGGTACATTAGGTGTTCAAAGGGAAAATATTAAATGATTAAAACAGAAAAGCATATCTTATTAGACTTCATGTTATTTTCTTATTTATTTCTTTATAAAGTCACCCACTGACACAATCAAGAAAGGTGCTATGATGTGTATAATAAAATGTTTGCAACGAGTTGTGCTACATTAACTTTTAGTCTGGACTAAACTGATGCATATTTATTAGATATTTAGCCATTCTGCAGAACCACACGCTAGTCACACACCTGAGCATTAATTACTGTAACCTGAAGATGCAAGATCAGATCTCAGATTTCAGGTGATGATGATGCGAGAATAAAGTTAAAATTACAACAAGAAATGAGGACATGGATCACAGCAAGAGCAACACTAATTAACCACTTCAGCTCCGGAAAGTTGAACCCCCTTCATGGCCAGGCCCTTTTTTGATATGTGGCACTGTGTTATTTAAACTGACAATTGTGCGGTCGTGCGACGCTGTACCCAAATAAAATGTATGCCTTTTTTTTCTACACAAATAGAACTTTCTTTTGGTGGTATTTGATTACCTCTGTGGCTTTTATTTTTTGCGCTATAAACAAAAAATGACAGACAATTTTGAAAAAAAAAAAACATTATTTTTTACTTTCTGCTATGAAACGTATCCGAAAAAGAAAAAATGTAAAAACTCAGATTTCTTTATCGGTTTAGGCAAATATGTATTCTGCTACATATTTTTGGTAAAAAAATAAATAAAAATCCCAAAAGTGCATATTGATTGGTTTGCAAAAAAGTTATTGCGTCTACAATCTATGGGATAGGTTTATGGAATTTCAATTTTTTTTACTAGTAATGGCTGCGATCAACAGTTTTTAGCGGGACTGCGACATTGCGGAGGACAAATCTGACATTAAGTGACACATTTTAGGGACCGGTGACCCCAATACAGCGATCAGTCTCTGTACTAATGACACTGACAGGGAATGGGGTTACCATCAGGGACGATCAAAGGGTTAAATGTGTTCCTTGGGAGTGCTTGCTAACTGTGCAGGGGATGCTTTGACTGGGGAAAGACAAAGATCTGTGTTCCTGCTTAGCAGAAACACAAGATCTCCATATTCCCCTCTCTTGTTCAGAACTTGTTCTGCCTCTCTTGGGAACGATCGTCGGTGCCGGACCCGCTGATTGGCTCCCGTTGTGCCCAATGACAGCGGAAGGGGGTCGCCAGTGGCACTTATGCGTACCCTAGATCCGGAAATAAAAAAACATACAGGTATGTGATTTCACGCTGAAGGGCTGCCCTGCTGCAGTATATGTACATGGGGTGGACCAGAAGCAGTTAAAAAACACTAAAAAACTACCTTCTGTTGTTCTCAGCCCCTCCAAATCCTATTTTTTTTTTTGCTGCTGTGATCTGACTTCCTGTTAGATTGTGGCTATTTTTTTCCCATGATCTCACTGTATGAAGGAACTTAGCCACCCTTTATTGCATGCTCCTGAGATGAACTAATGATTGGCTATGGGTTATGTGGACATGACTGCAATTAACGTGTACTTCTCATTCTAAACAAACAGAATTGAAGGGGAAACTGAAAGGGTCAGGAGCTCATGGAGCAGAAAAACACCATAAGAAACAATTTTGTGAAAATAGGTTACAGGACCATTAATTAGTGGATGTTTATGGCTTATTTTTAGAGAACAAGGACAATGATAAATGTCACTTTAAAGAGGAACTTTAGTCCCCTTGATCATGGTTCCGCCCCCACCATGGGTGCTTCCATTTTTGATAGTCCATCACATGTGCAGGTGCACTGAGGTGCTCTTCCTAGCCTTCGGGACCTGGCAGAGCCCCTAAGCTCATCTATATATGCACCAAGCTTTCCTCATGCATGTATAGGAAGAGAGGACCAAGACCTCCTTCACTGTATTTTTCCAATCAAAATTTGTATTGGGAATAAGGGTAATATACAGGCCAACAATATGGAAGACATACAGTGAGGGAATCGTACATCCAAATTGAATATAAAAAAAGATATAACCCAGGATTCCAATTGAGGAGCATATCATATAGAACGACAAATTTCTAGATTGTTAGCTCTAACGAGCAGGGCCCTCTATTTCCTCCTGTTCTGAACTGTATTGTAACTGTATTGTCTTCCCTCAAATTGTAAAGCGCTGCGCAAACTGTTGGTGCTATATAAATCCTGTATAATAATAATAAGAATAATTAGAGGTAAACATCAAAGGATAGCAACATCAGGCAAACTGTGTGCTACTGATATGAGGGTATCAAAGCTACGTGAGGGAGTATGTCAGCTGTGTAATCTCTCATCTGGAGTCCAAGAAAAAGGTAAGGGAATATGAGTAAGGGGTAAGGACAATTGATACCATGTTCCTGGAAGGGGAAGGGTGAGTAACTTGTAGCGGTGGAGGGCATGAGAAAAAATAGCATCAGATGACAATATTTCCACTAGGGCCAATGCAGTCCTCCTAGGTATAAGTTCCTCTAGGAGATAGGTTCCTTCACTGTAACATGTAATCCAATTGTGATAGAGGGAGGGGGCTGGTTCCAAGTACACCCACATTGTCCTTCGAGGTAAAGGCCTGCTTTCAGCTTATTTGCTTAGATAAGATCACCTTGTTTTTCTCTGTTTCATCTACTTTTGATTTTAAGAGAGAAAGCACACATAAATGTAATAATTCAGTTATAGATGGAATCTGGTGTTCTTATTTCCACACACTTTGCTCTTGGGATCTCCTTGCCATACTCTGACCTGTATTTGGCAGTTTTGGGTGCACCTACTCTGCATGTTGTATCTACCAATATAATCAAAGTTAAAATTTTACTTTCCGCTAGGGCTACTGTGTTTGTACTTTGCTTTTATTTCTCCAAGTTTATTTGGATGATGCAAACAGAGTAAATGATGACAAATTAAGATAAACAGAGATTATCTTCCATCAAAGCTGAATGTATAATATATCAGTAATTCCAGAGAAACAGGCAGCTTAATTTATATGCAAATCTCAACTTTTCCTATAAAGTTGAGCTTATTGACACTTCTGTCTCCTGAGCAACCTTGTGTGTCGTTTAAAGGGACAAAGAGCCCTATTGATCAATTCGGAGGGTCCAAGGTTGGGAGGGGTTAAAGTGGAATTCCAGCTATACACCTAATTAGCCCTTAAACCTGTCACCCTCCAACACCTATGCTGACTAACCTGTGTAAGGCCAGATATAAATGGCTGGTTTAGCATCAACCCGGCTGAATTTCGATCCTTCTACAGGTAGGCTGTTTGTTCCGAACCCTGTGCATTTTTTTGTGCCGACAGTGTTCATTGTATTCTAATGGCAGGTAAACCTCACACCAATTCCAGGAAAGAAAATTGCTTGGTTCCCCCATCAACACAGACAGCGTTGGTTGGGGAATCCCTCCAACAGAGCTATTATGTTCTCCTGGCAGGAAGGAACATACAATGATTATTGCTAGTGGCTATACCCCACTGGCAATAATCGCATGAAAAATCTGACATGCCGGTTATACCCAAGTTGATCGATCAGTCAACTTAGGTACAATCAGCCTGCCCATACATGGTTGGAATCTCGAACGGTCCCTGCGGAACTGGCTGAGATTTAAAACCATCATTGACCAGCTTTAGAGAGATGTATAGTATCTACTGTACTTACCTATTTTCAGGCGCCTCCAGTCTGGTCACGTGATCCCGCTCCGGAGTAAAGTGGCTTTACCTAACAAGTGCAGTATTTGTGTCACAGAAAATGTCTAAACATGCTAGCTCCGAAGAGTATAATATTAGACATCTTTCAAACCAAAAAAAGCGAGGACAACGCAGATGTGTATGATAAATTTGTTAATCATAATCAGCTTGGTTATCTCTGACAAATGTCTTGGTTGTTAGAGTTTCAGCAGAAGGCACATCTGCCTATAAGGTCTGTCGCCAGTATATTGGATCGTTTGAAGATCATTCATATGCTTTTCACCCAAGTTAACTTTAAAGTATTCATCACATTGAACTGGAAGGCACAGTCTTTTTAAGATCAGACACAGTTCAAAGGAATAAGATCAAAGTTCTAAAAGTCTGGGACTCCCTTGTTAGTTTTTCGAACTTCCTTTGCATATATTTTTACCTAAACCGACTGGTTTTTAATGACTTTTCTTCAGCTTGCTTCAATAGCTCATATTCTGTAGCAAATCACTGTGCCATCAGATCATCTTAAGCAGGGGAAATACATGGCAAGCACAACACTTAAAAAGGAAGAATAAAGCTATACTATAAAACACATGGTGCTTTATTTAGTAGCAAGGCACACAACTATTTAGAACACAGATTTGAGTTTTTTAAATTATATTACTAGTTGCTCATTTGTAACTGGTTGCTAAAGGTTAAAGGTTACCATGTAATGGCTATTTACTATTCTTAAATAGTAACTAAATAAATATAAGGCAATATATGCTTATAAATAGATTATGGGGGGAATCTATTAGCTAACATTAAAGTGTTACTATCCATGGGCCCTGCATTCCCTATATCTGGTCTACCACAGTACACAGAACATGGGAATGCAATTATTTTATATATTTATAAATACCTTTTCTCTTAAGCAGGTATGGCAGTCTTGTTAATTCTATTAGTGCCTTAGTGTCTGGTTGAGCACTGGTTAAAGCTTGTAGGAGGAGTTTTTGTTAGTTTCCATAATATTTTATTAGGAAAGTTCAGAGAAACAAGAACAGGTAGACAAACATTTTCACATGGGCCCATTGGCCTATTGATATGTTTGAGTTACATAACCATAAAAGGGGTTAAAACAATTTAACTGGAAGACAAGTTGTAAATAATAGCGAATTGGATAGGTTGAAGAATGAGCAAGAGTTTTGAATCTCAGAAGCCAGTGAGAGCTAAATCTATAGAAGAGTCAGATGCATAATGACACTGACTATAGTGTGGGTTGAGCTGACTTCTTGAGACACAAGGGGTTGGTTGGGTAAGTATCAACAAAATAATGAATGGATGGGGTTTGCGGAAAGGTGAATGCTACAGGTGGGGGTTATTTATGTTTAAGTATAAGATCGGTAGTCCAGCTAGCCATCTTGAATAAATCTAATGGTTGCACATATATGGGTCCAGGAAGGTTGGGGGGGGGGAGGGTGAAAGAGAAAAAAATAAATAAAAAAGGAGGAGGGGGGGAAGTATCACTGAGTAGGGGTTTCAAAGTTGTAGGGGAGGAAGGAAAGGAAGGGGGTAGGTCGAGACAGGAGGGGTTTTTATTCTCCTCTGACTTCCCTATGAGGCTGCATGACCCCTGACCCTCTGTCTGGATAGTGCTGATTGGCCCTGTGCTGATCATATGCACCCTCCAAAAAAAAAAAAAAAAACTCCCTAGCAATACACACCAAACTGAGCATGTGCAGAGTGTCTCCAAGGCTCTGTTCTATCAGTAGATGGATTGGGGACAATAAAAGAAGGGGAGGATCAGAAAAGATAGGATCAAACAGCCTTTTTACACAATATGCAGGATTAACTCCTAAGGTTTCACAGTGAGTATAACAAGCATGCTTTACAGTATATACTGTAAAGACCGATTTTACTGCTATGGGTTTAGTAATACTTTAAATGTTCAGTAACACATCCTCCAGTAATTAGGCTTGCTCCATACAGTGGAAACAAGAGCTGAATATATGACAAGCTACAGGCTATTTATGGATGAAGTATGTATTTGTACTAGGCTTTCTTTCTAAATACTTTATCTGTATCTTAATATAGATGTAAACCCTAACTGAATGACAATTACTTTGCTAAATCACAGTGTAATATAATAATATATATAATAATGATATATATATATGTATATACTGCAGATGAATATATTCACACTGACCCTCAGGGGAGATATGTTATAGTTGTCTTCACATTATGGGGTAAGAAATATATTATTGTCAGCATGTATGTTCTTCCTCCTAGTGCGGTGTTATATAGCCTGCTGGAAAGAGTTACTCCATATTATCCAGCCTAACTTTTGATTGCGGGAGACTTTAATGCCATACTTGATCCCGCTTTGGACAGACCTACTCCTCCTAAGCATTTCTACAGACCTGCTAGCCTGGGCTCAGGCGGCAGGCCTGTCTGAGGTTTGGCATTGGAAGAACCCCTTAACTAAATCTTATTCATGCTTCTCTACCTCCTATAAGACAGCCTCCAGAATTGATCTAGCATTTGTCAATCCTGCAAAATTAGTGGATGTTGTGGACGCGGTTCACCTGCCTAGTGGGTTGTCAGCCCATGCCCCCTTGGCTATTATGCTTCATCTCCCTCATTCCTGCAGTGCGGTCCCTATGGGGATTGGGGTCACATTGGGTTTTCCACCCGGAGGTTATGGGTCAGATTCCACCCCTCCTCTGGAAGTATTGGGAGATAAATGTGGGTCCTCCTCGCAGACGATCACTTGGGACGCTTTTAAAGCATATACCCGGGGTCAATATATATCTATTATACAGGCGGTACGTATAGATCAGCAGGCCACCACAGCTGCTTTGCAGGCTTTGGTGGCTGAACATACTGATAGTTATGCGTATGATCCCTCGCAGACCAATTTTGACATTTTATTACATGCCAAGCGGGCCTTACACCTTCATATTATGGAGGTCACGAGGATGGATCTTTATAAAAATAAACAACAATTTTTTGAACAGGGGGGTCTTAATGGTAACCTGTTAGCTATGATGGCCCAGCATGAACAGTCTTTGACCCCGATATCGGAAATACGTACTGCGACGGGTTACCTCTCGACCTAGTATTTTAGAGGCAGTTGTCCCCTGATTCTCGACCTATTGACTTGGGGGCCTGGTTGGACCCTTTGGCCCTGGGGTGGCTGTCAGACAAGGAACGGGAGGCCTTGGTGCGTCCCATAACTTCGGAGGAGGTCCTT